>NC_068406.1:16723254-17336588 GCF_023724105.1 Carassius gibelio
CTAAAATAACACTGCACACAGGATTGAAGTAATGGTTCTGAAAATTCTGTTTTGCCATTCGAGGAATACATTTCATTTAAAAATATATTTTTAATGTATTTTCAATTGTAATACTATTTCACAATATTTCAGTTTTTATTGTATTATAAATAAAATAAATAAATGCTGCCTTAGTGAGCATAAGAGTCGTAACATATATTAATATATGTAAAAAAAAAAAAAAGATATATATTTATATATACACTCACCTAAAGGATTATTAGGACACCTTTGAACACCTGTTCAATTTCTCATTAATTCAATTATCTAATCAACCAATCACATGGCAGTTGCTTCAATGCATTTAGGGGTGTGGTCCTGGTTAAGACAATCTCCTGAACTCCAAACTGAATGTCAGAATGGGAAAGAAAGGTGATTTAAGCAATTTTGAGCGTGACATGGTTGTTGGTGCCAGACGGGCCGGTCTGAGTATTTCACAGTCTGCTCAGTTACTGGGATTTTCACACACAACCATTTCTAGGGTTTACAAAGAATGGTGTGAAAAGGAAAAATCATCCAGTATGCAGCAGTCCTGTGGGCGAAAATGCCTTGATGATGCTAGAGGTCAGAGGAGGATGGGTCGACTGATTCAAGCTGAAAGAAGAGCAACTTTGACTGATATAACCACTCGTTACAACCAAGGTATGCAGCAAAGCATTTGTGAAGCCACAAAAATTGGACAATTGAAGACTGTAAAAATGTTGCCTGGTCGGATGAGTCTCGATTTCTGTTGAGACATTCAGATGGTAGAGTCAGAATTTGGCGTAAACAGAATGAGAACATGGATCCATCATGTCTTGTTACCACTGTGCAGGCTGGTGGTGGTGGTGTAATGGTGTGGGGAATGTTTAACTAAACACTTTAGGCCCCTTAGTGCCAATTGGGCATCATTTAAATGCCACGGCCTACCTGAGCATTGTTTCTGACCATGTCCATCCCTTTATGACCACCATGTACCCATCCTCTGATGGCTACTTCCAGCAGGATAATGCGCCATGTCACAAAGCTCGAATCATTTCAAATTAGTTTCTTGAACATGACAATGAGAGCTCAACCCAATAGAGCATCTTTGCGATGTGGTGGAACGGGAGCTTCATGCCCTGGATGTGCATCCCACAAATCTCCATCAACTGCAAGATGCTATCCTATCAATATGGGCCAACATTTCTAAAGAATGCTTTCAGCACCTTGTTGAATCAATGCCACATAGAATTAAGGCAGTTCTGAAGGCGAAAGGGGGTCAAACACAGTATTAGTATGGTGTTCCTAATAGGGGTGGGCGATAAATATCGTCCAATAATTAATGCGCATCTCGTCAGTAAAGCCAGTTCTCTAATCAGCGGTAAATTCCATCAGGTGCGTGATTTCACATAGAGCAGCTGTTACTACACGGAGCCGTTGTTAACTGACTAGCTGCGCAAATAAACACTGATTTGCACAGCTGGTCAGTTAACAACGGCTCCGTGTAGTAACAACTGTAATTAAATTTATATATATATATATATATATATATATATATATATATATATATAAAATAATACTAAGAGATGTAGCAAGACTTTTAACGTTAACTAAAATATATCTGGTAATTGAAATAAAGCTGCAAAAAATAAAGTTGAAGCACTAAAATTGGAACTGGAAATAAGTAAAACCTAAAACTTAACCAAAACAAATAACCTAAATAGTAACATTTAAAAGAACAACAATAGAAGTGACAAGCACTAAACAAAACTACTAAATATTTAACAAAAAATAAAATGAAGCTCGAAATATTAATGAAAACTATAAAGGTATAATACTAAAATAACACTGCACACAGGATTGAAGTAAAGGCTTCTGAAAGTTCTGTTTTGCCATTAGAAGGATACATTTCATTTAAAATATATATTTTTGATGTATTTTCAGTTGTAATACTATTTTACAATATTTCTGTTTTTATTGTATTTTGATCAAATAAATGCTGCCTTAGTGAGCATAAGAGTCTTAACATATGTAAAAAAAAAAATATATATATATATATATATATATATATATATATATATATATATATATATATATATATATATATATATATATATATATATATATATTTTTTTTTTATATATATTAATATATATTAAGACTCTTTTATATATATATACCACTGTTTATATGTTTATATTATTAAATATAATAATAATTAGTATTAATTAGGAACAGTTTCTGTAAACATTATTCCATTGTTCAAGTAACCTTGAGGAATCCATCAAAGCGTGATTGATCTCCTGTGAGGCTGGCTAGGTAGGAAACAAAGCAGAAACCTTTCTCATACGGCGTGTCATTGTAGGTATCATCAGGATCAACACCTGCAAAGAAAAGACAGAGGTTGTTACAAACAATTCTGCAATAAAAATAACCAGGTTATGTAAGACTGCCATCTTTTTTTCGGCCTACAATGTCAAATTAAAAATCGTGGCCTACCTGGTGCAATCTTAACCCGTAGTTTATTGAGGGGATGGTCCTCTCCAGTGTTGTCCATGTGCTGACGGAGAAGAGCTTTACCAGTCGCTGCCTCCAGACATGTATAAGCCTCTCCTGAGAATCAAATGGTGCTTTTTTTTATTGAATTCTTTATTAGTGAAATACTTCAATGAAGGTTCAAATAATATATAGCATACCATACAGCTCCCTGCAAACCCTGCGCTGAGCGTACATGGTGAAGCCCTCGTTCAGCCAGAAATCACCCCAGGTGGCGTTGGTGACGAGGTTTCCAAACCAGCTGTGGCAGATCTCGTGTACAATGACGTCAGCAAGAGAACGATCGCCAGCCAGCAGACAGGGTGTGACAAAGGTCAGGCAGGGGTTCTCCATCCCACCGAAAGGAAAGGATGGAGGCATGAACAGCACGTCATATCTGAACAATCACAACAGATCAAAACACATGTCTATTGTAATATAATCATTACTGAATAAAAGTGCTTATCGGGTTAGATAAAGTCAGATCTACTGTGGTTAAAGGTCCAACACAAATAACAAATAGTACTAGTACCCAGATTGCTCTAATATTTAGTAATAGACCAGAAAGAATTACACAGTCTTATAATATGATAACAGGGTTGTCATAATATGGTGCTTATGTCAACTATTAAGTGATTCAATATACATGCCAGTAGTAAGGAATTCTTTGGCATTCAAAAAAATAAGCAGGATGATTTTAATGTAGCTATAGAAATATGAACTGGGAAGATTTATTACATAATACTAATTCAGAAATAACTAGTCAAATCTTTACAGAAAATTTACAATCTACAATTAGTGATTTTTCAGTCAAGATGAGATCAGAAAAGGTACAAGAAAATATCTGTAGTCATGTCTGTTAAATCCACAAGGGCTAAAGATATCTATGGTTTAGACACACTTATATTGAAACTAATTAGTTCCTCAATCTTTAACCCTTTAACACATTATTAATAGTTCATTAGATCAAGGGAGATTCCCTGCCAACATTATCAAAAGTTTTTGAAAAACTGGTGGCCAAACAAATAATTAACCATTTTAATAACTTTTCAGTTACATCTGATGCAGTTTGGCTTTAGAATAAATCATTCAACAGAAACGGCTACTTGCTATTTTATTGAAAAGGAAAAGGCATTAATGGATAAAGGTGGAGTGGTAGGTCCTGTATTTCTTGATTTACAGAAAAAGTGTTTGATACTGTAAATCATAATATTCTTTTACATAAATTACTCAATTAAAATTTTTCAACAAAATGTGTCAGTTTAATTGAATCTTATCTCTCTTCCTGTTCTCAGGCAGTAAAAATGTCTAATTATAAATCCAATACACTATGCCTTCCAAATGGTGTTCCACAAGGGTCGATATTGAGGCCGATTCTCTTTAGCAAGTATATTAGTAATTAACCCATGGTGTGTCAACAATGTGATATCATAATGCATGCTGATGATACAGTCATTTTTGCGCATGGTAAAAATGCAGAAGAGGATGCAAATAAGTTGACAGATGTTCTGGCAAAAATCATAACACTGGTCGAGCCAGGATATCTGAAGTTAAACGTGTCAAAAACAGCTTGTATGTTCTTTTCTAAAGGACATAGTGCTGATATAAAACAGGATGTTTTCTTTTCGGGATAGAGATTACAAGTTGTTTCAAAATATAAATACTTAGGGGTCATTTGGACTAATGTCTTGGTTTTAAAAAGCATATAAAAAAAGGTGTTTAAAAAGGTTAAATTGAATTTAGTGAATTTTCGGTTTATTAGAAACTCTTTATCAAATGAGGCTGCAAAGGTATATTTTCATTCTATGATTATTTCTCATATTACTTCTTGTCTGACAAGTTGGTCTTATACACATGCTATAGTTCTAAAACCATTGGAATTCTTGTACAAGCAAGCACTTAAAATTTGATATATATATATAAAAAAAAAAGGTTTCACCATTGTCAGATCTTAAATACGTATAACATGCTTAGCTGGGAAAACATCACTAAGTTTAAAAATGTTTGTTTAGTTTATAAGATTATGCATGGTTTAGCTCCTCCTCCACTGGTTGATTTGATTAAATTGAAATCTATTGAAAACAGAGAAACTACAGGTGCAAGTAGAGCTGACTGCATGATTCCACATAGAAGAACCTCGTCTGGACAAGCCGTTTTCACATCAGCGGAATTCATTTCCACAATCAACCAGAGAATGTACATCGTTTAATTTATTTAAGCATCATTTTAAGAAATGGCTTCTTCTTAACCAGCCATGTGAACATTAATGATGTTTATATATCTTAATAAGCTTCTTTCTATTAATTTGTTTAATTATTTCTTCTAATTTTTTCTAATTTTTATTGATTAATTTTTGTCGTTATTGTTTTTTCCATTTTGTGTCTTTTTTTTTTTTTTTTGGCCTAATAACATCTGGCATTGGGACTACTTATGAAAACTAGCCTTGGGTTAATTTGGGTACATTTACATTCACAAATGTTGATTAATGTACACTGTCCCTTTTAAAAAAAATAATAATAATAAAATCTATCGGAATTATTAATCGGTTCAAAAAAGAATATCCCACCTTCCCCAAACGTAGGGTCCAAACAGTTTCTCTCCCACGGACAGGAATTCTTCGATCACATTATCATACTCCTGCTTGGCAGCCTGCAGTAAACAAGGCTCAGTCCAGACACGTGTTCTGAAAATGCAGTTGAAAGTGATTATTACAATAATAATAAATATTTAAATGCTTAATTTATAATATAGTCCATGTATAATGTTAGTAAAATATCTTTCACCAAAAAAGATTTTTCAGAAGAGCAATAAAGACTTTATACCTTGTGATATGATTTCTTTATGGTAAAAGATTGGGGAGTTTTTACCTGGGTCCCACCTCAGCAGACTGCAGGTCCCCTACTGCCAGAGCTACCAGGTAAGCAGGAATGGGATGCTCCATGGTGAACAGGAAAGCGCTGTCTGCTTTCCTCTGTTCCCATTTACTAGCGCTCATAACTGCTGTGAAGCCATCAGGAACCTGATAATAGCAGTGAGGAGCATCAAAGAAAGAGGCTACTGTGTTTATGAGACAGTTCAAAGGGCAATGATAAGAAATAAACTATGAGCTTTATCGTGTAGGCTAGAGAAAAACTGGATCTAATCTAATTATTGTGCTCTTTCTTCTTGAGAAACTAATGTGAGCCAATTGCGGACAAAATAAATGAAAAGTGAGATTTACAGTCAAAATAAACAGGCCAATAATACATTTTACATAATTTGACCAACAACATTTTTATGATATATGATTTATTATTATATATATGGTTCAACAATATTGTTTCTGTAAAAAAATATATATATTTATTGTATTTACTGTTTTGAAAGAAGCCTCACGTTCTCCAAGGTTGGATGTACTTGCAGGAAAAATTTAACAAATGTAAAAAACTGTATTTTGCAGTATATTTTGTAACAGCACTATTGTGAAAAACTATTACAATTTAAAATTACATTTCCAGTTTTGTTTTCTACTTTTTAACTCTTTTCCATTTTAATATATCTTACAAATGTAATATATTTATTATAAATGTAATTTATTCCAGTGATAGGAAAGCTGAATTTTCAGCTGCAATAACTCCAGTCTTCAGTGTAGCATTATCCTTCAGAAATCTTTAATATGCGCCAGATGAACAAGAAACATGCTGAAACGGTTATTTTGCTTCATTGTGGTTTTTTTTACATTATTTCAATTACAAGCATTATTTGAAATAAAAATATTTTGTAAAATTGTCACTTGTAACAAGTATTAATTCCTTATAACCCCAAAATATAATTTATATGACAATTATTCTCTCATAATGAAAAATGAATAAATAAAAAAACTGAACAATTACCAGTATATCACTAAGAACTTTTCTTTTATCTACCCCTTGTATCCAAATTGACTCCTGATTAATAAAATCTAATCCCTCTTCAAATCATCAGATTATGTAAACTATTATGTCTTTACACCCATATCCTCTATGTCTTTATATCTGTACATTTTGACATGCCCAGTGGCCTCACCTGAACTGTTGCAGAGTAGGTGCTCTTTACTGCTGGAGTATCAAAGCAAGGGAAGAAGGAGCGATTGAGAACAGCCTGGCCTTGAGTAAAAACATAAGGCTTGAGCTTTCCCACAGTCTGCTCTGGTTCCAGCCAACACACCTGGAAGAAGATACATGCGTTTGGTGAGACATTACCTGCACAACAGCAGAGTAAGTACTCTTTGTCATGGGTGTATGGAAGCCAGGAAACATGCTTCGGTTCAGGACAGGGAACCCAGATTTGTACAAGAATGGCAGTTTCTTCTCAGCCATCTGCACTGGGTCCAGCCATGACATCTACATAGAAGTGATGCACGCTTGCTTGTACAACAAATTAACAATTTTAGCATTATTGGTGCTTATTTGTATACCAGAAGTAAATAAAGGCTGTCAAAAACAGGTTCAGAAAGAGAAATCAAGGATTCTTCCATGTGAACAGATTTCAGTTTCGATCATACAGAAATGCTCAAGTTGTCATCAGCTGTCAATATGGAAATTAATAAACAAAAAATATGAAAAGCAGTTTGCATGCTTACCCCCGGTCCATCAGTAGCTGTATACTTGATTACAAGTTGAAGTTTGTCATCTGAGTTGAAAGTTTTTGGAAACTTCACGACCAGAGTTGTCCCATAATTGGTGAAGTCTCGAATCAGAAATTCGGTTGTGGTCCAGTCACGTGCATTAGGACTAAACGTGATCTCATGCACAGACAGTGTTGGATGAATATCCAGCTGTAACTCACTTTGACCATTCTGAATGCACTGCAGCTGTACTGTTTCGGTACCTGATATGGTTTTCTGCTCAAAGCCCACTTTAAGATCGAGATGAAAATGATTTATTTTAAACTGGCGGAAACTAGAGGAGGTAGCGACGTCTTCGGCTTTGTCCGAATACAAAGTAAATGTTTTATCCATTCTACTGCGGACAAATAACTGCAACAATAGAACTGACGGGTCCACACCGGTGTTGTGCCGAATTCTTCACCCCTGCCAGATTCTGCATCCCCTCTTTGAAGTCGCTACCTGATTGCCTAATCCCAACCCCACCCCTAATCCTAACCCCTCCCCCACACCTTTCCTAAACCTACCAATACCAGGGGGTGCATAATCTGGCAGGGTGCAAATTTCGGCACTACACCGGCAGACGGCGGCCAATCTTCATTCGCTGAAGAATCAGGATTTTTTTTTTCTTTTCTTTTCTTTTTTTTCTGACGAATCAGGAGCCACTGTAAACAGGCTATGTGCTGGAAGACTAATCTTTATAGCATATGGATGGGATTTATACCGCAGTTCTCTGCGTTATTGCAGCGCAGTGTTATTTGTCGTGAATACACGACAGTTGACCTAAAAAGATAAATCTTCAAAAAGGTGAAATGCTACTAGTTAACAACTATCTGTTATTCATACCAGACATATACCTGTCTTTGTCAAGTAGGCCCGAGGGGGCAAGACAGACAGAGAGTTAAATAAAACTCTCTTTTAAGACCATATTCAAATCTCAGGATGTTTTTGTCTCATTGTATTTTTTTTATATTACAAGGTAAAATATTTTAAATATACTTATTATAATGATTAGTATCTAACATTCGAATAAAAGCCCTCCGCACCATTTTTATATAAAATGTTCAAGAAACATTTAGTAAAAGGTGATAATACAGTAATCGCTGTGATTATCCTGAGATAAGAAAAGTAACACATGAGAAAAGTAACACATGTCAGTTGCCACATGACGATCACGTTTGGGCACGTTTTTCTAATATCTAAATGGATATTGACAACAGGATTCTAAAGATGGATTTTTTTTTATTCTAATCAGCATTTGTCATCTTGATATTTATATTTGTTTTTAAGAACAACCATTTACAAAAATAAATGTAGGCTATATAAAAAAAGAGTTCCCTATCATAGGTCACTTCGATGCTGCGGTGACGTCACCACGTATGGGAACACCTCCGGTGTGATGAATGTCTGAAGCCCTATACCATCCCGCCAATCCTATTGGCCAAATGGCGCATAGCACCACCCTACGCATGCGCACGCATGATATACCTGGGTGCAGCGCGCCATTTCGCTCAGATTTCATTCCTTCAGGAATAGCGAATCATCTGTGCCCTATCATCTCGCGTTCTCCAGTGATCTCTTCGAGCAGTGTTAACTCCTCTTCGCGGACGCGATGAGTTTTCGCAAATGCAAGGAGCCATGTACCAGGTACATCACGGCGGGGGACACTCATGACAGGTGCGTAGTATGTCTTGGTCTACATCACGCACAGGCGGCGCTTAGCGGCCTTTCTTCCTGTCCCCATTGTGATGGCCTGCGGCTCAGAGTACTGCGCTCTAGGGTGGAAGTATTCTCAAATGTCGCCCTCGAGTCTAACCCCCGTCAGGTCACCTCTGCGACTGCCGAGGCACCGCACGAGGCGAGGGCCTGGGGTGACACGTGCGACATGGATTTCGTGGACAGCGCAGCGCTGGAATATTCTCCACATCGCTCGCTCTCCCCTACCCTGCTGCAGAATAAAAATTATACTGAGCCTGTCGTCTTCTCTAATGAGGATTTACTTCCCACACCGGAGGCATGCGCCGCCATCTCCTTCGGTTGTGGACGCTATGACGACGA
The DNA here is from genome assembly GCF_023724105.1 of Carassius gibelio. Lineage (NCBI taxonomy): Eukaryota > Metazoa > Chordata > Actinopteri > Cypriniformes > Cyprinidae > Carassius > Carassius gibelio. Next base: position 16,732,472 of record NC_068406.1, read on the forward strand.
CGTTTTATCCACCGCGGCCTCGGGGTCTGAGGACTTCGCGACCGACACTAGCCCTCTTCCTCCTAGCGGACAGGAGAGGCGTGTTTCCCCCTCCTACAGTGAGCTGTTGGACGTGGTTTCTCGTGCGGTGGGTAAATTGGGGCTAGACTGGGAGGTTGACAAGGCCGAGGCCCAACCTTCTTCTAAGCTGGACGACCGTTTTCTAACTAGTCGGACACCTACACAGCCACGGAGGCCTTTACCTTTTTTCCCGGACCTCCACCAGGAGGTTTCGAGGTCCTGGAAACAGCCGTTTTCGGCGCGGATCACTAATGCTGCGGCCGCGGATTTCGCCACCGTTTCTGATATGGCGAACCATGGCTACACAATGATGCCCCCGGTGGAAGAGACTCTCGCCGAACACCTTGCGCCTAGTTCGGCCGCGGCATGGAAGTCTCGCCCCCTTCTTCCTTCAAAGACGTGTCGAGTCACGTCTAGTTTGGTGGGTAAACCTCTGGCTTAATCTCACCGATATTAAGGAGAAGGATAAATCTTTCCTTATGGATGCCCCTGTCTCCAGGGATGGGTTGTTCGGTGAGGCTGTCACGTCAGTAGTGGAGAAGTTCAGGGCAGCGAAACAGCAATCAGCCGCTTTCCGCCAGCTGATTCCCCGCAGACCCAGGGAGGTTGAACGCCGGCAAGCGCCCGCGCGTTCTCGCTCAACCTCCTCTCACCGTCAGCGAGCAGCCTCTCGAGAGGAGCCCACACCTATGGCGCCTCCTCGTAAGGACTGGGGCCCTAGGGTTTTTCCTCCGGTGCACCAGCGTCAACGTAAGAGATTGAACCTGACCTCGACGGCAAAGGCCTCTCGTTCTCGGGTACCGAATAGCAGCTCCTGATCTTTTTGCTGCTTGCCAGGGACTGTGCCCTCCGCTAGAGAGCGCTGTCGGACCGCTTTCGCGCATCCTACACTCTCATTGCAGTCCCCATGCTCAAACATTGACTGTCTCGCCGCAAACAGCGCCTCGAGCAGCATTGAATCGAGCTGTAATGTCAGACGCTCCCTCAGACACTCTGCGCAATCCTGCTTTCGGAGTTTGAGGGACGACTCAAGGACCCTACACAAACGTTTTAACGCGTATGACAGCGTTGCAGGGAGCGGAAGTTTTGAAACCGCTAATATTGTTTCGGGCCGCATGGGAACGCTTGCCCAGCATTTCTCAATGGGTGTTACGCACGGTTTGTCACGGATACACCATTCAGTTTCGAAAAGGCCCGCCTCCTTTCCGCGGAATTCTTTCCACTACGGTGAAGTCTACGGAAATGGCGGTGCTGCGACAGGAAATGTCAGCTCTGCTGAGCAAAGGGGCTATAGAAGAAGTACACCCCTCTCAGATGGAGACAGGTTTTTACAGCCGTTATTTCGTGGTACCGAAAAAAGACGGCGGATTACGGCCCATTCTGGATTTACGCCATCTGAATCTTGCACTCAGGCCGAGCAAATTCAAGATGTTGACGGTGAAATCTATTCTGTCTCAGATCCGACCAAACGATTGGTTTATTACGATCGATCTGAAGGATGCGTATTTCCATATTCAGATCGTCAAGAGACACAGGAAGTTCCTCAGATTCGCTTTAGAGGGCAAAGCGTATCAGTACCGCGTTCTTCCCTTTGGCTTGGCTTTAGCGCCCCGTACCTTCTCCAAATGCATGGACGCAGCTCTGGCCCCGTTGCAGCTCCAGGGCGTTCGTGTGTTGAATTATTTGGATGATTGGCTGGTGCTAGCGCAATCGCAGACTCAGGCACACTCTCACCGAGATCTTGTGCTGAATCATTTAAACAACCTGGGCTTACGCACAAATTTCAAGAAAAGTGTTTTAACTCCCTCTCAACGGATAACTTTTCTGGGAATAGATCTGGACTCTCGCGCGATGACAGCGAAGCTTTCTCTCCCGCGCGCTCAGTCGATTGTGTCATGCGTGCGGCACTTCAAAGCGGGTCGCATGGTGACATTGAGATTGTGCCTCAGGCTCTTAGGTCTAATGGCAGCAGCATCCCCCGTGATTCGTCTGGGATTGCTTCAAATGCGCCCCTTTCAGTGGTGGACAAAAAGGCGGAATATTTCACCCCGTTGTCTTCCGCATCGAACGATTTCGGTGACACGGCGGTGTGTGATGTCGCTAAAATTTTGGATGTCAACCGAATTTCTCCTGTCAGGAGTTCGACTGGGAATTTATGCTTTCCGAGAGACTGTCACGACGGACGCGTCTTTGACTGGTTGGGGAGCTGTGTGTCGAGGGCGACCAGCCCACGGAGTATGGACAGCGGCTCAGCGCGGCTGGCACATAAACAGACTGGAATTACTGGCAGTTTTTCGGGCTCTCCAGTATTTCACGGATCTGCTGATCGGCCGTCATGTGCTGCTCAGATCAGACAACACAGCGGTTGTGTCTTACCTGAACCATCAAGGAGGATTGCACTCTCGCCCCCTGTGCAGGCTGGCGAGGCATGTTCTTCTGTGGTCTCGGGATAAATTTCTGTCGATCCGGGCCGTTCATGTCCCCGGACGATTGAATTTCGGAGCGGACTTGCTATCCAGACAGGCTCTGGAACAGGGAGAATGGCGATTACACCCCCAGACGGTGGATCTTTTATGGCGGATATTCGGCAAAGCGAAAGTGGATTTATTCGCGTCGAGCATGACTACGCATTGCCCGCTATGGTTCTCCCTACGCTCCCCATCGCCCCTGGGCGTGGATGCGTTAGCTCACAGCTGGCCCAGGACCAGTCTGTATGCTTTTCCTCCGATTCGTTTGATCCCAGCGGTATTATGCAGAATACGGCGGGACAGAGTGGAACAGCTGCTGCTGGTGGCTCCGCGATGGCACACGCAGCCGTGGTTTGCGGATCTGATCAGTCTGCTAGCGGGCTCTCCGTGGGAGATTCCCCTCAGACAGGATTTGTTATCACAAGCACAGGGGCTGATTTGGCACCCGAGGCCAGATCTGTGGAAACTGTGGGCGTGGCCACTGAGCGGAGTGCATTAGTATGTCCCGGTCTTTCTGTTGAAACCACTGAGACTATATTGAATTCTAGAGCAGCTTCTACGAGATGCTTATATGCTTTCAAGTGGAGACTGTTTACAGCCTGGTGTGGCAATCATAATGTGGATCCAGTTTACTGCCCAGTGGCTTCAGTGCTGGAGTTCCTCCAGGAGCGTTTTTCGGATGGCGTTACACCAGCCACTTTAAAGGTTTACGTGGCAGCCATTTCAGCTTACCACGAATACATAGGCGGTGCCTCTGTGGGGCGTCATCCACTAGTTTCTCGTTTCATACAGGGTGCGCGACGGCTGAGGCCTTTCCGCCCTGTGCGAGTTCCTTCATGGGATTTATCCATTGTGTTGCTAGGTTTATCAGGGCATCCGTTTGAGCCCTTGGAGACCGTATCGGATAAATTCTTGACACTGAAGACACTTCTTCTCATGGCTTTATCCTCCCTCAAGAGAGTTGGGGATTTACAGGCTCTTTCTGTTTCACCCTCATGCATGGAATTTGCACCGGGCTCTGTGAAGGTGCTGCTGCGGCCCAGGCCTAACTATGTTCCTAAGGTCGCATCTAACCCCTTTCGCTTTCAGCAAGTGGTCCTGGAAGCTTTTTCACCTAGTGAGGCTGGGTCAGGAGATCTAAGTCTTTGCCCTGTGAGAGCTTTAAAGACTTATGTGGATCGTACAGCCCCTTGGCGTGAATCTGACCAGCTGTTTGTCTGTTTTGGACATAAAAGTAAGGGCCATGCGGTTACAAAGCAGCGCATGTCCCATTGGCTGGTGGAGGCAATTTCTTTGGCCTATGAGGCGCGCGGACTCGCTTCGCCCTTAGGAATTAAGGCTCATTCCACTCGAGCTGTGGCTTCTTCTCAAGCTTTTCTCAGTGGATCTTCTATGGATGATATCTGTGCTGCGGCAGGATGGTCCTCACCGAGCACTTTTATCAAGTCCTACAGTCTGGATGTGAGGATGGCTCCTGGCTCCCGGGTTCTCTCCGCTTGAGCAGATGCTTCCTCGGATCTCAGTTATCAGGTACGTCAGGCGTTTTGGTATATCGTTCCCATACGTGGTGACGTCACCGCAGCATCGAAGTGACCTATGATAGGGAACATCTCGGTTACGTATGTAACCTTGGTTCCCTGAATAGGGAACGAGATGCTGCGGTTCTGGCCGTTCCGTACCTTGATAATTTCTTCATCTTCAGTCATGAAATCTGAGCGAAATGGCGTGCTGCACCCAGGTATATCATGCGTGCGCATGTGTAGGGTGGTGCTATGCGCCATTTGGCCAATAGGATTGGCGGGATGGTATAGGGCTTCAGACATTCGTCACACCGGAGGTGTTCCCATACGTTGTGACGTCACCGCAGCATCTCGTTCCCTATTCAGGGAACCAAGGTTACATACGTAACCGAGATGTGTAGTATTGCTCTTGTCAATCAGAAGAAATTATTTTATGTAGGCCAGTGGTTCCCAACCTTTTTCAACTCGCGGCGCACACAACCAAACACATATGTTTGCGCGGCCCACTTCAATTCAATTCAATTCAATTCAAGTTTATTTGTATAGCGCTTTTTACAAAACAAATCGTTACAAAGCAACTTTACAGAAAATTATGTTTCTACAATATTTAGTAGTAGCTAGTAGTTTGTGCACATTTGACAGGATTTTAGAAAAAATAAAAATAATAATAATACAAGACGTAGTCAGCTAGACGATGAACTATCAATATTATTAATTAAGTTATTATATGATTCAGTCACACACTTCAAAAAAATTAACTGACCCCGCTATTGTTGGGTTAATAACTTAGTACTCAGAAGCTAGATTTTAAACTATATTTATTGAATAAACTAGGGCTGTGCGATATGGACAAAAAAAAAAAAAAAAAAAAAAAAAAACCTATCGCGATTTTTTTGATCAATTTTGCAATTGTGCTTTTACAGTCATAAATGCATTCAGGATTAATTTGAAACATATTTCCAAAAGAAAACCAATCAGAGCTTTATCAAAAAGTTGTAACATCTCTAGAACAGACATAAGTCAAAATTATCACTATAGTGAAGATGTAAAAAAATGTATAGACTTGTGGCAAAAAACTAAAAAAAAAAAAAAAATCCTGTATACAGGGACTTTTTTTTTTCTTTTTTGCCATGCATTGTTCATAGAGCTCATTAATTGTAGCGGTGCCTCAGGTGTTTGCAGTGTCTATACAGTATGTGTATGCGGTCAGCAGTGAGAGCGCATAAATATAACGCGAAAGCACATTAAAATAATGCACGAGTGCGAATCTCTCTGTTCGCAGCAGATTTCCTTTGCTCTGTGACAAAACCGGTCGTGCTTGCTCAGATACACGCTGCTTTGCGAGGAGAGAGTGTGCACATTTAAAACGTGTCTCCTCTCACTTAAACTGCATCCTTTTCACTAACAAATTCACTCTATGCTCATGTGTTAGACATGAATTATTTTCGCACGTTTTTATTTCTAGCCTTTTACCGCAGTGAGAACGCTCTGATCCGTCAACATTGGCTCAGAAAAAAGGCGCATCACAGACAGTGTGTGAACCTGGAGTTAGGCATATGCGCACGCTCAAATCGTGATTTTAGGACGTTTTCTTTTAACCGCACAGCCCTAGAATGGACTGGAAATGAACAGAAAATAATTGGCGGCCCACCTGCAATACCACTAGTGGGCCGCGGACCACAGTTTGAAAACCAGGCCATTCTGAGTCAACACCAAGCTTTTCAAATGAGGGGTGGGGGGGGACTGTTTTCCCCCACGCTGACTCCGCCCACACAGTTATGACGCGACAGCGAAAAAAATCTACTGATTGCATACAAACAGATTCTTTATTTATTTCACTTTATCACTTTATCAATTTTAGTATCAACACACACTAACCACACATAAAAAACACTTAGTAACAAATTTAATTTATTTAATTATACAAAATGTAAACAAGTAAGTTAATCCATTAAAAAAACTCTATAAAACATTTGTCACAGTAAACACACACACACACACACACACACACACACACACATACAGGGACAAGGCATTTAATTGAAAGTGATGACTGTCTTGACATATCCCTGTATATAGTTTTCGATGTTAAAAAGTCTATACTTTAATCCATCAACTCAATAAATTATTGAATAAATAGGACTGTTGTCATATGGGGTCCATGGTTTCACACCTGGCTGGCAACCTCAGAGTCATCCTCATACAACCTGTCTGGAGTCCTAAAAACAACCTGTTTCTGGGATACCTGGAGGAGAAAAGCAAAGAGAAAAGAGGTCAGTCCAGAGAGAAATCTGTTTGCATTGCTTTAACATTCTAGCAACCCTCGATGAAACTCGGGAGTGACTGCACAATCAGCAGCTCTGTGGTGTTGTCTGAAGGTGTGTCATCATAAATCTGGGTTACACAACAGCTGGATCTTAAATCACAGATCTCACAGTGTGTTCTTACACCCAGAAATGCAGACAAATAACCCTGTGTTACATCCTATAGTGTAGTAGGACAGTCGTTAACAAAAATGCATTTGCTTAATTATTTCCTCTTTCCATATTGTGAATAATAAATGTGGATAAATCATTTTAATTTGCTTGTTACACAGTGGAGCCTAACTTATAGTAATAATGACTATTTGCCGTTCCATGAGCTGTTGTTGCTTTAAGCCCCTATTATTGCTGCCTGTTGCCGACCACTAGTTTAGAGTTTATATGCAGAATTTTGTCCAAATGTTTTCTTACAGAGTCAATGCAAAAGGACAGGACAGACCAAAGCGTCTTTCATTACGCTAAAAGTTTCTCAGATAATAATGACATTTGAGTAGTAGTCTACAAGACAAGCTCAGCTGCCTCTGTATTTGAAACATGATTCTGTAAATCATTGCATGACATGATATAAGAACGAAGCAAATGTGTGTCTCAAGACAGTGCTGATGTTCCCACATGAGATCGAAATATCTTTAAAGAGACGATGACAAAAGACCAAATGACTAAATTAACCACCCAAATAATAGATTTCAAAATCTGTGGTTTTGAATATGTGGTTTTTTGCAAAGTTTCAAAACGAGTGTGTCATTGCACAACTCACAAGTTTTTGTATCCTGAAGGCATTCATACCCCATCTTAAATTTATTCAGCAGGGAATTTTCAATGATTATTTATGAAACTTGTTGGTACATGTGCACTGCATTCTCTAGTGGCCTGAGTGCACATTTTTGACTGTAGTGTAACTCACCGGGCTAGAATTGAGAAACAGTTTAAAAGTGTTTGGAATTGATTTAAATCAGTAGTTCTCAAATGATGTGTCACAACTCAAAAATATATTCTGATAGGGTCAAAGACATCAGTTCTGGGGAACGATGGTGTCTGAATATGCCTACCTCCATACTACATATGTGACCCTGGACCACAAACCAGTATTAGGTCACTGGGGTATATTTTTAACAATAGCCAAAAAAACACTGTATAGGATAAAATGATCAATTTTACTTTTATGCCAAAAATCATTAGGAAATTAAGTAAAGATCATGTTCCGTGAAGATATTTTGTAAATTTTCTACCATAAATATATCAAAACGTAATTTTTGATTAGTAATATGCATTGCTAAGAATTCATTCAGACAACTTCAAAGGCAATTTTCTCAGTATTTAGATTTTTTTTGCACCCTCAGCTTCCAGATTTTCAAATAGTTGAAGCAATAAACTAATAAATCATTTTGGGGCACAAAATCTTGGTCCCAAAACAAAACTACTCACGTCAATGTTCAATATTTTCTTTACTATAATGGAGAACTTAAGTTTACTAGTACTCCAATTAGTAATGGATTACAGTAAACAGCGTTAGGTCGTTGGGAATTATCCTTCTGACATCTTAACAAAGGACTTTAGTTTGACGAGTGACACCGCTCATATTATGCGCAGGGTTTCTGGTGTTTTCTTGCCTCTACATATACGATCAACTGTAATGCCAAGCAATAGGATGAATAAGCAGCTAACAAAGACACCTATCAGATTCAGCTAGGAACATGCCAGCTATTAAAATGTTGCTCGAGGAGATGCTAAAGATGGAGTAGAGGTGCATTGGCCAAACAACTTATCTGGCTTGCTCTTGAGAAATAAAGGAGCTAATGGGCCGGGGCGCTATCACCGTTTCCTTCCGTCCAATCAAGCTTTTCCCTGAGGAATGCAATGCTCACCTACATATCAAGTTCACATACTGTAACCACCGCAAGCTTGAATGGAAATAAACAGCAGAACAACCTTGACTGCATGCTTTCCCACTAGACTGTGGTGTTAAAGGGAAAGTTCATGACTGTGAGGAATGGGGAAATGCTTTGATCATCTGTTTTTAATTTTCATTTAACATTTTTGATCATGATCATGTCTTCCACAAAATTAAATTTCTCAAATTCTATATTCATTTCTTTTCAACTGAAAAAAGAATAGTCAATCAGCATTGTAAAACCTCAGGTGATTTGTTTTATTTATCAATGTATGTAATGCTCAGAACGGAGCAGTAGCAGTTTCCTTTAAATATGTGAGAACATATCATTCCTCATACACTACCATTCAAAAGTTAATATTTTAATGCATGGTTGCATTAAATTGGTCGGAAGTGCCAGTAAAGACATTTATAATGTTACAAATGATTAATTAAGGTTAAAATCATGGTTTCCACAAAAACACTAAGCAGCACAACAATTATTTTCAACGCACAATATGAAATGTTTCTTGAGCACTAAATTAGCATATTAGAATGATTTCTGAAGGATCATGTGACACTGAAGACCTAATAATGAAAACTCAGCTTTTCCATCGCAAATTTTGCATTTTAAAATATATTCAAATAGAAAAGTTTTTTCAAAATTGTATTATTATAAAACAATATTTTCATTTGCATTTTTCATCAAATAAATGCAGCCTTGGTGAGCATCAGAGACTTCTGTATATATATAAAAAACATTTTAAAATAATCTTACAGTCCTCAAACTTCTGTGTGCACTGATTTAAAGCATTGTGTTGTAATAACTCTGGGCAACCATAAACAACAAAATGACAATTATGATTTGTGTGCAGTTTTCTATTGTGCCATTCCCTACGCTAATTCCAATCAAAAGCTCTTTCATAGCTGAACACCACACCTAGACCCAGCAGTGATCTCACTTTGACACAGCAAGAACATCAAGCCAATCTTCCCCCGCTCCTCAGGCAGGCCTGGGCAGTGCGTAACTGATCTGCCTTTTCTGGAAATTCCTCTCCCAACAGACTGATACTTGAGAGTAAGGCGATACAGCTCTATACTATTTCATATAGAGACAAGATAGTTACATATTTGGAGATGCTTCCTTTCTCTTTACACACTTATTCTGAGTGACTGTGAGGAAAGCCTATTTACCTGCTGTTCCTGGAACCGGTGGTGCTGGGAAAGCGAAAGTGGGGACTCTTGCCCAGGCACATTTCGGATGCGGAGTGCACCCTGCCTGTTCCGGTCCAGCGAATGTGGGCGAGGCGGTCGGAGTTGGTTGCGCTGGTGCCACGATTTGAGTTCCTCTGACACCACCTGCCGTGGCAGGCCTCTGTTAGGATGGTGTGGATACTCTCTAAGCGAAGGAGCCCGTGACAATTTCACATGGGTGGGTAACAACCTGCAACTTCCCTGCTGGGAAGGCAAAGCCTCACTGTAGCAGTACTCATAGTGACCATTAGTCGAATAAACAGGTGAGGGGGTCTGGTGTCTCATGTACAACAATCGTCCGCTGTCCATTTCCAAGGGGTGACCCCATCCGTCCTCTACGTACCCCCTGGAAAAACTCGATGAGGACTGGTACTGAGCGTTCTTGTAGAAGGGGGTAGGAGAGCATCTTTGTGGTATGTGATTGTCATTGAAGCTGGTGTATTGGTATCCGTATTGGGGCTGATTGGGCCATGGAAGTTCCCCAGGGTGCTCTTGGCAGGGCGAGCTGGTGTATGAATGCACAGAGTGCTCTGAGTTGCTGTCCTCGGAACTAGAGTAGTACAAAGGGTTTCCTACATTTAGACTTATAGGAGAGTATTCTGATTGTGTCACCGCAAAGTCTGTCAACCGTCTCCTGGGGCCCCTTGAGCGCCCACGTTCCCGCTCGGGATCATAAGGGTTGGGATCAGTGTTGGGAACTCTGTTATAATGAGAAAATTAATAGATTTGTCAACATTTCGGATGATCATACAATATATAAAACACATGTGAACCATACACTACCACTCTAGAGTTAGGGGTCAGTTATATATTTTTTTTTTATAATTTTTTTTTTACATAGCAAGGCTGCATTCAAATGATCAGAAGTGACAGTGAAGACATTCATTATATTACAAATAAGAATAAATTCTGTTCTGAACTGATATTCATCAAAGAATCCTGAGAAAGAAATGTATTACGGTTTGCAGAAAAATATTAAGCAGCACAACTGTTTTCATCATATGTTATAATAATTAATGTTTCTTAAGCACCAAATCAGCATATCCGAATGATTTCTGATGGATCATGTGACCCGGAAGACAGGAGTAATGGCTGCTGAAAATTCAGCTTTGCCATCACAGGAATAATTTCAAAATACATTTTAAAATACATTAAAACGGTTTGAAAACAGTTTTTTTTTATTCTAATATTTCACAATATTACACATTTTGTTATATTTTTGATCATAACAACACAGCATATTAAATATGAAATATAAATGGGTTATAATTATATAAAATATATTTGTATAAATAAAACTTTAGAATGGTAGTTTGTGAGTAAACTGAAATCAAACCTAAAGGACTGTATCCTGCGCAGGTGCATCTCTGGAGTGGAGGGTGCGCTGCAGGACTGTGTGTGTTTCAGAGCAGCATGGGTGGGTATCTGCAGTGATATCCTGGCCTCCGCAAGACAGGCCTCCAGAGGAGGCAATGTGGGGGTAACAGCAGGACTACTATGCAATGAAAAACAAAAACACTTTTTTTTTTACACATACGAAAACAAAGCTGAAACAGTAGAGCTGTAGTTTTGCAATACCATATTTACTGACAACAATACATGTGTTCCATATATCAACTTATATATCAAGATATTTGGCTTAATAGCCATTACAGAAGAGGGGGTGTGAGTCAAAACTGCTTTTAAAAGGTCATATATCACACGCATTTGACATTTAATACTTGTTTTGCACTGTAGAAAATGTAAAGAATAAAAAAGATATATGTACCTGGATTTGATGCTACTAGAGCGAGATGTTTTCTTTTTCTGGTAAGGCTGGTCCAAACTACTCTCCATCCAGGGAGAGTTTTGAATGGGGGCAGGGTCATGCTCTAAGACTGGACTCTGGCATGTGTGCAAATCCTCCAGGGATTGTGGTGGAGTTTGACGAACAGTGGCCTCGAGGGGCCGGTAGGAGGGGGCTATAGGTGTATTAGAAGGGGTATAAGAGTTGATTTGAGGTGGAGCATGAAAGTCTACAGCAGGAGCAGGAGGCTCTGAAGAAAGCTGGGAAGACAGTTCCTCTGAAACATGGATGAGAGAAATTATTTAATTTAACAAGGGTTATTGGCATGAATAAAAACGACCACAAAACCAGTCAAAAGTAAAATGGTATAGTAGCAATATGTAGCAATAGCCAAAAATATATCGTATGGGTCAAAATTAATGATTTTTTATGCCAAAAATAATTAGGATATTATGCAAAGATCATGTTACATGAAAATATTTTTTAAACATCCGACCGTAAATATATTAAAACGTAATTTTTGATTAGTAATATTTATTGCTAAGGACAATGCAGTAAGCAAAGCTTCTTAGAAAGCTTAAAAGGTCATTTTCTCTATATTCCGATTTTTTTTGCACCCTCATATTCCAGATTTTCAAATAGTTGCCAAATATCGCCCTATCCTAAAATGTACCCTTATGACTGGTTTTGTGGTCCAGGGTCTCTCACACACACACACACACACACACACACACACACACACACACACACACACACACACACACACACACACACACACATATATTTATAATGAATTGTTATTAATTTTATATTTAAATCTTTATTATTTATATTTTTCAAATAATATAATAATAACTTGATAATATATATTTTTAATAAACTATAAACATAATAATAATTTTATATAAAAATAACCAGTTCTGCCCTTTATTTAGGGACTGCAATATCTGAAAATTATCTGAAAAAAAAAAACTACTATGCATAAACATGGTTTTGACTTACCCTCATCCAGCACAGCTGAGTCTGACAACGAGCTATTGTCTGAAGTGCCTTGATATAAAACAGATAAAATAAGAACGACATGATTTTAGATTATCAAGCTGTTAACTCATCACATGGTGGAATAAAGTGAAAAAAAAAAGAGTAAAAAAAAAAACACTCTGAAAAAGTACATGTAAACTCACATAATCGCTGTGTGATCATGCCAGGGCGTGGTGAAGATCGGCCATGTTCCAGTCTCAGCCTAAACACAGCTTCCTGTAGCTCTTTGAGTTTCCTTTCCTCACGCTGGTACTGCTGTAGACGACTCCTCTTTACCGCTTTGCTGAGATGTTCCTCCTGGCACAGTCTCTGGGATGCCACGTATATCTGCTGCTGAAGAGCCAGATCAGCCTCCACAGAGCTCAGCTCAGAGTCCTGTGTATCATGTTCATCAGATTTAGATTGGTTTATATGAACAGTAGATTGTTATCCATGATTTCTGTGAATACAGATTAAGAGTCAGTCTAGGATTTTACCTCAGTTCTATTTAGGATGCTTGGCTCATCTAATTTAAAAGCAGCTCCGATGCGCCGGCGAATTTGAGGGGGCTTCTCTCCAGGTAACAGGGGATAATCTGAGGACAAATGTCCTGTGAGTTCCTAAAACAGAACAGGAAATTGATAAAAATATATTAGAAAAAATCTATCTTGGGCAGTCAAGAAGATCTGCTATGTGTCTATGTAATCTGTAAGTATAATTACATTAATTACATAATGAAACAATTAAGTGAAACAGAACAAAGTCATGAGCAGGTTATCACGAACAAGCCTTTATCCAGAATTCCAGTTTCTCCAGTAAGAATCCTTTCAGCGAGTCGGGACAAGTTACACCTTTCAACCGCTACATTATGCAAGCCTGTTGTTGAAAGATTTGATTCTTGCCTAAGCTGTACCAAGAGCTCTTCCTGACTAAACCAGCCCTCTATCTTCTCCAAATCCATGTCAGCATGCCTTTAGATACAATTCTCTTTGAGACAAAAACCTCAAGCCCAGAGCTCTTTAAAAAACTACAATAGAGGTGAAGCCCTTCAAAAACAGATGATACACACTGGCGTGACATCAGACTCATTGTGATATCACAAAGGTGTCATCAGGCCCTGAAGAACACCTGGACAAGCCACAGCAGGTGACTCCGACAGGAAGTAATGATGCATTTCTGTGATTTAACATCTTATCAGGAGGACTAATACACCACAATGCCTCTGGGTCTGAAGATGATGAGCCTTTTGGTGACTTGCTCACTCAGTCATTGGCTTGAGAAGAGGGAATTATGTTTTTTGTTTTTTTCTTTATACCATAAATAACCTTTAAGCATCCTGCAGCATTTGACGTGCCTTCTGAAGAAGTTATTTTGGGTGGAAAATGAAGCTTCAAAAACATGATGGTATCAGCATGCAGTGGAAGTGCCCTCTTATTCCCATGTGAGAACTGCCTTATCTCTCTTCAGGAGCGTTTTGGAAAAGCAGTGAGTGTGAACGGTAACTTACAGCCTCTCTGATGCAGAGTTTCTTGAGCTCCAGTAAGCAAATCTTCAACCTGTCCTCCAGAGCTTGCTGCTTGAGTTTCATGACCCGAGTATGAGTATTCACGTCCTTCATCACTGTGGTGGGGCTATCAGGCCCTACAACAAATAAAAGACCCTGATGAGGAGCAACTTCAAGATAATAACAGAAAATCAGCAATTTTACAAAGAGCTAGTCTATATAGACATGTTGTTTCTTCTAAATCGTAACCATTTTTTATATAGTATCCTAGCAAAAAACCCTAAAGATGCCAATTTATAATTAGTGTTGGAGCAAAGGCATATCTGAGAAACTGATCTAGACTTTCAGGAAACAAATATTCATCAACGACTACGATATGATAAAAAATGAATGCTATGACTGGTGGTTCCGGTCTCTAAAAACGGCTAAATGATTGACAACAAAGGATTAATTTCTTCTGTATCCGGTAACTGAAAGCAAACGCCTCTGGCATGTCTGGAGAGCTTATCTACTGAATTCTTGAGCGTACATTTTCAATCAGTCATGTGACAGCATACAAAGAGATAACCAACAAAAAAAATGTATGAATGCACAGAAAAAATGTGATTATTAGGTATACATTATGTCCCTTTGTAAGAAACAGTTTGACTTGTTCTAGTTTAAAAGGGCTTTTTTAAAAACCTGTTATAGAGAGGCTGCTTCCGATTCAACCGTTACAGGTGTAATGTACATAATCTTCCTTTTCAGAATTGAAAAACAACTACTAAAACATGCATTTGTAAATGTATGTAAAAATTATTTTGCATGCATTTTTAAATGTACGTTAAAAATTGAACTACTGTTCAAAAGTTTGGTCAGTATTATTTTTTTCAACTAATTTGAAATAATACTGACCAAACTTTTGAACAGTACTGTAACTTTTTACATACATTTACAAATTAAATAAATGTAAGTAAAATAATACACAGTACAATAATACATGTTTACCAAGGCTGCATTTTTTGGATCAAATATAAAAAATTAAGGTGAAATAATCTTACAATTGTAAAAATATTATTATATATTATATAAAAAAATATTATTTTGAAATTTAGACCTAATTTATTCCTGAGATGGCAAAGCAAAATGTTCAACAGCTGTTATTCTAATATGCTGATTTGATGCTCAAGAAGCATTTTTTTATTAATATTTGTATTATTAATATAATAATTTGAATGTTATGTAATGTTTTCAGGCATCAGAAAAAGGCAATACTGACCCCAAATTTTTTAACTTGAGTGTGTGTGTATACATACATACATACATACATACATATATATATATATATATATATATATATATACACATACATACATATATATATAAATATATATATATATACACACACACACACATATATATATATATATATATAGTACAGACCAAAGGTTTGGACACACCTTCTCATTCAAAGAGTTTTCTTTATTTTCATGACTATGAATATTTTAGGGTCACACTGAAGGCATCAAGGGCTATTTGACCAAGAAGGAGAGTGATGGGGTGCTGCTCCAGATGACCTGGCCTCCACAGTCACCGGACCTGAACCCAATCGAGATGGTTTAGGGGTGAGCTGGACCGCAGACAGAAGGCAAAAGGGCCAACAAGTGCTAAGCATCTCTCAGGGAACTCCTTCAAGACTGTTGAAGACCATTTCAGGTGACTACCTCTTGAAGCTCATCAAGAGAACGCCAAGAGTGTGCAAAGCAGTAATCAAAGCAAAAGATGGCTACTTTGAAGAACCTAGAATATGAAATATTTTCAGTTCTTTCACACTTCTTTGTTATGTATATAATTCCATATATAATTCCACATGTGTTAATTCATAGTTTTGATGCATTCAGTGTGAATCTACAATTTTCATAGTCATGAAAATAAAGAAAACTCTTTGAATGAGAAGGTGTGTCCAAACTTTTGGTCTGTAATGTATATATATATATATAATCTATACATGTCTATTATACACATCATTTTATTTATATGTTGAGCATCCCATTTAAGAGCATTTAAAAATGTTTCGCTTCTAATCCTTTCACTGAACTATACAGAAGAAAGAACAACACAAAGCTTAGTAAATGATGATAGATAGTTTAATTTTTGGGTGAACTAACCCTTTAATCTTACATCCACATTCTATATGGCATAAAATATATCATTGTATAGGCAATGTGTTACAGGCTGAACCTACCAGAATGCAGAATAACCCCGCTGTCAGTATCACTGATCTCCTCTTTTCCTTCCATGACAGATGGTCAAGTGGTCTTCCAAGTGAAAGCCTCGGTTTTTTCTTACTTTACGAATTCCTAAAGAACAAACACAACTTGTATCACATTTACCAGACCAATTTAGCTGTTCAAGCCAAAGTGAAGAAAAACTAGTCCCGTGGAACCACTCAGCCCCTCAGCTGTGATGGGTGTCCTGACCCAAGCCACAGGGGTCAGAGCAGATTCCAGCAGACTGCTCTGGCAAACAATAGTTTTCACAGGGCCACTAAAAATCCCAGTCTAACTACGCCTTTTGGCTATGCGCTGTCAGCAGGAGCTCAGGTTGAGCTTTAACTAAGAGGCCATTCAAGTAAATACTCTTCCTTTACACATCCATCTGTATCTGAAAAATGTCCATTTTCCAGGAGGAACAAGGCTGTGCTGTGCTTAGATTACAATACTGGAATGCTCCCAACAGAAGAGGGCTGCTGTGCCTCATTGCACACACTTGTAGTTAATTAACCTCGATTCACTTCTACAACAGTTTCTCAGACAACTTACAGTTAAAAGGAATTGCAATTAGCTATAGACTGGTTTTCACATTTCTTACATTTAAATTTATAATTAATGCCTTTAGTAACCTAATAGTAACATAAATTAACATCTAAATGAACTATATATACATACATATTTCAGAGGCATTTCCATACAAAATGTGACATCATAATGCCAAAGTCCAGACCATTAGCAGCTTGTGACACATATGTTCTGCGGTGTATGACTCTGACAAACCTGAGTCTCACCGCCGGCTTCCTGTCGATATGTCAAAATGTTACTCTACGATATGATGACAAACTCCTGAGTAAGCTGTGAATATCTACAGTTGGAACAATGATTAACAGATGCTTGATATTAGATCTATAATCGATCAGCTGTGATTTTATTACTTTGAAACTGCAGATGCACTCTTAAGTCACTAACAGTGCAACCAGTCATTCTCAATATCACAATCTTTAAAGAGATGGAACACCAAAATAGCCTCATGTTTATAAGGTTTTATTATAATTATTGCTAACTGTTCAACCAGTAATGAATGAAATTTTTTTTTTTTAATTTATTTGGAATACATTTTTAAGTACAGTTTTTTTCTGGATTTTATTATCAGTAATATTTAAAAAATCAATAAAATTACTGCATTTTTTATTTTTTATTTTTGTCTTCATTTTAGGCTATAACTTTTAAGTGAACATTTCTTGATTTGAGAATGAATGGCTCTAAAAAGTTGGTGTTATTTATCAGTAGACTCAATATTTAACAACTACCATATCACACAAGCAGTGAAAACATTCACCCTAAAAAAAAAGCTATCTCTAAGCATTTAGCTGTCCTTGTATAACTTATATGATTAACTACAGTCATTATAACATTAAAGTACTCACATATTGTAAAATGCTGATCCTTCTTAAAGTATAAGTGTATCCGGCAAACAGAATAAGTTGATTTCCAAGAGATGTCTAGCTCCACACTACACTCCAACTCTGGATGAGCACCGGTAGGAGTTTGTACTGTGAAATGAACCTGGGCGCGTCTTGTACATACCTCTGTGTGTGTGTGTGTGTGAGAGAGAGATATCACAGTGTCACACCTCTTGTACACACTTGTCGAAGGCTATAATAACTCCCCCTGTTGTCATTATCAGGATGTGCACATACAATTATGAAGCAAGTGATGAAATCACACCATAAAGGTGTAAACAATGTCTAAATCAAGACCAAAATAATACATTTTAAACTCAAAATGTAATTCAAACTTGGAAATAAACAACAGGCTTTTTACATTTTAAATAGTTAACCCTGAACAGAAAGAGTGGACCGAATGGACTTTTCACACTACAAATATAAGAATGAAATGGTCCCTTCTTCAATTCATGTGTTGTCCGTCACTAATATTTTTTCCACTTACAGGAAAGACTGTTTATTAAAGAGCAGTGTTTCACAACCACAGGTACATGGTTGTGCTTTACCCAGGGGTTAAAACCAGGGTTTAGAACAAAGATAATCCAGGGTTAAGGGCAATGTGAAAAGCACTAATACATGATTTGAAATGTTTTAAGACTGAAAGTGAACAGTATTTCTGGGTCACTAATAAAATAAGCAAAGTTGTGAAATTGATGATGTGAGCTCCTTTATACAAACAACCAGGTGTTCATTCATCTTCTTCGGATCTTCTAAATCCCTGTTTAAGAATATGATGATCAGGAGTTTATGATGTTCAAATTTTCCTACTGAAGCAAAAGAGTGAAAAATATGTCTGAGCATTTTCACATGCATTCAAATTTTTTGGTTTGGCTTTTCATTTAAATTGGTATGACAATAAAATTATTTGCAATGAAAAAGTGTATTAAAAAAAAAGAAAAAAGAAAAAAAAAGCTCATTAAATTTTCGCCTATGGTTTCAGACTTTTGGACTCTGCATAGGCCTCCACAGATCAGTGTTTCATGAGATCCTGCTTCCCCCTAATGGTGATACTTAGGCCAACACCATTTTCAAACCATTAGTCTATTTACAAGAACTCACATGGATACATTAACATTCAGTACAAAAATTTATTTGGAATATTTGGCATCTAATTAAGAGAACTGGTCTCCCAAATACCTCAATTCATCATTTGCATTTAAGACAACCAATTGATGCAAAGATATAATACCAAACAAGCAAGCAAACTCCTTGTTCAATTAAATTATTTTACCAGTACTGTAATACAAATGATGTTGTCATGCATATAGTTACCTCACTGAGGCATTGTGTAGAAACTCATTCCACTCTAACATTCTGACCCAACAGAAAACCAACCCACACACAGATGTCAGAGGAAAGCTTCTCCAGAGTACTGTGGGAGACGCTACACCTGCTGCTCTCATGCATCGTTCACATACATTCAGGAACCTTGTTCTCACACTGGCTCTCCAAGAATGCCAGTTAAACGCGTATAGGAGCCACCACGGCTGCCAGTCGGGATAGTATCCTATCTCTCAAGGAAACACGACTGCTGGAGCATACCAGTATCTGGTTTCACAGCTAGTCTACAAGATTACTCTGTGTCAAAAATAAATAAATAAATGGCTTGGAACGGGATGATCACTTCATAAATGCATATTTGAGTACTCAAACATAAATCAACTAAGCCATGGGCATTATTATTTTTTATAATACATCACCAAAATTAGGCCTTTTTCAACTCTTTTGCTGTATATATATATATATATATATATATATACATATATATATATATATATATATATATATATATATATATATATATATATATATATATATATATATATATATATATATATATAGTAGTAGTAGTAGCTATGTTTGTATGCACCAAAATTATGTTTAGAACAATGATTCATTGTTTAATCGGACTGAAATGTCTTTGTGTATACATATTAATCAATCCAATAAAGCCTGAGCCAAATGAAACTTCGATCGAATTGAAAGGGGTGGTGTAGACCTACAATGATCCGATCAATAAGAAAAAATAAAGCATGTAAACATTTGAATTTGATTACTTCCTGCCAATTTTTTTAGTCTCTAATTTGTATATCTTGACATCAAACAAAGATAACATAAAAACAATAGTATCATGATAGCTTTTTAAAAGTTTCAACCTTCAAAAACAATACAAAGCCCCAATTTACGTAACATAAAGATTCATAAGCTGGGGCATACATCAGGTTTCCTGAGTCCACACAAATTTGAAATAAAGTCATATGAGTTTAGAACAACGCAAGGGTTTAAAAATTGCTGGCAGAATGCAGAAATCAGTACTTGTCTTTGCCTTATATAACCATGGGCTGGGCTCCACAAACACTGAATTGAGCACTGACCTCTGAACTGACCAGATTTGGCCGCAAGAACTTATGTGGGAAGTAATTGAGTTTTCTGGATCATGTTATTTGTGTCAAAACAAACTCTAAAGGGACTTCCCTGCTAGGAGATACTGTAGGCATAAGTGTGCTTTTTTAGACAAATCAGGTGAACACAACTGATATTTAGTAGGGACATTTCAGAGAACTGATTTTAAGCAGTAAATGCACCATGGATGATTAAGAAAACAACAACAGATCATTAGCATTAAGTTGGCACTAACTAGATGATTCAAGGATTGTTTTTATCTTCCTGTAGCTTTATACTACAGCCTACTATTAAGAGAGCTAGTATAAGTCCTTTGCTGTAAAATGGGTCTCTTGGGTCATGTCAAATGTGCATGTGGATGTTATATAGCAGCAAAGTCTGCATAGCAGCAATGGGTCACAAAACTAAACTAGCAAACTGAACAAGACAGTTGTGATAGAATATATACATTGTTTATTTAGTGCAACATCCACTGGATTTACATAGGATTAGCTGTCTAAAAGTTAAAGCTGATATTGTATGGAAGCCTTTAGATTCATATCTCGCCTCCTCCCGGGGATGTGGGGTATGTTGGATTAGCATGTATGGGAGCCGGAGAGGGTTTTATTATTGTGGGGATCTCCCCCATCCTGCCCATTCAGACAGGGAGCTCAGGCTTACTGGGAACACCAGTGAACTGTGACGGCTGAATATTAACCTTTACTTAGGAACTGTCTACACCAGGAACAAAAAGAAAAAAAAAAGAGGAAAATAAATGATGAGAAGAAAAAGGTCTAAAAGTTTTACTTGATTTACATTTAGATCAGAAAAATATAATAATTCAGAATAAAATAAAAAAATAAAACACTGAATTTTGCCATTATATAAAAATCTTTTGTATAGTTTATGTAGTAGTTTATGACTACATACAATCTATATCTAAGCATTATTCTCACTAATGCAGAAAATATGCAGCTATTTGTATATGGTCTGACCCTATTGTCATTAAAAAATCAAGTTGATTCAGTCATTTGAAATAATACTACTATAATACATTAGACTTGAATTAAACACGTTTTTACTTTTACAGACAAAACATTTTGTAAAGTTTAAAGTATCAGCATAAAAACAATGACTATAAGGCTGCACAAATTTACAGTCTAACAACTGCACTGTATAAAATTACAATGGCGATATCTGATAGTGTAGCAGATCAATCTAAAGCCAAGCGTGTAAACAGAAAAGGGATGTTACACTTATCAAGACGGATTAGGACAGATAGTTAGAAAAGAAGAAAATGGAATTGTCAAAACAACATCCCCTAAACCATTTAGTTACAATGAAAAGACATTGCTATTTTAAAGAATGGGGGAATGTTACATTTAGCCTTAATAGGAATAAGAAGGGCCTAAATATACACTCTGTGGGTCAATGTCAGTAATTATTGACTTGTAATTACTCCAAAATAGTATCCATAGTATAACACTGCATAATTAAAGCTTTGGCATGTGAGACAGAGAAGGAATAAGGATGTTGAGGCCTGTGAACAACACCACCACACCCGGGCATTTGGAACATGTGTGGCTGCAGGGCTCCCTTTTGGCAGAAAGAGGATGTAAAGTGGAAATTGATTTAAATGAGCCAAAGCACAGATAGATTCTCTGATGTGGACTGTCATGTCGTACGCTGTACCGCCAGCACTGCAGATCAGCACGAATCCCTCAGGCTGCAAACCCCAGGAGTACTTTCCCTCCGTATATTCATTACAACTGCGGCAAGACTGAGAAGATGAAACAGACCTCACAGATCCTGGCTTAACTCACTCTGCTTCACTGGGTGGTTTGTCTGCTAGTGGAAAATGTTTGTGGCTAGTTCACCCGGGAAATAGCAGACATTTCAATATAATCATTATAATAGCCAAACAGCAGAATAATATCAGAAAAAAAAAACTTTGAAGAAACCATTAAAGGCAAATTCCAGCTTTAATCAACAAGGCTTGTGGCACTATGTTGATTACTACAAAGTTTTTTGACTTGCCCTCATCTTTTCTTAAAAAAAAAGAAGCAGCAAACATTGGTTAAAACCATTGGTTTAACAATGAGGGACTTACAATGGAAATGAGTGGGGCCCAAAAGTCTTTTCATTGTAACGTCATATCCAAGTTTACAACTTTGCGGCCACGACCAACGACAAAAACCCTAACAAAGAAAAAGTGATGAGAACAAGTTTAAAGCTCAAATAATGCTCAAGTTTTAACTGAATAATAATAATTACTATTATTCTTTTTTATTACATGATTCGCATTTGTTTTTTAATTCACAAAAAATTGCAATTTTTTCATTGCAAATGCTTCACTGTAGCCTTGATTTTTGCACATTATGACGCAAATGCTGTCAATTGCGCTTAACTTGATATTTATTTCTTTAAATGTAAAATTGTATTGCACAGTGGAATACTTCTGTCATAAATACACAGGGCAGCATTGCACCGATGTTCGTTTATCTATTACTCATGAAAACAATATCTTGTTTTAATCGTCCTTTCTTTATCCAAAAGGAAGTGCAGTGTTTCTTTGAAATCAGTGTGTTATGGTTAAATGCTTTAGTCAGTTCCTGTTTAGTCTTTGTGTCATTGCACAGGACAGTAGATAAAATATCTATCTAATGTCCTGTTTGGTGACGCATGTGTAACAGTAATACAGTTAAATAAAAAGCTATTTCTCACTAATTCATTCAGATTTACAAGATGTGAATGATGCTGGATGTTTTAGTTTACAAAAATGACACCATTCAATCACTTTTCTATACTGACTTTTCTGATTTGTATTACTCTATAAATCATATAGTATGATATATATTTTATATAGGAATGTTGAAATATGAACCAAGAAAAATTTAGAATAAAATAACAAAATAGAAACAACAAATTTGGAAAGTCAAATCCAATATAATGGGCTGCTGCACAAGCAGAAATAGAAACATCACTATAGGGCCTGTCATTGAATTAGACCACATCCAGAGTTGCTAATGCAAGCCTTAAAACTGAGCTGTCGGCAGCAAACAATACACACACACTGCTTGGCTCCGGTTTGGCCGACCCTGTCTATGAACCAACAAAGACACAGATTCCAGGGCTATTCACGTTCAGTGGAACACACCTCCTTCTGATGCCGGCCCACTCAAATCACCCTTGACGCTCTGAAACACACTGATCACTGGATTCCAAAGCATTACACAAGGACAAATTGTTCAGTTGTCTTTCTTACACAAGGAACAACACCTGAACAATTACATTAGACTACAGAGTATAGACTTTATTACTTAAAAGCTAAACTTGCAGTTCTGATCTGTTTTGAGACTGACTGATCTAGTTCATGTGTCTTTATAAACAATAAACCAAACCCCTTTTGCAGAAATGAATGTTCCCAGCTGAATAAATGAATGGTGTGTAAAATAATATCTACCCTTAGACAATGAAACAATATAAGCATGTAATTCTCACGCCACAGATATAATACCTGTGCAGATTTTTTCCCCCTTGGGTTCTAAACAAAGCTTAACAACTTCTCTACACTGTCCACACAATACCACACTTCCATATAAACAATAATCACAGGAGCTTACTAACTTCACACTGTTAAAATGTTTTCATTATAATAACATACTTGTTACCATCCATTCCACATTTCAAACTACAATATAATTTTGTAATTTCCTTATAATTGTAGGAGTTACTAGATTAAAATGTATATATTTTCTTAGTTACTAGTTAAATTTGAATAGGTCAAAAAGTGAAAAGGACATATCACTGCAGGTTATATAATGGTGTCACTTTGATTTTACTTAAAAGACCACTACATTTTAAAATAAGCACGTACTTATTAAAGAACTTTTGCAGTTTTATTTTCAACATAAATCCTGGGTTTGTCGTTGTTACAAAATCTGAATGTATTTATTTTGCTGTATTTTCTTGAATCATTAAAATAGGATGGTGGGTTAATGTTACGTTATTCAGTAAGTTACACCATACTTTGAAACTACGGATAAGTAAATATATACTTTTTAACTTTTCTGTATAGATGTCCAACTTTGTTATAAAGAATTTGAAAAGCTAACGTTACTTGCAAAACTTTGGTTAAAGCGGCTGTCCTGTACAAGCTGAATTTTACTCAATTTATGGCTGTGTAGGTATTATCGATTGATGAAAATATTACCATACCCTTTGTCGTCATAACAGGAAAACGTACGCAGAGTCGTCAAATCTTCACGCAATGCCTTATCATGGGATATTATTCATCCACGCTTTCTCCAGCGCCGCATTCCAAATTGATGTAAGCGAGACGCTGAAGAATGGACGATTCCAAACCACACGATCTAAGGGTGTTGCATATCACTTAGTTTCTCGTTGATGGTTCTGACAAAAGAAAAATAATTTTAAAGAATTTGTAATGAAGCAAATTTAACATGAGACGTCTGAAGGAATGCGAGACCTGTCTTTTTGTTGTATGTGCTTTATTAAGGCACTTTAATGGAAACTTAAAACCATACCCCCTAACACAATGGTACGCCCCTCACCTCCCCAGAAACTTTTTTCTAAGCGCTGACTGAACTAGAGATGGGAAGTCCGACTCATTTTCCGAATCGGTTCTTTTGAACAACTTGTTTAAAAAATTTAAAAATGTGTTTTATTATGCTTTTCCACTTTTTCAACTTTAGTTGGTCTGTAATGTTGCTGTTTGAGCATTAAAATATCTGCAAATTTACAAAGCTCAAAGTCTACTTCGAGAGGAAATATTTTATTTAACATAAATCACTGTTAAAACCACAATGAACGATGAACACTGACTACAACGCATATTTTCCGGGATTTGTGATATGAGACCTGGTTGAACTGTAATAGAGAAGGCAACGAGTGTTATCACTATGTCGGAGACATTCTAGCTTTTCGGACGATTTCAATTGATTTGATATCGACGCAATATTTACACTGTAGCCCACATAGGCATGACTTTTCCCGATCAAGCGCTGTGTAGAGCCAATCACAACAGATACACTGGCCCAGCTAACCAATCACAGTACATTTTGTATGTCAGAAGGCGGGACTTAATTTGATTAAGTCGTTCATGCCAGACTGGGGAGAGAGGTGGTGTTGTAATAATTCACATGAGATTCATTTTTCAATCAGAGAGTGGTGGCCTGGGATCTGAAGTTTGAGTTTCTGCGTGAGATTTCATCTTACACCACTCATAAGAGCATCTCACTCCCCACGACGAGATGCAGTTTTAGTGTGACAGGACTTTCATCATTGCTGTCTTCTTCTCCTCAAACTGATAAGAGCTGGTGTCGACCGCAGTGCAGATGTGTTTGTTTATCCATGAGCTGTTTGCTAGAGTATGACCGTACAGACAAAGTGCTTGCCGATCAGACCCCAGGTGACCTCATCCCAGAGAGACTGTCTTCATGCTTTAATGCTACTGATAAAAATGCACACATTCTCTCATCAAGACAATCAGTTCTGTGGAATGCAAAGTCTTAGTCTAAAGTATAAAGAAATAGTTCACCCATAAAAGAAAATTTGCTGAAAATGTTTCTCTTAGGCCATCCAAGATCTAGCTGAGTTTGTTTCATCATCAGATTTGGGGAAATGTAGCATTACATCACTTGATTACCATGGATCATCTGCAGTGAATGGATGCCGTCAGAATGAGAGTCCAAATAGCTCAATATTCATCACAATAATCCACAAGTAATCCACACCTGTCCATCAATTATCATCTTGTGAAGTTAAAAGCAGTGTGTTTGTAAAAAAAAAAAAAAAAAAAAACAATCCATCAAGGAGCTTTAATTTAAAACTGTTGTAAACTCATCTACATATTTAGCTGAACTGTTATAGGGCAAAAGCAGCAATAATTTGAAAAGGAATCCCACAAGTTGAGTGTTTCTTTTCTGATTCCATTGATATTGGACATGTGATAGCTGTTTCCTCCATCTTTATTCCAAAATATGTTTCATACATTTGTTGGCAGTGTGCATCATATGATACAATATTGTGTGTTTTGGTGTCTCAGCAAATCCTTTAAATTATATTGTTAATAAACTTAATACTGCTGTTGAAAAGCTTCTGTGTCACATTAAACCGGGAAAAGCTGCATTTTTTCTTTTAACAGAAATTTTAACGGTTGATGTTAGCGAATTGTTCAGACGATTTGGTGAACCGGTTCAAAGGATTTATTCACAAATCGGACACTGTTAGACTAAACACTTGCTGAGCAGCATAGTTAGATCCTGTTTTATTAATGGCCTAAATCATTTGCAAACGACACGTCGGCACTGTAATGGATAGGAAATGAGCGCTTTTGTAATTTCTATAAAATAAGCCGTTGAGCTGCATGCAGTCGGATCTTTTGAAAGGGAGAGAAGGTAGAAAGTAATGAGCCATTATGGGGCTGCAGGGTGCTGGTGCCTTTTATTAACATATGAAAGGTTTCGCCTTGAAAAGGAGACTGTCTAACAGTAAATGCTTACGCTTCAGTCACGGAAAATAG
Organism: Carassius gibelio; assembly: GCF_023724105.1. Lineage (NCBI taxonomy): Eukaryota > Metazoa > Chordata > Actinopteri > Cypriniformes > Cyprinidae > Carassius > Carassius gibelio. The sequence continues at coordinate 16,758,958 of NC_068406.1, forward strand.
AGAAATATTCTTGGATTTGAACACAGAATAACTTGATACAGCGGTATTTTTTTCTTGTTTCAAAAGGTAAGAGCCTTATTCCTAGTCATATAACATTTAAGTTAACCATACGGATACAGTTGTAGTATCTTGTTCCCCTTTTTACACGTTTCATATTTGGTTAGCAAAACAGGTTTCGAGGCAAACCTTCGTTGACGTTAGTCACTAGGCTATGTCTTGCGTTTTCTGTAACAAAGAAAGTAAAAATAGATTTCCGTCGCACATGATTGGATATACAGCCTGTGAAAGTTTCTGTACTACGGTTATGATTCGAATATTCAATGAGGTAAGCACTGAAGCAGGTTATGATTGGTTGGCTGTTGGCTGTCGCGTCATAATCTGAAACCCCGCCCATTGAGGGGAGGGGTAGCCAGTCCAACGCCTCCTTTTCATTTCCTAAAAGCTTCTATGTGACAAGATCAGTGTTGGGCTAGTTACTCAAAGAATGTAATAGCCTATATTACTCATTACTAGTTACTCCTTTCAAAAGTAATATTGTTACTTTACTTATTAATTTCTGGCAACAGTAATTAGTTACACAAATAGTTACATTACTTTTTTCTTCATGGCCCACAGAAGTTGTAACTGTGTATCGTCCACATAAAATGCTTCTAGAATGTTACTAACAGCATATTTCTGTCTCATAATTTGACCAAAATCCACACTGGATCACAGTCAGAAGTTATTACAAACACGCAATAGTGATTGATAGTGATAATCAATTAGAAGTGTTGCATTAATCTCATTAATTGTCATGTAGCTTGAAGCTAATTGCAATTTCTCCATTACCCATATACTATTATATTTCATTATGTATTTTATCAAATCACATAAGTTTTCAAAAAAACGGTTTAATTTTCCAAAAATATTTTTAATTATAGTAATAAGCTATAATGTAGGCTACCACATGCTGATAAGAGAGATGTGGGTGGGATGTAATGCCATAGTAAAGTAAAGCCCCGTTTACGTGCACAATTTTTGGTTCAATTGGACAAAAATTCATTCCGATGGACTAATCTGATTGTAGTGTTTACATAAACACTAAATAAAGGGATCAGGTTGATGTGTGCATTTATATGTCACAAGCTTCAAATCGCTACTGTTTTTTTTTTTTTTACATGTGTTTCTTACTTTTTGCACATAATAACCACTCTCCAATACAGTTTCTTTATTTGGTTTTTACAACACAATTAATATTTATCCATTTATGGATTTTGCCTACTTTCAGTTTCCTCGATAAATCCCATCGAGTGTTTACATGCACTCTCAATATTAGAAGAGGAATAAACCACCCTCTTCAATCTGATCAAAATTTATTTTCAATCGAGCTCAGTCTGATCAATTAAGGTGTTTACATGAGAGCTTTTCAGTCTGTTTGAGCCATCAATCCGATTACAAACGGATTATCTGGTTGAATGTAAAAAAAAAAAAAAAAAAAAAAAAAAAAATATGTATAATGCTATAATACAATATAATGCAATATTTCTATCAGCTGAATGTAAGGTTTTCCATATTCCAAGCTTGCCTGCTGTGCTGGGGACATCACATGCATGTGCGAGTCATGAAAATTATCAAATTAAATCTAGGAATTATTTGATTGTTGGATTTTAAATCAGTGAGGTTGAGGCATTAAAAATAACACAGTAGATAAGCTATTTTATGGATGGTAACTGTAATATTATAACTGAAATCTAATTAGTAATTAGTTACACTTCTAGTTACTGTAAAAAGTAATATAGTAGATAAGTAACTACCCAACACTGGACAAGACAGAGAACTAAATTTTTTTAAGATGTCGACCCAAAAAATGAGCGTTTAAGGACACAAAAGTAGAACGCAACGTGTCATTTTATTCTAAGAACTGCACCCACTGGATGGAAATGTAATTGTGTCAGGAACTATTCATTATTTTTTTTACCATGTCAAAGGATTATTTCACCACCCTATGTGAAACTGAGAGGTGGAGATCTATTGAGAAACTAAATTTTAGTAGTGCCCCTTACCTTCCTTTTCTTTGAATGACCCAATGTGAAATACCCTGTCATCTACAACTATTTGTTTTTCTTGGGGTTGACAGCTTATAAAAAAGTAGTTCTCTTCCCACAACACAAAGTCAATGGAGAGCGTTGGAAATTTCCACTCTTTTACTAGATCCGGGTCCAGTGGATCCGAACATCCTGTATGCAATATAAATGTGTGTGTGTGTGTGTGTGTGTGTGTGGGGGGGGGGGGGGGTAATGTAACTTAATACAACAGTCATATAAACATGTTTACGGTTGTTACTTGCAAAGAACACAAAATGCATTAAAAAATGTACAGCTAGGTGTCAGCAGCGAGCTGTGAGGTTTCTTCAGTGTTTTGTAGTAGTTTGACAAAATGGTCAAAATAAAAATATAAACTAATTTTAAAAACAAGTTTTTCGCTTATACAAATGCATAAACAGAAGATCTAAATTAGGGTTGTCTTACTAACTTTACAAAGTAATATTTTTTACAACTAACTTGCAAGGTAATGTGGGGCCCAAATGAGGCTATTCATGTATTCAGTCTGTATTGTAGAAAAAATAACTTGTACTAAAAACATAATGTAGCCTACATTTAAAATCACATTAGATATTTTTATCAATGGAGTAACAGTTTGGTGTAATTAAGATTAACAGTTCTGAGTAATTGAGACAGAATTGTACAGTATTTTTTCCTAAAGTGCTTTGTGGTTTCACCTGAGAGGAAAAAAAACAAACATTTACTTTGCAAGTAACTGAACTCATTTATAGTTCTTTTGATCTACATGTCTCTAGTCAAAGCATGCAGTAAACTTGTATTGAATTCTACTATGATAATTCACAGATTAACCACATAGATTCTGGCAGCAAAGTATGCAAAGGTCATGCAGTGACATTCAATTTAAAATTTTATTTTCCCAAACAGGCTCCAAAGATAGTCTGATAACTGCTGTGTGTGTTTGGTCCTGGTATTTCCTACATTATGGGGAACAAATGTCTAATACACGCACACAAATTTATAACTTTTTGTGTGAATTAGCAGTATAAACTAATAAATGCTACTGAGCTGTTTTGCCAGCACAGCAAGTAAACAGAACTTGTGATCACCCAAACCTCGTCAACATTTATGAAAATGTGTTTCCTGAGTGGTGTACATTTTTGTGTTTCTGTGGACAAAATTAATGCCTATATCTAGATTTAGGCCACAAAGCATCATGTGATTGAACTGGTGCAAAAAACGTAATTTTTTTTTTCTTATTTCCTATTATCTTATCTAGATGACTCTTGCAATTTTCCACATATTATACACAGAGCCTTGTAAAATGTTGAAAAACTAACCACTGAGATAAAGTAATCATTTATTTTAAATTTAGACTTAATCACTACTGGTTGCTTTAAATGCATATCAAAAATAATATATATTATTAGCCTTTTGGAAGTGTTTAAAATTAGCAGTTTTCAATTACAGGAAACAGTGAGCGTGTTTTTGTTCATCCTAATTTGCAAGCATTAAAAAAAGTTCTTATCTCATATTGTATATCAGCTTTTCAGTTAGGCCTACTAAGATATTCTCTTTGTTGTGTTTTCAAATTTGTATAAAAAAAAAATGTGAGAAGATTCACAATCAAACCGAGAGTAGCTTATCGCCGTGTTAACTGCAAGACGGGAAAGACGCTCATGAGAATGTTTGTGAAATAACATTCTCACTGGGGTTCTTATGTCAACTTACACTGTGGTTGGTGAGGGCAGTAAAACATGAACATAAAAGTAAAGCATAGGTCATAACCTATTTTTTCTTAGAAAATGTGCTGGGGTAAGGTGGCAGCTGTTTCTGTTGACGGCAAATAAAGCAAGTCAAGTTAATGAAGCCAGGTCAATTAATTATTTTTTAGCTGAACTGAGGCTGGACAACATGTTTATGAGAATGTTTTTGATTCAGTTGATTATTTAATTTTGAAAAGGAAGCAAAAAATGACAGATCTGAAAAATACATCAATTAACCCGTACAGGATTTGATTTTATGTCAATATGATTTGTATTCAATTTTTTTTAATGCTGTTGGAATGTACAGTTTTAGCGATAATGGCAACCTTTTAGTAACTTCTGATGATTTATTTCAAAACTAGGTGCCATACCTAAAAGAAAACAATGAACCATTGAACTTCCAGAAACATCCCACTCAGTCGCTGAAATGAATCACTGAGGCTGGCACTTACCTCTTTAAATGACTTGTTAACTCACATTTCCTTTTTAACGTTCGAATTTGTTTTTAAATACTATTATACTTTATTTATGTAATTATTTATTTTGCTGTGGAAGACAACACACAGCAACGGAAATACCTTTTTGTAGCTGGTAGCTTTTCTTCCACCAACAGTTTTTTTTTTTGCCAGCTTTTTTTCACACCGTTTCAGAAACAGTATTCTCAAATTTTTTCGAAGATGAAAACTGTTGACCTAAGTTTGCCTTTTGAGTGGTGCACACAAGGACCATTTTGCTTCAAAACTTGCTGTGTGATTCATTTCGAAGAGGAACTGTGATGCCATGCCACAAAGTGTGAACGATTGAACTCTCAATTCTCACAGCAGCCCACTCAAGTTTCTCATGAGAACATTTATCTAGAATAAAATGAAACCTTTGTTCTAAAGCCATTTGCCACCCTCAGTTGTTCAGTGATTGTAGCTATGATGACTGATCAGTACCATGATTTTGAAGTGGGACCCTAACAGTCCGAAGAACGGTAGGCGATTTTGCTGTATAATGAGAGTTAAAGGCTAGTTAAATGTTTCTAAAAACGATTTGAATTTAAGAGATTGCATATACAACGATTGAAGTTTTTTGTTTATGCTACAGTATTCTTAATAAAAATGAAAAAGACTTTAATAACTAAGAAATTTTATTACATTGCATACATATACAAGCAAATAGAAGAAAGAAACCATTTATTTGAAAGCTGTATCTAGGAATAGTAGAAACTAAATAAATTGTTAATATTTTTTTTTATGCAGGAAATTAAATACAGAAATGTAGAACTTTGCTGAAAAAGTTATATAAAATAAATGCAAAAATGTATGTATTATTTAATTGCTTTGCATACATAGACTTAACTTAACAACAAATCCATTTATTTTAAAGCTGCATATAGGAAGAGTTTAAACATAATACATTGTGAATATTTACGATTGTCACTAAATTGCAATACAGTCACCAATTGCAATTACTACTGTGTGAAAATACCTAAATTAATCTTGTACACTAAGTGATGTTCACCCATACATAATCTATTGTATGTAGGAAATTAAATATTCAAATGTATAGAACATTAAAAAAAAAAAGTAAAATAAATGCAATATTCATATTAAATGCTCTGGGTAATTAATTAATATCAAATTTTAGCAAATGCATAAAACAAAAGATCCTAACATCTACTTTATTTGATAATTTCAACGATGAAGAAAGAGAGGATTCTGAAAACAGCAAACTGAAAAACAGTTTTCAGTCCTTCTGAGAAAGAGAGAAAAGCCGCCCGCGGGTTGATGTATTTCCAGAATAGGTCTCAGATGTCCCGTTAGAGAGAGAATTCGAAGAGATGTAGCTCTGGTGCACCTCTCCTTGACCCAGACAGCTCAGACACAATTTCGAAGCCCTGCGCCTGAAATGCTGATCCAAAAAGAAGTAGATGGCTGGATTTACACAGCTGTTGAGAAATGCCAGGCAGCAGGATAGCACTAGACCATTACCTACAACCGACATTGTTTCCCCGCTAAGATCTCCCGTGCTCATCAGTATGATAACCTGCATGGTCTTGAACAAATTGAAAGGTAGCCAAGAGATCAGGAAAGCTGCAATTATGGCAAACACAATCTTGAGCGAATGTCTGCGTCTGGCTTCTGCACGTGAGTTTGTGGCCATATGAGAGTGACGCCGCAGGTTAATCAAAATTGATCCATAACAGAGGCAGAGAATCAGTACAGGAAGCAGGAAGGTTAGCAATATGGTCAGGAGATTCATGCCTTGGACAAAAGAGGATTTCGAATCCTCTGAACACATATCGCCTGTCAGCCGACGGTAGACCAATGATGGGATTCCCAAGAAGAAAGAAATGATCCACACGGCACAACAGGTGATCTGCACACAGTTGCTGCTTCGAAGAAACTGAGAGTCCATGAGGCGCACGACAGCCAGGTATCGGTCTATACTCATACACGTGAGGAAGAAGATGTTGGAAAAGCGGTTGACCGCAATGATAAAGCTGCTGATCTTGCATAAGGTTTCGCCAAAGGGCCACTCCTCAAATCTGGCCGCAATCGCCCACAGTGGCAATGTGAAGACAAAGACAAGATCGGCTAATGCCAGGTTTATCACGAAGGTGTCCACCAGACGTCCATTCTTTTTTCGCCGCTGTCCGATGACCACAATGACGAACAGGTTCCCCAAGAAGCCAATGATGAACATGATGAGGTACAGCACAGGAATGTAGATATTGGACATGGGCATCAGTACGGAATTGTTCTCGACAGTGATGTAGTAGTCGTAGTCATCTGTGGAATTCATTGAAAAATCATGAGTATAGGCCTCACTTGTGGAGCTCATTGTAACATCAGAGTATGCCATCTCTGTGCTGCTTGCCATCTGTGCACGAGTGATGGGCAAAGTAGAGAAAATGTAGCCTGTCACATGCTTAGAAACCACAAGCTGCAATAACAGTCTCTCTCTCTCTCTCTCTCCCTCTCTCTCTCTCTCTCTGTTTCCTTAAAACTTTTAAATATATCACAAAGAGGCGCATTTTTTTTAACTTATGGTTCTGAAATGAGAATTACTGAGTTTACGGAGAGTTATTTCCACCATGTCAATATAGATAATTTGAGGGACTTGCCTTATTGTTAACTGGGTCTTGAGTGTAGTTACTTTTTAAAAAAGCAGTTTTTCTTCAACAATTGATGTGAGAATCTTAACAAATTTTTTTTTCATGAGATCTTTTGTCATGGCATTAAAGAATGTTTAAGCAGTTTTCTCATGTACGCACAATCACTTCCTCTTAGGAAGACGCTCAGAGGATGCACCAGTTGCAAAAAGAAGTGAGAAAAATGATGTACCACTAGGTTGGTGAGATTTATTTTAGTAATTTAGATGTGCAACAACCTGAAGAAAAAGAGTGTGTGAGGTGCAGAGCTTATTTGAGAAGTCTTCTGAGTTGCTGTGGTTTCCTGGTGTTCACAGGGCTACCACACATTTTTCAACAGTTAATGAACTTTTTTCCCCTGACAAATATAACAACCAGATAGTATAGGAATGTTTGATACAGGACTACTTTATAGCTTTCCATCACAAAAAAATTAACAAATTAAAAAAATAAATAAAAAATAAACAATTATGTAAAAGAGATAAATAAAATGGCCATGTAGGGGTACGGTATTTGGCAGGGCCGTAGTTGGGGTTTGCTGGGCCATGGTGAAGGCTGTACCAGTGGGCCCTGTTTGAAATTGTTTAATTTGTATGTTCGTTCATTTTTATTTATTTGTGCTATTTAAACAATGTTTACGTTTTTTTCAAGTTTGGTCAAATAGGTGTCCAGGTACAGAAACCAAATAATTAAATGTAAAATAGCACTGGATAGTTTTCAAGGGAAAATTAAATATACAATCAAACCAAAATTTATTCAGACACCTTCAACATTTCTCACATTATTACAGTTTTATTTGCTATTGCTTCTAAAATGGTTATAAAATATGACAAGAACTTAGAGTTAAACTCTAAACAAATTTGTCTTGATAATGTCATAACTTTGATAGGACTGTATTTAATGCATTACAATCAACCAAAACTACAGACAACTGTTATTATGACAATATTTACACAACTATCATTACTTTGTTGACCAATTACCAAGCAATGCTTCATTTTGTTCAGACTGTGGTGTAAGGTTGCATTAGCAAAACAGGTGCCATTTTTAAGGTATAATTTTTGGTGCCAATTTTATATATATATATATATATATATATATATATATATATATATATATATATATATATAACATTTTTATCAATTTCACTAGTAGTTCACTGTATGAAGATTCTTTGGGTATAATATGTCACAGTTCGCTTAATTTTGCTATAGCCTACTCACTTACATAAATGTATCATAGTGTCCTGTACCTACTAGTAAAAATATTAACATTACAGCAGCTAGTAGCTAAATTAGGCGCGGTCACTTTAAGAGACGATGAACACATCAAAAATAATTTTTTTCCTCAACTCTTTACTTTCACTTAAGAAATAACTGGCAGATATTTCGATCATACTTTCCAAGGCGGGTATTTTGACATATTTTGTATGTATTTGTCGACACAAAAACAAAAAGAAGCAAATTCGGTGTTCAAGTGTTTGAGACGCAAGACGGAAAAAAAGAGTGATTTTGAGTATAGGGTCTATTCTAATTCTCACTTTGAATTTACATGCGTAATTTTTCCTATCTGACCGTTCTCTTTCTCTCTCTCTCTCTCTCTCTCACACACACACACACACACACGCACACATTATATGTGTGTATATAAATCCTTTTTTTATTTACCATGCTTTTAATTTCCTACAAGGTATTTGATTGGCTTAGAATGATAAAACTCTTTCCAATTACAGTGACTGCTGTACTATTTAAGTGGCGGTTTGAATGTTGGTTTTAATGTATCAAACATGGAATCAAAACCAAGAAAGGGCGAGAAAGCCAAACTGGACAGAGGGACAGTGTTTACTGTCAGCCCAGTTAGTGGATGAACACAAGGCCATTCTTAAAGGAAAATTTGGGCCGGGTGTCACAGCAAGGGACAAAAGCAGTCATGGGAGCGTAGGACAAACTATTATCGGTTCATTCCCCCTGCTTGTGTGCACCTATAAGCCTGCTATATTCATAAATGCAGTTTTTTGAGCCTGCAAGCTGGGAATGTCCAGTGGAAACGAAATGAACTGCGACACAAAAATGTTCTGAAAGTGCTGTAATTGTTTGTGTGACCACTCTGCTTACAGAAGGTTGTTACAGACACAACTCATCACTATTGCATTGTTGCATTTCCCAGTTGCCAAATATCGTGATGTAGTGATTACTTTAATTTCTGGCACTATGGCATTTCTGCGTTGTGTTGGAGATGTAATAAGATCAGTCACAAACATGATCCCTGCACGATCTAATCTATAGCGTCTTATTAACTCACTGTCATCCATTGTCTGCAACACGTTTCTTCTGCCTCTTCGTCTTTCTGCCATTTTCTCCTCTGCTAAAGAAACTCTTATAGCCTCTTAAAAGTCCTCATCTGTGCTCCTGAAGACCTCTTTTAAGGGTTAAGATGCTTTCTGAATTACTTTTTTCTTTACTAGGATTTTTTCGGTTGCACTTTATTTTACAGTACGTGTACTTACATGTACTTATAGTGTACTTACAGTGTATTTATCTAAGAAAGTTCTGGTAATACAAGGTAACTACATGGGGTAGGGTTAAGTTTAGGGGTAGGTTCAGGGTTAGTACCTAGTTATTACATAGTTATTGTAATTACTATAATAAGTACATAGTATGTACATGGGGAACAGGACTGTAAAATAAAGTGCTACCATTTTTTCTTTAATTTTAAGAGTAATCGCCCACATTTCTAAGAATTTTCTTAGAATTTTGTCGCTAGGAGCTACTTTTTGCATTAAGATTCTTTATGAATACGGGCCCTGAACACCGTATTTTACCGTACTTTCACATCTTTTTGTTTGTTCAAACTGCGATTTGTATTTGTTCGTTCAGGTGCAGGAGGGACTTCAAGGAGAACTTCGCAGAAGAGAGCTCGGTTTAGTGTCACTGTCTGTGAGACGCGGCTCTCTCTCTCGTGCGCACCGAACACAGCGTGCGAGTAACCAGCTACTCAGTTAAGATTTTCCAAGTCTTGTTTTTGGATGTTTTAATGTTTAAATCGACAAGCTTTTAGGCTTAAAAACATGTGAAAAAGATAAGCTTTCTTGACGACGCACGCAGGGGCCTGTCAACTGTCCTGAGCATATTTTTAGGCTGGCCTCAGCCAGGCGGTTGAGATCGTTGGGGGCCCCGCCTCAGCTGTGGGCCCCTATGACCACCTCTCACCCCACTATCGACGGCCCTGGTAATAGGACATTTTGTGGGAAACTGTGTTGCGTGGTATGAACACTGCTCACATGAAAATCTGTTTGGTCAACGCGGTGAATCCATGTGGCCAACATGAACACGCTGATAATTTTTTTTTTCTTTGCCTAAGTGTTATTCAAAATGGATTGCTTTCACCTTAAAGCAGGTGAATAACCACACACATGAACACATAATTTCAAGGTGAACTCCAGTGTCTCATTTGTGTACTAGCAAATCATTGCACATGTAATGACATATTATCAATTTGATTTTTCAGTTTCAGATTCCTTTAAAATATTTGTAGGATATATTTTACTCAAGGCATCTGTTTGCATGTGTACACCCGTTGTACTTTTTTGCAGATTGTTTTTGCAAGGACTAGCTATTGATGTGGTTTCAGTTTCACCTTATACGTAGTGTTTTTCCTCCGCTGGGTTTAGAGGCGGTTACATAGTGGTTAGAGATGTTGGCAGTAACCTGAATGGTCATAGATTTCCTGTGCTGATCAGTGTGCATGTCAGCAGAGAATCCCCAAATCTTGCAAGACACAATAAGGACTACATTAATATAGCCTAATTAAAATTACATTTTAAATTAAATATTACATTTTTAATCATGACAAAACATAAACACCAACTGCTTACCTCAAATTCTGTAAAAAAATTCAGTATGCAGACAAAACAGTGCTGTACTTGTGAAAATTATGTTTATGCAACTAAAAAAATGTAACAACAATATTTTGGTCAACAAGTATTTTGGTATCTGTATGTATATATATATATATATATATATATATATATATATATATATATATATATATATATATATATATATATATATATATACACACACACATACATATATATAGAGAGAGAGAGAGAAAATGTACATGAATAATTTTTAATCAATATTAATTTACTGTTTTTTAAAGATAGTACTAATTATCAATACACTAATGATTAATTATGTATTTTAAAATCCGTCTTTAATAGGTCTCAAATATAGATTGTTATCCTCTAATTATAATTTTTTGCAAACGGCAACACATCACGACTATCCTGACTGTCAAATCACTTTATATTTAGGAATTTTAAAACAACAATAAATTACAATTCTGTATTATAGATGGAATATTTGGCCTTTACATATAGATATTTTTAATTATTTCAAGATTGAGGCACTCACTGGAGCCTTGAAGGTTAACTTTGCATTTAGATACTAATCGTTTTCTGAAATTTGACATTTTTACTTCCATCACTGGAAACTTCATGACCTATTTTTGATGAGCGGACACATCATTTTAATGAAGTCTATACAAACCTTTCTGCATTAAGTAGAGACACAATTAATAACATATTTGTAAAAATATATTTTACATCTAATTCACTGTAGAGCATACTTAATAAAATTTAGTGTTTATTTATTTTTATTTTTTTAAGCCAGGACCTGCAGAGTTTTAGGGTTCTATATTTTTAAAGAATATAATTTTTTCCTCTACAGCATATTGCCTTAACATGTACCACTTTCATCCTTTCCTTTGGGTCTCTATAACATGGGCTTCGTACTGGGAAAGGGAAGATTTATACAGTTTATGTAACAGTGTAGCAAGCAAGTCACTGCAAGGTTACATTTCCTCAGGTGGTCATTTATCTGTAGAATTTTTATGTTATGAGCAGAGAGAGAGTTATCTATTGTCAGCGAAAAAAGCTACGTGCCGAAAATACCCATCTGATCATCTTTCTGATTATCTTTCTCACACTGATCTTTGTTTTTCTGCAATGATGAGTTGTTTTCCCATAATCTGCTGCTAGTTCAGACAGGTTCACTGTAAATATTAAATCCATCTTTTGTGTTCAGAAGTGATTATTTATACACTAATAACTACAAATGCAGGCAAACAAACAACAGGAAACTTGCATCGTGGGTCACGATATTAAGTTGCAACTTAGTAATATTGACCTCTGGTGGTGGGAAGTGGACATAACATTTGTGGTAGTACATCGTGAATTTAAAACTGTTATGCAATTTTTAATTAATTTTTAATCTTAGTAAGATTTATATACTATTATAGTTTTGAATGAAATAACATTTAGAATGAAATGTTATATATATATATATATATATATATATATATATATATATATACATACATTTTGAAAATGTATTGTCTAGTTTGATTTTTAATTTTAGCTAATGATACCAGTGCCACTCAAAGTCTTCAGTACTGGAAATTCTGACAGTTCTAGAAGGATGCCACGTAACTTCTGTGAATGCAAGGTAACAGTGTTTCTGGTTTTAGAAAACGACTGCCACAAGTGGTAACCATGAGCCAATAAGATCATGTATTGACCAGCACACCATGCATATAAGTTGCGATAATTGAATTTTTTTTTCCAGGCCCTGAGGTTCACAAAATTAAATGAATCTGCACAAAGATTGTGAAGTTCATATGCATTTGCGCAGATACCATCTGAGTAGAATGTTCCAACAAACATTGTGGTACATTACATACATGTTTATAAATATACTGTTTTGTATTCAACTGATATATCTTTACAACTGTTTAATGGCATGGCACGGCACCAACATACCTAAACTCACTTGTTAAATCTTATGTGCCCTCCAGAAGTTTGTGCTCTACAAGTGAACGACGCCTTGTGTACCATCCCAAAGAAGTTCAAAATCACTCTCACAGACCTTTTCTTGGACTGTGGCAAGCTGGTGGAATGACCTCCCAATTTCAATTCGTACAGCTGAGTCTTTACTCATTTTCAAGAAACATCTAAAGACTCATCTTTTTCGCATGCGCTTAACAAACTGATACTAGCACTTTTTCCTTTTCTTGTTTTTTCATTTAAAAAAAAAAAAAAAAGACTGGCTATGCTTTCTGTACTAGACTAACTGAGACTTGTCATGGCACTTGTATACTGTTGTTGTTCTCTTGTTGATCTGACTGCTTCTATTGTTCTCATTTGTAAGTCGCTTTGGATAAAAGCATCTGCTAAATGATTAAATGTAAATGTTAATGGACATTGATCACAACTGTCCAAATGTTTACAATAGATAAATAAGAAAAAACACTGAAGTTTGGGTTCGGTTTTGTCATATATGGCATTATACGAAGAATACCTGTCTATAAAATAAAATGCATTTTTTTTTTAGTTATAATATTCACTTTGATGTTTTCTTTTATTGTGTACTGATCATATTTATTACACTTGGAATAAAAAGCTTCTTAAAAAACATTAATTTAGAGTAGAAATAATGATAGGCTGGATTAATTAAACAATGATGCAAACGGGTAGCCTGGTAATACCAGACTCTGCTACTTCACTTTGCTTCGTAGACAGAGTCTGGAATGGCATAACAGAGAAGTGTTTTCTCTCTCGCTAGGGGGCGCTTGTCTGAAGTTTAAAATCATTGGTTACCCGTAGCCAATCAGATACGTTTAGTTATGACTTATGTTATGCGCCTGTACACTCGCATCGAAGCACAGACATCATGCATCGAACTCAAATCTATGATTGAACTTCCACTGTAAACCTGTTGTTAACACATGATGATGCGAGCGAAATACCGGAGTGAACATGGCTGTAAACGACTTTTGCAGTTTGAAAAAGAGTTGAATGTTCTCCATGACAGAGTGAATTGCATCCCGTGTCTCGTTTCCCATTTCCGCGGTCGTTTCAGTTTTCGATTTCTCTAACCTACAATGTAAAACTCGGCGCTAAGCATCTACGTCACGGCTCTCAGCCCACCCTTTGTTCGTTGATTGGCCCGGCTGTTTCCAGACCGGTGGCAAACAGAAAGCTCTGACGCTGTATCAGACTGAGTACAGCAGCGAAATGAAATTGAGCGGAAGTAGGAAGTCTGACGTAGTCAGGCTAGCAAACCGGGCAGATATAGTGAATTGGGGGCCCCAGGCAAATATAGTAATGGGGCCCTATAAATTAGCACACATTTACCTAGATCAACCTTCAGGTTCATTTTTGTCGTGATTTGTCCACATTGTTGTGTCCAATGTTTCTAAATTTTTTAGGTAAATGTTAGAATGGGATTGTTTAATTTACATTTACATTAATTCATTTAGCATTATTAATTTCTATTATTTAATGTGGTAGACCACAATATAGTAATTAATTTACCATTGAGATGCAAGTTTTGACAAAAAACTAAATAAATTATAAAATGATAAACCTGATAAAACTGAACCTTTAAACCCTTTTTTTTTTTTTTAAGAAAAGGGATGAATCACAAGTATAAATTATTATATAATTTAAAATGGATTCATGTGGGTGAATTTTCACATTGGTCTGAACAAAAACTGCAGACTGGATTATTGAAAATGCACATTCATTCTCTGCCAATAGGAGGTGCTTTTGGCACGTCAGAAATATAGTGGTTTACCCTGTAAAGGCTGTTAACAAAGCAGCTCATCTCATAAATTACACTTAATCAGGTAAAATGAAAATGTTATATTTTTTGAAGACAATCAGTTCCCTTCAGAGGTAAGTATGAGAAAAGTGTGAAAAATTGTAGCCTATATTGACGAAGAAAGTCCACTGATGAGTTACCAGCATAAGCCTACATTTAAGGGCTGTCAGTCAATTAAAATATATAATCGCGATTTATTGCATGATAATCATGAGTTAACTCGTGAATAATCACAATTTAATCACACATTTTTATCTGTTCTAAATGTACCTTAAATTAATATTTTCCCCTCGGTTTCACAGAAAAGGCTTAAGCAAGTCCCAGACTAAAATACATGTTTGAGCTGTCTCAACTGAAAATATCTTGCTCTGACACATCATATGTCAGTGTCATTGTTCTGTGTCAAGATGCACACCTGTAACATTGTCTTCTAATTTTTTTGTAAAAATTTCTTAAATATTTTAATTTAACTAAGGCCTAGTCCTGGTTTAAGAGAAGACCTGTTTGTGAAACCCTTCAAGTTTTTAATCTAATCATCATGGGCATGGACAAATGCTTTGTGTAATATATTTTTATTATTAGTGAAACCACAGTTAACAGAGAATGAAGAGTAGACATGTTTCTTAGGTCATAGATGTTTTTCAAAGAACTTCATGTCTATTAGACAAAAAAAAAAAAAAAAAAAAAAACTGCACTGAGCTGTTTACTTAAAGTACACAACCTGTTTGTATTTTTCATAAAACAGGGCAGCTCACTTCTTCTGAACATGCAAAATATACATTTGTTATTTATAAATACATTTGTTTACCTCTCTGTGTCACATTCTGTATGATGATGCAGCTAAACTCCCCCCCCACTCTTTATGAAAGGGTTAAAGTAAGTGCACTGTGAAAAACACATCACCTCAGATTTAAAGATGAAATAAATACATATAATTCAGAATGAAGACATGCATCTGATATTAACAAGCTTAATAATTATTGATGTTGCTCATGTTGTGAAACCAAGATATGCAACAAAAACTAAAAGCTCTCTAGTCAGTACTGAAACAGAAAAAAAACACCCCGGCAGACAGACAGGCTTACCACAAAATGGTTCAGAGATTGCTATCATGAAGAAAACATCTGTCCCATACCATAGTGGAAAAGGTGACAAGAGGCCCAAGGCCATTGAAACAAGACGGAGGTAGTAGTAATGTCTGTGTTGTTTTCGATTCTTTCACTCTCGGCCTCCTATGCTGATTACACTGGACTTAGTGCATGCACTATATTTGCAAGTCGTGCAAAGAATGGAAACTAGAATTTTGTCAGTGGCTGAGACTTTTGGAATTTCAGAAACAAGTAACAGTTTTGATTATTCTGTAGGCACCCAGCTGAAAAATAAATGTGCTAAGTGTACTAAAATTTAGCATACTTTTGTGTACTTGTGGCCACACTAATCATCATTATACTTCAAGTGTGTTCATGATTAGTTAACTTGAAGCTTGCTATTTTGGAACAACTAATTGTGTACTAAATATATTTTAATTGTAATTAAATTGTAGAAAAACTCAACTTGAAGTGTATTTAGTGTACTTTTATGTGCTAAAGTGGAACAACTTAAAGTATATTTTGTATACTTTAAGCATATAATATATGCTTAATAAGTACCATTATAGTATACTTTGTCTTATTTAAAATTAATTGTTAGTGTTTTATAAATATATAAGCTGTATACTTTTAATATATTTTTACTGTGCTAATAATGTGCCTAATTAAAATTTTGGCTCATTCCAATTACCTACAATGTTGAAAGAGATTAAAATTCTTGGGGAGCTAGTACTTTACAGACATCAACGCCAAACCGACCTCTATATCAGTCCTTTACGCATGAATACTGCCAGTGACTTTTTGATCTGTACACTCTCCAAGTGGTCTTGTTTGCAGTAGCCCTGTTTTTTCTCCATTAAATAATACCAATAAAATATTCTTTTTTTAAACACTTGTGACAATGTTAACACAGTGTGAGTGAACTTCATTTTTCATAGTTATACTATTGAACACTTTCTAAAAGAATGTCCTGAAGTACTAGCGTGAATAATTTCACTCCATAAACAGACTAAAATCTAACTTAAAACACTCAAACTTAATATTACAGTTTTTATTTTAAAATGTGTTATTTTAAAATGTGCTTTTATTCTATGTTACAATGACAATTTTGAGCATACAATTTAAAATATATAAACAATTATGTTTTTTTTCCCAAATAAGTACAATTTAGAAAGTACACATAACTTTAACTTAAAGTATATTTTAGGATAATATATTTCTATAAAGTTTAATATAGTTTAATTATTTTAAAGTGTGTTAAAAGTGTTACCGTGAAAGCGTAATGCCAGTATACTTTTTATATATTTACAAAAAGTAATTTGTGTAAGTACATTTTCAACATACTATCGGAAATATAAATATACTTGAAATACAATTAAAGAGTCTGATCCCACAACACACTCTCAATAGATATTGGGACTGTGTACTGTTTGTGATGTTATGTATTTCACTTGTTGATTGCGATAATCTATTAAAATGTGTATGGACAGAAATAGTTTCTTTGGTCTAATAATACTGCAGAGTTTAACAATTTTTTTAATAGTACATTGTATATACTTTACTTAGGAAAGAAATGTGTAGGTTATGTCTATTTTGTTTTCAGCCCCAAAAACAGGAAGAGGAACTCCAAAATGCACTTCACTACCTGATGCTTCATGCTAATGTTGTGCACCTCCTAGTGGTATACTGTTTGTTGACAAAGCAACAACAGGATTTTAAGTTGTTGAATGATTTTATTTTAACCCCATGAAGCCTGTACATTTTCAAAACTTTGTAAACCTCTTGTATACAAACTAATACCTGTCTTCTGTCATATGAATGATAATCTATCTTAATTTTTTATTTATTTAATGTCCTATCCAGATTGTAGTAAACATCTTTTTTAAGTGGAATCTTTACTAATTTTTATAAATGTGAGGATAACTTTTATATTGTTAGTAATATTTCAAGATGAACACTTACTGGACTGCAGCAACTTATGCTTATTAAAATATCCATACACAATTACTTGATACTTGATTATGGTTTTTATACATTTTTTTTTTTAAAGAAAAACCATGTTAAAATCCATTACAGTATATATGGAAGATCAGACTTTTAAGGAATGTTTATTTCTGTATCTCAAGCATTTTTGTATTATGGTTTTGTGCACCATTAAAACTAATGTTTTTACTAAGACATATTGGGGGATATAGAGTGACAACTGATATTTATATATAAGTCTAGATTGTTTTAAAGAACTCATTGATTTACATTATAATCTTTCAGAATTTCAGAATTGCATTTTACTTTGTGACCATATAAACATCAGTAGCTGCATGTTTCTCAACCTGGTTTTTTCAGCCTCATGAGTTCCACATTGTCAACATGGCATACTATATGAACCATATAAGCATGATCTACCAAATAATTATACATATAAGAATAAAGGTTCAAACTTTATTTATTTTTCTGACTATTATTTAAAATAACATGACAGGTTTCACAGGTTTAAGAACATTGATAAAAATGCAACCACACAAAATGACTGAAATAAAAATAGTTTATATCTTTCAGTTCTTGATTTCTGAGACAGTGACCTTTCGCTTGCTTAAAATTTCAGTAATAATTTTGCATTGCATATTGCATTACAGACCAAGAGAGCCACAAACTAACCATTATCTATGGTTGTTTCAACATGTTCCACTTTGTCTGATCAATGTGAAAGATATGCATAAATTTCATTCTCCTTGCACTGAAAACAGTGCCTTTAGGGCAAAGTGGAGAAAACCTAGTATGTTACATGCTTAGAAACCTGCAATAACAGGATCTCTCTCTTTCTCTATTTCCTTAAAACTTTTAAATTTATCACAAAGAGGCACATTTTTTCAAACTTCCAGTTCTGAAATGTAAATTACTGAGTTTTTCTTTCCATTATGTCAATAGAGTGGTGGAACTATGATGTCACTTTGTAGGCAAAACCCCGAAGTAAGTTAGTATAACTCTCCTATTTCACTCTGTTCCACAAACAGCTTTGGGACGCTCTGATCACTGGTTGGTTTCTCTTATACTGACCTACAGGCAGAAACTAAAATCAGCTAAACCTATATAAATGGCTGTAAAAAGATGGAATAATGAAGCAGAGCAGGATTTACAATCTTTTTTTGACTTCACTGAGTGGAGTGTTTTTTTTGTAAGCTGCTGCCACCGATCTGAATGAACTCACAGAGACTTTAACATCTTATACCAGTTTCTGTGAAGATATGTGAATTCCCACCAGGACTCATCTAAAGTACAACAACGACAAACCATGGTTCACTGCAAATCTCCGTCAGGCCAAAGAAGATGCTTAGAGGAAGGGGGCAATGTCTTGTATAAACAGGCTAAATACACACTGGAAAAGGAGATCTGAGTGGCAAAGAGGAATTATTCTGAAAAAATAAGGACTCAGTTCACTTCCAGCGACTCAGTATCAGTGTGGTAAAGTCTGAAGGAGATCACCAATAACAAGACACCATCCACCAGCACTGTGGAGAATCAGCAACTGGCAGATGATCTGAACGAGTTTTACTGCTGGTTTGAAAGAACACACATCACCTGCCCTGAACACCTTTCCACACAACCGTTCACACCATTTACCCCTCTTGCAACCCACCCTGAACACCTCTCCACACAACCTCTCACACCATTCATACCTCCTGCAACCCCCCTCTCCCCCACACCTGCAAAATAGATCAGCGAGGAGGAGATGCACCAGGTCTTCCGGAAACAGAAAAGAAAAAAAGCACCAGGCCCAGATTGTGTTACATCAGTCAGTCTGAAATCCTGTGCTGACCAGCTGGCCGCCATCTTCACACAGATCTTCTAAAGATCACTGAAGCTGTGCGAAGTCCCTTCATGCTTCAAACGCTCCACCATCATCCCCATCCCCCAAAAATGTCAAATTACAGGACTAAATGACTACAGGTCTGTGGCTCTAAAGTTTTAAAGTTATTTGAAAAACTGGTGCTGGCCCACCAGCAGCTAGTGAGGCTGGGAAAACTCACATCTAGCCTCTGTATGATCAGCACTGGAGCTCCTCAGGGTTGTGTTCTCTTCCCACTGCACTTCTCCCTGCACACCAATGAATACATCTAATGACCCCTCTGTCAAGCTCCTGTAATTTGCTGACTAAACCACACTCATCTGCCTCATTCAGGACAGTCTGCTTGCAGACAGGAGGTCAAAGAGGTTCAACATTCTCGAAACAGTGGAGATGATCATGGACTTCAGGAGAAACCCCACTGCTCTCCCCCCACTCACCATCACGGACAGCACTGTGACTGCAGTGGAGTCTTTTAGGTTCCTGGGCACAACAATCTCTCAGGACCTGAAGTGGGACATTCACATTGGCCGCATTTCCACTGTCGGGCCAGTGCGAGCCAGGGCTTAAGGCGGGGCTCATAGCCTCGGGCCAGTAGCACTGTGGCCAGGATAGCGCAGAGTTTCCACAGTGGAGCCTGAAGCTCCGTTGATCGTCACTAAAACACGCCCTTTACACACCTCTCAGAACAACGTCATGCAACCTCATTATTTCACCAACAAAGAGAAGTTATCAGAAAACTAAGAAATAAGTCACTGGAACATGCGCGATCACACAGGAACATGATAAAAGCGGCCGTTTGTTTGCATGCTTTGTTATATATTCAAATTCAAAAGCATCGATGTTTTACTATAGAATAAGTGATACATTGATCATAATGAATTAGTTTAACAGGACTCAAAATTAATCACACATAAATACACTTATTTCTTTTTTTTTACGCTTATTATATTTTTATGATAGGCTATAAGATAGATAGTGATAGAGAATAAGAAACTGACGTCTGATTTCTTCAAGCGGTCATATTTACCATGTTTAATGTTAATGCCCAGCGTGCATAGTCTTTTTCATCGCTTATAAATATTTCTGCCTTGGTGATTATAATCCACATTGGATCAAGTTATTTCAAACACTCGCTGCTGACTGAAAGTTTTGAGTTTTGAGCTTGACTTATTTAAAAAAAAAGTGTTTAATGATGGTGTTAAAGCTGTTATCTTTCTGTTATTATTCGCAGCGCTGACTCTCTATTTTTATAAAAGCTCCCGAACAAAAATCATTATTATATTTTGATGATATGCAACGTGGAGCTAAACTCTTGAAATGGGACGACAGATAAAATGTTACTTAATAAAAACACAATTGTGATAGAGAATAAGAAGCTGATGTCTGATTTCTCCAAGTGGTTGCATTTACCATGTTTACCATGGTAACGTTAATATTTAGCGTGCTTAGTCTTTTACATCGCTTATTAATATTTCTGCCTTGTTTAGTGATTATAATCCACATTGGATCAAGTTATTTCAAACACTTGCTGCTGAATAAGAGTGATTTTTGAACTCAACTGATTTTAAAAAGTCTTTAATGCTAATGTTATATCGCTGTTATCTTTTTGAAATGATCCGCGCTGATGCTCTCCAGATGCTGAGAAACTCCGCCTTTGTTCATAACCCCTCCTCTAGCCCCAGCTGGCCCGCTTTGTCCCAAAGATTTTGTCGGGCCGAAAAAACCTGGCCGTTGGCCCCGAGGAAGCCCCAGCGAGGCACGATCAAGCCCCGGAAGTGACAGTAGAAACGCGACTGGCCCTGGCACGCACTAGCACGCCCGGTTTAAGCTCGCCAGGGGAAACACGGCTATTGACTCCATTTTGAAAAAGGCCCAGCAGAGGTTGTACTTCCTTCACCAGCTGAGGAAATTCAACCTACCACAAGAGCCACCAAATCTGACCTCTGAAGACCAAAGAGTCATTGGTATAACCCTCCCTTCTATTCAAGAACTGAACTCATCCAGAGTGAGCAAAAGGGCTAGCAAAATCACTCTTGACCCCTCACATCCAGCACACTTCCTCTTTGAACTGTTGTCATCTGGTTGAAGCTACAGAGCTCTGAGCAACAGAACGACCAGACACAGGAACACTTTCTTCCCCCAGACAATCCATCTAATGAACACTTGACAATAACTGTGGAACACACAACGCTCTTTATATACACATTCACTTATTTATCTAACACACATACCTAGTCTACACTTCAAATTTGCACATAATATGCCAGTACATACAAAACTGCCTATTGTAATATACCTGCACATACAATTGTTAGTTTGTATATTGTTAGTCCTTACCTATACTTTCCTGAATTTTTTCTTAATTTATTTTTTTGTTCTGTCTCTGTCATTCTTTTGCACTGCGAAAACTTTTGCCATTAACACATTCCTTGTATGTGTAAACAATAAATCCCATTCTGATTCTACGATATAAAATCAGTTACACCCCACTCATGGGATTTTTTTTCAAACTGTTACATTTCTTGAAAAAAAAAGATGATTGATGACAAGTTGCTAAATGGTACAGGTGCTGTCGGTGACATTAAACGTCATCATGCCGAACAGTTTATAAATATACAGTATTTTCCAGTCGTAGAATAATAATTCAATTATTCTTTTTATTTTTTTTACCTTGAAATGCAACACAAGTCTTCAGTGGAAGATGCTCGTTTTATGGTTTTACGGAGAGTCTGTGTTCGGAGCATAAGGTAAACTCATATTAAGATTATTCTTTTATATTTATTATATTTTTTTTAATGTCAAAAAAAGAGTTAGAGTATCAGCAGGTACCTTCTTGAGCTATCGCGAAACATTCAGGTAAAATGGTCCAGCTGTTCAGTTAAAATGGGCCAATATAAAAAGAGAACAACAGGTAATTTCAGCTGAAATTTTTTTAACAGTAAATCTTTATTGTGCCATAGCAAAACAGTAAAACTTTGAAATATGTTTACTATTTAATATAGACTCCAAGTTTTGAGTGACTTTCTTCCTTGGTAACTGGGTCATGAGTGTAGGTACTTTCTAAAAAGCTGGTTTCCTTCAACAATTGATGTGAGAATCTTAACACAAATGTTTGTCATGAGATCTTTTGTCATGGCAATAAATCATTTCTCATATACATACAGTCAGTTCATTTTAACATACTGAGAGGAAAAACAAAATGCACACAGTTGCAAAAGAAGTGAGAAAAATCATGTACTACTAGATTGGTGATATTTATTTCTATTATTCAGCTGTGCAACAAATTGAAGAAGAGTGTGAAAGGTGCAGAGCTTATTTGAGAAATCTTCTGAGCTGAAACAGAAACACATATTTTCAAGGTGAAATCCAGTGTCATTTGTTTACTAACAAATCATTGCATATGTAATGACATATTATCAATCCGATTTTTCGGTTTCATATTCCTTTAAAAACATTTTACTCAAGGGATCTGTTTGCATTTGTACACTCGTTGTACTTTTTTTTTGCAGACTGTTTTCGAAAAGACTAGCTATTGATGTGGTTTCAGTTTCACCTTGTAGTGTTCATCATCTGCTTGATTTAGAGGCGGTTACATAGTGGTTAGAGATGTTGGCAGTAACCTGAAGGGTCGAAGATTTCCTGTCAGTGGCATATCCTCTCTGCATGCAGGGTGTGCAGGTGCATATGGGCCAGGGCAGGTTGGGGGCCCGCCGAGCCCAGGGGAACTTTTTGTTGAAACGGGGGAATGAATAGAGCCCTGCATGGGCCCAGCCCTTGTCCAAAACCTTATCAGATTTTTTTTAAAGGAAGAACCAAGCAGGAAGGAAGTACGATGAACATATTTTTGATCAATTGAGCCCTCTTCTCAAAATCAACACAACTTGCCTAAAATAAAATCTATAGATTAAAAAAAAAAAAACTCACTTAATGCTTTTAACCACATTAATTAAAAAAATTCAACCTAGATAAATGTGCGCTATTAGGCGTATATCTGATCATTATTTCCAATTATTTATACCATAAATAAAAAAACTTGTGAAGCACGATCCAAGTAACTTTATTTACTTCACACAAATCAACAATAGGTGCTTGCTACACCATTGTTTCCTGTGCTGATCAGTCTGCAAGTCAGCAGAAAATCCCCTCTATCCAAATCCATTTTTAATCATGAAAAAATACTTCAAATTTGTATAAGCTCTGTATACAGAATAGCTCTGTACAATACAATACTAAACAGTGCTGTACTTGTGATAATTATGTTTATGCAACACAAAAAATAGTAATTCTATATATAAAAATTATAATTTATAATTTATTTTTTTATAATTTATAAGACATATTGGGAGATGTAGAGTGACAACTGATATTTATGTATATTTACTTCGTAAGTAGTCTGCTATATTGTTTTAAAGAACTCACTGAAGAACTCATTTACATTATAATCTGTAAGAATTTCAGAATTGTTACCATATAAACATCAGCAGCTGCATATTTCTCAGCTTGGTTGTTTTTTCGTCCCTTATGAGTTCCACATTGTCACTATCGCATACTATATGAGCCATAAAAGCCTGACCTACCAAATATTTATACATATAAGTCTAAAGGTTCAAACTTTATTTAGATTTAGATTCTTCTATCTATTATTTAACATAACATGCCAAGTTTTATAGGTTTAGGAAAAATTAATGTTGCATAAAAATGACCATGCAAAATTTCCGAAATCAAAATAGTTTATGTTTCAGTTCTTGAAAGGCAGTGACCTTTTGCATAATTTAAATTTCAGTCATCAATTTGCATAGAGCATATTGCATTACAGACCAAGAGAGCCACAAACTAACCACTATCTATGCTTGTTTCAAAATGTTTCCACACAAATTAACCCATCTTTTAAATATTCAGTGCCTCTACTCACGTCTCTTTCAAACTGGAAAAATAAATTCCATATATAATTTACATAATGGCTACATTTGTTAAGGGAACATATAATGAATGAATGAAAAACATACATCATATATACAAAACCAGTTATTCAGACTTAATACAATCTTCAACGCACTGCCCTCATCTTTAAATAATGATTAAAACTAGCTAGTGAGCGGATGCCTTAAGTTTTATAAAAAAAAACAAATAAAAAAAAAAACAAGAGTGCACATCAATTAAGCCAAAAAAGCTCAATGTAGGTGTTCTACCACACAACAATAAGAACAAAACATCAAAGTAGGAACATCACAGCTCCAGTGATAAAGACATATTTAATTAATGTAATTCCTCAAATTCCTCAATTTACCTGAACTGCAGAAGAACAGCACTTTTATTTGAAGCAGGCTTTTTTTAGAGGCAGGCCTTTATTTCTAATTTCATCTGTTTGATAAGGAATTGTTTTAAATAACTCATTTTAAATCATCATCAGTTCCCAGCTGTCTCAGAATAGAAGGATTTTAAAAGCAATATACACACTCTCTGACTTTGCTGTTGTGTTTCCTGGTTTACTGGTTGTGCTAGATCCTTGGACTGTTACCTTTTTTTTACCTATTTATTGCTGCCTTCCCTGACTATCGCCTGTCTTGTGGATTACTTTTGCTTTTGCCTCAGATGTTATTATTTGCTGGTGTTTGACTCTGCCTGTTGTTACTACACTCTATAAATTAAAGCCTTGCTTTTGGTTCCCCAAATCCATTGTCATGACCCCCTACGTTGCAACATGGATGTGGATGTGTGTAATTAGTTAATATATATAAATGGTATATCTGGTATTGTATAATCTGGATTGGATGTTGTAACTCTGTCTGGGGAGCTAACTAGTGCACACCACAACCTTAACCACAGATTACAATATAAAAGGAGCTTAACTGATACAGACACAACATATAAACATCTGGAAAACATGCATATACCATAGATAATGAATAGTCATCCATCAGGTCACACCCAGACTAGGTGAGCGTGGTCTGGAGGTGCCTGTAGTGGTTGCCCAATAGCCTTTTGGGGAGGAAGATAAAAGTGGTTGAGAAGCTGTTTCCACTGGTAAGGGAGTAGGGCTTTGTTGGTGACAAGGAGGAGGAACAAAGTGGTTCAGAGGCTGGGATGGTGTCTATGTCGATGGGTCTGTTGGTTGTGCTTGTCGGTGGAAATGAAATGACTTAGAGGGGTTTGAGGTTATTTGTATGAATCTCACAGACTGGGCTGTTTATTACTATTATTATTATTGTTTTTGTTATTATAATATTTAAGATTATTTTCAAAGCTACTGCCACTACTTTCACTCCTGCCTCCATCACTAATAATATTGATATTATTATCACTCAGTGCAAGTATACATCTATAATTTTTTCTCTCTCACAACAACACAAGGAAATTTAATGAATAATCATTACTAATTAATTACTATTAATAATATTTATTTCCACTCATGAAACTATTTATTGGATTTAACTTACCTCTATAGCTGTTTTAACTACCACATCTATACATCAATAGCCTGTGTGTTTTTTCACCTTTTTCTGACATTTTTTTTCTCTTTTCTTGTAAATATGTGTATATATATCTGTCACCGGTTTCATCCAATATATATGTTACTATGTTAAATTGTTGCTGTTAAATAAAAAGAAAAAAGAAAAAACATGCTCCCACACTGACTGATCACTGTGAAAGATCCTCATGTATTTCATTCTCTTTAAACTGAAACAGTGCCCTCAGCGAACTGCTTCATGAATTAAACTAGACTGAAATGTGAGTCATTGATTGAAATTGTCTAGCATTATGCAACAGATTAAATGTGAGCTGTGCTGTCCGTCCGAAGGAAAAAAGGCTCAAAAACTGAAAAGTACAAGAACAACAGTAAAGACTTTCTTTACTGTCTAACTGGGCTACTGAGTCATTTCCATGCCTTTCACACCATATTTACTCTGCAGCTGACCTACTATCCATTTACTCCAGTGAATGCTCGGAAACTTACTGTAAGTAGAAATAGACTTACTGTATATTTATCGTACATGTGTAGGGGTAAATCTAAATTTGTGCAAAAATAATATGCTGTTTTGTCATTAGTAGTTCTGTGTTTTACCAGAAAAGGAGCTGGAGGTAATCCAGCTCTCCAGAGAAAGCCGTTCCAGATGTTTAAGGCTCCTCCTCTCGCTCTGTTCTTTCTCTAAACATTCCAGCCAACTCGGTTCCTCTGCATGAGGGCTTTTCCACTCTGCCTGTCATATGCACATAAGCACACACTCAGTTTTTCTCATCAGTCTGTTCCAGTCTTTAAGATGAGAGCCCTCCAACTCCTCGTCCTGCTTCTCTCAGGCCTGGTGGGGGCACAGCAGCAGGCCCTTATGGACTACTTGGAGAGAAGACTCCTTGCTATTGAGGTAAGAACAAAAATGCTCTACCATCCAGACCCTGGCCTCCAGATACAGTCTGGCATGATGTATAAAGAAGTGTAGCTATAGAAGAAAACAGCAGACTGATTTTTGGATGAATTTTTCATTTACGTATTTGGTGCAGTTACTTGTTGTAGATCGGATGAGTTCTGTTAGGTTCCCTATAGTAGTAAAGCCACATAGAACTGTTGACAGAAGAGTACAAGTTAGCGAAAAAGTAGTGTAATTATCTAGCAAATGTGTATGTGTGTGTGTGTGTGTGTGTGTGTGTGTGTGTGTGTGTATACACACACACATTTGATTTCTTTTATTTGGATCTGAAAGACATTACAAAGAAAACAAGATCCAAATACTCAGGGAAGGGTCTTTGACAAGCTGACAGACTACAGTTCATGGCTCACACACTTGTACAGATTCTTTCATTTATAATTCTCAACACGTTAAGCATAAACAAAACATCTCCGTCTCCATATTTGCATACTCCCTATGGTGGCTAAAACAGAGCAGAATTTTGCAAGCCTTTTTGCTTCACATTGATCACATTCTTATGGACATGACCTAAACTTCCAAATACCAGAATTATTAATTTACAGATGTTTCCAAGTTGATGAATGAGATCTTCCAGTGGTTGATATTTCAATAGTTTAGAATAGTAGCAAGTGTCCATATACAGGTCAAAACACACACACACACACACACACACACACACACACACACACACACACACACACACACATACATTGCTGCTCTAAAGTTTGGGGTCAGTAAGATTTTTATTTAAAATAAATTAATAGTTTTGTTCAGCAAGGATGGATAAACTGAACAAAAGTGACAATAAAAACTTGTTGTTGTAGAATGTAGAGGATTTCTATTTCAAATAAATGCTGTTCTTTTGAACTTTCTTTTCATAATAAATCATCAGGGTTTTCACAAACAAATTACCTGTTTTCAACATTGCTAATAATAAGATGTTTCTTAAGCATCATATAAGCATATTTGAATAATTTCTGAAGGATCCTGTGACACTGAAGGCTGGAGTAATGGCTGCTGAAAATTCAGATTTGCCATCACAGGAATAAGTTACATTTTAAAACATAATAAAAAGACAGTAGAAATTGTAATTTTAAGAGACTTTGTAAGAGACGTCTTTAAAAAAAAAAGAAAAAAGTTTGTGATTCCAAACTTTTCAACTGTAGTAATTCACGTGTATACATTTATTTATCATATTCTTTAGAGTATAAGTAACAGAACAACATAATTTCTGTAAAGTAAATGGTACAGACGGTGATGTCATGTAAATATAAGGGCAGATAGAGAGCCCTTTTAATCTAAGTGCTGGGTAAAAGGCTTCCAGTGGTATTACAGTGATATTTATAGCAAAAATTGTCACTATAGCACTTGTTTTTTGCATATAACATGAAAGCACAAACTTACTCAAAGTAATAACTGTACCCAATGCATGTCTGACAAACACACCGACATAAGAACCAAAGGAACATGCACACTATTGTGCTTCCTTTCTGCTTTCGCATCCATTCCCATTGCCAGGATTCTTTCTCCTTGAGTTGGTCACCCCATCTCCCTCTGTGTCTTGGATTCGGCCACATGAAGGAAATTTTCTCTCCCCGTTTCTTCTCTGTGCTGACTCTGCACGTACAGTTCTTCTCAGACAAGTCATTTTGTGTGATTATGTTAAAACACACTTTGCTTCTTCTTTCCTTCCACTGAGTCACAAATTCAAAAAAGAACATTTGCTGCCAAAGGTTGATCCATCTGCAGCGCAAATGATGCTGTTCCAATGCCAAAATGCTCATGAATTCCTGCAGCTGTCAAGGGAGGGTTTATATTTAAATAATTTACACTCATGAGGCAGTCTGACTAACGTGCTCGTGTTCACCGTTTAAAATGTATGGGTGCTTAAAACATGCATGTGCTTGGAAGCCATCTGAAATCTGAATGCATGATCTAAAATCATCACGCCAGTCAAGTAAAATTTATTTATACAACACTTTGCACAATACAAATCGTTTCAAAGCTGCTTTATAGAAAACCATGTTTATAATATCTTAAGATCACTTAGATATTTTTGCTCTTTTGTTGGTTTTGATTGCCTCTATTGTCCTCATTTGTAAGACACTTCGGATAAAAGCATCTGCTAAATGACTAAATGTAACTGTAAAGTATACTTAACCATGTATCAACACCCATTTTATCCTAGCATTATGGTTGATAACTTTTAACTAAAAGAACCACTCACATTTATTTCAAAGCTAATTGCTAGCCTTCACTTCATCTTATCATATGAAAGATGCCCATTTCATGGACACGTTTACGGCTGACTAACTCAAATCTCTTCAAATCAGGCTCTCGAGACTTGTTTTTGTTTATTTCTCCATTGGCAGGATCGCATCTCCTTGTGGCATGAGCAGACCAGCCGCTACGCCTCAGAGCTGCGCGAGTTCAAGCAGCAGATGGTGGCACAGCTAGAGGGCCTGGACAAGAACAAGGAGGCGCTGCGGAGCGAGTTGGACACAGTGGGTACACGCGTAGACCGTGTGGAGAGAGAGATGGACTACCTCGAAACACAGAATGGAGCGCAGCCTTGCGTGGACGTGGATGACAAGCTGGTGGAGCAGCAGGTGACGGTTGTCAAGGAGAGGAATAAAGCCAAGTATGCCAAACTTACAGGTAAAGAACATTCTCTAGGCTTAGATTCTAGTACTGTTTGTCTCACAGCATGATGGTACTCTCCATAGCTGGCTCATTCAACAAATTCAGTACTCTATCAAACTATTCGATATGTTATACTAATTATAATTTTTGCTAACATAAAGAAGAATACCATTAAAACAAAATGGTGATTTTGGCCTGTCTTGCTTTCTCAACTTATAAAATTCTAAAAAAAAAACGTTGAATTGACAAAACTGAAAAAGATTCCATTTTAAGAAGCTCATAATGAAGCACTGCTTCTGTGGGTAAGTGGGACGAGAATGACAGGCGACCAAGTTCAATCACACAAAGCTCTGAGCTATTATAACTTGACAGAGTTTAATACATAAAGCATTAAATAGTGGGTCTAATCTTCCTAAAGTCTTATTTAGAAAACCACTTAGAGGTACTAAATAAAATGTATTATTATTCCATCATCGGGAGAGACAGTAATTATACTGCTGGAGGATAAATCAGGGTTCTTTCAGTACATCATCGCTACACTCCAGCAGCTCTATATTGCCTTTTCATAGCAAAACGCCTCTGATCTGATTAACCCAGACTGTCATTAGTCTACTGTGCATTCCCATTTGGGTTTAGTCTTAAATCAGACTTTATTGGAAAGAACATAGTAAGTAATATCATGAGGAAGTGATGCACTTTGGAACTTTACTGAAAAGGACAAATTTTGATATTCTAATTGCAACAAGAGATAGATTGCACAGAATATTTGATGATTAATTTAATGATGTCAAGTAAGCAATAACTTGTGTGCCAACAAGGTATACATACAATATTTAAAGGCACATTTTTAACAAAATTATAAAAAAATGTCTTTATGTTTAGACTGCAGTGACATGATCTCCACCATCAAAGCCATGAAGATCCTCAAACGAGTAGGTGGCGCTAAGGGAATGTGGACCAAGGACATTGGAAGTGCCACCGGGAAGGTGTATATCTTAAACGGGACAGAGGATAATACCATGTATGAATTTGGTACAGTCCGTGAATTCACTTCCTCCCAAGGCACTTCTGCCGCTAACAGCGTCCAGCTCCCTTCAGCCAGGCGTGGTATGGGTCATGCCATCTACAACAACCACCTGTACTATCTGAAGCAGGGTGAGGAGATGAAACTAATAAAGTTTGATCTTCAGAAGAACATAGCTGTAGACAGTAACGTGTTTCCAGCTAAAAACCAGCTCCCTGTGTATGGCCTGAATCCCGAGACCTTCATCGATTTAGCAGTGGACGAAGAGGGTCTGTGGGCCATCTATGCCACTCAGGAGAACGAAAGGCACATCTCTTTGGCCAAGATAGACCATAAAACTCTAGACATTGAGCAGATGTGGGACACCCCTTGTGTGAGGGAGAACGCAGAGGCGGCGTTTGTCATCTGCGGTACCATCTATGTGGTCTACAACTCCAAGCTACCCAGCCGCTCTCGAATTCAATGCGTGTTCGATGTCAGTGACATGGTCACAAACGATGATGCTCCACATGTATACTTTCCCAAACGATATGGCACTCATGCAAGCCTCAAGTATAACCCTGTGGAGCAGCTGCTCTATGCATGGGATGATGGCTATCAAATCCTCTACAAACTCCAAATGAAAAAGAAGCTTGATGTGTAGAAGGTGTACCGAGGCCTGAAGAAAGCAGAGCCGGAAAGGAAATGCCCATGTTATTGGCTTGCTTTATCTTATGCAACGCGGTCACACATCAATACATTGAGCTTTGTAGTTACACAGAGAACACAATATATGATTGATTGGACAAACTTGTTCGGTTCAGTTGTTTACTAGAAATCAATGTACAGGGCTCAAGAAGACCCATTTTAACTTTGTTTGCCTGGAGCAGAACTAATAAAATGATTTTATATATTATCTTAAAATGAAATGTGCTGTTGATAAGTAATTGAACAAACACTGCAATAATTCTGATGTTAATAAATCATTGCAACAATATGGTTATATATAAGCCTATCTGCAATATTATTGAATACACAACACTGACATATCTAAGGTTGCCTATAATGTCATAATTGACCCTAAAAGGGTTCATTTTCAGTAAAAATTATTTTAACACCTTTCCTGTATGATCTTAAAGCTTCCGCTAAACAATACGATTGGGTTTAATTATTTTTAGAGTTTACCATGAAAAAATGCTGTTTTATAAGAGAAGTCACATACTTTTTGCGACATGTGGGATTCAGTTTTCTGCACTTCTTATCTATTCCTATGATATCCGCAAACGGTGAATGAGTGTTGTATTACTCACTGTAGGCTGTAATGTTATTGGTTATTAAGGCCATATGATCCATGTTAGCCATGATGCTTTCTTCAATATTAACTTTTCTAAATACTATTCTGATGATGAAATTTGCATCATGAGCACTGTGCACTGTCCCTTAAGTACGTGATACTCTCTATAATGGCGCTAGGATGACACAGAGAAGAATTGTTGAATAAAGTAATTATTTTTGTTTTCTTTGCAGACAAAAAGTATTTTCGTAGCTTTGTAAAAATACAGATGAACCACTGATGTCACATGGACTATTTTAACGACCTCACTAAGTTTTTGTGCTTTGACCGTAGTACCCTTGATGTCTATGGAGGGTCAGAAAGTTTCCAGATTTCATAAAAAAAAAAAAAAAAAAAAACATTGTGTCCCGAAGATAAAAAAAAAAGATCGATTTGAGGGTGATTAATAATTGACACAATTTTCATTTTTGGGTGAACTATCCTTTCAAAAAGGAATGAAATAAAAACAGAACAGATAGAAGCGAGGAAATTTAATCACACCTTTCAAGTACAACGGGATGTTCTGAAACAGTAACTGTACATTACAAATACAAAGTCTCTATATAAAATTGAAAAGTGGTTCTGAATCAGGCATTTCATACAGAAACAACAGATCCAGTGATTATTGATACAATGAGTTCCAGCCAGGCCAGCCAACACAATACATCATGTTATCTGAAGAGAAAACACCTTAAAGGTAACAAGAAAATTACAGAACAGAAAACATCACATTTTATGTCAAATACAAAATTGGTCTTTGTAAAACAGTGGTTCTAATTTACACAATGATACTGTTTCAAGTCTTGATAGAAAGTCAAGGATTTTTTGCGTCCTTTAGATCTGACACACAACCCTTGGTATTCATTATGGTTTTACTTTGGAAGCTACAATTACTGCGTGGTGAAATTATGATGATTTAAGCCGGCTCTATGTTATTGGTGTAGCTGTGCATGGCTTCATTTAAGTGAACTCAAGTTGGTCAAAGAAAACTATGACAAATGATTCTAAGTACTCACAGGACGATCAGCAACTTAAATGTTTAAAAAAACTAAACTTTACACTGATGATAAGATATTTGTAGACAGGATACAAATTATTCTTGGCATTGGCTTTTTTCGTGGCAGAACAGTTTTACTACTTCACAAACAAAAGGAAGATCAATGGAATATCTCTGCTCTGTAAACAATATACAGTTTGGCTAATATATCTCAATAGGTTGAACATATCGAGGGCTTCACATATCTCTTCAATCATAAAAATCTCTTCACACGTATTTAATATTCAAAGAAGACAAAAAAAGGATGAGAAGGAAGTTAAGGCTAAATATATATTAAACTATATCTTCATACTATTATAATGTCCATTAAAATATAATATACATATACCAATTATACAATATTCATCAACAAAAACACTCTTTTACTCTTCTGAGTTGCTTAAATCCGTCTTGAAGTGTATCGTTCAACATCTTTGGGTAGTGGCTTGTGAATTTACCCAATGTAAGAAAGCAACATTTCAATCCAAATGCAAAAAAGCTAAAGGTCGGCTAGGCTTACTTGCACTTGGAAAGGTTTGGACAGTATCCTCTTTTTGCCTATTCCATCATACATGTCCACACAGACTTAAGTTGTGTCACACAATGTCTAAGGACGTATCTTGGATCTCACCATCAGTCCCTGGGAGATACTTGGCTTAAAGATGTATAGAGAGGTCATCCCTTCCTTATGGACTGGAGGGGAGTCTAGGAGATGGGCAAGAGCCCTGACTGTCAAAGCTTGCGGTACGAGTCTTCCACTGAAAAAGAGACGGAAAACGGAAAGAAAGAGAGGGAGAGATGGAAATATTGAAATTAAAATGCACTTTTTTCACTCTGGAAACTTTTAAGACATTCACCTCCTTCTCAGACTTCTTGGGCTCCATGAGTGGGTGCCAGTGAGCAATAGGTTTTCGAGGGTAAGCAAGCATCTCATTCCAGTGGTCTCTCCCAAGCCCCTCGGCGTGGATCCCCACACGACAGACTCCGATGATCTCATTGTGTCCCACTCTATACACCGGGAGAATGAAGAATAGATTGTGAAGAGCATACACATCATAATATTTGTAGAGTGAAAATATCACACTCACAGATCATAGTCCATAACTGATATATGTAGGCTGACTTGATCCATGTTCTCTGGGGGGATGTCAAAGATAATCGCCTCATTATAGGCTGGATTCAGGGTGTTCTTTTTTATGGAAGTTTTCTTCTTTTTCAGTCGTCTCCCGTCACAAATCAGTGACACCTTCACGTACGGATCTGCCAACAGAGCGGAGAGGTGTGACATGAATTTCTCAACGTATCTTTCTCCTTGTCTTTCATGGTCAGAATATGTCTGACTTAAGGACTTGTAATGTGCTTGCTGACAGTGAGTCAAACGTGACTGTCCGAATGTATAAATAGGAAGATGGAGCCGAGCAGACAGATGCAAGAAAATGAACACACAGACAAATGAAGGACAGCAGCATACCTGAATAACCGGTAATATCCATGGCTTTGAGGTTCCTACATTTGATGACAGTAAGTGTGAGTCTCCCTGCAGTTGGCAAGTAGCAGAGAGAGAACATGATCTCTCCCAAATCCACACTCTCCTGCAGAGTCAAATGGAGACACTCAAAATCGAATACATCATGCTGGCATTACAAATAAATGGCAATATTTACTAATATAGTTATTATAGTATTTCAAATGATGCTAGGGTAAGACAACAATAGAATCTTAATTCAGTACACTACCATTCAAAAGTCTGGGGACTATACATTTTTTTGCTTTTAAAATAAATTAATATCATTATTTAGCAAGGATGCATTATAGGGGTCACATGATGCTGATAAAAAAAAACATTATTTGGTGTAATGAAATGTGTTTATGCCTTTTAAGGTAAAAAAAAAAACATTCTTTTCCACATACTGTACATTATTGTTTCTCCTCTATGCCCTGCCTTCTGAAACGCGTATAAAAGGTACGCCTTCTTTCTTTGCATGAACATCTGGGCAGCGTTATGCAAATCTTCCCAAATAGTGACGTAGAGAGGGTGTGTTAGAATGAGCTGTTTCAGGGGGGTGTGGACAAGTCTTAACTTTAATAAAGAATATCTCTTTGGATTTAAAACTTTAGAATTTGCAACTTTACAGATCTTCTTTATGCATCAAGTGCTTGTAACACTCCAAAGAGAAAGGAAAAAGTTTAATCACATTATATGACCCCTTTAAAGCTGCAGCCCATAACGTTTGCTGATCAAGAGGTTAATAAACAGAACTACTTGCTTCTTGCGGAAGTACATTGTTGCTACTTCACTCTGTTTATGTCTATGGCGAATCACGCAGGTACTGGGCTACTCTGCAGTGATACCTACGCTAACCAATCTAAATAGTCCGAATATAAACACTTATTTTAGGTGTACCATAGTGATTCAGGACAAGCCAAAAATACTGTTTGGAAAATGGATTCATGGTGTATTCGTTTCTTATAGACATTTTGTAAATTTTTAACCCAAAAACATTACAGACTGCAGCTTTTCAATGATTAAAAGTAAAGACATTAAAGACATTTATAGTGTAACAAAATATTTATATTTCAAATATATGCTGTCGTTTAATCTTCTACTCATTAAAACATCCTTTTTAATATTAGAATGGTTTCTGAAGGATAATGTGACACTGCATACTGGAATAAATTATAAAGTATAATAAAATAGAAATGGATAGAAAATGTATATAATGAAACTTTTATTGCACCCGAAGCCAATAATAAACCATTGGGCTCCATTAGGACTCTAGGCAACTGCATATACTGTCAATGCCTGAAACCTTTTCCTGTAAGAGATACAAACCTGGAACTCAAAACACTTCACTCACAAACATGTAGTCACAAGATGAACTGATGTCCTGATGCAACAAATGACCCCATATCAGGATGTGCACCACATTATTATGATGAGAAATAGTCTGGCCTTTTGTAGCATTGCAGGGCACTGAGTATCTTTGTTTTTATCAGATACCAAAAAAAAAAAATTACAAATAAATCTACAGTTGACAATAAATGCATCCGTTCACAATAAAAACAAGTTTAAGTTATAATTAAACTATTAAATTATTAACCTGAAATTTAAAGTGAAATTTAACCCCAAAATGACACTTCTATCCTGGATACTTTGTTTATATATATATATAAATTAGAGGGTATTTAAGAAATGAGGTGTCTCAGTGTTGTTTGTTCATACAATGAAAGTAAAAAGGCTCTAATTTAGTTTTCAACACAAATGTCTTTCATTATATTGACAAATATTTGAGACATTATTTCTTATATATTCCCCAATAGAAATTAAGTTATACAGGTTTGGAAAAGCATAATGAGTAAATTATTAGTGATCAAATGAGCAAATTTTGGGTGAACTATCAATGTGAGATTATTGATATTGATATAATAAGGCAATCATTTTTGCCCTCAGTGTTTTTAATAATTAATAATACATGTACATTGCACAATTTATCCTGTTTGATAATTTGATAATCATATTATAATCTCACACCCCATAGGACACTATGTTTATGAATCATCTAATTATTCACTGTTTGTGTTTTTGGAGAAATACTCAATACAAGTGGATTCCTATATTAGGGTGACATTAATGTGATGAATCACCAGTGGGGTCTGGACTCACTAAGTAGTAGAGACGATAAATTGTCTTACGCTAGTGGCGTACTGGATGTCCTTCCAGACAGATGTCTCCCGGGACAGGTCTGAAACTTCAAAAAGGTTTTCCAGTATCACCTCGCCTATCATGTCGTGCCGCGAGAAGCGGTCAAAGTCAAAGACGCTCAAGTGGAGCTTTCTGGACCCCAGCTCCTCGTACGGGACCGGAAACTGAAAGGTCTCGTCAAACGTGGGGTTGAGCGTCTTGCGGTGCACACGGGTTTGGAATTTACGCTTGCGGTCAGGGAGCAGGTAGATCTTGACGTAAGGATCGGAGCTGCCACACAAATCCTTTGCGGGTAGGTCCAATGCTTTGAGGATGGTGACGAGGAGGAGCTCTCCCTCATAATCGTACTTTAGGGAGAAGTTGATCTTGCCACATGTTTTGGCAGGGCTATTCTTAGATGACTCCTCAGTCTCCATGGTGCTCTGTTTGTAAAGTTCTGGTTGTATGCGGCCAAGAGAGGCAGCAGTGCAGGTGGGATGGTCCTCCACATCTAAAAATTCACTTCCACGGTCCAGACTGGTGACATGGTGCATCTGCCTGGGAAGGTGCTTTTTGAAGGAACTGTGCCTGGCAAAACAAAATTTGGCTGCTGAATCATCTTGATCTGATGCACTGTATCTTTCACAAAAGACACACCAGGTGTTAATCTACATTTGAATTATAACCCACAATTGATTGCATGCAAATTGATGGTGATAATTCTGCATATGTTGTAAGGTTCCTGCTAAACTGGTCTTCCTCTGGACGTAGGATGGTTTTCCACCATTTGACCTTCTTTGTAGTCAATAAAACCCAGAGACCTACTTCAGGTCTAATTCTGTCTGACATTTACAAGATATCCTAAGTAATAACATGATTAGGAATGACTGGAACTAACCTTATAATAGCTTTGTATATACAGTAAACCGTGATGACCTATGCGAAGGTCTTCAGACACAAACATTTCTTCATTCTTCCAGAACACTGACCTGTTAGAGGAGGCAGGCTCAGTCGTTTGCCTTGAGATCCGTGTACGTCTCAGCAGATGATCCTTCATGGACAGCTGCACGTCTGCGGGGATATCTGGCGACGTATGACTAATCTTCACTGCCGCCTCCAGAAAGTTCCCAGGATCCTTCAGCTTGTCTGCTGCCATAATGTCTCTGAAGGTTGGGTAGTAGTCACCGTGACCTTCTTCTTTGTGTTGGTCTCTCTCTGGACGGGTAGGGGCAAGGGCGGTGGCGCTACAGGAAAGCACTTTGCTGCGCCAGGGCACCCAGCACAGCTTCCAGGTGGCGACGCTGATGACACCCAGCAGGGCCAAACCACACACCACAAATACAAACAGCAGGAGACTGAAGGAAATGTCTGGACAGAAGATACAACATGGACAGAAGTGGACATTGTAAAAATGCACTTAACAAATGTCCTTCTAGATAGATTTTCATCAATGTTTCAGTTACAAAATTATAAAGTGTGCTAAAACAATTTAAAATGAGTGTATGTCAATCCAAGTAGTGTTTCTAAAAAAAATGTAAGATATACTGAATGCAAGCTGGAAATGATACTGCTGTAAATGTAACTATGACATGTTGGAAAATAATGAAAAACATTACTGATAAGACTACAACAAGTCATTTATGCAAATTCAACAAAATCTGTATCAGCCAGTCAAGTGGTTCTCAATGTTCTTGAATTATAAACTATAACTTTATATTTGACTGGAACATATCAATCAGAAAATAATACACTATAACTTATGTTTATACGTAATTCTGAAAATAATGATAATATACATTAAATTCTAATTAAACTAATTATATTTATAAAAATATATTAATTTAAATGAAGTCAACCTACAGCACCTTTGGAAGTGTGTTAAAACTCCCTAGGGACCCTGGCCTTCTGGATGAGAATCACTAACCTTCAGCAGATAAAACTTGGTGACAATTCAGCAGAATTTGCAACAAAAATGTAAAATAAATTGCATGAAACCAAATGTTTACATTTGCAAGGTGTAAATGAAGATACTTTTCAGTGGCAACACAGCACTAGTACAAAAATATAGCTAAACCTTTTATCGACTTCTTTAAAAGTCTTTCACGATGGCCCTGGGCCAGCAGACAATCCTTATTGTTGAGCCCTGCCATATAAAATTAGCAAGAGCAAGCAGTCCTTTACAAATTAGATGAAAAAAGATCAAAGATAACCTGTAGAAGTGCAATCAATGGCTAAGCCTCTTGTTGAATCATTGCAAAACTTGACAGCAGCTTCATTGGTTTACTAAAACAGCATATTTCAACGAATTATTTGCCTGTTTGCTTTAGCCTGTGGTGAAAGTAATTAAAACAAATGTCCTGATCATGCTGCAGACTTCTCGGTCAAACACCACAGCCCTCACATAAATATTAATCAGCACATGCTGAGAAGACAAACTACAACATAGTTGTAGAAAAGATAATTCGGTGTGATGCACATTCTGGTGAGGCTGTTTGCCTCTTTATAAGGAATGCAATTGGTTCTTATGCCTTCGAAATGGGCCTCTTAAACCCTTAAATCTCTAGTGTGAATATTACAAGGTAATGAGTTAATCATAAGACTGCCAAAACTTCTCGGCACCATCAGGTAGACAGTATTAACACTGAAGCTCAACCATCTTAAAGATGGAATTGCAAATGAGCTAAATGTAATTACAGATTTTTCATACAAGGAGAGCAGGTCATTGGTCCAATTATATATCTGAGTGGATGAAAAAAATGCTGATCTAGAGATTATTACAAATGCATTGGAATGCACGCCTCTCAGGGATGAAGCACTTGGCTGCCAACCAAGAAAACAAACAGGTGCAGCATCGATGTATGTTCCTATTTCAATCACACTCTCACAGTTATTAACTTCTCCTACTGAGGGACTGTGGGAGCACATAAACAACTTGACAAAATAATTAATGTGCCAGTAAATGTGGAAACTGGCCACTTGGGAGGCTTTGTGGCAAAAAAAAAAAAAAAAAAAAATCTAAATGTATACCACACACTCATTGGAGATTCAGATTTAATAATTCATCATTTAATTTCAAATGTGTCATTTCTAATTTCTGTACAGTTATTAACAGAGAAAATACACAAGAGGCAATCAGTCTGCATAGCTGGTTGCTCTTGTATATCTAGGTCTGGTCTTTAAAAAGAAAAATAAACATCAGGACCAATGACTTAAAATCGGTACCTTTATCATTATTATTAATAGTTTTGTTTTTATGCAATAATGCTGATCTTTTAAGATAAACCACAATATGCTATGTAATGCTGTAATTGGTTTTGAGCTATTTAAAATGTGTACTAATCTAAATAATGATTTTAACTCCCCAGTTAAAGGAATAGTTGACCCTCAAAAATTTAAATAAAAAACATGCAATGTTTAAAATAATGTAAATCCTCATTATGAAACAACACTAAGAGGTACTCCAGTTGTAGAAAAAAATATTTTCATGTAGAAAAATTAAAATACAAAAATAAATTTTTGTCTGCTCAGTGCTAAAAACTTTTTCTACAGATATCCATATAACAAGCATTAGCCGAAGATAAATACAATATAACAAAAAAACATATTAAATAATGGTTTCAGGTTTTTCGGGTACAGAAATTGAATAATGTAAAATAACTCTGCATAGTCTTCAATGTATAGATCAAATAGATTAATCCTTAGAAAAGTTGCTCAGTCAAATTCAGTGAGATTTTTTTCTTGGACAGGAGATTTCTGTAAGATTTCTTAAGTTTCTTAAGAAAAGCATGGATCCAATATACTGATACACACTGTTTCTCAATTGTTTACATCAACACATACGCCTAACCAACTATGACTTTTGGGTAAACTATTACTTTAACTGCCCAGTTTTTACTCTTCTGCTTGGGGAGTGGCCTAATGGTTAGAGAGTCAGACTTGCAATCAAAGGGTTGTTAGTTCAAGTCTCAGGCCGACTAAGGTGCCCTTGAGCAAGGCATCGAACCCCCAACTGCTCCCCGGGTGCCGCAGCATAAATGGCTGTCCACTGCTCCGGGTGTGTGTTCACAGTGTGTGTGTGTTTTCACTGCTCTGTGTGTGTGCACTTCGGATGCAGAGCAGGAATTCTGAGTATGGGTCACCATACTTCGCTGAATGTCACTTTCACTTTTTCACTTTCACTTTAGTGTGAATTATGTATTGTTGAGAATTGAAAACCAGTGCTTTTACCATAACAAAAAAATGATGATATAGAGTTAATAAGTGGCCTGAATTGGACCCTCCTCAGACAAGATACGCAGATAAGACATGTATTAGCCTGTCAGACAGCTAGACTCTTTTCTGCTGCAAATGAAATATTAATGGGTGTGATGCAAGGTTACACAACCATTACAGTGTTTATGGTTTGACAGCTTCACCTCACACAAGCCAAAGTGCATTAACAACAACCAACTGCAACCTCCAAAGGCCTTCAAGACTTTGTGAATGATCCTGTTTACATACAGAAGCAAAAAGACAAACATAAAAGTACTGCATTCTTCTTAGTATTCCTAAGGGAATTTTAACAAGTGTATAGCATTGAACAAATGTTGTGAGCATTCATGACTGTAAACACTGAGTGGCTTTCTGTGTGGAAGGAAACATTT
The DNA here is from genome assembly GCF_023724105.1 of Carassius gibelio. Lineage (NCBI taxonomy): Eukaryota > Metazoa > Chordata > Actinopteri > Cypriniformes > Cyprinidae > Carassius > Carassius gibelio. Next base: position 16,800,241 of record NC_068406.1, read on the forward strand.
TACTTCTTGTTGAGCTTCATAATATCAATTACAAGTTGACTTGTCTACACTAAAAAAGGGTGTAGTATTTAAATGGTTTAATCATGTACATTTTCACAAACATAACTTCAACAAATCCAATTATGGATTGATATTATTATAAAATGAAACAATTCAAATCAAATTGATTTTATATTGTTTCCTGACGGGATGAAGTTATTCGATTCATTTTTTTCTCACTGAATTAGCCTGTAATTTTGTAATAACGAATTAATGAACTATTAGCTATTGATAGCATATATATTAGAATGCAAAATACTAATTATTAAATGCTTATTGAGTAAAGAAACAAAAACATTCTCCAAATGTACCCGTCCTCTAAGCAAACTTCAAACTACAAACTTCACCATAATGGTAATCCAGTGTAAATGAAGCAGTTTAAATCACAACAAGACGGAACGCTATGGAATTTACTAATAAATAAATAAGTAAAAGTTATTTTTAACTTTTTTACTCTCGCCATTAAGTCCCATTCAAAGCATGATGAGAACGCTCAGTCTATTCTACTATAATTCTCTAATTTGTAAGATCACGTTAAAAGAGAACACAATTTTGTTGTGTAGATCACAAGGAATACATTGCAAAATCTGTTTTCCTGGAGTTGGAGTCTAATTTTATCAAGTAGTATTATTATTTAACCAGCTGAGGCTGAAACAAATCCAGTGAAACATTTCCTGTGACCAATAAATCTAATTAAGGCTTGTTTGGTACCAGTGGCGGACAGCAACCAAAGCCCCAGGTTTTTTTTTTTTTTTTTTTAACTTCTCTTCAAGTGTCTTCAAATCTGACCTGGTATCCATAGAAACCTGTCCATTAGACATATCCCACCCCCTATTTTAACTCTGCTACTTGAGATATAAGGGTTCACCATTGTTAATGGTGTTGCGGTCACTGCTTCAAAACTGCAAACCAGAGCTATATTTTGCTTTCATCTGTCATGGTTTGTTAGAAATCTGTTATTCAGTTATCCTTCAAACCTTCATGCGATCATAAAAATAATACTGAACGTGTTTGTCCAGTTAGTTTCAGTTACAGTAGCTGTGTGATATAGTAGTGGCTGTATTGCTTTCAAATACTGCTCTGTTCAGCCATGAGATTAAATAGAAAAAAACGGATGACATTATATTTGATGAGGAAAAATGAACCATATTATAGCAAGACTAAAAATCTGTGATTTTAAATAACTGCATATAAGAAACTATTAAATTTTTTTAACAATAAACCCATTCAATTGTTTACCTTAATGATTTGTCATATGAAATAAATAAAATAAAATGAGAAAAGAGATTTATAGGCCTAACACTTCCTTTCAAGCTCTAAGACTCTATGTAAGCTCCATCAAATACTACTGAGCCCTATCAAAGCTCTGGAGGGGAGAGGGTGAAATCTAGTTAAATGTGCTCCAGCTATTAGCTTGCAGCCATTCACTAGTCCCTGAAGTATACGGTTGTGACAGCTGTGGTCAGGGCCAGCAAAGAGAACATAAGGCTATAGCCTACTTTAATGAATAGAACGCCGCGCTTGTCATCAGCACTCGAAGCACAGGCCTAATGCAGAAACAAAGCACTTTAATAAAGTGTCTCAAAAGTGCTTCATTAAAATCACACTATTTATAGTTGTGCCGGTATGTTGCGATGATTTGCTCTTTTTAATCATTTATTTCATTCACTGCAGGACCAAGTATTCCCTGCATGGACAAACTGCATGGTGAATTGATGCCAGTAATAAGATCTTACGTCCTGCAGATAAGCTGGTAGTCTTTATAGAGTTTGGAATAACACTGAACGCTTGCATCAATCATGGGGTAAGGTTTAAAAAAGTGAAAACTCCTGAATTAAATAAAAATAACTGCTGTTAATATTTCAACATGGGAAAGTCCTCTTCTTTCATGGCCTACTCTAGCAGCAATTTGCAGAGAAGCAGTTACTCTGATTGCTGAGTGGTAATGGCCATAGGTTAACCTAGGATTACCTCTCTCTGTTGTAATTCCAGTGCCCCTAGTGCATAAAACCCATTTCAATGGTACAGTTATGGGTTTTATGTTATGTCTGTGTTGAACATTGGACTACAGCCACCTGCATTGATTTAACTATTCCACATTACTGCAATTCATGCAAGTAATGATTATGTTATAGCGACAAAAAAAAAAAGCTATATTTTTCCATTACTTGAAATTCATCTATAAGTAAAAAATTATGATCATAACCACATACTCTTTATTTGGATGTAAGATTGCTAAATCTATGGCCTTCATTCTTTTGTATTATTTATTTAAAAGTTTCAGTTGATTAAAAGGGTCATATGATGCTTTTTTAAATATCATTATTTTGTGTATTTGGTGTAACTGAATATGTTGTCATGCTTTAATATTCAAAAAACATACTGCTCTGACTGGCCAACTGACCCAGTGCATTGTGATTGGCCAAACACCGCAAGCACTCGCCAGAAATGTAATACCCCTTTTCATAATCGCAAGCTTCATCTTTCAAAATAAATATAAAGACAGTTAATAATGTCCTTAGTTTTACCATCAGTTCAAGCCAGAAATGGGAAAAAAATGGCCTGACAGATAAAGTGATGATGCTCGTATGTGCAGTACATGCAGTCTTCCATAAAATGTGTTGCTGTTCTGTTGTAAGTTATCTTAAAGATTCCTAATGCACCTACTTCTGGAAGCCCAAATAAGGTGCTTTCGCCTAGATACACACAGCATCTCCCTGACATTTGCTGCTTCAACACTTACTGCGGTTACTAAAACCATGCCTTCTTTCTTTGCGTGAACATTTGGGTGGCATTACACAAATGCCATAGCTACATTGTGATGTAGACATGTGGGGTGTTTGAATTAGTTGTTTTAAGGGTGGCGTGGCAGAGTCTTAACTTTGATAAAGAATATCTCCGTGGTTTAGAGACTTTAGTCTTTGCAACTTCAGGGATCTTATCTACTGTATGCACAATCAGCTTGTAACAAAGAGAAAGGAAAACATGAAATCGCATCATATGACCCCTTTAAAGACTGCTAACTTTTTTTTATATTTAGAATAACAGCAATGGGATGTTTTACTATTCAGCAGGACCGTTTTCTGTATTCCAGACCAGACTAAGTGAACAGCGGGAAGAGTTGTGTGATTTTGCCTGAATCGAGGAGCGGATTTTTTCTTTTGCTGCAGGATCGCGTGTTTTTTCTTTTGCTGCAGGATCGCTCAAAGCAGGGTTTCTCTTGCTCCAAGCTTGCTTTAAGCAGGGTTTCTCCCAGAGCGGAGTGATTGCTGGGACAGCTGCTGATGCTCCATTCACATACTCTTTTCCATACAGGCAGGAGATTGTTAACTATTTTCGTTGATATAGATACAAGACTTTCATTAATAATAATGATAAAAATAATGCAAAATAGAAGGTAACTATTTAGCTATCATAGAGGGTAAGGGTATCGCAAAATGATCCAGATCTTTTCTTCTGTATTGTAATGTACATGTGAGTGAAACAGACTATCAAAGGTAAAATAAAACTTAAGACGGGGCTTGGTTCTATCAATTTTTTTATTTTTTATTTTTTGATTGGATGGAGACAGATCTGAATGCAAGCTTGCAGTTGACTATAAGAAATTAGTTAGTTTATAAGGACTAAATGATAGAAGAAGATTGGCATATTCCATTAGAGAGAAGTGTGTCATTTTTAAGACTGAGTTATGATATTTTGACTAATTTGAAAAGTCAAGAAAAATGTGAATTAAATAAATAAATAAATATGCACAGATTAATTGATCACAATAAGATCTGTAACATTCATTTAGAAAATACATAAAGTTAATCTCTCTCATGCTGATTTTAACAATATGAGAGGAGGGTTGTTGATATAATGTGTGTAATTTATTTTTCATAGTTTTTTGAAGTCCTAAAATAAAAATGACAAATCTGAATGCAACCAGAGGAACAATTTGTGAGGAAAACTTTTAAGAGAGCTATTGAACTTCAGCTCAGTTAAACTTAAATATAACCATTTAGCAAAGTCATAAGCAGTGCTGGATTTAAAAAATACTCCTAGTAATTAGGCGAAGAAGGAAAATCTCACTGCAGCTTTAACAAGTTATTAGCATGTTCCTCGCCTTCATTGCACCCCACAGAACAGAGAAGAAGGAAGTGCGAGAACTGAGAACGCTTATAAATACAGCTCATTACACGCAAAACTCAAAAGCATTGTTTTCACCCCAAAGGCCACGAGCATCGGACACAGTTCAGGATGGTGTCTTTTCCAGACAAGCAAAAGAAATCACATCATGTGCCACATATGCAGTGCCATCCTCTTCCTTTAGGTTGAAACAGGGCTAGATTAGCATTTGTTGTGCAGGCGAAGGGGAGTGTGAGGCAGTGATAAGGCGAGAGAAGAGCTAGCTTACTGGTCTTGATGGACATGGCCAGTCATTCACAGAATAGACTGAAGTGAGTGGCCAATGCCTGTATTTGGCGACACAAATACCCCTTAATCTTTCTGTCAGCCAATTCTGAAGGGCAACAACAAGGGTCCCATGAAAGGTGAACTGAGGCATTTACGATAAGCATTTGAAAATGACAAAGGGGGGTTGACACAGTATAGCCATATAGCTTCAGTTAGCTACAGCTTTATGCCTAAAGGAAAAAACTGTCTCTAAGTGTTTCCATCAAACACAGTGTACTTGGTGCAAGAGAAAGAGAAATGAACATAAGATGCTAGCAGCTTTCAACAAAACCTCACACAGGTTTTAACAAAAGATATTAAGGCTGGCCATATAGTTCGACCAAATCATTAGTGCTGTACTGATGACACAGCGCTATGACTATAAAAATACAACCCTGTCAGCAAAAAGTCATGCAATATTATGCATCCATTATCAGTAAAGCTGATAAATAAAAAAACATGCTACATAGTTTGACAACAGAAATACAGCTGCCTTATAATTCAAGTGGTTAAATGTGCTTTTCGACACGTTTTCTAGCACTAATATCAAAAGATGTCTCATGCAGGTCACAAAAAATAAAACATTAATATCATTACTAACAGTTTCATCAAGCAATCACTGTAGCCCCTGTATCTCTCGCTAGTGTATTGAACGCAACTGCTGCTGAGTTGCATCTTTCTCTCTAAGACGTTCTGCCCCTAACACACATTTTGGCTATTTTTTTCCCCATTGCCACTTGTATTTGTGCACATGCAGCATCGTCATTATCACCTAAAGGTTGGGACAGTGAGTCAGTGTAATACTAAAGGATGATAAGCAATGCACCACAGGCTGTTGTAGCCAGATCTTTCATTTGCCTACATTGCAGCTTTGGGAGATGCAGTTGACAACAATGCTTTAACAACATCATCTCTAGTGTGATCAACTGCCAGTGCAGGAAGAGGCTCTGGATGACCTGCTGAGAGGAACCGTGATGGACCAAACTGCCACTGCACCAGGAAGCAGGTCACTGCACTTGCTTCACCCTCTTTTACTCACATTCACACACAGAACAAAAGCATGCTTTGTGGATGATAATTTATGTGCTGTGTTTACTGTATATTCCGCCTTCCCTCTTTCAGCACTCCATTCACTGGATCCGCATACATGCTCTGTGCTTGAATCAATATACAACTAGTATAAAATGAAAGCTGCTGCCCAAAGCAGCCCCAGGGCACTACCAACACCTTCTTTTCACTGCCATATGTTAAATATGCTCAAAGCTAAAGCACCGAGACGCTATTTTGTAATCAATACAACACTGTATAAAAGACATCAACCTTTGTACTAGTGTCATAAAGGCTTTCCCTGGGATGAAACAGACACAGATGGTGCCTATTAAGAGGTACTAAAAACTAGATTAGAAGAAAACGACATAAAAGTCTTCCACCCCCTCCGAAAGTTATGTTTTATGCAAATTTATTTCTTAATTAGTCTATTATGAAACAGGGCAGGGTATGATCCCTCAGTACTCAAGGGAGCTTCAAGAGGTTTTAACGCAAATCAGATGAACACCTGCATGAAAATCCTATCAGTGTTGCAGGAACTTTCAACTCTTAAATTAAACAACAGATACAACGAACAAAATTATAATATAAGTTAAAATATGGCATTCAAGCACACAAATGTATTTCAAATAAAAAATAACAAATGTGTCTTTATAGGATATGCGGTTCTGTCAAAACACGTAAAGCACTGATAGCCTACAAAAAAATTGCCTTCCCAACTTTATTGATAACACAATTATATACAGTAATTCTTACCGCTAAGCGTTTTTCCTTGTCCCTCACTTCTTGTATTCCCACTTAAACTCGCTTTTCTGCAGTTTTTTGAGACCCCCTGCCTCAAAACAGCTCTTGTCTATCCGCGAGCTCGCCTCAGAATGAGCTCCTACTAGTCTCCACAGCAGCGCGCACGGGACCGCGTTTCTATGGCACCGCGAGGAAGCCAGCCATTGCTCAGCGCGAGAGAGATGCTGTATTGAAATTGTCAAGGGGCGACACACGCACACACATATGGACACACGTTATCACCAAGCCAGAGAACGGTCACAATTGCTTGAAAAACATTATCCCGCAGCTTACGCAACAAAAATAATTTATTTATTCGTTTAAAGTAAAAATAAATAAATATAAATAAATAAAACGTTAACATGTTACATTATGTATGTTATAATTTTATTACATTTAGGCTGTAAACTATAATACATTTTTAAAATTAAAAATGCATCACCATCTAATTGATGGTGAAAATCTATATGTGACCCTGGGCCACAAAACCATAAATAGCACAGGTATATTTGTAGCAATAGCCAAAAATACATTGTATGGGTCAAAATGATTTTTCTTTTATGCCAAAATTCATTAGGAGATTAAGTAAAGATCATGTTCCATGAAGATATTTTGTACTGTATTATTTCCTACCCTAAATATATCAAAACCTATTTTTTTTATCCATTATATGCATTGCTAATAACTTAACTTGGACAACTTTAAAGGAGATTTTCTCAATATTGTACCCTCAGATTGCAGATTTTCAAATAGTTGTATTTCGGCCAAATATTGTTCTATCCTAACAATCCAAACATCAATTAAAAGCTCATTTATGTATATAAATGACTTGACTTGGGGTCCAGGATCACATATTATATGCAACAAAACATATTTACCTTTTTATATTTACCTACATTAACAATAAAATATAGGCTAGAAGAGATTTTTTTAATTACATTTTAGATACTTAATTTTTTTATTTCAGTAATGCACATTACAGTACATTATACATTATGTTCTTCTATTAATGTTTCATTATTATTGGACCTATTATTAAAGCAGATTAGTTATATAATCTTATCAATTAATTATAGAAAATACACAATAATACTTGCTTATATACTTGCTTATATATATATATATATATATATATATATATATATATATATATATATATATATATATATATATATATATAGTTTTTTTGTACTAATAGCTGATATCGTTATATATGTTTATAATGTAAAATGGGTGATGAAAAAAGTATGCATGTTAATTAAAAGTCTCATGAATTTCAAAAAACACTGACAAGAAAGGCAGTAATTGTTATTTTCGATTAAAACGATAAAAATGCAGGAAGGGTAATTCTGAAAGACCTAAAAGGTCTGTATTGTCAAGCTCCAAAATGACAAAAAAGTATCATATCAGTGATTCAAACAACTGCACTTTATCAAGTCATACAGCAGTTTTGCGTGAAGACCATGAACTTGTATGGATGTGAAACTTTCATGTCAATTCAGAGCTTGCCAACCCCAGTCCCAATTCACTTTCATTATATTGAAAATAGCTCGCAAAATATTATTTTAAAAAAATTATGTTTTGTGTTCCATAGAAAAAAGTCAGTCCTACAGGTTTGAAACAGAGTGTGTGTTAGTAAATGATGACAGAATATTCATTTTGGGTGAAATTTTCCTTTAATTTTGAATATGGATCCATACAGGATCTAGGTCTAACTGTGTGGTATGCTCAGTGATGTATGCATGGCTGCATTAATAAGCTCCTCCATCTTACAAACCCTATGTGTCTTGTTCTTACATTTATGTGGTTTGCTTACTTCTCCAGCTGCGATGACACGGTTCCCCCTAGCCGACTTCTAGACCGATTAACATCAGTGATCTTGTAGCTGCATTGGGAGGGGGATGTGCTCATTGATGGAAGGGTGGGTGAGCAGAGCCCTGAACTTTCATCTCTGCTTTTCTCAAATGCAGTTAAGCTACATGTGCACACTTTACTAAAGCATACCGAAACCACTCATAAGAACTTCAAGAGATAATCTGATGTAGACATTTTTGAGTGGCCCAAAGATATTTCCACTATAGTCTTCCAATGGTGCAGTGCTATTTTCCACTTCTAGCATGGATATTTCAATTTATTTTAAGCATGATACAGCACATCTTTTCTTAAACTCATAATTTGCTTAGTGGTAATTGTGGCTTTGTTATTTTCGTATCAAAAAACGTATCAGGATTTTAGATTTCAGCATATGGGCTTTTAGAAAGGGATGCTAATGATGGCAGAGAGAAGGCTGAGGTTTGAATGAGGAGCCTCTGGAGGGTTCGGTCAAAAGCGGGGGTCTGTTTTAATTTCCATCTCCTGCCTACAATGAGATACTGTACAACAAGGCTTATTCTAATGTAAATCATGTGGTAATTATGTGTGCTCTCAAACACAAGGGCTAGGGTTTTCGCTGTGCAGACTGATTTTACAAACTAACAGAATGAAGCATGTGGGTTTAATTGGTAATTTATTCTCTGGACATGAGGATGTACCGTAAGGCAACTATCAGTTATTGAGCTAGATTGATAATGTGCAGGGATAGCAAAAAATTTAAGAGACAGTTCACTCAATATAATCATGTATGAACCATCGTTCCTATGTTATTGTAAGATAAAATGTCACAGTTACCTTTTTTCTTCCGTGCTGGAGACAGGATTCCATCCATGTTTTTTTCCATCCATTTATTTATTTATTTTTTGTCGTTGTTTTGGATCCAGTTAACTTACTATGTAGACAAAACATTCAAATCATATCTTCTGTTAAGTTCAGCAGAAGAAATAAAGACATACAGATTAATAGATTCAATTATTCAATATCATATATCGCATTAAATTAACAATACTCATGCAAATCATCAATACTGCATGTAAACTAAAGGATTCAAAGTGTATTGAGGGGTGGGCAAATCTCGATATCACTTAAACATTAATAAAGGTGGAGAGAGGGAGCAATTCCTGATCATTCTTGTGTATGGGTCATTAATTATACTAATGATGTATAAAGCTGTATTATTGCTTTGTACCTCAAGTATCTCTGTACCTTTGTTCAGTACTGATAACTCAACCATGTTTAAAATCAATATTCACAAGCTTTGGATAATGATTCTGCCAGGCATGATGAATTTGCCTTTTGTCCTGTTTTGCAATACAGAGTCAATGTGTATGAATCTACGTGTGCTAGCAATACATGTTGACACACATGAAAAGAAAAGAAATGCTTCTGACTCAAATTTACCTTCTTTACACTACAAAAATCTCACCCTCTACATGCACGCAGGGAGTGTGACCTCTGTGAAAAGCAGTTCATGAACAGCTGAATAAAAACGGGAAAAGTGGTGGATAAGCAGGTGAGTAAAAGGTCTGGAAGAAACTTAATTAAAACAACTCGAGATAAACTTGTGGCCTATGCATAAGTAGTAATGAACAGATGAGAAAATTATGTAAAATGGTCATTGCTGTCATTGACGTGTGCAGTTCTGTAATTCCAATGTGTATTACATAAGCAGCCCTAATTTGTGATTCTTTTCATTTGTATTACTTTATATTAAATACAATCTTACACTTCCAACAAAACACAAACTCGCTTTTAGATTCACCATAATACGAAGTATATTTTATAGTTATGCTGTATATACAGACTAACTACTAATAAGTGCAAGAACAATTAACTTCACAACCCCAGGTTGTATATTTGCTGTATGTATGAAATAGAAAGTCACCAATCTGCTTTAAAACTAGGGCATAATGACTGAGTCAGTGTATCCCACAATGCAATGCACCCATGGTACTCCTTTACCAGGGTCCAATTCTTAAATGCAAAATAACCATTTGTATTTCCAAGATGACAGCTCACTTAGTCATTTCACTATAATATTTATCATTGCATTCTTTGAAAAGATCAATTTTTTTATTTAGCATCTTTAGCAGCAACAATCGTGAGGTGTGTCATCTGAGTAAACAGAAAGTAAAATATTAATATTTGTGAGTAAAAAAAGTTAATTTAATTTTGTGTATGTCTGTCAATGTAGAAATACAGTATTTCAGTATTCAAAAACTGCATCATTCACATTTAACAGCAGGGGCTAATGGGAAACCAAAACCAGTGCAAATGGAACAGTAAGCCATATCTCATAATTATTAGATTTTTATACTACATTGTATGACCAAATCAAACCTATTGTGTTACATGTTATATGCTAGTAAGAGTTTGAAGTCGGAGTATTTAGCTAAGAGTACACTGATGCTTCTTTAGAAAGAAAGTGTAAAGAGCCTACACTGATCTAATGAATTATCATAAATGTATGGCAGCAGATGAGTTTATGAACCTATCAGCTTGCCTTGGAACCATTGCAAGATTGATTGTACCTCCGACCTCTCATGAATATCGGTCTCAATGGCACTTTGTATTTGCCGCTGAGTAATCAGCTTTATGAGCTGAAAAATTGTATGTTATATTCCCAGGTGGTGAAAACAGTTTACTCCTCTCTTTTGCCAAGAATATATAATAATAAAATACACTAGCTCCTGGCTGTTTCTACATTTAACTTTATTTATTTGTACTTTATTTATTTTCACTCTATTTTAAGTTGAACTGTATAGCTCATTGACCAGTCAAATGCTGCATTACATTTATTCATTTTGAAGAATCTATTACAGCATCATGCTTATAGTACCAAACCCATGTGTATTTTTACTGTTAGGACTGTATATTCTGTTCTTGCAAAAACATTTACGTAACATTTTAATCATGAATGCACCTTGTGTGCACACATTCTGCCGTGCGACCAGATTCTCCAGAACATGAGGAATATCATGAAAATATTTACACATAGCACAAACATCGAACAATACCCAGAAGTTGTGCAAGCTGAACGCTGCACTAAATATTGAAAATGCTGTTGAATTTCTTTTTGTTCAGAGGCTTGCCTCTGAGAGGCAATAGAACTGTCAGAATCCACTTCTATTCGCAGGGCTTGTCAACGGCCGCATGCATGGCTTGTTAACCTCGGCCCATGCTACTGAACAGAGAACAAATTTAACACAATCAAGGATGAAATGTCACAGTCACCCATAACAGGCAGACCCTGGAAATTAGATTTTAGAAATGAGTCCATTTGGATGTTGCTCTCTGCCTAAACCCCCTGAATCCCTCCATGTGCCGCTACAGGGCGGCCTGTGATTCAATTTTCCTTTTGTTATAGTCAGGCTCATTTTCAGTGGCTTTCTTTATTTGCCCGCTCTCGTCTTTTGAGATGGTTACGGCTTAAAGGTTTCGATTCCTAGAAATGATGCACATGGGGATGGACATCAGAGATCAATGTCCTGTGCATTGTCTAAACACTAAAGTATTTTATTCTTAATGGCCTCAACTAGAGGTTTATGCAGTGTATGAAAGAAACCAAGGGTGGATTTGAGTAATGTAGCATTAGGGATGGTTAAGCCAAAAGCGTACATTTTGTCATCTATTTTACATCATCTATTCTCATGTCGCTCCAAATTCATTTAACAAACTGTGATTGTGTGAAGATATTTTAGTTTATCTATCAGTTCAAAATCTAATTAATGTCACATTGTTGCTGTATATAATAAACAAGGATTCTGAGGACTCCTTAGCTTTTTTTCACTTTGCAGGTCTTCTCTTTAAAATTGACACTTTAATTCTCTTAAACTAGAAGACATAAGATACAATTTGTATATATCTGGAATGACAGACATAGATTGCACTACAGGTTAACAACACAAGTTTGCGATGCTATTTGCATTTGTTCAGTGGATTTAGAAAACACTAAATCAGGAAACAATGTTGGTAACAGTTGAACTTGCAACCATATTTGGCTTATAATGCTTTTGGGATACACACTTCTGAACGATTTATCACTCATTGATTTTATCACAACTTGGAGTAGAAGATCATCAGTGAAAAATGACTTAAATTTCATATCTTTTCACAAGCTGTTTTATAACAAGTGTCATATACAGTAGAATACTTTTAATATCATTTTATTTTTACGATTCATTACATTTTATTTCTGGAAAATCTCTGTGATTAAAGGAGCATTTATGTTTTTTTTGTTTTAGTTTTTTTAGTTCTGATGCCAGTGTGGATTTTTCAAATTAAGAGACGAGGTTGAAATGCTAAATTGCTTCTCACATTTATTTCACTAGACACTGAGTTTCAGCAAGTATAAATTCACATTATTCATACTTAAGTTGACGGCACTGCCAAACTCCCAGCATATTTTGCTATTATAAGAATAAGCTTAGTGCAAATGAGAAAGCTTAAGGCCTATAAAGCAAAATGACAAAGGATGTAATTTTGGCTGTGCCTACTCTACACCTGTTCAGTAATTAACAAAGTCTATAAAGGTATGGACACAAATTAGTTTGGCACACAGCACTGGGGTATGCTAAATTATTTAATCAGACCTCACAGGACTTCACCAGCACACAGGAATTCCCCATTGGGTTACTGAGAATTAACTCCCCTGGAAGATATTTCACACACACACAGCCACACAAAACTCTCCATCTATCTTGTTCCTTCTTCAGCGGGGAGGGGAACATATAGACAGAGTGTGTATGTTATTTTACCTGCTGGTCTGATGTCTACTCGCTGTTTTATTTATTTATGGCCACATAATGCGGTAGCTGCAGTAGTAGGTCTAGAATAGAGCAGCTGGTTTGCTGCAGTGAAGCCTAGTGTGCTAAACTACTCTTTAGTGACGAATAGTAAAGTTCTGCTCATTGTGCTAGAAACAGGAGGAGAGGTAGAGGTACCACTTTGTAATGGGACCAGCATTCTGCATGGCTTCTCTTCTTCTTTTTCAACACTAGTGGAAAGAAATGAGGTCCCCAATCCACATGCCCTCTACTGTGTAACCATTATACTCAGTCATATCCCTCTCGTCATGTTTGAAAGGAAATGTAATTGATTTAACCTTGAGGGTTTCTGTACAATAGAAATGGGGTGAGAAAGATGGTCATACCTAACAAATGCCATCATCATATGCTTGAGCGGCATTATATTGACTTTGAATGTCTTAAATTTTCCTTCGTCAGCACTTTTTTACAATCCTTCTATACAAGGTGGTCAATAAAATTGTAATTCTTGTGAATGAATGATGGAATGAATGTTTACACTTATAGCTTTGGTTCTGACCTGGCATTGGAACAAGTATTAAAACACTATTAAGATCTTTTTTTTTTTTTTTTTTTTTTTTTTTATTTGTTAACATACAAGTCATAACTGAAATGTAAACAAATTTGTCCTGGATTTCCTAGGTCAGTGGATAAATGCATAGAATAGCTGGAAATATTAAGCATGATCTTCACGGATAACTGCAAAGTTATGTTTGAACCTCAGAGCATAGAATTACGTCGTTTACATTAATAATACTAAATTAACAGATAATTTTGATGTAAATGTATTATAAACAAATTAATACTTTTCTTCTTACGATATGTTAAAAAAGAATTGACTCATTTGAGCTGCATATGAATCGGGGAGCGCACTACTTGGCCATGTTAGATTCATTCATTGTCTGTTTTGCTTATTCTTTTTGTATACTTTAGTATTGTTATAACAACTACGCAAAACAATAAAAACAACACATTTATTTGCTTTATTGCCACATAACACAAAGGAACTGAATGAAAACACCCAGAAAAGCATCCTATATTAGATAAATGTATATGCTGTGCTGTATTTTCTGAAGTGGTGGGGACATGGCAAAAATGCATGAAGCCTATAGATACTGGTAAGACATGGCTTTGTAGCTCCATTACAAAGTTGGCATAAAGTGTTTTTATAAGAGCAAATCATGTCATGCAGGCTTGAAAGCATCCAGGCCCGTGTACACATTATTTGAGACGAAGTGAAATATAGAAAGACCATTGAAGTGTTAGAGGCGAAACTAAATTATTAAACAAACTGCTTTTTTGTTACGTTTAGATCTGGCATCTTTGAAATATTCATTCATGAGAAAACCAAGGCATGACTTCAACACAAGCATTCCATGAATTCCTAATGAAAAGTGACGCACTTTACTACAGTGCAGCTGCAGTAACACATGCTTTTCCACTTGACATCTATTCAAGAGGGATGCTGGACAATTGCTTCAGACAATTAGCAACAAACTGCAGTGTGCTGATCAGTGTCCTCCTCTGTTACGTTCTCAGTGCTGCTCTATCGTGTTGGGTTTTGGCATTGCATGAGTGCTGCACCACCTGGCTATCCTGATGCATGACCTTTGCTTTTTGGCAGGCTGGGTGCAGCTCTCACCATGGGGTTGCGGAGGCCAGCAGCAGTCCCTCATTCATCTAGTATTACTGCCTGTGGACTGCAGGTTCCAGAGCCTCCCTCTATCACTAGTAAAGTCAGCAGGCATCTCCCCTTCACACACTCAGCACTTCCGTCCTAATTAGAGCTCAATCATTATGACTTTATGACATTATAAGCTTTTTTCTTTAGCTGTAGCATTACTCGTGGAAAAAGTACTACAGAGAATTGGTTTTGCGATTTTTAAATTAGACATCAAGTGGAAACCCAAAGCAGTACAAAGTCTAATGCGTATTCTTTGGAAGTTATCTTCTCTTTTCTTGTGTAGTTTATTTTTACAGCATGTATGTGTTCAATCTGACTAATTTGGCTAGCTTTTTAGTGTCAAAATATGATTTGATTGGATACATTGTTTTGACATCAGCAACAAATAATATGGAAAGCATTTTCTCATATTTAAGGCTACTTATTTTGCTGTTAACTATTCACAATTATATGACTTAGAATTTATATTTATATAATATATATATATATATATATATATATATATATATATATATATATATATATATATATATATATATATATATATATATATATATATATATATATAAAATAAAAATAAATACAAATGACCAAACATCTACTTAGGAAATAGAAGATTAATAATTGAAATGATTTAATATATTTTTATTACATTTTATTTAAATCTAAATCATATTTTATGTATTTTTATTATTATACATTTGTAGAAATATTTGTAAATATTTTTTGTGCCATTTTATTACTTTCATTTAGCTTCTTTTTTTTTTTACTAAGAAATGTGACACACCAGAACTATAGTATATAGCACTAAGTGTTAGCACTATAGTATATACTGTGTTGATGAAGCTGCACCTAAAGTAGCAATGATACATGTCAAAATATGTATCATGTCAAATATAGGCAGATTTGATCTGGATTACAGGTTAGAGATTGTGGATTATTTATTATGCTTCCCCCCAATATATAAATGTCAATTTAAAATTGACTTCATAAGCAGTTGAGCATTATTAAAGTGCTGGCATTAGTGCTTTTCTGTGGCATCAGTGATTCATGTTTATTTGTGGATAACACACAGTGGCATTCACAATCCCAGTGGTCGGGGACATGATGCAGGTCAGGGCCTGCAGCGGTTTATTTGATTTCTCCCGTGACAGAAACTCAGAGTGACAATTACATTCTGCGTCTTCCTCCATGGCAGTTGGCCAGATCGGGAATTCATTATAATTTGTATTGCTTTAGACATTCCTATAACCTGCCAACTCAGAGATATCACAGCGGCTTCGATCTTGTGTCCAGAATTCAATTTCATGTCAATTTTACCTTGCGTGACTGCCGTGGACCTGCAGTGTGGAGCAGTGCATTGTAAGACACTCACATTCATCTTTCTATGGATCACATCAATGAAATTTCTCCAACCGAAGCTTAATTGCACACTTGTCATTAGACAGGGGGGAAAAGGAGGTGTCACGGTTACAAATGAGCTATATCACCACAGACTAGCATTAGAGGAGAACAACATCAAACACAAGCAGACTCATTAGGCAAATAAAAAAGTGTCAGGTAACTAATGGCAATTCATTATTTATACAGAACTTACAGAGAAGTCTGTTAGATCGGTTTTAATCGCAGAAAGGTCACCATCCTTTGAAGTCCTGCCTCACTTTTGCATATAAACATAAGCATGTTCTCCACCCACTTAACCCCCAACAAACAAAATTCCCATCAAACACTGCAGGAAACTTACCTGCGCTGGAGATGTTGGGGTTTTCATTGGTCAGAAGCACAAGGAAATCCTGACAGATTTCCGGGTTCAGGAGAGAGCTGTCATCCAGGCAGAGGTCAACGATGAGGGCCACTGCCTTCTCACAGAACATGTCCTGGTCCTCGGTGGTGACGGCACTCATTCTGTGAGCCCAAATCCCAAAAGTTCTGCACCTTTATCATCTAGGACTAGAAGGAGTAGACAAACGGTGGTCGTAGAAAATAAAAAATAGATGCAGCTACTTCTATGTCCCTTTCTGTAACTCTTGATGTTCGCATGTGGGCGTGTGATTGTGTGGGAAGGGGGCTTCATGAAGCAATAGTACCCCCAGGCGCTCTGGGAGCCAAAGTGCTGCGTCACATTATGCCTAGATCTTCCTCTCAGCTACTGTTCAAACACAGGTCTTGGAGATTTTTGTCCCCAAGCCAGTTTTTGTCCACTCCCCTCCCCTTGGTCCTCCCTTCTCCAGTTATTCTCCCATCGGATAGGGAAAAGGAGAGCTCCTCCTCCCGTCCAATGCTCCTCTCCCTTTCTTGACCCTGAATTTGCTAGAGGCTTTTTGTTATATACTACATTCCCCGAAGTTTCCATTATTTAGTTTAATGGAGTACTTGCGTTCTCTTCTTATGTTCCTCTGAAGGGTTTCTTTGATACTACAGCCAAGTTGTGGGATATTAATGTTTTTTAGTAGCTATTGATCGCCTGATGATGCATTTTTGGTTGAATAAAGGTGAGCGAGATTCTTGAGAGGGATCTCATTTATTGGGCCCATGCACTCCAACATCAGTATCACAAAATAGGGGTAAATGATGATGATTATTATTTTTTTACTCTATTCATAAAATATTTAATCAAGATACATTTCTGTTTCAGCTGACTCTCGTGAATGGATGATCCATAGGGCAGCTGAGGTGATACATGAATGTTGGCAATTTCATTTAATTCATTTCTGGTATAAATGGATTTTGTCTACATGTCTCTTACACATATTTAGTATTTAATTTAGGTATTGCATATTCAATGCATTTATTATCATTTAATGTAACTTAAATAATACTAAGAGCACTTATTCACACACACACGCACGCACGCACACACACACACACACACACACACACATACACATATATATATATACATATGAAGAATAATTTTTTGCAAGACATTAGAAGCTGATTTTCTGACAATTGATGCTTGAATTTTGTAATAATTGTCTAATGCATAGTTTACAGTGACAAGTACATTTTAAGGTGACCCTCGACCACAACACCAGTCATAAATATCACGAGTATATTTTTAGCAATAGTCAACAATATTCATTGTATGGGTCAAACGTATCTATTTTTCTTTTATGTCAAAAATCATTAGGATATTAATTAAAGATAAAGATTTATTTAATTACATTTCCTACCTTAAATATATCAAAACTTAATTTTTGATTAGTAATATGCATTGCTAAGAACTTCATTAAGACTACTTTAAAATCTTAAAACAACTTAAGATCTATCTACTGCATCTGACTGGTTTTGTGGTCAAGGGTCACAACTTTTGTGAATGTTAGGAGAACATTTAGGAGAACTGCACTTCAAAACTGTCTCAGTTTCTAAGGAAGACAAGATGTGTAGTAAAAATCTTTATTAAAAATTTACCAAGAAAGTAGAAGGGAGAGTGTAGCAAGGACATGGCCTCACTGCCACTCTGCCTAAAACTTTTATGTTTCCATCTACAAAGCTTTTCTTTGCGCATAGAGAACTTGAAGCGTTTGTGTTACTAAGAGAGTGCTGAACTGAGAACACATTAAAGAGAGTTTGCTTCTCTCATTCAAAGTCACTGCATTCAGCTGAAAACCTCTGAAGGTTTTCACCAAGGATGAGTACTGTTCATGGGACTATAAAAACTGAACCATATTGTGGTTCCAGGTTAGGTGACCTGGAGTCCCAATCTTCCTGTGCAAGCAAAAAAGTGAGATTTAATGTTTACCTTATATAGCTAACCGTAGAGAGGTACAAATTCATAATTGATATATTTTTTTATCATTACATTTAGTACTATCTAAGTTTGATTCTTTATAATAAAGACAAATGGAAAATTTCAAATAATGAATTGATTGTGGATTGAATTCCTTGAAAGTGGGAAAGTTTGTCATAACTGACTTTGCTTATTCTGCACTTTTAAAAATAAAGCTTTCATATACAATAGCATGTAGCATTTTCAATAATTTATTATGCTGGTATTATACCCCAAATACAGATCTTCTTGTGAGGACCCCATAAAGACAGCTATATCTTTCATATATAAAGACCTATTTATGCTGTGACACATAAAAATAAATGTGTTAAAATTATCTGGAAGATACACAACCTAATAAAGTGACACTTCACCTTCTAATATTTTATTTTATTTTATTTTATTTCCTTTAACATTTACTTAGAGAACAATTTATGTGCTGTTGCTTTAAATCAACATGCATCCAAAATGTGAGAGCTTTTTGCAAAGAACTACTGAAGAAAATTTATTTCTGGGGTGTGATGTGATTCATGGCATCACAATTATCTTATTTGCTTCTTTCTACCTCCAAACTTAACCAAATCAAACATGTCTACAGAAATGAGGAAAAGCCAGTAAGCAATAACATAGTTGAACAATCACAGTGTGAAAACTTTGAAGAAAAAAACAAAACAGAATGCTTGTTCCAGCTCATATTCCTTAATAGGGAGCATCTGCTTGGAACAGGCTTATCGGCTCCTTCCGTTGAGACCTAGAACACAGATGAATATTTCATATGCAAACAGTGTGGGGCCTCAGCTGCAACCTGTGACTGTCTCTACCAGGAGCATCTAGAGACGCACAGAGACCAGAGATGGAGAAAAATAGCCAGTCTCTGGAGAACTCATTTCAGCTATTCCGTTCTGCCAGGGATGCTCTGAAACAGGTGATTATTTTGAGAGGTGAAAATCATCTCTGAAAAGCACAGCTGGAGCCACAACACTTTTTTCAGTCAAACCATTAAATTATAAGTATTTATAGTGATTCTTTCACTAAGGAATTCAAATATTGCATAAAATTGTCATTAAATATTTCATTAAGTATATATATAATTTGTCTATGTTATGTTATATATGATTATTCCAGTCTTCAGTGTTACACTGTATATATATATATATATATATATATATATATATATATATATATATATAGGGCTATGTAATGATCTCGATCTATTTAATGAAGTTTCATTTATTCTTATTAAAATTCTTGATGGAAAACATCCTGTAACATCATACTGCTTGATCCCACGTTTCCTCATTTTGACTTTGAAGCATGTTAATGGTCTCTATATGACCCTGGCTTAGATTTATTGTATTTACTCCCTGCATGCACGCCTGGGATAACTTAATTAGTATCCATCCTGATGCACGGAATCAGTATGCATGAGTTTTCATTCAACAGGAAGTAATCTGTATTTTCCCATGCAGTACATCCAGATTGTTGAATCACCTGTGGGAGTTACAGTACATGAACATGGCAGGTTAGGTCAGTAATGTAGTAGACTGGCTGTGTTTTAATTTTTCAGCGGTTTCTGCTGTCTAACTGAAGATAATTTCACAGCATTTAAAATTTTACTATAATGGTACTGGCAAAATCTGCACACTCTGCAAACCGATAATGTGGGCCTATATCTTCACGGTGTAGTAGCTGATTAGAAATAAAAGTAGAAATGTAATCCATGTTCGTGCAGTATTTCTCCTCTTCACTTTATTATAATTTAGACTGCACTGTGCACTGTCTTCCTTTCCAAAACTAAAATTATCTCTTTCCCCATGTTAGGGTGTCAGAACAGTTGGGATGCTAATAAGGTGCAAATTCTGAAGGAGGGCAATGCATGTGTCACCTTCCAAGATTCTAAGATGCTACATTAATGTAGTTCAAGCAAATGAATCTAATGGATTTCACCCAAAATGTACCAAAAATGAACATTCTCTCATCATTTTGTCATCATTTAACTTTTGTAGAATACCAAAGAATTATTATTATTTTTTTCGAATACCAATTTGCTTTTTGTCAATACAGTGAAAGTGAATAGGGGCACGGGCCAGGAACCATCAGAAAAAGCACCATATATATTGTCTTCTGAATACATATGACCACTCTGTATGATAAACAGACTTAAAAAAAAAAAAGATTTTGTTCACAGAAAAACTCGATCAACTTGACCATTCACTTTTTTTGTATGGGAAGAAAATTAGTAATGTATCAAATATAATGAGATCATGAACATAATAGAAGCCTATTTCTGCCATACCTGTATAAGAAAAAAATGTCCTGCTTTGGTTCATCGTAATTATAAAGGTCTAAATGATGGTATACTAAATCATAATTGGGAAATAAAATTTTAAAATAAACATACAATAATAATAATAATAAAACTGACAGTTATAATTATGACATAAAAGATGCAATTATGAGATACTTATTAATTATGAGATTAAAAGACACTTTATATCATAATTTTTACTTTATCTTATTACTATGACTATGATGACATAATTAACTTTTTACTTGTGTGGCTGAAATGGGCTTTTTAATTGAGCATTTTTACTGTTTAAGATCAAATATTTCAGACAATACAGATAAATATTAATCCATAGACCTATCCATGTTGAAAATGCCCTTCTGTATCAGTTCCACTTCTTACATAAAGCACATTTAAAACAGCCTGCCATGAATTTGATCCTTTTCTTGTAATCATAATGATATTTTGGCTGTTGAATTGTTTGTTTTTTTTCAATCATATTTTTGAATTTTCTGTATATTATGACATTTGAGATTCCACTGGTGTTCCTTCAAATAGTTTCAAGATATATTAACCTCCTTTATTATAATTTTTCTTTGTGGCCTGTTCTATTTTTGCAAGTAATCTAAATACACTTTTCAGAGCCCTAGATAGTAAAAGAGGCTCTGCTTTGATTCTGTGTTTGTTTAGAGTCTAATGCCCACTGACAGAATGATTAATCGTATCTTTGTGACATAACACATTCTGAAAGATGAGTCTGTACTGGCCAAAACATTCCGTCTAAATAGTTTTACCAATTATATTAATATTACCTAGAACCCATTTACATACAGTATAGTGGTTCTTTAGACATACCACTATTTTATAAACCTTCAGTTACTTTAAAGGTCTTTTTAAGCGATTCAGCTGAAGATTCATCAAATTATAACATATTGTGTACATTCTTGTATCATTCTCCTTAAGAGATTCTTAAACTTTTTCCCTCTAAAACAAGTGACCATAATGGAAATGTTTATTTCATATAAGTCTTCCTAAAGAGGAAATGTTTCATCATTATTCTGGTGATCAAGACATCTTTGCCTTGCGCTTTGTGTGCGAGTTATAATACGCTTATTATAACCCTGCATAAAACAGCATTTATATAACAACATTTGCTACTGTACAGTACATGATCATGCGTGGATTTACATAATTATTTACTGTCAAATATAAAGATGTTTCAGATTTCCTCATTGTATATTCACACAAATCCCATTTTCATGCTCAGCCATCTGCAGCGCTGCTTATCAATGAAGACAAATGATACAGATAGGAACGAATGCTACGGTGGTGGGTCACAAATGGCCAGTGGCTTCGGGCCATCCAAAACTGTAGTGTAAGATGGATGTCAGTGGATGCTAGAGTTAAGCTGTGATCTACAGCCTTTGGGTGTCTTGTTTCCAGATGAGAAAAGAACTAATGCAGAAAGGTCTCATTAGCTATCAGTCTATGTCCTGACCTGCACAGCCGTGACACACCAAACAGAGATACAGAGAGGAAGATTAAAGGAGAGTTTGAGGGAAGGAGGATCACTTCGACTATAGATGATTTTGCAGCTGTTTTATCTGTCCGGACCATCACTCTTAAGTCTTTGTTAAAGTCAGCGAGTGAGCTTTGTACTCCCATTAGTCTGCCAATCATCTAGATAGATTTTCTAACATATTGTTATGGCACTCTGGGAGAATTCACAATCATTTGTGTTAATGCAGAGACCTGAAATTGCATTCTAATGTTAAATGGGCCATAAGTTACCACATAAATTCACATTTATAAGTGAATGTATATAATGACAAAGCAATCGACTGGGACTAGCCCACTTCATGAGTCAATTTCTGTTTTGGACACAGGCTCTTTCTGCATGGATTATTTTATTGAAAGAAAATTGTGTTTATTTTTCATCCTCTTGTCAAAGTGTCTCGCAGTAATACTCACTGGGCAGATTTAAAGTAATAAAATTTAGTATGTAGCACTTGATGAAAGGAATGCTAATGTGTTGGAGGTCATTTTGCATGTGTTTGCATGCCCTCCTGAAAGCTCCTCGTGTTTTAAGCTTCTGTATATGTCATTAACTTATTTTTAGATGTTAGACATGGTGAGGGTGGTACAATTTGTACATGTTATTCTCTTATCCAGCCTTTATTTCTAGAGAGAACTATTAGTAAACCACTGATTCCTCTGAAATGTATGGGCTGTAGCTTTGGGGCAGTATAGCAAAACATTAGGAATGTTAAACTATGTCCAATACTGAAACCAGTAATTTAAAATAAAAATAAACTAATATAATTAATTTTAAATGTAACAAGTAAATTTATGCATTACGGTATTATATGGTAAATAATTTGAAATGATTACAAAACAGTATATATTTAATGCTTCTGAATATATTCAATTTATCTAGATTAAAAATAAATTATTACTGTTTTAAGAATTTTTAAGATGTATTGAATATTGACCAACATAGATCAACTAAAACAATCACTAATATTGACTGATAACTGTGCATCTCTACACTGAAAAAAGTATTTCGTTCATCCAATTGAAACAATTTAGGGTAGTGATTCACATCTATATATTTTTTAACTTGAACCCATGAAAAATTAATAATTTGCCCTTAGTACCCATTTTTTTCAGTGTATAAAACTTCCTTGCAGCATCCTTAACAGTGTGATGGAGAAACATTATCTCAACCAGTGGTGATAATTTGACACATGACTGTAACTTTTTATGGACCAGTGGTAAAAATAGTGGCAGAAAATGACACTAATTTGACACAAGTGGCCAAAGGGTTAGTATACTTCAGACAGATTACTAAAGCTAGTTTATCATGGACAAAAATTAGACCATTTTAGACTAGACAGAAAAGCTAGATCAGTACCTCTTCAGTGTTTACTTTCTTTTACAACATGAACTAAATCTTGAACAAAACTAAACAAAGCTAAGTTTTTTTAACAAAAAAACAAAAAACAAACAAACAAAAAAAAAAAAAACCCTATGGACATGTCATAACACCCGCGCTATGGAATCTGGCATTCATTATTCCCTCTTATTGCGATGGATGAGAGCTCCGCCGTAATGCAATCAGTCTGGAGGGGCAACCGAAATGAGAACTGTGAGAGATGGAGCTCCTGTAGGCACCTTAGAAAACTGCAGATCTTTAGAGGCCATCATCCATTTATTCACTTTTAGACTTCTGCGTGAGGACGTGAGTGGAATGCTTGATTCTGGCTCGTTTCAGAAGGGTCATTTAGCTTCTCAGCAGCATATGCTACAGTATGACTAAAAATACACAAAGCTTCAATATAGGAGGTTTCAGCAGGGCTACTGTAACTGTGAGCGAGTTCACCATTGTTATCTTTGCTTCTTTTAACTGTGTCTAAAGAGAGATAAGAAGCTGCTGACCTCAGGTGGGGCCACTCTGGCATGTGGCCCTGTCTTAATGAGGCGAAATCCAATAGTTAGCTTTGAAATGAGTGGGGGTCAGCCTAAGAAAGACCCATGCCTGTGGACTAATCTATGAAGTGTTTTCCAGGTGGGAGGATTGGAAATTGATTTGTGTCCATGGTGCCCTCTGTCTAGGCTTTATCTCTATACAAAGTCGCATTTGATCAGGAAGCAGGTGGCGAAAGATGTAGCCGTCGAGCTTAGAGGTTATTTGAAATGTTAATTAGAATGTGCGGTATGTAGACAGAAGTTGGGTGAAGCTTAAATAGTCTATAATGGCTCGGGAAATGATCAAGATAAGGTTTATTGCTGTGAAGTGATATAATGTGGTGAGTGGACAGACTGGAATGCTAAAATTAATGTACAGCAGCTTTTCAACCAAGGAGCAACTGTGTGTACCGTGTGTTTGTGTAAGTGTGGGTGGATGGGTGGCACACGTATGGTTTATATGTGCTGTATTTATTAACTAGAAAACAGCACATGGAATTCACACATACATTCAAATAAGTGGGAGGCTGTTTATAGTCGCTAAGTTATCTTTTTGCTTCAATATAGTTATGCTACTTGTCACAGCAAAAATTGTAGGGTTCTATATAATTTAACAGATAACCATTACTCTTTGTTCAGTAAGTCATAATTATGAGCATTCACAATTAAATATCAATTGATATATATATCAACTATTGACAACAAATTGGAAGCATTTGAAATTTCCAAGGACACCCAACCATCACACTTTTTACTTATTTATTTTCTTTTAGGGTGGTTACTTTCCATTTTGATTTGATTTTTCCATTTTGATTTGAGACAAATTTATTTAAACTTTTGATAGAGTTTAAACTGATCAAAAGTGACATCAAAGACGTTCCATTTCATTTAAAATATGAAAAGAAAATGTTCTAAAATGTTCTATTTCAAGTAAATACTGTTCTTTTCCACTTTCTATTTATACTGAAAAGGGGTGTTATTAAAAACAAAACCTTTCTGCATTTGTACATTTTCATTACTACATTATTTAGTATGATCATAAAGCAGTTTTCTTTGTGAGAAATGTTGGCTGGTTCCCACAATGCAGGTGATTTTCCGCTCCCACATAAATATGAACCTGCATTGCAGCTGCAACTGGCTAACTTCAAACCCACTGTGCTTTCTCTGTTGATGATAGCCTGCAGGCTGGATACACTGAACTCAGAATATTTGTGCCTGAGGGAATGAAATCTGACAGCGTGAGCCCAGAGGGATATCTGGCAGCACACACACTCTCACACGCAAGTGTTAACAGATCCTGCCACCAGGAAAGCAGCAGAGACAAAGAGTAAAGGCCCAGGTGACTCAGAATTTCAGTCTGTAGATTTCATGTGATGGCAAAATCACTCTCACAGTCTGTCGACCTGTTCTGTATTTACTAGATTGAGCCACCAGAGGGGAGTAGATGCATAAGTACCAAAATCAAATGTGGCAAACCCAAACAAAGATTCAACTTTAGTCATAGCCAGGCCTACACTGAAAATTTATGTCTGCAGAACACAGAATTGTCATTCAATAAGCTTAACATCCAGTAAGATATGCACTGTGTGTATTTAATTATTAAAATATTAGTTTTATGCTTTAGCAGTTTAGCCCAATTAGAATGTACTAGTTTGCTTTAACTTGCTTCATCAGGTTTAATTGTATTGTGCAGATTTCGCAATAGCAATTCAATAATGTCCATAGATTTCTAGTTTAATCTTATTATGGGGTATCAGAGGTGGATATGGAGGAAAAAGAGTAGAGAAAGTATAAAAACTGTAGATATGATGCATGGGAAACTAAAGAAATAAACTGAAGGAAAGGGTCAGAGGGGAGTGAAGGAAAGGAACTGATTAAAAACCATCTGATCAAGACCTCGGGTGGTTTTCTCTTTTTCTCTTCACTCTCTCTGACTGCACACTTTGGCTGTATTCTGCAGGCAGTTCCAATTTCAAGCATCTAAATTTATCCTTGAAGAAAAATGAACAGTTGAGCTGAATAGTAGGGGAGACTGGAGGCAGTTGTGACAGGAGGAATTATAACATACTAGATGTCTGAATTTCTGAGAATTCTGAAAACAATGAAATCAAAATTGCAAAAATGTTAACTTCCCCTCAGAACGACATCTCTTTTCTTCTCTGATGATGTATGTACTAGCATGAGGGCGGGACAATTATTCATCCCCTCCAGCAAATTGTCACATGTGAGAACCCAATTCTTATTTAACAATCAACAATGAATCTAATCAGTGGACAAAATCAAGTGCTGGTTTCCTCATTCAACACACTGTAAGATTTAAATTACAATAGGAAAGATAAGACAATTGAAACTTCTCTTTAATGCTATCTTTAAAGTAATATCTATATTGCTTTTATATCTATTGGTTAAAAGTTGCCTACACTCTCACTGGTAGCTACCATACATTTGGTGGCAAATGTAGCAAGTAATAAAATAAGAGTTAATTTAAAGAATGAGTATTGAATAATGGAACATTATTTCATTAAAATGTCTTGTAAGTGGGAAACTGATCGTGATATTTCAAATAAGTACAATAGTAATGTACTAAACAATTACACACACAAATTTGTATATATATACTGTACATACACACACACACAAACACACAAACACACGCACACACACGCTCTATGCATGTGCAACTTCACACATTATTGAATCATTTTGGAAATATCACTCATTGTTAGTTCTTTGTGTACTTTTGATTCAAAAAGGTAAGGTAGGGTAGGGTGAAACACTCCATCTCATTTTCTCCTCCAACTTCAAAATCATCCCACATCGTTCTTTTACCCTTTTTTTGTAAAGGCTGTTTGGCTTTCTTTTCACATTTGCAAACACTGCGTTGGTACTTCAGCATACGTCACACGTGACCTTTCCAAGGTCCTATAATGCTTGAAGTCGAGCTAGCGCTAGACAAGCATTTATGGTTAAAAATAATATATATGGGTTTTTTTTTTATTAATTGTAGTCTTTCTCAGTGTAAATAGTTTACATATATATTACTGTTGGGATGTTTCCTAAACCAAAAGATGACAAATAGTGAGCAATCTAGTGAGCAATTTTAGAAAAATATGAAATACAACTGCAACTGGCCCCAGTGTCCCTTGCTGATATAATGGCCTAAATGTATTCATTCTATTTCCAAACTAATGAATTAATCTCATGAGCTGCTAATCAGCTTAAGAGCCTGTAGAGACATTTAGCCGTGAGTCTGAGCAGACACACGTGTTCAGCTCGCAAAAGCCAGTGATAATTTCCAACAGACAGCATATGTGAGGATGATAATGATGAGTATATCATCAAGACCAACATTAAAGTATTCATTTATTACTCTGAACGAGGGTAGTGAGATCATACAAGCATGTTTACTTTGGCAGTAAAGACAGCCCGTGTATATTTGCGTGCACATTTGATCAAAGATGAGGTAATCTGTTTTAATCTGTTTTAGATTATGGACAATGGTCAGGTGTGGGATAAGGGTTAAGACCAAGAAAACAACAGATTAATCCTCCCTTACAATGTCTGACAGACCCAATTTATAAAAGCATAGTTGTTGTCAACCTGAATAGATTAGGGATTTGTCACACCTGATAAGAGTGATCCTTTACACTTCGATGGGATCTGATCCAAAACAACCCAGGTATAGATCATCCAGGTCTGGCGTTTACCAGCTCAGGGCACCAATCCTAACAAAACTCACCAGTCGGGAACAATATGTCCATCTCAAAAGGTCCAGACACCTTCAACATGTTCACATACCATACCCATGATACACTGTCTATTTACCAAGGACAGATAATTCTAAAATGTGATGGATAGCACCATGACTGATGTTTTATTTGCATCAGTGACAGAATAAGATCTCTTCTCCAGATGCAATCTGTCAGGAATGAGCCCAAATACTAGTGATGGTGAGTACTGAGTATTAGCACAGAACACCGAGACAGTATTATCTGTTTAGCAGGCTGTCTGAGGAACTGTGGTTTCTGCACAAGGTGTTTAATATAGGGGAGAGGGGGTAGAAAGAGCTGCAGAGGGTTAATACTCCACATATGGCTGGCTTGGCAAGCCAGGAACAGGTTTGCTTGTACTTAAAAAAGATGAAAAGAGATGGGGGTAGGCTGGAAAGAGAGTGCCTCCATTATTTAACTCACTTGAGTCACCTTTGGAATAGAGACCAGAGATTTCTATTGAACGTGATGTATTGAGAAATTAAAAGGGGTCATATGACAATACTAAAAATGCATTATTTTGTGTATTTGGTGTAATGTAATGTGTTAATGCGGTTTAAGGTTCAAAAACACATTATTTTCCACAAACCGTACATTGTTGTTGCTCCTTTCAGCCCCGCCTTTCTGAAACAAGTTGATTTTTACAAAGCTCATCATTCTGAAAATCGCTGTGTGCTCTGATTGGCCAGCTATCCATCACATTGTGATTGGCCGAATAACTCAAGCATGTGATTTACATTTACATTTAATGTTTAGCAGACCCTTTATCCAACGACTTACATAGGAGGACATTGGAAGCAAAAATTAACAAAAGAGCAATGATATGCAAGTACTATAATAAGTCTCAGTTAGGTTAATGCAGTACATGTAGCAAGGTGTTTTATTTATTTATTTAATCAATAAAAAAAACAGATAAAAAATAAAAAGATAATAATACCTTTTTAACAGTGGCCGAGAGAGCTAAATGCGCTGCAACTTCAGAAAACACATGCAAATACAAAAAACTGCCCACAAATAAATCAAGAAAACAACTTCATCAGTTTGACAGCAGGTGCTGCAAATGCTCACAATGCAAACAAATAAACAAACATCCTGCAAATTTTTGAGTATTTGCATCGCATTTCTTTATTTGGTTGTGATGAGTCTTAACTGTTATAAGGAATATCTCGTTGGGTTTAAGACTTTATAGTCTTTGCAACTTTATGGATTTTATGTATGCATGAACAGCTTGTAACACTCCAAAGACAAAGGAAAACTTGAAATTGCATCATATTTAATATATTTATAAGCTGATTGTAACATATGTAAGCAAACAGCTTAAGAATTCCTTGTGCACTGTATGTCATTTTTAACACTAAAAATAGAAAACAAAAAGTTTTCATTCTCAAACATGGGTGGTGATGTCACTTTTTTTACTGTCAATCTTTAAAAAAAATGACTAAAGTAAATATTTATTAGATTTTTGAGTACTTTAAATTATATACAGTTAATGCATATGTCACTGTTATAAGAAAGTATAGAACTTGGCTTTTGGTTTATAATAATAGCTATATTTTTTCATAACTGTTTTTTAGTTCATTTGTTTTACACTTCTATTAGGCAGAACTGTTAAATAAAGACAGCAAGTGCAGAAACGAGGGGCACTAAATTGAATAGATGTTGAACAGAATAAATGTAACCTTCGCCTTTAAACGTCATGTCTGAATGATAAAATGAAATGTCCAGATTGCCATCTAAGACGAGTGAGGATGGGGAGGAGGGGAGGTTGAGGAAACGCCTGCTTGTTTAAAGTAGCTAAGACATAATGAAGCTGCTGGTGGTAACTTATAGGGCACAGAGGAGACGAGAGGTTTTTTTTTTTTTTTGGGTAGCATGTCTGTTTTTTTTTTTTTAAACATGACACAAAGCTCTGTGTTTAAAAAGATGTCATGTTGAATTTGAAAGAAGATATGCCACGTTCTTACAACGCAATTCAGTTAAGTTTCAGCTAGTACACCTTGAGGCCACAAAGGAGACAAAAACATCGTGCGTCAACGACACAGTCAAAAGGTCCTTTTGTGTCTCCGCTGCGCACGCAAGGTAAAGTGCTTTGGACGCACTTAAGGTATTACAGATAAGGTATTTTAAAGAAACTTAATAGTTTTGTTTCTATACTATACTAGAAGCACCATTACATACAATACATGAAATACCCATGTCAACAGCAATATCAAACTTTGTTAAAGTGAATTGTCTGGCGCTTTGTTTTGGAAGACTGCCAACAACGCGGCAGAGCTCATGTCTGCTCTTCAGCTGATACTCAGAGGACGCTATGGTCGGATGTCTCTTAACTGAGGACAACACATGAATACGCGGAACCTGGAAATTAAGCCACATGGTTAACAGCACATAATGCATCGATACGGATCGCCACCCAAGAGCTGGCTTGGGCTTCGTCTGCGACTAAGTAAGTGGAATTTTGTTTTTACTCGTTACTGAGTGCAGTTAAAATCAAATAGAAAGGTATAGGCTACCTGTAGTGCTTCTTTGTGGCAGTTATGGCTAAAAACAGCGTGCTGACGCGATACATTTCGAGGATGTCTTAAAGGGATAGTTCATTTACTCACCTTCATGTCATATAATTTCGCTGGATGTCTCAGTCCCTCGTTTCCATTTAGTGAGTAGCCTATGAATGATGCCAAACTTTCAAGATGTTGCAAAATCATCCTAGGAGTATGATAAAAAGGTGTAATGTCTGAGTAATTTCAGCAGAACATTCTGAACCTAAAATAGACTAGTCAGATACTGTATGGTTATGGTTAATTTACTTCTGGACTGTTTGATAACTGAAAATAGTCTTGTTTAACTCGTAATTACTGGATGCTTGTCTGTCTGTTCAGGATTATTTCCTTTTTTGGTTATTTAAATCCTGATTTTCTGCCACTTGGCTTTTCTCATTCCTCAGTTTTACAGTTGGGATAAATGATATTTACAGTATGGTGTGACAGGAAGAGAGACAGCTCTGTGGTTTACCTCTTTACTGGCTTATCATAAGGAAATATGATTCACTCTGTATCAACAGTCGACAGCTCTGTTTCAACAGAGATTGCATTTAGTTTGGAAACAAAATGGACAGAGTTAGAAAAAATTGTTGCAATAGTGATGTAGTGATAAGAAAAAAAAAAAACTTTGAAAACTAACTATTTATCTAGATAATAGACCAGCTGGTTTTACCAAAAGTGGGAAGTGATTGCAAATTATAAATGGTGACAGTTATAATGAGAAAAAATTTTTTTTTTTAAAAAACTTCCCACCTAAAGGTTCCTTTCTATAAATTTCCCATTTAAATTTTGTATTCGTTTATATGCAGTGTTTGACCAAAGGAACTAATGTGCAAAAATCGTTTCATGTTTTAGTTTTTTTTTTTCTTTTAGCACGACTGGCCACAAGTTCATTATTTTACATTATTTTTGGCAAATATAAATAGTTTGAAATCCTTAACGATAAACTATAAAAATAAAAAATAAAAAAGTTTTACAGTGGAAACAAAGTGACTCTTCCATCCAAAGGAAATTCCTCTTATGTTCTGTCTGTGAGGTCCAGGGCCATGGTTATTAAATCCAAACTTCAAACTTACAAATGGGCCTTTTATGAAGCTCACAGTTTATCAGTGAAGCTATTGAGTGCTATTTCTTAAAATACTGTCAAATATAGTCTAAGCCTTTGAATTTATGATAAAGAACACCAGTAATATAGACTTGTTTCCCTGGCTTCGAATAGGACCTGTTGCATGGAACTATATTGTCTATTTGAGAACTGTCACTTGGCTGACTAATTTGCCATCTAGCCTCCAGACCAAGCCCATTACCAGTTTCATGTTGAATGGCCTGTTCGCCATGTGCATGGCTGTCCTAATGCTAGTGTTTTAAACAAAGATAAACAATGTCAGGAGAATCACAGATCAGAGGATTAGCAAGTTATTATAATTGACTGTAGTAGCTGTCACACCACAGTGTTCTTTCATGTGTGGCCAACATGCTGGTGGTAACATATGCTTTTCATGCTGAGTATCATGAGCTGAAGATAGCCTTTTGACTAGCAAAATGCAATGCTGCAAACAAAAGTTGGGTGTGGTATGGTATGTGATGGTCATTAGCCTTTAATCAAATTTCAAATACTTGTATAAGAGTGCTAGTGTGTCATCAAATGCAGATAGATAGTGGGTGTCTGTAGAAAAAATGTTTTTATTATGTTTAATATATACAGTTATACAGTTTGAATAAATAATAAACAATTAAAATAATTAAAATGAATAGATCATATTTTTATATTATATCTTTACATTTTAAATGTATTTATTTCTATATTTATAATAGATAGATAGATCGATATGTAAATAAAGACATAATAAAACTAAAATGACTGATGAATGATTTAAATAGTCAAACAACAGCTACAGAGCAACACACATCAGAAACAAAACTGCACTAGTATGCCTCAGCAATAAAGTTCAACCTTTATTATTTAATTTAATAGACAGATGAAACAAGCTAAAATATAAAAGGTCGTACACCGTACAGCTTGCATAGAGAAATGTCTCGGTGAAGATCAAAAGAGCCTTGTTGTTTGTACATGTCTCAGAGAATGATTAAGCTGACAGAGTCTGAGATTGCGGCGTATTGGCTTCACTGCCACTGGAAGCCTGGTCATTAAAACTAACCCCTGCACGTCACACTGCTCCAAATCACTACCATATGGCTGGAAATGTTGGATCCCAACAGCTAAGACTCTCCCATGCTACTCTCTAATTTGTTAGAGCAAAATTAGAAATTGTGGGGGTTCTGCAGTGCACCCGCGAACTCTTGCAGCTATTCTCTTAATCTTTACCTTAACCCTTTCTTACTTCCAACTCCCTAAACCTGCTTTTGAAAGTTTTTTTTTTATCCTCCATTATTCTCTACATCCCTGACTGTAACTTGAGTGTGTGTGAACCATGATTTCTGCTCTATATGATACTATAACTTTGAGATGCATGAAGTTTGTGGGCTACAAGTAGGTGGACATCTTAAAAGGCAGCTTTGTATCTCTTGCCATTCTGAAAAGTCACAGGTCCAAGTCTCCCTCACATCCCAGCATGCACTTCACATGTGGATGAATGCATCGCTTGTCTGGCGTACTGTGTCGGTCAAGCCCCCCCTCTTTTTTCCCCTTCACATACTGGCTCACAAAGTCCAAAGAACCCTGCCTGGAAACTTTATAGAAATCCAGTATTCTGAGAACTTTTCTCCATAAGAGAACTCAATTCAAGTTTTAGTGCATTCTTAAATATGGAGGAACATGAAGAACGGTGATTTTTAAAAGATTGCTGTTTTGTTCAAGGTGTGAAGAACATCATCTTTATCTTCACAAGTGAGATGCGGTGTTAGATTTATCAATTGCGGTTGGATTGTAAAGCACAATGTTCTATTGGCGACGGCATGGGTCTTATGAACTGGAAACTGTGCCATGTACACAGAGTGAGTTGGGGGTGGAGAAGTACACCTGGACCTCCCTTATGGACATTACCCAGAAGTCTTGTGGTAAGAGATTTTAATTGAATGGCAAATATTGTGAGACAGTTCGACTGAATCGGTATCTGTTTTTACCTTCATAGGTAAACTGAGAAATTGTTTTTAGAGTTGTTTGTTTGTATTTTTTTTGAAGATATTACATAAAGTTTAATGTGGATGGGCTCTGTATTGTACTTCATTCCCCATGCCATGTTTCTTCTCAAATATGTTTTAATTGAATGACTAGGGGTTGTACTTCATCTAAAATTAACATTGTATCCTCATTTACTCACCTATATGTTGTTCCCAAACATGCATGACTTTGTTTCTTCTGTGGAAAACTAAAATAAGAAAAATCTTCATGCTGCTGTCTTCCATAATGAAAGTGTATTGGGACAATGAGCTGTCAAAAATATTAAATAAAACCACCATAAAAGTAGTCCAAACAAAATATGCACAATTTTCTAAATCTTCTGAAGTAATGTGAAAGTTTTGTGTGAGGAATTGGCTGAAGTTTTAGTTACTCGCTGAAAATTTTGCCTAGAAGATCAGTGTTTACCATAGACTTTCATTCTGTGGAAAAGTGCAACAACAAAGGACATTCTGCTATAAATAATTCCTTTCGTGTTCCATGGACAAAAGATAAGTATTACAGGTTTTTCAAGAAACAGGGGTGAATAAATAATAATAGAATTAAATTTTTCCCTTACACTCAAATCTAGTGGAACAAAGTGGCTTTTTTGGCTTTGTGTGTTGAACCACCTGTTTGGTTTCCACTAAGTAGTCAGAAAGGTTTAGAGACCACTGTGACACCACAGTGCAGGAAGAGAGTGAGTTTTAGCTTGTCCATACTACCCTTACTGTTTGATCAGTGCACTAATGACCCAATTAGGACCCACTAAAACTGACCTCTGCCTCTGGAAGTATTTTGTATGTCTAATCAGTCAGTCTATGCCTCTTTCAGCCTTTGCAGTCAAACATATGGCTTTTTCATATTGCATAAATCTTCAGTGGAACCAATGGCACCTTAAATTTAGTGGCACTAAATGGAATTGCAGAAACTACAATTTTCAAATGGACCTTTATTTTCAAAAAAAGCCAGCATGTTATGGTTACATAAGCAAGTTGTGCCTCCTCAAACTCAAAGCATGGGTTTGGCCAATGTTGCTATGTTGGGCTCTACCACCTAATCTCATTTGGGCCCAAAATCCAAGAGGATTAGTTAGCCAGAAATAAAGAATCAGTGACAATTCCCCTCCCAGCCCATTAGCTGGTAATGTTTTGATATTCTCAGACCTTCCACATCATATACTGGCATCCATGGCATCAGCTTGGTGTTCTTCAAGTGGATGCAAAGGAAACGATTATTAAATAAAATATTTCCCTTCTAGCACTTGAGACACTAGATGTGCTTAAGCAAAAGGCTAGGTAAACAAAGGGTCATGAAAAACAGATCCTGGCATTCTGCACATTCCTTACATGAGGATTTCTTAGGAGGTGCCCTCTGCTTCTCTGACTAAAGAAGGAGAAATGGAGATGGAGGCGAGTATGAAGATGGAATGTGAGCAGTGTAGAGGATAATATCTAGAGTCTAGCTTGAGCTATGTGGTGATGTTGTTCTGCTTTCAGGATGCTAGAAAAAATGCAGTGCCTTAATGAAGTAGGCACTGTGTGTATACCTGTAAATGCCATGCTATATGAAAATGGCAATTGTATATGGGAGTTTCTTCAATCTCTGACACGTTTATGTCCTAAAGGACAGATGTTTTTCACCTTGTTCTTATTTTTTTCCTTCCAAGCCTTCATATGTTTATTTTTGCTATAATGCATTTAGTGTACAGTATAGATTATATTGCTTTACACTTATACTAGATTTTTTTTATTTGTTATTAGCACTCTCTCGGTTGTCGTCTTTTTATAATATATTCAAAAATCAGAGTTTCTTGTCTGTGGTTGTCTGAACTCTGTAAACATTAATCGCTTCTGTCCAACCGGTTTTAAAGTGGCAGCATTGCTAGATAGGAGAATGATGGATGAAATTGATGAAAAACATACCCTTTTTTCGCATTAAAACCTGTGGGTTTCTAGGTGAGTGGAATATCACAGAAGGGAAAATCAACCAGTCTGCCAGCAAACTTGTAATGTCTGGAAATCTCAGATTTCCGCCAACTTTTTTCGCTCTGTCTGTTTTTCTCTCCTTTTTCCTTTTTGTGTTATTGTCAGTTCTTCAATTTTTTGTCAATCCCTTCCTTAAAGTTTAATATTAATTGTTGTTGTTGTAATCCTCTTTCCATGGTACCCTGGCAGTTAATAGTCTTTATAGACTTAACGGCATGGCTGAAGGAAGGGATGTCATGGCTAAATCAAGTCATACATTATAGTGACATATTCAGTTTATTTGGTCAGCATATTATGAGGTTAAGTAGTTGAGTTGTATCACTAGCTTTTGTTTGTGGTCAAGGGCTTTCTGATCAAGTTGCTTTTTTTCAGTTGTTCTCTCCTACATATCCTCCAGCTGCCTCATCTTTTGTGTCCCATATTGCTGTTATGTCTTTTGGCTCATGCCCAAGGACATATCCCCCACAGGCTCACCGAGTTCACATGAGTCTCTCCATGGTACCCTAGTATGAAATGAGCTTCATGTGCTTCATACATTGCTACACTATTGACAGCTGAGAAAATTTCTACTGGTTAATCATGTTGACCAGTATATCGCCAATTTCAAGATAGTCCAAAATCTCCACCAGTTGACATATTAAATATGTCAATGAGCAGTGAAAGAGAAATAATTTTGCTACATGAGCATGCTGTCTGAGAGCTGTCGTGCTCATAGATGGTGCTCATAGAGTATTGAAGTTCATAGAGTGTTTGAGTTAACCTCATATACACAGTAATTTAGGCCTTAAGCGAACAGCTGAGGAAGAAAACACATTTATAACAGTATACTGGATCTGGGTAGCTCTTAAAGTGACAGCAGTCTAATATTCCTGCTGTCTGTCATTCATATTTATCAAATAACAAAACTGAAAAACTCTTATTGTTCTTAACTAAATCACTTTTGTAACTTTAATAAGAAGAAATTAGGGGTGTGCCCGCTGTGCCGGTTTCAGAATTGGTGATGACGGTTATGACGTGAGTCAAATGTAACGGTTCATAACATAACCGTCGGTGGAGGGGGGGGGGGGGAGCCATTGTCTGTTCTAGAAAGGATGCAGCAAAGTTATTTAATGCTAATGTATGAGGCATAGGCCTACGCTGAGTTTCATTACGATGAGATGCGCTCTAGTTCACAGTGCAGTGCAAGTGAACGCGGCGCGCTGGTGCTTCCATTTCACGGTTATCATTGTCTGCTATATTTGCTTTTTATATATTAAAATACATGCAATTGGTTGATGAAACATTTATTAAAATTAAGATAAAATTTGTTCAAAACGAAATTTGTTTTTAAGAAAGGTTTTCTACAAAGCAAAATTTAATGAAGTGGTAAATATTATGTCTGACGATTTACAAAACTTCATTAAGTGGTAAAAACCATGTCTCTCCATATATTGCGCATCTTATGACCCTATCTAAAAAATGAAAAATGTTAGTAAAAAATATTTTAATGACACGGTTTTGCCGGTTATAGATGACGGTGTTCAACTATAACCGCCGGTCTCACGGTTATATACTAACCGTCACACCCCTAGAAGAAATATATGTTTAATTTACACAGTGAAGAATATGCAGTGTATTTATACATTAGATTAATATATACAATGTATGAAGCATTTCTTAGTTATAACTATATCATGCAATAAATATATCATTATTGTGAAATAAAATGACTCATACTGTGATATGAGATTTTGGTCATATCTCAGCCCCCCCTCCCTAACGTGACATAGCTTTTCCAGTTTGGCTTATAGCTTGACTTTACTTTTAATTCCCTTCCACATACATGTATGGTTGATCTTTAACCTCTGTTTGCATGTTGTTTCAGGTGAGAAGCCTGCACAGGAGGAGAAAACTGGCATCTTGTGTCAGCATCCCAACTGTTCCGAACGGCAGCTTGCTTCCAAGGTGAGTTGTCAGAATGTGTCACAGGGAAGCCCTGTAGGGGCGAAGCGAGGTGTTAAATGTTCACCTCTCAGTTTTACATGGACTCTTATGGACAAAAATCCCAGGCATGCCAATTGCATTTATCACATTCCAGCAAAATAATCATTTGTCGGCATGTGTGCTTAGGGAACTGACAGGAAAAACAAAAGTTTTGTTTGTCTTTGTGCTGTTGAAAGTTCAGTGGTAAGAGGACGGATATGATGTTATAGGCGACATTTCACCAGCCTTCTCCTGGGAGACAAGGGTTGCAGGCATGGAAAAGAGAGATTACTGTAGGGTATATGAGGCTGTTCGCATATAAACACGCTTACACAAAACACAATATGTCTCTCCCTTCCTGTTGTTCTCTCTCTCCCTTTATATACACCGTCTCTCTTCTTATGTCTCTGTTTGTCTGTTTTTGATTGCACTTTATTGTCTTGGGACCATTGCCAAACTGGTTGGACTAAAACATCAATGTATTCCTTCCTGTGTCCCTATTTCTTTTGATACATCAGCCACTCCCATTTTTTTATGACTGGCAAACCTGGTGCCTATTCATTACCAACACTTTCCACTTTTGTATTTTAACAGGTGTTCCTT
This sequence comes from Carassius gibelio, assembly GCF_023724105.1. Taxonomy (NCBI): domain Eukaryota; kingdom Metazoa; phylum Chordata; class Actinopteri; order Cypriniformes; family Cyprinidae; genus Carassius; species Carassius gibelio. Next base: position 16,838,410 of record NC_068406.1, read on the forward strand.
TACTTTTAAAATCGTTTATTACAATGCCACAATATGAATGCTGATGTATTGGATACAGTAACCTCAAGCAGGATTGTGCCAGTATTCCCCTTGTTAGTGTATGTATATATATATATATATATATATATATATATGTAGATATAAAGAGAGAGTGAGAAAAAGAGAAATCAGATAATTCCGTTGAGAAGCATAAAAGAAAACAACAACAAGAAATTAAGTTTGATTATTAGAATTTATTTACTCAGTTCACTAAGCTTATATATTATTTATTTTTATTGAATATATAAGCAATCAACTTTTTCAGTTAAAAAAATCTACACATCTAAACCCAAAACATCGCAGAAACAACTGAAGTCAGATTTGGTTACAGCTCATATCTGAATTAGGGATGCATCGATCCGATACACAGGATCGGGATCGGCTCCGATCCTGGCATTTTCATTTTCAGACAAGATCCAAATCCGATACTGTGCATGTATTATTCATTTTTATTGTTGAGCCCCACGAAAGGCACAAAAACATTATAGAGCACCAAAACGTTTTCATTGACATATTTCAAGTGTTCTGAAGCTGTTCCATAGTTCCATGTGAGGTACAGATTAATACTGAAGTCATTAATTGAATTTAAGTTCACATAAACTCTTCTCTCCGTTGTGACAATCTGTCATCCTCCATTCAACAATCAAACTGCGTGTTGCGTTCGGTTAATACAGTCAAAACGATGAAACTCTCTTCAAGAGTGCACAGTAACTGAGGTTTAAAACTGTTCAAAGAAAAGGCTCAATAAACTAATGCACTGATTAAAACACTACGTTTCAATATCTCTTCCCTTTGTACTAGTGATGTCCGGTTTGTGAACGAATCGTATGATTTAACTGGTTCTCCTTAGTGAACCTGTTGAACCAGTTCACCAAATCAGACTGAATCATTTGAAACGATTTGTGTCTCCAGTAAGCATTAATCCATAAATTAGTTTCTATATGTAGTAGATTGTGTTTAACACACAAAAGAGTGATGATCAGATCAACACAGAGGAATATAGAAATTGTACACTGATTGAAAAAATAATAAAAAATCTGCGCTGGTATCGGATTGGTTCTGAAAAAATGGTATTGGTGCATCCCTAATCTGAATGGATGATTATTGGCCAAAATAGATAGTATTATCAAACCTTGTTTCCGAGGCTAGCAATCTTTTCTGTTTAGTAAGACCAAGGCAGCCTATCTTGTTGAGCAGGTACAGATGAGAGAGTACTGACAGTTTCTGTATGCAAAAATAATCGCCAGTAACAGCCCTCTTCAAACTCTGGATACAGATAAACCCTGTATAAAGGACATCAATGAAGTGTGTTTACACGGGACATGTCTGATTCATTATAGGACATCACAGTGATGTTTGCTTGTTTTTTTGGTATCCTACATTTCCTGTCAGCTCAACTTTGGCAGTGTCCTCTGAACTTTAGCAAGCTTTTGAAAAGAGTCTCTGGGTAAACACTTCTCTTTCTAGTCTTCTCTGATCGAAGCCAGACTTAACTTAATGTACCCAATGTTTTTATCTGAACCAGGAACACACTTATGCCATTACCCTTAAAATATGGAAAGATGAGAGGGACTCTTGTTTATTTGAAAAGGTTTCTGCTGAAAAAGAATGAAGGAGAGTTTAAGTGTGCGTGTATGAGTCTGTTTATGTTTTGTGGTCTTTGTGGCCTGTCTCTAGTGCACTACAAGTTTCATGTAGGTTTGTTCTTCCTGTCTCCTGCAAGGGGTCAAGAGGTGAAAACACACAAAGATGATGACGATAGTTTGCTGTAGACTTTTAACTGCTCATCCTGCTGACATTTAAAGGGGAAGTGTGTTTTTAGTGTGTACATTCATATTTACACTTTTGGCTCGTTTCAGCTACGGGAAATAAATAGATAAATAACTAAAGGTAATTGAGACTTTGATCTCACGATTTAGACTTTTTCTTGCAACTCTAAAATTATATCTGAATTTATTGTGATATAAACTTGAAAACGCAAGAAAAAAGAACCGTTGCAAGTAAACTCAGAATTGTGTGGAAAAAGTATGATTTGCAATATATAAACCCAGAATTGCAAGATGTAAATTAAGAATTAAAAAAATAAATAAAATCTGATCAGAAATAGGAGATATAAACCCAGAATTGTGAGATGAAAACTCAAGATTGGATGCAAGAAAGTTAGAAATCTGAGATTATATCTCACAATTCTGGCTTGCTTTTCTCAGAATTGCAAGAAAAAAGTGAGAAACAAAAGCAATACTTTTGGCCAATGGAAGCTAGAAGCAAGAAATTACACTCATCAGCTTTAAGTTTTCCTGTTTTCTTGTGTGTAAACTATATATATATTTTTTTAAGTTTTCTTTCTTTTTTTTGTATGTGGCAAGACTGGATCCATTATAGATTTATTCCACTTAAAACCAACACAGAACAAGATCTGTAATATTTTAGCACCGTGTGAGCATATGTGTGTTTATGCATTGATAATTTATGTGAGTGTGCATTTGCATGCTTGTGTGCATGTGTAAATGTGTGTGTGAAAAAGTTGTGAAATAGGCCGGCCATCCGTATCCCTTACACAAACACAGACTAAACAGTGACTACACTGTAATAAACACAGACATTAGCAGCTGACTGTAATTTGTGTTGTAAAAGATGAATATGCTGCTTACAAAGACGCTAAACTGGAGCAGAACTGAGTATTATGGGTCAGCAGATGGGATAATTGTGTATTTCAGACATTTTCTTCATGAAAATGTCAGAATGTCATCTTGTCAAAAAAGTTACCAATGTCTTGGCTTCAAAGACTTGATTTCAGTTAGAAAAGTAGGTTAATTGCTTTTCAGTGTTCAATAATATATTTAATCTGTTGGCTTGAGGTTAACCTGGCATCTCGTCGCTAAGTAATTTTAAAGACACCAAGAAGCTCACAACCATAAAATGAGCTTAATAAACTAATCATTCCCCCACAAACAAAAATTTTGATAAATTTTTCATGTTGTTCTAAACCTCTATGACACTTTTTCTGAGGAATATGTTATTTAAAAAATAAATGTCAGTGTTTATTTGTCCATACTATGAAAGTCAAGAGGATCCAAACAGCAATGAATGTTGTGCAAAATATCTTCTTTTGTGTTGCTTTCTTTTAGCAGGTTCTCAGACTCGTTTACAGCCATTAATATGATTGAAAGGATTATTTCATCTTCAGCAGCAGGTCTGTGCTTTGTCTCCTCTGTCACTGCTTTATGTCTGTCTCTGTGTTACCTAACAGCTGAGTGTGAGAAGAAGCTGAACTGACACCTGTAGCGCAACCGTTTCAGGAGATGCACACATTCAAAACTTTATGTTCTGCCTAAAATATTTCAAGGACAAAAGATGGGAAAAGTGGAGTAAATTAGTGTTCATGGAATGCTTTGGATTGTGAAGCCTCACTGCTGCTTTCTACCAGCAGATGGAGCAATGATACTCAGCTACTAGGATAGTTCTACTTCTAAATCTGGACCCAAGCTATACCTGATATAACCTCCCAAAAAAACCTTTTGAGGACATGTCATTTTTTGTATGTATGGACAAAATATTTATATAAAATACAGATATAAAAATAATTTAATTAGATTTAGTTGAATATACATAGACTGAAAGATTAAACTACAAATACTGTAATAATTATTAAAAAAAATTTTTTCATTTGAACCTTTATTGTCTTTTGCCATTTTATCTTTTATGTTAAAGGTGTGCAATTATTTTGATTTTAAACTTCTATTATTTCATACTTATATATTTTACTTAAAAGAAATACTTTTGTAGGTTGATTTCTTGAAACATACAAACACTATTTATGAGGCATTATCAGAATAATTGTTTTTTTGTTTGTTTAAAAATCCTGAACAACCCTGACCCGGCAACATTGGCTTAACCAATGGTGTTAAGCCAAAAATGTGTTTCACTGACCAATGGAAGGTATTATAAGTATTTTGCGAAACCTTTTGGAAACAGTCATTGTTTACAATACTGTTTTAGGGCATTAATAGTGGTAGAAAGACACAGGATAGATAGACATGATCCAGCTTTAAATAACTTCTTCTCCCTAGGTGTACTTCTTCTCCCAGTGGTACTGACATCAGACCAAATGTGAAAACAACCTATATTACCTCTCATATTTCATGCTGTACTAGCTGTCCGCATGAAGCTCTCTAATTCTCTCCTTCTTGTTTGCTCTTTTTTGCCAAATACAGCTCTCTGCTTTCTCATTCACTCCTTTAAAGGAGACCTCTGATGTCACCAAGTGAGAATTAAGACTCTGGATGAACAAAGAGGTCACAATGCATGACCCCTAAGGAGTAAAATTACAGTCATTTTCAGCTCTGCATTAGATATTGGAACCTTCATTGCCTAAGGCGTATTCATGTGTAATGACGACATGCTTTGACACAAAGCCAAATGTCAGTTGTTTGTTTCAGAGTGCATACTATAGGATCAACATATTATTTTTCTTTTTTCAAAATCTGAATGTAATAATATACCTCTTTCTATGTAAAGACGGCCAATAGACATAGCTGCAGGAAGTTGTTGTGGATTCAGGGTTGAGTAAAAACAGGAAATGGATTCAAAAGTGATGTTTAACTTTTGGAAATGTCCTTCAAGATTAAACTTTTGTTTCCCCGTTTTTCTGAGAGATTGCTGTCTCTGGGGCATGTTTTACCTGACCTGTCACATACTTTGCCGTTGAGGTTAGGTTTTTTTTCTTTTTCTGATCATGTTATAAAAGAGTTTTGAGTTTGGTATGCTTGCACATTGCCTTTTTATCATTCTAAGGTTCTTGTGACTTTAATAAAGCACAGCATTTTGTGAATTAGGACATTATTAGGCCTTACATCATCCTGCTATATAAAGCACAGACAAAGAGAGGAAGGATGGAGAGAGTAAAAGAAAGGGGGTTTTGATACTGTAATATTCTGGATTTGGTAAAAGTAAGCACAGCCGCAGGCTTCAAAGACTCTGTTTTTATGTAGGATATCCTGACACCACATGACCCAGCCCCCACAGGGATGTACTCTGGGAAGAGTCTGAAGGAGATGATGGCAGGAGAGAGTTGGTGTAGAGATAAGATAGAAATTAAAAAGACTAAGGGAAAAGCTAAGACACAAGTCTTTCTGACCTTTGTTTTTACTCATAATTTAAAATATTTTGTATTTCCTAACTTCTGTTACAGTGTCAATAATGTTCTTCACTTTATATCAGCACCACTAGTACACATATTTGTGTGTATAACTTTTAATTAAAAAAATGTGATTTTTATAATTAAAAAAACTTGTGTCATAAATATATGGGCAAATTTTCTAGATTCTTTTTTTATCACCATGCACACTTTAGAAACTTTATTTATTTAGAAAATTATTTATGTGTTTGTTTGTTTGAGCTAAATAAGTGAATTTCCCATGATTTTAATATACAACCAATGTTATCATTACCATAAGATTTGGGTTTGTAAGATTTGTTTTTCTTCTTATTATTATTTTTTTTAATATAAATAAATCTCTTATGTTCACCAAGGCTGCAGTTATTTAGCAATAATATGAAATAGTATTACAATTTATATTTTAAAAAGTAATTTATTCCTGTGATGGATAAACTGGATTTTCCTTCACATAATCCTTTAGAAATTACTTTGATATGTTGATTTGGTGTTCAAGAAGAATTTCTTAATATAATAAATATTCTCAAAAAAAAAACATGACAAAGTAACACTGTTTCATTAGCATGCATGCTCTTTTTAATTATGCACTTAATTTAGCACTTGCTAAATATCTGATAAACCTATTTTGTAGTTTTCCTTCTTTTCCCAGTAACAGGAGCTATACTTGTATGTCTGTCAGTAAAATGGCCACCAAATGGACTGACTTGCCTTAAAGGGGCCAGACATACACTGTAGTGCTGATAATCTCTAAATGGCCAGATTTAAGATTACAGTGCAAATATTTCAGCCTAGCACTAATAGTACACCTACAGTACATGCATTTGCATGTTTCATCTGATCACTGTAGATGATAAATGACTGAAGTAAAAACGAGAACAGAGAATGAGAAGAGGCAATGAAAGATTATAAGAGAGGCAGAGTTTACCGTGTTTGTTTTTTGTATGGGTGGTTGGACAACTGCAAAATCAGTGGGAGCGGGTGTGGCTGAAAACCGCAACTGCTCTTACACCCTCTTTTAGATCTATTAGTCTGTACACACAGCTGCTCTATCTGAATCACCTACGTCTCTCACACACACACACACACACACACACACACACACACAGACTCTGAGCTGTTCAGAAGCAGCCAGTGAGAAAGGAAGGAAGCAGGGGAAGTGGAAAAGGGGAGAGAGGGAGAGCAAGAGAGGGGAGTGTTGGACGCTCAAAGCATCGAGTTGTCCCGAGACTCTTCATCGTTCTTACAGAAGCCGTCACTTCTGGGGGGAGAGAAGGACAGGCGGACGCACACACACACACATGTGTGTGTGACACCGGCATCAGGTGTGTGTCATGAATGCATTATTCTGTGTTATTTCACGGCGACAGCTGAGGTTTTATGGTTGTTATTAAAAAGTCTCTGAGCAGCGGTTTTTACCACAGATGTGTGAAAGTTCTCAGATAAATGAGGCATAGCCAAACTGATGACAGAGTTAGCTCTCTCTCTTTCTCTCTCTTTTTTGTTTCTGTCTCTCGTTCTCAGTTATCTGAGAGGTAGCTAGAGTTTATGCTTTCCTTCAATAGCTTATTGTTCAGTGGCCTTATTGCTTCATAGATCTTGCACGTTGTGGTCATTTTTAAACACTTTTCTTCTTACAGTGACCTTTAAATATGAGCGTACTCTGATTTGAGATTGTTGAGAGGTTGTTCAGGTTGTGATAACTGCAAGTAGAGAACAATAATGGACTTTTTTTCCAGACCTCTCCAGGCTCGAAACGTCTGCACAAGATAATCACAAGCTGGTTTTATTAACATGACTTCAGGGGGTCATGTGGGGCTAAAGACCGATTTAGTAATTACAAGGCCTTGTAAACTTTACTGAGCTGTTTGGATTTGAACAGATCTTTATTTATATAATATATATATGTATATCAACTTAATAATAATCAACTTTTCAACATTTGATAATTATACAAAATGTTAAATGCAATAATGTTTCACAATATTACTGTCATATTGTATTTTTCATCAGACTTTTGTCTGTGTGTGTGTGTGTGTGTGTGTGTGTGTGTGTGTGTGGGTTTGTTTGCATACAGATATGCATGAGAAATACTCACATGGCCTTTGGGAGATCTTTAGAAGTGACACATACTTGAATAATTGTATATTGCAATGAGGGATGCAACAATGGTCACTGGGTTGATATTCTTCTTCTTGACTTCAAAACTTAATAATTTGGAAGTGTTATACTCATTTTGAAGTATAAAACAAAAAAAAAGTTTGAACAAAAGGAACAAAAAGGCATTGTTTCAGCTTTCGGAGTGCTTCTCCTGGCTTTCACATGATTTTTTCCTTACTGTAACTCATTGCAAATGCATTTCTAATAAGAAGACAAAGGAAAAATAGGGAGAAAAAGTCCCAGGTAGGATAAAGTATCAGTGTGGCTTGGCAGTAATTCCTCCTAGCCTTATTTAGCCCTAAATTTTAACTTATGAGGAGCAATCTGGTTTTGCTTTGTTCCCAGCTGGAAACTATATTGATAAAAATATATATAAATATATAATTGATCATGAATGCAAGTCTTCACATTTCAGTCATAATGATTCATTTTCAGTGTGTGGTTTTTAAGATTATATAACCGCTAGAATCGGCCCATTTTCCTGTCGGTTTGCTGGCACATGCCCTCTGTCTTGCTTACTCACTTCTTGTGGTTTTCTCTCAGAAAGTGCTCATGCGCTTCGTCACTACTTCAGCACGGAGACGTGTTTGTTTTGGCACCTTCAGAAGATTTCGCTTGAGTATGTGTGCTTGAATATATTTGTATTGGATTTCATTTGATCCTATACTGAATTTGTTTATGAAGCAGCTGTTTGAGAATGAGCCATGAAGAGAAAAATCGATACTTTTCATTTGAAGGTTCAGGTTTTTGCTTTGTTCTCTGTCTGAGTGCGAGCTGCTTCTGTTTTGAAGCATATGAGGAGAACAATAGAAGGAAGCTCACAACCAGGAGGTCCTAATCCCTCTTTCTTTTTCTATCTTTCCACACTTTATTTCCTGCTGCTGTTGTCCTTAAAATTTGACTCTCAAACGGCCTTTGGAAAGAGTGCTGATGATGTAAAATGATGGTATGTTGAGCTTTATGGGAACATAATGTTGCATAATAGCATTAAACAGATGTTGCCAAAGTTTGCCTTTGGGGACATAATTTGAAGTTGGAAAAAGGTAATAAAATGCAATATATTGCAAAATATCACAGTATATTTAAAACTGAAATAATATTTTATCATGATACAAGTATCGTGATAATATCATATCGTGGGCATCTGGTGATTTTCATCTTTACTAATAAGCAGCTAGTTAATAGTGAGACTCGGTCCCTGTACCAAAGTGTTACCAAAATATTGATTAGCCTATTGAATTTTTAAAACTGTATTGAACTGAGCTGTACTGACAAGTGTGCTCACACACACAAACAAGAATATTTTGGAGCTTTCAGTAAAAAGACACAAATGAAACTGGAACACAATAATAAAAATATTATTAATAATAAAAGTGATAAAAAAAATAATTATGTAAAAGACATCATAGGCTTAGTAAACATCCACCATTTAAATATATTGTGTTTAAAAATATGATTGATATTTTTCAGAAATAATAGTTAAATTATGGATTACTTCTGTTATATACCGTATATACACTGTTGAAAATTGTTAGATGACAAATTAAATGAACAGATGAAAGCATAAAAGTTGCTTGAAGAAGGTTTATTCTCATGTGGCCATATTTGAAGAAAAATCAGTGTTCAATTTGGGAAAAATTGGGTTTTGGTCAAACTGCCAAAAAAGAAAATGATGCACACACAGTTTGATTAAACACTGTTGTGTTTGCTAATTTGACATTATTGCTGTATGATTTATGCCTCAGGTGTGTCACCACCCATTGTGTCAGGGCCTTAGAGACGGCAGCCCACTGCACATCTGTGAGTCATGTGACTCAAACAGCCATCCCGTCGCCGGTGACGGAATGCTCTTTGACAGACATCCACGGTTTGACCTGCAACCACAAAGTAAGGCTCTTTTTCAACCTATCAGTTGTTTTAGCAGTTTTAATTCAGTTGAAAAATTAAACTAGATGTCAGTTGACCCCAAGACGAGCATGAAACTTGTCACTGAATGTGTAAAGGTTAATTATTATTACCAGCTTCTGGCAGGATGTAAGTGTTGCCTCACTTCCTCTCATCCACAGGTTCCATCCTGGCCCGGAACGTGTCCACTCGTTCCTGTCCGCCTCGCACCGGTCCCCCCTCTGACATGGAGGATGCAGAGGATGGATACTCTGACCTAGGGTCAGTTCTTTTTCAAATGTATCCCTCCATTATGGGCACCCGCTTGGGTTTTGCTAATGTTGGTAATAATGAAAGAGGAAGTCTGCACTTTCCAGTGGCGTCATCCACTGGATAACATCTGGGATTGGACTATCTATTCCTTTTGATGGTCAAACTGATTTAGTAAATGGAAAAATGGAAGAGAGTGTGTAAATCTGACCTCTTGACCAGCATTAAGGGTACAAATTGTGTTTTTGGCAGGCTTTCTGAAGAGTTACACAAATTAATTTGATTTGAAAGTCTAAGTAACTTTAGCTTACAACACATCTGATATTTGCTTGTCACACACATGGGGTGGGGGGTTTCACTAAGAATGAATTATGACTACTAAAATAGATTAGTAGGCAACTCACTAAAGTAGATATGCAAATAAGGTAACAAACAGGAGGCCGGGACCCACTAGAGGGCCTAAGCACACTTCCAGAATGGCTTGAAATTATTTCAGATCATATTTATTTTTAGTTCACGATAAAAGGATTTTGAAATCTTTAAAAAATAAATGTGTATTTTAAAACATTCTATACATCATCAAGATCTGCATTATTTTATCAAGTAGAAATTACTATTTGTGAGAAAAAAACATTTTTAAAACCCTCTAATCACAAATTGGAAAAGTGTAAACTAATTTTAATAAGTAGAATTGAGTCATTAAAATTAGGAAATAGAAGTTTGGACTAATTCCGTTTGTACAGTACAAATTCTAGTTTTGAAGTTCTAGAGGATGCAGCAGACTACCACAATCTGGCATACTTTACCAGAACGACAAAACATCGGTGAAATCACCTGTTTAAAATGCTAAAATTAACTCTTCTGCACCTAGGCCATGTTATAATGCTTTTGCTCCTCAAATGTCTTTCATCCTCTTGCATCATTCATGTATTACTGCTTCTATGTTTGATGTTAACATTAATCTTGTTTTAGCAAAACTCAGTTTGACACTTATTTTCTGTGGTTGGCAGTAGTGCCTTGTTGTGCAAGGTACATTACGCTGACTTTTTTTTAAACAAGGTGCGATCTATAATATGAGGGGTGGGTGGTTTGTGTTGAAAAGTTGAAAACTTAATACCTGTGCTTGGTTAAACTGGATTATGGTTAGGGAAATCAAGACCTTGGCATTCATTGTGGTTTCAGTTATAACTCAATATTGATTTAATTATTTAGTTTTTTGCTTCTCAGGGATCGCAGGAGTGGAGGAATGAAACTGGTTAAGAAGACCAGACGCCGACACACAGCTGTAAGAGAAGAATTAGAGATCTGATTTTTATCAAGCCTGTGTACCAGTCTTCTGTTTTGCAAGCAAGATTTTGAGACTTGATGTACCTCTGAGTCAGTGCAGACCTACTTCATTTCGTTGTCTGATTATTTAGTCATAGTTTGTATTCTTGATAACTGATAGCTTTTTTTCCTAAAGCTTAAGCTGACTGTTTATTCTTCACTTCTGCAGGACCCCAGCAAGGAGTGCTTTACTCTGAAGTTTGACCTAAATATTGACATCAGCATGGAAATCGTCCCAGCTGTGAAGAAGAAAACATTGAGGTGATTATGTGTTTGAACCCCTAGGTGGTGCACTGAACTAATCAATGCATTTAGAATCGTGGTTAGCTGACCTGTTATCTTTGTGTTTCAGAGAAGTCCTGGGAGCTGTATTTGAAAGAAAAGGCATTGAGCTGTCACAGGTCAACCTGTTCCTAGATCAGTCCAATACCCCACTTTCACTGGGATTTGAAGCCTACCGTTTTGGTGGCCACTACCTCAGAGTACGAGGTAATGCCCTGCTTAAACAGAATTATTGTATCTCAGAACTCGTGTAAATATTAGAGCATTGATTGCATCTCTTCACTCATTTTGTTTTAGTATATATTTTGTAATAGAGATGTAACACTTGTGTTCAGCTCAGCTAATATTTGCCAGTATTCGCAGATTAAGATCATATATATTTGCAGTAGTAATAAATAAAGTAAATTCAAAATCTATATAAACAGACAGAATGGATTTTGATTGAGTGGAAGTTTGAATAATTTTTATTTAATGAGCTGGAGAAGTGATACTCAATGTAGCATTTTATGAGAAGGAAGGAGAATTTTATACCGATGCATCATTTTCCCATCATCTGTCATGATATAGAAGTGGCTGTAACAGCATGAGGAAAAATGTTATATGATTTTGACTTTTACACTTGAAATGGTCATAAAACTTTGTACTTTTGCATTTCTTCCATTTACATTTATGCATTTGGCATGGTTTTTTTTTTTTTATCCACCACAAGCTACAGTGTATTCATGACATAAAGTTCATACATTCCCTGGGAATGGAAGCCATGATCTTGGTGTTACTAGCACCATGCTTAACTGTTTGAGCTTGAGGAAATGCCTTTCTTATAAGTTTTCTAATGAAAAATATCTTATGCAGTAAAATATATTTATTAAAATAATACATCAGCCCCCATCAAATGTTATGCTGTAAGCATAACATTCTCTAGAATCTCATTATGATTTAAGAATGATCAAAACAGCAGTCTGACCTTACAATGGAATTAAAATGTCCAGTGATGTATATTTCTGTGGGTGAATTCTGTATTATTAATCAACAGGAGAAAGTATCAGAAGTTAGATAAATTCATGTGGCATTATTACAATTGTGTAAGTGACAATTGTGTGTGTGTGTGTGCAGCTCGGCCAGGAGAAGAGCTGAGAGTGGAGAGGTGTGTGAAAGACCCCCGCTCTCTCAGTCTGCCTATCATGAGGTCTTCCAGCACACATAGTTCCTCTACTGACCGAGCAGAGCACGGCTCTCTGGGACGCCGAGAGGCAGCAGACCTGCTAGTTGGCCTGGTAGGTCACTCTCTATATGAGAAGACCGGGGCTAGTTGTCACAAGGGCTTCGTTCTTTTTTTTGTGTGTTGAATTGTATTGTTTCTTTTACTGTTTAAGTTTTAGTTGAAAATTCTTAATAACAGCATCCATGGTGGAAGATTACCCTACAGTATTTAGTGTGATTTTGTGCCCCACAATGTGTTTTTATCTGTTGGGTATTAACTGAATTTATTTATTTATTTATTTATTGTCAGGATACACTACCATTCAAAGGTTTGGGCTTTTTCATTTTTGGAAAAGAATACTCTTATGCTTACCAAGGTTGCCTTCGCTAGAAAATATTGTGACATATTATTACAATTTCTAGTTTAATATACTTTAAAACTAAATTATTCCTTTGATGGCCAAGCTGAATTTTCAGCATCATTACTCTAGACTTCATTGTCTCATGATCCTTCAGAATTCATTCTAATATGCTGATTTGGTGCCCAAGAAACATTCTGTCGAACACATTTTTTCAGGATTATGTGATGAATCATAATTATTTGTAACAATGTAAAAGTCTTTGCTGTCACTTTTGATCAGTTTGCTGAATACTGTAAATAATTTCCTAAAAATAACCTACTTGCCCCAAACTTTTGATCAGAAGTGTATGTGCCTCTGGAGTAAAGAAGGTGACAACTAGCCACAGTCTGTCTTTCTCTTGATCACTCTCTCGTTCATTTTAGCATTTCTATCACATCCATTACCTTTCCTTCATCTTATTTTTTTTTACTGTTATTGCAGGAGGATATTATTTATGATTGCTTTCATCTGAAACCTAGCAGTTCCACCCTTTGTACAAATATGTTTTTCAAAACATAATTACAAAAAAAATGTTTTTCCAAAGTCAATGTTTTTCAAGCACTTACCGCAAACCATGTGAATGACTTGATTCATTGTTTTATGACAATGTTGTGTTGCCTCCTGTCACTTACTCCTGGTATAACTCTCAGTTAGTGACCGCAAGTCTAAACCATATTTTTGGATCATATCAGAGATACTGTCATAGTTGGGTTTGTTTGAATACAGGGATGTGTCTTGGAAATCCTGATAGCACTGCCTCAACTTCCACATAAGCAACGTGTGCCAGCCTGAGCATTCAAACTCAAAATCAAACAAAGAAACCTTCCCAATAAAGTAAACACACATGACTTTTTGATACAGCAAATTTCAATCCTGTGTTTTTAGGCCTGTGTTGAAATCAGCCACCTACAGTTCCCATAGAGCATTTGTATACGGTATCAAACAGGAGCAAAGTTCAACGCTCATGAGATTTTACTTCCTTGTGACTGTCCAAAAGTTCTGTCTGCATCATCAGCAGTTCAGAAGAGCATAAGGTTAACTGATTTCACCCGGGATGTTCCTGATGGAAAATTCTGTGGAATTAGTGGGAAAGACTAGCCCCTTTTTGTAAACAACCTAATTATGATTTTTTTTAAAGAGGAAACAGAAAAAAAATTATCTTTTTTTTTTTTTTGATTCTGAAATTCAGCAAAATGTATTTGTACTCACTTGGTCCCCATACATACCTATTCTGTGATTTGTAACTGGTGAAATTTGCTCTGAAGATATAATGTAATGCAGCAGTGTTTTTTCTTTAACTGTACTGAAGTCAGATGTGTGGTAACCAGTTAGGCTTACATAACTAGCCATAAAAGTGATTGTCAAGCCATAGAGAAATGATAAGATAATGCCACCTGGAGAGGCAGCAGTTTGTCATCTCAGAGAAAGACCGCACAAAGCGTAACAGAGTGGCCAGTAAGAGTGGCAGAGTGGCTTTCGCTCCACCTTCCATCAGCATTGGCACCAAGGTCAAAGGTTGTCTCAGAAAACTGACGCAGAAGCAGAGAGCTACACATGTGGAACAACACAGGAAGAAAAAGAAGAGCACTTTTGAAGGAGTTTTGAGGCGAATTTGAGTGCAGTCATCGTCCATTATGTTTCTTTTTTCAACCATGACTCAAAACCACAGGAAATTCGAAGAGGACTAAATCATTCTCAAGGTATTTTTTTGTATTAGATCTACTGGAGCAACTCCATCCGGACCTTTACGTCTCTTACATAGTGAAACCGGTGCCAGTGTGGAAATGCTGAATTTCCGTCAGAGAACATGGAATGTGCCCAACATGTCAACGTTCCCAGAGGTCCCAGGTGGAATGCTGATCTACTACAGTCCTCTGAATGAGCCTCCCAACGTTCACAGGCCACATATTACAGGGCTGGTGGCCGCCCGCATACAACGCTTTGAAGCTGGAGACACACCACCTCTGAGCCCCATGCCTGTTACTACACCAACCCCTCCTAACAACAAAACGTATACCTCAGAAGATACTAAACAAGGGATCAAGGTATTTCTGCATTATGCACATTTCCTATCTGTCTCAAATACTGTAAGTTCAGGAGAAGATTGTGGTTTATTTTCTCTGAAAACAAAACGAGGTAACCTAAACAAATGCACTTCATGTGACAGCATGTTTTTATAATATTATATCAGGTCCTATAAAAATAGCTAGGATAATTAAGGGTTCAATAAATGATATGCATATTCCTTTTACAGTGACAATGGTCAGTCGTCTTTTTATGCAGTGGAATATTATTCCAAATAACTAAATTAATATATATTATATAAGATTAATAATGTTTTATTCTCTTTATGTCATAAGGTCCGTATCTTTTGTGGGAAATAGAAACTTAAACTATCTGTTTTGTTATCTTTATGCAGTATCATATGATTAGAGGCGTGTTACTTGCTGGGGAAATCTGGGTAAATGTGTAACTATCTACAGAACAGCCTGGAAAGTTTAATGCTTTTGCTGGCCTAACAGTTTTTTACAGTTGTGGTGATCATTCACATTGCTTCTAGATTATTGTGTAGAGTTATTAGATGCTTTTTAAATAATTGCTAAAAAGCTTAATTGGCCAAAAAAATTAACTTAAAAAAAAAAAAAACTAATTTAACTGTTTTTTAATCCTGACATTAATCGACTAATCATATTAGCAACACATGTGAAAGTGTGAATGAGTACTAGTCAATAGATTGTAAGAGCAGACTGATGGAGGGAAGAAGTGCTTCCAATCATTGTGTTCTTGTTAGCAACGGTTACCTCCAAAGAAACACATGCAACCATCACTGCTTTGCATCAAAATGATCTCACATCCAATGAAATTGCTACGAAGAATATTGCACCTGAAAGAACCATTGACCGGATCGTCAAGAACTCTAAGGACAGAGGTTCCACTGCAGTGAAGAAGTCTTCAGGACATCCCAGAGTGTCTAGCAAGTGCCAGGACCACCTCCTCCTGAGGAGTTAGCAACAGAATCATGTCACCAGCAGTGAAGAGCTTACTCAGGAATGGCAGCAGGTTGGTGTGAGAGCATCTGCACGCACAGTGAGGAGAAGACTTTTTGGACAATGGCCTGGTGTCATGAAGGGCAGCAAAGAAGCCACTTCTCTCCAAGAAAATCCTCAAGGACGGACTGAAATTCTGCAGGAAGTACAAGGATTTGAAAGCAGAAGACTTGTGCAAAGTTATTTTCTATGATGAAGCTACCTTCTGACTGTTTGTGACATCTGGAAAATCAGTTGTTCGGAGAAGAAAAGGTGAACGCTATAAGTCCTGTGACATGAGCAAAAGTGCTTATACAAGAAATAATGTGCATGGCCAGCTACTTTGCATATTTTTCAATATAACATAAAACAGATAGAACATATCCAATAGCATACTGTATGCTGTTAAGACTTCTCAGGAGGACAGAGAGCCCAGCAGAGTCTGTACCAGTCTTGCTTTCTCTACCTGATCTCTGTGTTGGTTTTGGACCATTAGACACTCAGCAAAATGTAAATTAGGCAATTATGCAAATCGTGCAAGAACCTAATTAGTCACAGTCATTTAAGTTACCTTTGGATTTGTCACAAAGTGAAGAATTGTGTGCTGTGCCTCAGCAGACAGGACCCCAAGTGTGTTTATATTCACAGTGCATTTTTAACACTTATCGGATCACTTATCGGAGTATTTTTCTATATGAGGTTTTGTCTATAAGTTCATTAGGACAGTTCACTCAAAACTTTTAATTCTGCATTTACTCACCCATCATGTCATTCCAAATCTGCATGATTTTTTTCTTCTGTGGAACACAATTATATATATATAAAAAAATGACCTTTTATATCAATTGAACCTTTCCATTGCACAAAGGTCCTATAGAGTAGAAAAAGGTTCTTTAGGTTATTAAAGTGTTCTTCACACTAAGAAAAAAAGGTTATTTTGAGAACTGTTTGCTGAATAGTTCTTTGGGGAACCAAAAATGGTTCTGTGGCACTGCTGCGAAAACCCCCTTTTGGAACCTTTATTTTTAAAGAGACCGTTAAACCAAAAATTCTGTCATTAATTACTGACCCTCAATAAATAGATTTTATTAATCAACTTCTATTGACTTAACTAAATTAAATCAACATTTGGTGTGACCACACTATGCATTAAAAAAAGCTTTTGTTCTTGGTGCACTTGTGCATTGTCTTTCAGCTAGCTTTGCAGGCAGGTTTCTTGAAGTGTCTTGGAGACATTGCCACAGTTCTTCTGGGTTCAATCTGTCTCAGTTTTTTCTGTTTCTTCATGTTATTCCAGACAGACTGGATGATGGTGCGATCAGATCTCTGTGTGGAACACTGGCTGCCATCAGACTTTCAGAATTATAACTGGATTATTAACATTTTGTTTGTGAAAATACTAGTGGCCTAAGACTTTTGCACAGTACTGTATATTTATGTATTTTTGCACATTTAAACACTCTGTACTGTTTGATAAAATGCATGCCAACTGGGCCACATACATCAAGCAGCCGTACGGTGCCCAGCACTGATATTCACTTTCCCCATCTGCATTCACAGCAGATGTGCAATAAACACTGTTTTGCAGTCCGCTCATGTCACTCGTTCAGTGCTGTTGATTTGAAAGCGAGCCGCTGCTAGGATCGGTTGTTTGAGGTAGCTGAGGTAGCAGAAGGAGCTCCTCCTCCTCCTCCCTTGCTCCTTTCCCCTCTCTTCCTGCTCAGACAATAGGAGGGCAGGATTCTGCAGTTACTATGACACCCAGCCAGCCCTCCTCAGCAATGCAGCGGTCTACAGTTCAGTCCTCTCAGCCTCCTTCAGGTTCACTCGCATGCACATATACGTGCAAACCGACAAGCCTGTAGAAGGGGATTTGGATGCACCAGTCCTTTGACATCAATGTAGCGTTTGTGAGGGTACAAGAGGGAAGCAGGTTGTCAGAGATTCATTCTGGGAGCAGCATGGGCCTGGCTCTCTTTTGATGCCGTGCAATGCTGTGGACTGCCTTGGAAATGCCTCTGACATCTACGGTGAGCTTATTATTGCTTGTCTTCTATATTTGAGACTTTGGCTTCATCTGCAAGGTTCGTGTAAACCAGTTTTAATCAAATATGAATTTTCAAAAAGAGTCTCTCTGGGAATGGACGGGAAAAAATGATGCCTGCAGCGCTTGTGTTACTCTTTCTAATTAAATTCCCACATCTTAAAAAACATTACAAAATTAATAGTTTTGTACTCGTTTTAAAAAGATATTTTATTAGCGGATGAGCTAAAATCTACTTTTTTGGCACTGTTTAGTGTATACAGAAGTCTCTGTTATTAGCTTTTGGAAATATGATAATATAATATCATCACGTGCTGTCAAGGGGCATTGTTGACTTTGTGTTCCTCAGGGAAAAACCGACAAAACAAATGAGTCAAACAGGTTCTCCGGATGGACAAGGACCAAGATAATGTCGGCTTGTCATCTTTGAAGGATGACTTTAATTAGTTTTCTGCAACCAGGATGGTCTGTCAAATGCAGCATGTAGGGGAGCATTGCTTTTCAGAGATCTGGTGAAGGAATTTATCTGATCAAAGTTAAGAACATATTGAGCTGATCTAGAAATGTTTATCGATCTGGGTAAGCAACAAATTGCCTCTTGTCTTCATCATGAGGACCATCTTGGGCACAGAACATTCTGTCTGTTAAGAAACACTGGCATTGGCACAGAACACTGGCGAATGAATTGGCCTGAAGATCTTCAAGATATTTCTCTGATGAAAAATAACCCATTGAAATGGCATTTTCCATTGAAAAGAACAGCATCATCAGAACACAATGTAATTAGCCCCGAGGGACGTCGAGTGGCTTTCCCCGCTACACTCATGCATTCTTCATTTCTTTCCATTGTCGTGAACAGGGAAAAGCCTTTCCCCTGTTTTCCGAGACATGCCTTGCCTCTTTTCCTGTTGTTGCCGTAGGGTTCCTCTCACTGGCTCGGGTCACAGGGTTCGATGATTCTTGTCAGTCAGGTCTCTAATGCTTTAACCTTTCTGAGCAGAGAATGTTGGCAAAACCCAGATGGCCTTTTCACCTGTTGACAGCTGAATGTGCTCCCTAAGGTCAGCGGTTTTCTTTTTTTCTTTTTTGTTAACACACGTGTTGTCCCATCCTCAGATGAAAGATGTCCCTGAACATACAGAGAGTGTCTGAGAACAGGCCTGTCTTTGTTTATGTATAAATGTCCTGAGTGTTTTGCTTGCACTTCCTTACCTGTCAGAGCCAGGCTATGTCTGGCACCTAAAATTCCAAAGTTTAGGCTGACTATTTCACAAAAGGTGGCTGCTTTGACTTGTCAAATTTTGTATGACGGAAGTGTTTCCTCTATGATTATTGCTACATTGTTGATTTATTCAGCTTGTCCATGTTCATCTATCTATCTATCTATCTATCTATCTATCTATCTATCTATCTATCTATCTATCTATCTATCTATCTATCATTTTTAAATAATTGTTATTGTTTTTAGGTAAGGTGATCAGAAGTTTATTAGTAAATTTAGTAAATTAGTCAATTTTGATTAAGTGTGTCAATACTACTATGAATAGTTTAAATAATAAGTATTATTATTATTAATACATGTTAGATTATTATCGTTGTTCTTAAATATTTGTAAATATTAATTTTTAGTCTTTTTCTCACTCACTGTCTTTGACAGGGTCAAACGCGTCGGCGTAAGAACATGCCGGAGTTTCTGGGCGATGCCAGCGCCCCCAGTCAAGACTCCCTATCCCAGTTGAGCGGTTCTCTCCCAGGATCTATAACGGGTACAGACCGCTGGAGGAACCGTGCCGCCAGCCGTTTCAGTGGCCTCTTCAGCTCCAATTCAGGAAACGGCTCTCTTGGGAAGGTGAGCATCTGTGAGCATCCAAGGGTTGTTGTTTTACATGTGCAAGGCACTTTCTCATATGCTAAACAAGCACTTACATATTCTTGGCAAGCCTTTTGCATTTCACACTTGAGTGAGTGTGTAACCACTAAGGAAGAGATATCAGTTTTTTAACGTATTGCACCACTTAAGGGTGAAATTGGCCAACCAAAAACAGGAAGAATGTACAAGTAGACTTTTCCTATAAGTCCACACTCAGTTTTCCCTCACGTACAGGACCTTTGGTGTGTTTTTGTTAGCATGCCCTAGAGATTTAGGTTGGTTGACACCCTCTCTGGCTCAGGAGTGTAAAGTTGGGGTTAAAGCTCAGGCAGGGCTCTTTTCCTCTCTGTGTCACTTTTGTAAATATCACATAATAGCTTGACGTTGGTCCGGTATGGACAACAATGCCTGCTTAATGTTGACCGCTGCTTATGAGATCATTAAACGTGCCTTGATATTTACCCCATGCTAAAAACAATAAACCATAGTGTTGATATGAGTAATCAGATTGTGTCTAATATATGAATAATCATATTGTGTCTAATATGAGTAATCATATTGTGTCTAATATGACAAAAACATTTTTTTTCTTCATTTTTGGATGAACTATCCCTTTAACATTATGGGGTAAAATAAATACAGTATTTTGTTATGCTTGGGATGCAAAATATATCAGTACCATATTATTATCTGATGGTATTAAATTTTAATTTATTTGCCAGTTGTTGTTGTTTTTTTGACTCTCTATATATATTTTTTTAATTAACTTCAAACCATTATTTAATGCCTACTTCAACTTAAACTTTAAAAGTCCTAAGAAAAAAGAAACATTCTTAAATTTAATATTTAAATATTTAAATATATATATATATATATATATATATATATATATATATATATATATATAAATAAATGCTTCTAGATTTTTCTTCTGTACATAGTAATGATCTGATGTCTAAACTTAAAATGATTTATGTTTTAACTGGGATTTTTTTATTTTGTTTTGTTTTATTTTAACTTTTTCAAAGAAACTAGTAAAGAATTCATTTTTGATTTTCTCTCCAAATTAAATATTTATATTTCTCTTGTCAGGAGTGTGATCGAGTGGAACAGCTGCAGAGTAAACTGTACTCATATACTATGCTCGGATTACCCAAGATGCCTCCGCAGCTCTCGTTCCACAGAGACTCATGGGAAGAGGAGCCCAACCTGGAGCTAGAAGAGAGCTGGAAGCAGCTTTTGGACAATCCTGAGGTAAACGTACTACTCTGCTAATTGATTTTGTCACTTTGGGAATTTTTATATAGTTTCATTCAGACATTGTAACCCATAAGAAATTGTGGATCCACATAATATGACTTCATGTCCGATGATAATTCCATCAAGTTAATGACTGTAACCAGTTATGAATGGTTTTATGACAGCTTTTCCATTAATGTTTTGGTGTTAGGCCTTCACTCTCATGGAGATGAATGTTTTATTGCTCTTGTTGTGATGATTTTCTAGATGTAACCACAGTAACAAAACAGTGCATTTTATTCTTAAGCAAAATCAACACTGCGCTCTAAGTTTCTGACAGATCGGTCTTGAGGCACTTTAACTCCCAAAACTTTTGTTAGCCAGACAAATAAGCGTAATTTATTCTCAGTGACCTAACTTTCTGTGAAATACATTTTTTCTTGAAGTTTTAAAGACCCTTTTAAAAGGGATCACTGAATGGGTGCCATCAAAATGTGAGTCTAAAAATGTCAAAACAATCTACAAGTAATCCACATGACTACAGTCCATACACAGTATCATTAAAATGAGAGAGCTATTCACAAAATGAGACAAAACAGCCAATGTTTTCCCATGACCATAGTATAGCTTTTTTCAAACTGTACTATATATATATAATTATTCTAATATGCTGATACGATACTCAAGAAACATTTCTTTTTATTATTAATAATGCTTTTTAAAAAATAAACTCTGGATTCTTTGATGTATAGAGTCACCCTGGTATGTTCATGTAAAATATAGTGTTTTTACATGTTTTTGTTTATTTGTAGATTTTAACCAGACGTCAGTGCCATCAGCAAGAGGCTATATGGGAACTGCTGCAGACGGAGTCAGACTACATCAAGAAATTGCATGTCATTACTGATGTAAGAGCCCGCTGATGTTTACTTCAGAACATTATCTTACTATCTAAGCAAATGTGTGTGCAAATGCCATTGAAAAAGGTCTTGTTGAGAGGAATATATAATATTTATCTTGTCATATGCTCATTGACTTCAGCATTTTATGGTACTTTTATGTGTCTTGTGACAGATTATATGTGAAACTTTATAGCATGGTATAATCAGAATCTCTTTCTCTTTCGTCAGCTCTTTCTGTGTGGCCTGCTGAACCTGCAGGACAGTGGTTTACTGAGTGAAGTCGAACCTGTGCGCCTCTTCAGTAACATTCAGGACATTGTGCAACTGCACACATCCCTGTGGGCTGAGGTCATGCTGCCGGTATTAGAGAAAGCCAGACAGAAAAGATCAGTGATCAACCCCACTGAACTATATCAAGGCTTTAGCACTGTGAGTCTGTGTATATCATTTATCAAGATTTCAATGAATAGTTCACCCAAAACTGAAAATGTACTCATTCATAGGAATCCCTTGAAGTTTTAGATGAGTTTGTTGTATGATCACTGAATGGGTGCCATCAGAACGAGCGTCCTACAGAAAGCTATTTTCAGCAATTTTGTGAACTAAAATCCTTTAAAGTTATCAAAAATGCCCCTGCATCTTTAAACATCATTTTGCTGGCCTGATTACATTTTTTTATGTGCAGTTTGGTTTCCGATTCAAGCCCTACATCCGTTACTACATGGAGGAAGAGGCCTGTATGGAGTACATGCGCACTTTACTGAAAGACAACGAACTCTTCAGAATATATGTAACTGTGAGTAATTATTACCATCATATCTGGTCGCTCTTCAGCCAGACATATTAACCTTTGATGGATTCAGTCTGGTGACAAATATAAAGGCATGTCTGAAGGTTTATTGTATATGAGAGAAATGAGAGATCACCTGTATTGTAACTGCACTCTCATTATGACTCAGTGATCCCATCGTGGTCTGCTCGTGCTGTCAGTGCATGTTTATGATTGTTCACCAAATGAGACTTTCAATCAGCTTTTCCATCCTGTAGTGGGCAGAAACACATAAACAGTGCAACCGGCTGAAGCTCACAGACATGTTGGTGAAGCCTCATCAAAGACTTACTAAATATCCACTGCTGCTCAAAAGCGTGTTGAAAAAGACAGATGACCAGCCAACTCGTGAGGCCCTTAACAAAATGGTAAGAAATTCTTTCTAAAATCTTTGCAATAGAGCACATGCACACAATGTTCAGTAGTAAATTGTTCATTTTATTGTTATTTACAATAGTGTATTCAAACTAGGGGCTTTAGGGCTTGCCAGTCCATGCCAAATTGTATTGAATTATATAATAATCACAATAATATTGTGAAATATTCAGATGTCTAAGATCACATTTAAATATATAATATATATATATATATAAAATACTTAAATTGTTTATTTTAAACATTTACCAGGTTTAAATTTCGAGATTTTAATTTTTTTTTTTTCACAAGAATTTAAATGTGGTCTTAGACATCTGAATATTTCACAATATTATTGTGATTGTTATATAATTCAATACAATTTGGCATGGACTGGCAAGCCCTAAAGCCCCTGTGTGTGTGTGTGTATGTGTGTGTGTAATGTTTTACATTTATAATAAAAATATTAGATTAGATTATATTAAAATGTATTTTTGCTATTTAATTTAGATATTTAAGATATATTTAGCTGATAATAAAAAAAATATATATATATTTTTAGAAAATGACTAGCATTTTGGACTCAAGTGTACTGTATTTACCTGTGTGTGTGTGTGTGTGTATGTGTGTATATATATATATATATATATATATATATATATATATATATATATATATATATATATATAATATAAAAATGCTGTATATTATAATTTTCTATATTATTATATTTTTGTGGTCAGGTGGCTGCTGTTGAATGCTTCATTAACAGTGTGGACACACAAATGAGACAAAGGGAGGAAAAACAGAAGCTGGTTGCCATCGCTGGACGTATAGAGGCGTATGAGGCAGTGGAGGGGGCCAGCGAGGAGGTGGAGAAGGTGAGATGAATAAACTATGAGATACTATCTTCAGAATGTTGCAAGGTTTATATGAGATCTTGAAGAAACAAGTAGCAACTCCAGATCTGCTAAGTGTTTTTATTACCATCCACTGTGTCTGACCCTTTAGATCCTCAGGGAATATAATAATTTTGACCTGACCGCTCCAGTCATGGGCGCTTCACCTGAAGAGATTCGTCAGCTGCTCCTAGAGGGAGCTCTGAAGATGAAGGAGGGTAAAGAGAGCAGGGTACGATTTCCTCTTTATATTTGTTACACAAAGACACAGAGCAAGCATTTCTGAGTGCACTTTAGTAAGGAATATATTTTAACTAACAGCCGATAGTTGTCTAAAAGCTTCTCACTGGTCTCCATTAACTCCTTTGTCCAACAGATGGATGTATACTGTTTCCTGTTCACTGACGTTCTGTTGATTACGAAGTCGGTGAAGCGTTTGGAGAAGGTGAAGGTGATCCGGCAGCCTCTCGTCATCCATAACGTGGTGTGCCGAGAGCTGAAAGACCCAGGAAGCTTCCTCCTTATCTACCTCAACGAGTTTCGCTGCGCTGTGGCCTCCTACTGCTTTCAGGCCAACAGTGGCACTCAGGGCCGCAGCTGGATTGAGGCCATTTACAATGCACAGGTATTAGAATTAACCTTTTGGTTAGTAACGGTTGTTTACTTGAAAACCATTACTGGTTTAATATGAAGAGTTTCCCCATGCAGAACCAGCTCCAGAAACTTTGCTCTGAGTCCCTGAGAGATGACCCAGATGACAGGGATGAGGATGAGACGGAGAGCAGCATGTCCACCTCCAGCTCTCCATCACTACAGCACAGAGAGCCGCTGGGCAAGAGGTACTGTATAATAGTACATGTAGATTATTCCTGTAGCTCAAACAGTACAGCATGGTGCTACAAGACCATGCAATATAAGCCATTTTAGAATAAAATCTAAAGTGCATAACTTAAAATTTAAATAATAAATGACAATTGACAAATGCATAACTTAAAATGTAAATAAATATATTCAAATATATATATATATATATATATATATATATATATATATATATATATATATATATATATATATATATGTGTGTGTGTGTGTGTGTGTGTGTGTGTGTGTGTTTGACATTTCTTTAAAGGTTTTATATATTAATACATGTAATAAATATGATTAAATATTCCTAAATATATATTTACATTTAGTTATTTAACAGATACATTTAACAGAGACTTACAAATGGGTAGAATTGAAGCAATCAAAATCAATCAAAATGTTAGAGGGTCATTTTTTAATAATAAAAAGTAAACCAGTAGAAACAATAGAAAAAGAATAGAGAGTGCTAGTGTTAGAGGGTCTGTTTTTTTAATTAATTTTTTTTTCAAATATGAATAAATAAATATGAAAAAAAAAATCATCATCACAATAAATCCTACTGTAAAGTACTAGTAACTATCAGAATCGCTGTCACAATCTTAGCATGACCTTTTCTTAAATTACGTTTATTGATAAAAGTACATCCAGCAGTCTAATAAATATTCATTTTCTTTTTCCAAAAGCCTCTCTCTTTCACCAAGTCACTCTGATGGATCCACGGAAACTCTTTCCGTGGCAGCTATGGAAGAAACGGATGAGGTTGGGTCCTTGTCAACCGTTCAGACTGCATCGTTGAGAAACTCCCTGCTGTCTTCATCAAACCTGCAGGATTCCTTCTCTACTAATGACAGCAAAACTCTGGAAGGTCTGAGTGATTTGGTTACCACAGACATGGATTCAGAAAGTCGCTCTCTTTCTATAGACAGTGCGTACGGAACTCTCTCGCCTCAGTCCCTGGTCGCAGAGCTGGACTTAAAGGGAGCGGTCTGCCAGAGCGAGGGAGAAGAGACTGATGCTGGGGAGGAAGAAGAGGCATTTGAGGATGATGAAGATGGTGATGAGGAGGATTCAATAACCTGGAACGGCTCTCAGATTACTGTAAATGAGTCCTATGTTTCAGATGGCCTTGCAAACATTGAGAAGAATGATTTTTCTGGGACGTCTCAGGCTCCGGGTTGTTGCTCACATGCGCTGCGGCGCCGTTCGCCCGTCCAGCCCCGTCCAGACTACCTGCAGTACTTTGCCCTCAGGTCACGCTCCGAGGATGACCTGCTTCAGTGCCTCACAGCTCCTCGCTGTTCCTCTGGCAGGAACAATGTCAGCAAGAGCTTAACGCACCTCCCCAAACAGATGTCTCACAGCACAGAGCGATTCCAGTCAGATGAGGAAGACTTCCATGGAGACCCCAAAGCACTGTCGAGCAAGCTGACCAACACGCTGAGGAGAGCAGAGGCCAGGCACGTGCAAAGGACCCTCAGCTGCCCCAATGGGGATGCAGACAGTGAGACTAAAGAGAATGAGACACTGCCCTCTGGTGATCTGGAGGAAAAGAGTGACTTGGTGCTATCCCAGCAGCCACATCAGCAGCATAAGAAACTGACGGTGGCTCAGTTGCACAGGATACGTGCTACCATGGTGCTCAATTCAACGCTGACAGCATCGTAAGTCTACAATATTTCACATCTTAATGTCATATTTCAAAACAAAATCAAAAAATATACATTTTATAATGTATAACATGAAAACAATACTTTTCATAAATCTAATCTAATATTTTATATATATATATATATATATATATATATATATTATTTAATACATTTTATATTTATTTTGCATGTGGATAAGGAAGCCTGTTTCAGGGTATATTTAAACTGTGACATTTTTTTCATGACAATTAAGAATACTGACATTCCCCCAGTTGTCTTTAGCTTGTTGTAATAAAAGCTATACAGTATATAATTATAATTACTATTATTTAAAAAATATATAAAAATTTTAAGTGCACTACTATTAAGGTATGGGGTCAGTAAGATTTCTTAAATGTTTTTGAAAGGAGTCTCATATGCTCAGCAAGGCTGATCCGAAGTACTGTAAAAACATTAATATTATAAAATATTTTGACAATTTATAATAAGCATTTTCTGTTTTAATATATTTTAAAATATTTTTTATTTCTGTGATGGCAAAGCTTAATTTTCTGCAGTCATTATTTCAGTCTTCATTTGTAGCTTGAAAACATTAATATTGAATGTAATATTTTTATTCATTTTGCTGCATAATATTTTATGAAAACTGTGATATTTTTAAGTACCTTTGATGAATAGAAAGTTCAAATCAACTACATCTATTTATTTAGTAAATGTTTTTTAATCAATTTAATGCATCCTTAAAATAAATCCTTCTTGATCCTGAATCCTGAATAAATCCTTCTAAATTTTCAAACGTGGTATAGATTTGTAAAATAGAATTTGGTATTATCTGTTATACTAAATTTAATTCATGCCTGCCTGGATATGATAATTTTTATTACTTAAGAATACTTTGTCATGAAAACGTTCCTAAAACAGGATATTTGATATTGATATTTAATGCAAAATATCATTTCAGTCTTGTATCCACAAGCAAGTTGCAGTTCAAACATGTTGCTTAGTTCTTGTCGCTCTTCAGCTGCACATGGTAAATTAGCCATTCTTATAAACTTGCTATAAAAAGATGTCAACACCAGGCATTAGTATGTGCCCCTCAAACTCTTGTTTTCTCTTTAATAGCTTGCTGAGGGTTTGTTCCTGTACATTGTTACAGATTTCTCCCTCATTGTCCAGACATGCTCACACAGCTAGTCCTCCTCATTGTTAATGTTCTCCAAAGAGTGTGGCACACCATTAGCCATCAGTGTGTACTCCGCCCATTAGAAGACACTGTGCTCTTATAATATAGCTTTTAATAGGGTGAGACGCACTGATCTAAGTCAGGCAGGCACAGGACAGCCAAGGCCCTATTGTCTAGCCTTCATGGGAAGTTGGCATTTCGACATCCAGCGCTTTTGTCCCTGGTGCCTTTTATCTAATAATCTCAGTCTCCACCCAGAATGACTGGATCTAGAATCCCGAGTATGGAGTTGTTCACCTTTTTCCATGTATTGTATCTATTTTTACCTTGAGGAAGGTCTCTGATTGTTCCCTTATGTTTAAGTGATGATCTGTTGTTATGAAAAAGCTTGGCAGTTGCTTTGAAATTATATAAATAATGTCAGATCACAGATATATTATAAATTTGCTGTTTATATTAATGTTTTTCTGTTTCTCTCTGTTTCTTTAGGGAAGTATAATGTTTGAGTAAATGAAGCTGATGCCATTAGCTGGTCTATTGGTGGGACTTAAACCAAGTCTTTAGTCCAAGACTACATCTGTACCCAAGAGGACGTACAACTCAGTGACTCAAATATAAAAAGGCATATCCAACAAGAACGCTGAGGAACTCTCAGTTAAAAGCAATGATCATAATTCACTAATTTAATATTGAATATGATGCTAAAGGGTCATATATACAAAGGTTCATTTTGTATAATACCTGTCTGACAAAAAGAGACTTGAGTAAATTTTTATTTAACGATGCACCAGTCAGGGCTTTTGCAGAGTTAAAAGGACATTGTGTCTAACGTTTAACCTCTACTCCAAGCATTACTGCCCTGTGGAGGTCTGTTTTCACAAAAAAGTATGAATATAAACTCTAAAGCACTCTTACTTCCAGAATTCACATGAGTTGTCATTTGACCTCTGAGTCCTAAGGGCTTTTTGTTATGCTAGAAGATGTAGCTCCTGAAACACCTAAAATAGAGTTACTCTTTTAGGTTGTAGGAATTAACTGAATCACACTTGATATGAAAAAAAAAGAAAAAAATGCAAAAAGAAAAAAGAACTGTGGACTACTATTGCTTCAAACGCCACAATAATCAACTTGCATGCATTTTTTTGTTTTCGTTTTTCAGTGTTCTGTAAATATGGTATTTATTGAACCTGCTTTGTTTTGCAGAAAATAACATTATTGTTGATGCCTTTTGATTGTTATGTTTCATTTTGCTATTTGAATGATTAGCATCGTTTCTGATTTGTCGATTGACATCAAAATAAGGGCTGAATCCATGTCTTATGCCTGGATTTGATCAGTTTACATATGTAGCTTCAATATTTACAGGTTACAAATTTGCACAGTGCTTCTAAAGAGAAAACACAACCGGCAAATTAATTAAAATGCTTCTGTTGCCAAACCCACTGCCAAAATGTGTCCATTTTTGTTTATTTATGAAACTGGATTAATGATATTATCACTTGTTAATGAGAAGATATTCCAAAAATTAACATTTGAACAAAGAAGGGGGCAGAGAGTGACTTCAAAAGTTTGTCCTTCCAAGCAAATCTGAATGCTCCTTGTCTCACCCTAATCATGTTTAATTTACAATGTGTGCATATTTTTCATTTTCTAACCTTTTCAAGCAACATGGGTTATAGAGTGCAGTGAGGGCAGACTACAGGATCATTCTGTTGAACTGTTGAGCTGTCAAATATAAGATTGTAATATTCCAGTGATCCACAAGGTGGCAGCAACTATTTACTTTTTTTCTTTGTCTTCATATGTTGTTTGTACAGCTGATGGAGAGATGGTCAAGCAACCTATTTTACATCATCACAATTTTTATTTAAACCCAAATATGAGCAGGACCGAGATGTAAAATCCTCTTAGGCACTATGTTATAACTTAGTAAGGTATAATGTTTAGAACTGGATGTGCCAGTGCTATATTAGTTATGACAATTAGTTTTCAGTATGAAGAATCTGCTTCCACAACTTTATAGCCTCAAGTAGCCTAACTGTAGTTAATTCTTGTCCTTTCTCTCTTAGCTGGCAGACGTCTTTAGGTTCTTAGCAGAGTCTTGATCATTTGTTACCCCAGAGTTTTATAGCTCATTGCGGAAGCTGAGTCTGCACTGTAGCTCATAGCCATGCTGTGAGCAATGCCTGTAAACACACCACCAACCCCTGATGAAAAAGAGACTGGGGCCTAATTATTACCAGGTCTTACAGCACGTGTGTCTCTCTCGATATGGTACGCCATAGATGTATATGTGTGTGTGTGTGTATTATTTGTATTAATTAATATATTTGTATATTTTGTGCTGCAAAGGGTTTTAAAAACTAGTACTCCTACTGTTCGCAAATTCACACTTTGAAAGCCGACCTAGCACAGCAAATATGAGTTGAACGGAATGATCGTAAGGGGACATTGGGGACAATATGAGGAAGGAAAAATTGTTTTAGAGAAGAAACGCAAACTCACTTGCTCGGAAATCGTTTGATCTGTCAAACCGAACCGTTCACTGCCGTAGGCTAATAGCTAAATCCTCATAAAACTTTTAACAGTGTTGAAACTTTTACACAAAATTGCGAAAACCCAAAATCTGAGAGTCATTAGGGCATTTAATTTTCTCATATGAACTGTCTTTGAGATTTTCTTTTGCTCGCAAAACTTGAGTCATCAGCAAATCTATTTTAATTTCGCACCCCTGATGGATTACAGGGATACTGACAGAGACAGTAGCTCATGGTTTGTTCGTGTTTAAAGGGGCAGGCCAGGCGGAGAGAGCGTGAATACTGAAGGTGGGTCTGTGGAGCAGACTGCCACTGCTGCTACTGATGTCGCTGGTCGACTGACACCAAGTCTTTCTTCGCCATAGAAGTTTGTCAGGAGAATAGGCGTGTTATTTCGGCTTTATTCGGCTTTCAACACATCCTAGAGTGATTAACCCTAGAGGATAACCGACATGAACCTGGATGTACCTTTGTGCGCTCGAGCGCTTTTCTTGGCTCAACGTGAGTATCTGACCTGCATCCAAATACCAAGTTGGTGTTGTTCATTAAGTTTTATTGTGGTTCTGTTTACATTGACAGTTGAGTGAAGAATAGGTTAATGGATAAAGATGGTCTCTTATATATAACTAGACTTCTAAATTAAATGCTCATCAAAGTGTGCGTGTTTGTGTGATAGCCTACATGTCACTCTCTCCTGAGTGTTTATCTTTTCATGTCTTCAGAGTCACTGTACACGTTTGCGAATATTCTCTGCTGTTTAAACTTTTTATAATGTCATGTA
This sequence comes from Carassius gibelio, assembly GCF_023724105.1. Taxonomy (NCBI): domain Eukaryota; kingdom Metazoa; phylum Chordata; class Actinopteri; order Cypriniformes; family Cyprinidae; genus Carassius; species Carassius gibelio. Next base: position 16,869,325 of record NC_068406.1, read on the forward strand.
ATGGTTTTTCAGTACGTATTTTGCACTTTTGAGACCCAGACCCGAGTTCCAAAACCATCTGGTGCAGATAACTTCAGACTCGTGTACAAGACTGATGACTTTGTTTTGAGCTAACCCGAAGAAAAATTTCTGCTCCCAACAAACTGGTCTGTTTGATAGAATCACCAAAAGTTAAGCACATAAAAAAGGCTATATTTCTCGACATTCTGTGGAATAAATGCCACATGTGGCATGGTATTTTATTTTGGTTTGGTTAAGTATGATATGTTTGTCCAAGATTGTTTTTCTCATCTTTTTTAAGTATCTGATCCAGTGATGAGTTACCAAGAGCTGAAGACCAAATGAATCAAGATATTTCCCCTTACCTAATATAATTGCATATATAGAACTCTAGAGTGACTTGGGGTGGATTCACTTAACAAACAGCAAATGTATAAGGTTTTATTTAAAACAAATATTATTCAAATCTACTCGTCTTATCACAGGTTTATTAACCAGTTTTGGTCCATAAAATCTTGCCCCATTGGTCAGGTTTTCCCCCCATCTTAATTAGAGCACGATGTTTCACTGTAAACTGAATCTGCCTCCATACATTTTCTAAAAGGATTTGTTACATCCATACAGCCTTCTAAATGCTCCATACACTACATTTCTAAAGTAAAACGTTCACTATACTTACTATATTCACTTTATCCACTAATTATTATACTACACATTTTGTTGTAGTTTTTGAGTGTGAAATACCAGAACATTATAATTCTGCACACTCAGCTGGTCTATAAGTCAACAAAAGTGAAGTCTTACCTAGTTTAATCCATGTTAATGAACCTTGAATACAAGGCTTTAAACCCAAGCCTGACAAACAGCACTGCTCTGAGTTTTCTACTGGGCTGAGTTTGAGATCACTGGCTCATTTCAGGTGTATAACTATTCATGTTATAATCTCCATCATCAAAAATACAATTCTTTATTCAGTTATATTCAGTCCCTATGAAGCTTCCATGTTCCATAAATGTCATCTAAGAACATCTGAGCCCTGACTTTAGACTTAAAGAAAATAGAGCAATGTCAAATAAGAAATAAGCTTTTTATTAGCAGTTTCCAACAGGAATGTCCAAATGTAATGAAATTCTTTGAAACGCAATAGTATTTTTCATGCAACGAAAGTCAATTGGGTCCAATTGTTTTTATTTATTTAGTTTTTTCACTGGAAAAAGAGAACCATAATGGCATAGAATTGTAATTTTTTTGGGGAAAAAAAGGAAAGATACAGAATGAGATGCATTTGTTTTAGGTTTACAATTTCATGTGCAGGTGTAGCTTTGCCCTGAACGTGTTTGTATGAATATGAGTGTGCACATGTGAATGAAATACAGATATGTGAGCAAACGGACAAATCGTTGCATTTCAGAGTGCTTCCTCAGCAGATTCCAAACCCTTGACCCTCTCCCTCCTCCTCATCTGCCTTTTGCTCTGATGTTTGTGGTTTCTCTGGCTTCTAACACATCCTCATTACTGCCTTTCTAATGCCCTCGGGATTTGCTGTACATTTCTTTTTCTCTCGTTTGACACAAAATCATTATGAAATACAACAACCCTCAAAGACTAAACAAAGATGAAAACCCATGTGAGAAGTATTTAATGTGCAGTTTAATTATGATGAAAATTCTTTCTTTATTGTAAAATCTCTAAAAAGCATTACATTTTAGACTGCTCTTTCAGAGGAACTGTACAATTGAAAATATGAAATAATTTTATAGCACTGATCATTGAGCACAACGTGTTAAATTAGTGGTTAAATTATCTGAATGGTAGTCACCAAAACATAACCAAACTGCTCTGAATTTTCATGAAATGCTACGGTAGTTGTGTTTCACTTGGTTGTGAACCATTAAAATGTCTTGTTCATCCAACAGACTGTCTGTTTGTCCTTTTTACTGTATTTCCTTAAATATGTAGGTTGTGAGAATAGAATTAAAAAAGCAAGCCAACCCATTTCATTTAAATCTCTCATTTTCAGCATGTTGTAAAAGAAAGCACAGAAAATGTTCTCACTTTATGACCAAGGGAGTGGTTGGATTGCTGCAGACCCTCTTAATGCAAGAGGATCTGGGACAATCCAACCACTCCCTCAGTCCTAAAATAAAAATGGTCATCATTCACTCAACCTTATGTTGTTCCAAACCTGTATGAATTCACATGACTGTTCTGTTAACAGATCAAACATTCTCTCATGAACAGGCACATTTCAGTGTTTTCTAGTAATTGAGGAATAATGTGGGTTTAGGTAATATATAGTTAAATGTTTATATTCTACGTCTAAAGTTTACCAGAGATTACTAAGGAGTGTTTTGTTAGCCAGGAGTGTTTTGATTCTTCTTGTAGACGTATGAAGAGGTGTTTATTTCTGAGGGTTACAGACTCATACAAACATCCATAAATAGTCCTTCCAGGCATAAGGGCTGCAAAATATTGATGCTGCTTATTTTTCCTCAAAATGTTTGCTGAAATAAAAATGTTACACAAACAGGGCTACATGGCTGGCCATCACTGCATTTCTCAATCTCTTTGTCTATTGCTGTATTTTTCTTGTAATATGTATATATATATTTTTTTTATCATTGTTTAGTTTAGTATTGTTTTATTGTGCTCCGCTGCCTCCTGAGGGTAGTTTGGCATCACCCAGCCTGTCAGATTCACACTGCAGCTCAAGCGCCTGTTGATTTTCATCAGATGATCATTTAAACAGTTATTTCTGAAAACACAGTGATAAATCCTGCATCTCTTGTGTTTATCCTAGATGTGGCCAATGTATATAATTTTAACTCGTTTTTCTGTTTGCCTATTTCACAGTTCTGGCTTCATACCTGTTCAGCCCTGGTAAGCACATTACTTGCATCTTAAAACTATAAAATGTTAATCAAAAGTGTAACAAGCATATTATGGTATACAGTAAATATCCACAAATACACACTACCGTTCAAAAGTCTAATGTCAGTTTGGTTTAATAAAAAAAGATAAGAATGCTTTTTAGAAAGGATGCATTAAATTGATCAAAAGTGACAGTAATGACAAATACATTGTTACAATAGATTTGTTAAATAAAATATATTCGAAAAGAATTGCAATTGTAATATTGTAACTGTAATGTTATTTCACAATATTACTGTATTTTTGATATAATGAATGCATCTTTGTGATCATATTTTTAAAAAACATTCAATAAACTGACCCCAAACATTTGTACAGTAGTGCCTAGTGTATCTGCAGCTGCAGGACTGAGAATGCTATAATTACTTCAAACACTAGTTTACTGGCGATAAAGCAACATATGGTTTATAACAACAGAATTGCTCCATTTACTTTGGGTAAGCACATATGATTGTGCTTTTCGATGATTAGGCCTAATCTGTGTCCGGGAAACCGGCCCTTTGTTTTTCAGTGCAAGGTCAAAGTGATGGCAGTGGCGTGGTGGTGGCCATGTATAATATCAGCGCGTCCCAGGGATCTCAGGCGGTATTGCAATGTCATAGTCAGCGCATGGTGTGGACACAAGACCGATTAAAGGACCGCCAAAGGGTAGTGCACTGGGATTTACTTCGTAGTGGCCCAGACCATGCAATGGAACGTGTCATAGACATGTTTTCTGCTGGAGACCAACGCATCTACAACGGCTACAACCAGGGCCGCATAAACATGCCCAAGACTGCTTTTAAGGATGGCAACTTCTCATTGGTAATCAAAGGTGAGATAAAAAAATTTTGGCAATACAAAGGCAACAGCCTGGAACTTAGATATCTGCACACTTCAAATCTTTTTGTTTGGTTTCATACAGAAGTTGCAATGAGTGACAAAGGAATTTACTCCTGTAACCTGCATCATCATTACTGCCACCTGTATGAGTCGATCAAAGTTCAGCTTAATGTCACCAAATCAGGTTGGTAAATTCACTTCATAATTCAGAGGAGGTTTTTGTCTGGCTTTTCTTGGCATTTAACCTGCGTCTTGTTCAGTCTGTGCAAGTTCGTGCCAAACAAGGAGCTGGCTGCTGATTAAAGAATGGAAAGAATTTGAAGACCATTTGAAAAGAAAATTTTGCAATCTTCTGTTCATCTCCAGTCAGCAACCTTTAAAAAAATATAATGCTTAAACCGTAATACTGTAAAATGCTATTACAATTTAAAAATATAGCTGCAAGCAGCGATGGCGGGCTCAAGCCACCAGTGCCATCGCCACCCCGGTGGCATCAGGTAAACTGTGTCCAGCGGGCACATGCATTCACAATATCCCTCTGGCAGTGAGGTTTTAAAGGATATGGCAGTTAAAGGGTTAATCCGAATCATCTAGACTTTAAAATCACATTCACAGAACAATATATATGTATAACTTTAGTAACACTTTACAATAAGATTCCATTCATAAACATTATGTTAACATGAACAATATTTATATAGCATTCATTCACGTCAGTTAATATTCCAAACTTAAACATTAAAACATTGTTTTATTGTGATTTTTTTCCAAGCACATTTTACCAATTCCTAACCATATAAATCTTAATAACTACCATTATTTTTTATTTAATCATTTATGAGTGCTATACAATAGTCCAGGAAAGCTGGAAGAGAAAAACTCCTTATATTCATGTGTGCAGAATTATTAGGCATGTTTTCTTTTACAGATGAAATGCGCTAAAATAGACTTTTAACTCAAACTGTAAGGTCGAAAATTATGAAATACCCATGAGAAATATCAAACACAAATGCAATACAGAAATGGATAAGTTAAGACTTGACCATTGTACAAAAAATACTGACTGGGTCATGAGGTCAGAAAAGAAGAAGAAAAAAGCAGGTCAAGAAGAACTGACAAAAAGAATTGCAAAATAATTAGTAATTAATGTGAAGATTAATTTTTAGTCAATTCTGCAAGACAGACTTTTCAGGAAAGGAGGTGGAATAAAAATGAGCTCCTAAATCTTAATCCTGGATTCTGGAAGATATATTCCTCAAACCATCGAACAAGAGGAGGTGGTGCTGGTCCTTCACGAGTCACTCTAATCTGTTCATAAAGCCTATATATAAAGACTTAATATATAGTATTTCACAATACTTCATGGTATTCTAATTAAATCATTTTTTGGAATCTTAAGTCTCTCAGAGCCTGACACCGAGTAATTCTGGAGACTCCAGGAAAGTGGCAGTTCTGTAAAATGTTGGCGCTGGAGACTAAATGCACCCTGATAGTTTCACACCTAATTCACTTAACACACACACACACACACACACACACACACACACACACACACACATTACCCACAGTGACAGTGGGACTGAGTGACATCAGATGTATGATAGTTTTTTTTAATTTTCTATCATCCATACAGTGTTGTATAGTCATGAAACTATGGTCATGAGACCAGTCATTCTGAGGAAATATGCCTCAGAATGACTGGTCTTCTATGTGTACATTTTTTTTTTTAAAGTGTTTAGAAGCTGCACTTTAAAAAAATAAAAAGACATTTACTGGTTCCTTTTTTACTATTATTTCAAAAAATCATCACGGCAAAACCATTCAAGCTATCCAAAATTCATTCACACCTATTCTGTAAGATTAATTCTTTAAACAGTGGTAAAAGAGGATGTGGTGCTGAACCTTCAAGAGTCACTCAAAACGTTATCTGTCCATAAAGCCTATAAAGAATTATTCTTAATATACAGTTCAAAATACTTCAGCTTGTTATTCTAATTAAGTGAGGGTCATTTTATCAGTAAAATATATACAATTCATTTTTTTTTTAAAGATTTCTATAAATGATTTAAATCATACTCGTTTCTACAATAATTATTTAAAAGTAATCCTATAGCTCCCTCTGGTGGCCATTATAGGTACTAAGAATTGCAAGCTTGATTTATAAGTTATGATAGTTTTAATTTTAGGCTGGCTCTTGAAAGTGATAAAGCTATGAAACTTACTGTGCTTCCTTCAAATGAGGACTTCTACTTATATAAAAAATTATGAAGATTTAGAATGAAAAATTGTAAAGATATAGTAAAATAACTATTGTATTTTTTTTATGTTACTTTAATAAATCTCTATGGCAACACCATTTAAGCTATCCTAAACCCATTCACAATTTAACATCTCAGTATATAGGCATAATGTTGAAAAAGGAGTATGGAGTAGTATGAGTAGGAGTATGAATTCATTTGCAGGCTTTATCATAAATCCACAATAAAATTTCTGAGTTCTGTATCAATCAGTGTTGTTGTTTGTTTATTTTTATCTTTTATTTTTCATAGGAAGATAACTGACTCTTTACTCTCCTTTTTAATAAATGTGCTTATAAACCAAGGACAAGCTATTTATAGCTGTATTTATAAACTGCTTACTACTGACTATTAATATTGGGACAAGGCTTTATAAAGCATGAACTGACTATTTACTAATGAGTGCAGTTATTATAAAGTGTTATCAATGAATTTGCTAATGTTAACAAATTAGACATTATTTTACAGTGTTATCAAATCCTTAAATGACTCATAAGCATTTGTGAAAGTTCTGCTTGCATTACAGCTTAGTATTGATCTGTGAGCTGAACAGATTTACTGTTACATCCATGAGATTATGTAAATTAAAATAAATATAATGTCACAGGATGTCATAGGTCAGTATCAAATGAGTTTGAAATTATTATTTGCAGCACAAATAAGGTTTTTTTAGGATTTTTAAAAATCCCTAAAACTGTCAGAAAAAGGTTAAGGCCTAAGCTATTTCTATGTGAGTGGCTAATTTTATTTTTGTTTTTATAATTGTAATACACAAACTATGAAATTATACAAAATGTATAAAAAGATAAATAAATAAATACGCACACATTAAAAAAGCAGCCAAGTCGAATGAGTTTCCTTTTTTATATACTAGATTAAAATTGAAGACAGAAACAAGTGGTAAATGTGGTCACTTTAATATTCAAATCCAGTAGATCCAGTTTATGTTCACGTGGCTGTTTTCGTTTATATTCGCCAAGCTATTATGTATTTTGAAATAATCTTGTCCGTTATGTGTTCGTTCGTACGACGAAAGGCAGAATCCTGCAGCTCAAGGCAGAATCCTGCAGCTCGAGAGATATATGTTATTCTGCCAGTCGCGCTTTCAAATAGTCTTGCACACTTAAACAGGTCACAAACACCTGCATTTAGCTCTTGTTGTGTTACAATGGGTTTATTGTGTGCATTTGTGGTAATATTTTATTTAAAAAAGCTCTTAAACAAGAATAAATTCGTTTGTTTTGAGCTGGACACTGTACGCGCTGATCGGAGGCGGTGATTTCAGATAGGCAGCCACAAATATTTCATTTTCACACAAACAGTTCAAAAACATCTTAATTTAGCTCTTGGTGTGTTCTAATTGGTTGATTGTGTGATATCGCTGTAATAATTTATTTTTAAAAGCTTTAAAACAGGAATAAATTCGTTTTCTCTGAGCTCTTTACTCCAGACGCTCGTGATCACAGCGGTGATTCATCTCTCCTATTTCTCACGTATCTCTGGCCAGAAATAATTTATCCATGAGCCCTGAACCGGTAATAATCAGATATGTTGGTTTAGCTTGTCAGTGTGAATTAAATCTAAGTATTTGTTTGTATTTTTAACCGATTTAAAAGTGAAAGTAAAAGTCCGGGAATTGAACCTGTAGGGGCGCTATTTCTCTCAGACAATGGAAGTCTGAAGCACATATACTCAAACAGAGGGACAGCGTGAGATGAGATGTCTGACAGTTTTTTAATTTTCTGTTATGCATACAGTGTTGTAAAGTCGTGAAACTATGCATATTTCCTCAGAATGACTTTTTCATCTGTATGAAAAAATTATTTGACGTGTTTGGAAGCTGCAATTTAAAAATACAATAATGATTCCCTTTGTAAGGTCATTTAAAAAAATCACCACGGCAAAACCATTCAAGCTATCCAAAATCCATTCACAATTTAAGTTCCTATCAGAAATACTGATGTGTGTTCAGAGTTTTGTGAAATTCTAAGTATGTTATTTGCCTCAAAATCACCTGAGAAGTATTCCAGTTTGACATGTTGCCACGGCAACAATTTTTTAGATATCAATATCCCCCTTGCAGATTTATATCGGCTGTGTTTTAACATTATTCTGATGAAGTTTGAAGCAAATCGAGTAATAATAAGATGCTGAATTCAAATCATTTTGAAAATGACACACTTCCTTCTGCCAGTTGGTGGCGCTATAACTTTGACTCCTAATAGTCACATATATGCGATCGACATTATACAACGAATAATCTGATGAAGTTTGATTAAAATCAGGAAATGTATGTGGATGGTATTAGACACTTCCTGTTTCTAATTTCTTGCCATAATTTCAACGCCTCGCCACGAGCAAACCGTTCGAGATATCAAAAATCCCCTGGCAATTTTTCATCCCCAGTGTCTTGAGATCATGTTGACCGAGTTTGGCGGCAATCGAGAAAAAAACCTATGACAAGTATTTCAAATTCCAGAGCATGCGCTTTTTACATAACTCTAAATAGCTGACTTCCTGTTGGGTGGAGCCTATGACATGCAATACGAAAGTTGTTCGGCACGATGAGATCTATATGTGTACTGAGTTTCATATGAATATGTGCAAGTATGTGTGAGCTATACATCAACATTTCTGACTGTGTTCCAGGGGGCGCCGTAGAGCCACTGTGCCACGCCCGGGTCCCAGCCTCTGCAGGCTCCTAAAGGCCACAGATTCCAAAGTGTGCGCAAATTTTCAAGAGTTTTTGAGTATATTAAGGACCCCAAAAGCCCCTACAACTTTGACGAAAAATTTGAATACTAAACCCTAAATAGCCAACTTCCTGTTGGGCGGAGCCTATGATATGCAATACAAAAGTTGTTTGGATTGATGAGATTTATATGTGTACCGAGTTTCATACGTCTACGAGCAAGAATGTATGATATATGGCCCTCCATATTCCAGGGGGCGCTGTAGAGCCCCTGTGCCACGCCCGTGTATCAGTCTCTGCCCGGCCCTAATGGCCGCAGGTTCCAATCTGTGTGCCAATTTTCAAGACTTTTTAAGCATGTTAAGGGCCCCAAAAGCCCCCGAGACGTTGGAAAAAAATAATAATAATAATAATAATAATAAATATAGCTGCAAGCAGCGATGGCGGGCTCAAGCCACCAATGCCATCGCCACCCCGGTGGCATCAGTTAAACTGTGCCCAGCGGGCACATGCATTCACAATATCCCTCTGGCAGTGAGGTTTTAAAGGATATGGCAGTTAAAGGGTTAATCCGAATCATCTAGACTTTAAAATCACATTCACAGAACATATATATTTAGTAACACTTTACAATAAGATTTCATTTATAAACATTATGTTTACATGAACAATATTTATATAGCATTCATTCATGTCAGTTAATATTCCAAACTTAAACATTAAAACATTGTTTTGTGATTTTTTTCCAAGCACATTTTACCAATTCCAAACAATATCAATCTTAATAACTACCATTATTTTTTATTTAATAATTTATGAGTGTTATACAATAGTCCAGGAAAGCTGGAAGAGAAAAACTCCTTATATTCATGTGCAGAATTATTAGGCATGTTTTCTTTTACAGATGAAATGCACTAAAAAAGAGTTTTAACTCAAACTATTTTAACTCAAAGTCGAAAATTATGAAATACCCATGAGAAATATCAAACACAAATGCAATACAGAAATGGATAAGTTAAGACTTGACCATTGTACAAAAATGCTGACTGGGTCATGAGGTCAGAAAAGAAGAAGAAAAAAAAAAAACAGGTCAAGAAGAACTGACAAAAAGAATTGCAAAATAATTAGGAATTAATGTGAAGATTAATTTTTAGTCAATTCTGCAAGACAGACTTTTCAGGAAAGGAGGTGGAATAAAAATGAGCTCCTAAATCTTAATCCCGGATTCTGGAAGATATATTCCTCAAACCATCGGACAAGAGGAGGTGGTGCTGGTCCTTCACGAGTCACTCTAATCTGTTCATAAAGCCTATATATAAAGTCTTAATATATAGTATTTCACAATACTTCATGGTATTCTAATTAAATCATTTTTTGGAATCTTAGATCTCTCAGAACCTGACACATTGTAATTCTGAGACTCCAGGAAAGTGGCAGTTCTGTAAAATGTTGGCGCTGGAGACTAAATGCTCCCTGATAGTTTCACACCTAATTCAATTAACACACACACACACACACACACACACACACACACACATCACCCACGGTGACAGAGGGACAGAGTGACATCAGATGTATGATAGTTTTTTTAATTTTCTGTCATCCATATAGTGTTGTATAGTCATGAAACTATGCATATTTCCTCAGAATGACTTGTCTTCTATGTGTACAATTTTTAAAAGTGTTTAGAAGCTGCACTTTAAAACAATAAAAGACATTTACTGGTTACTTTTTTACTGTTATTTCAAAAAATCACCACGACAAAACCATTCAAGCCATTCAAAATGCATCCGCACCTGTACTGTAAGATACATTCTTTAAACAGTGGTAAAAGAGGATGTGGTGCTGATCCTTCAAGAGTCACTCAAAACGTGTCTGTCCATAAAGCCTATAAAGAATTATTCTTAATATACAGTTCACAATACTTCAGCTTGATATTCTAATTAAGTGAGGGTCATTTTATCAGTAAAATACATAAAATTCATATTATTTTTCTTTGAAAGATTTCTATAAATGATTTAAATCATACTTGTTTCTACAATAATTATTTAAAAGTAATCCTTTAGCGCCATCTGGTGGCCATTATAGGTACTAAGAATTGCAAGCTTGATTTATATGTTATGATAGTTTTAATTTTATGCTGGCTCTTGAAAATGATAAAGCTATGAAACTTACTGTGCTTCCTTCAAATGATGACTTCTACGTATATAAAAAATTATGAAGAGTTGGAATTAAAAATGTTAAAGATATAGTAAAATAACTATTGTATTTTTTTATGTTACTTTAATAAATCGCTATGGCCACACCATTTAAGGTATCCTAAACCCTTTCGAAATTTAACATCTTCAGTATATGGCTTCATGTTAAAACAGTTTGGTGTGAACTACTTATGTCTTCTTAGAGGAGAATGAATTCATTTACAGGATGATTTTATCATAAATCCACAATAACATTTCTGAGTTCTGTATCAATCTGTGTTGTTGTTTGTTTATTTTTATTTTTCATAGGAAGATAACTGACCCTTTACTCTCCTTTTTAATAAATGTGCTTATAAAACCAAGAACAAGCTATTTATAGCTGTATTTATAAACTGCTTACTACTGACTATTAATATTGGGACAAGGCTTTATAAAGCATGAACTGACTATTTACTAATGAGTGCAGTTATTATAAAGTGTTATTAATGCATTTGCTAATCTTAACAAATTAGACATTATTTTACAGTGTTATCAAATCCTTAAATGATTTGTAAGTGTTTTGTAATGATTTTATTGACCTACAAGCATTTGTGAAAGTTCTGCTTGCATTACAGCTTAGTATTGATCTGTGAGCTGAACAGATTTACTGTTACATCCATGAGATTATGTAAATTCAAATAAATAGCATGTCACAGGATGTCAGAGGTCAGTATCAAATGAGTTTGAAATTATTATCTGCAGCACAAATAAGGTTTTTTAGGATTTTTTTTAAAAAAAACCTAAAACTGTCAGAAAAGGATAAGGCCTAAGATTTCTATGTGAGTGGCTAAATTTATTAGTTTTTATAACTATAATGCATAAACTATGAAATTATACAAAATGTATAAAAAAGTACAACAGTTATTGTTTTCCAATGTTTTTTATTTAATTTATTTTTTGGGATTTACATAAAAACAAATTAGCCTACTGCAATCATTCTAAACAGCTTGAATAAAACCTGTTAATATTTATTATAGACCACTATAACTGTGTATAATCTAAGAAACAAGTTTATTATTATTTAAATAAAAGTGTGTACACCAGATAAACTGGACGATAAAGAAATTGCTAACAATAGTATAATAGAGCATGTTTTAGGTTTTTAGGCGTTTAGATGCAGAAATGGACCAATCAAATGTAAAATAAAATGTAATTGATTTAATTAAATATAGATTAATTCTTGTTAGAGCAAAATAATAAATAAATACGTACACACATTAAAAAAGCCGCCAAGATGAATGAGTTTCCTTTTTTATATGTAGATTAAAATTGAAGACAGAAGCAGCTGGTATATGCGGTCACTTAATATTAAAATCCAGTAGATCTACTTCAGATTTATTTCTCAACAGTTTATGTTCACGTGGCTGTTTTCGTTTATATTAGCCAAGCTATTATGTATTTCGAAATAATCTTGTCCGTGATGTGTTCGTTCTTACGACGAAAGGCAGAATCCTGCAGCTCGAGAGATATGTTATTCTGCCAGTCGCGCTTTCAAATAGTCTTGCGCACTTAAACGGGTCACAAACACCTGCATTTAGCTCGTGTAGTGTTATAATGGGTGTATTGTGTGCATTTATGACAATATTTTATTTGAAAAAGCTCTTAAACAAGAATAAATTCATTAGTTTTGAACTTGTGACACTGTGCGCGCTGATCGGAGGCAGTGATTTCAGCCGCGAATATTTCATTTTCACACAAACAGTTCAAAAACATCTCAATTTAGCTCCTGGTGTGTTCTAATTGGTGAATTGTGTAATATCGCTTTAATATTTTAATTTTAAAAGCTATAAAACAAGAATAAACTCGTTTTTTCTGAGCTCGTCATTCCACACGCTCCTGCTCAGAGCGGTGATTCATCTCTCGTGTTTCTCACGTATCACTGACCACACATCAATTATAAATGAGCCCTGACCTGGTAATAATCATATATGTTGGTTTAGCTTGTCAGTGTGAATTAAATCTAAGTATTTATTTGTATTTTAACCGATTTAAAAATGAAACTAAAAGAGAGTCTCCTCCCTTTCAGTCGAATTTCCCTTTCAGGAATTGCACCTGTAGGGGCGCATTTTCTCTCAGACAATGGAAGTCTGAAGCACATATACTCAAACAGAGGGACAGAGTGATATGAGATGTCTGACAGTTTTTTAATTTTCTATTATCCATACAGTGTTGTAAAGTCGTGAAACTATCCATATTTACTCAGAATGACTTTTTGTCTGTATGAAAAAAGGTTTTGAAGTGTTTGGAATTTAAAAATGCAGGAAAATTAATAATTCCAGTTTTACTGTCATTAAAAAAAATCACCACGACAAAACCGTTCAAGCTATCCAAAATCCATTGGCAATTTAAGTTGTTTAAAATATTTTGGCATCATGTAGACAAAGTTTGGTGTGTATAGTGTTACTCTCCTCTGAGCAGTATGCATTAATTCACAACTAAATGTAAAAAAAAATCCACAATCAAATCAAAATAGCTGACTTCCTGTTGATCGTAGCTGATGACTGTGAATTAGAAAGTTGTCCGTCTTGATAAGAACAATTTTTTTACCGAGTTTGGTGTCTGTAGCTAAAACTAACCCCCCCACTTTTGACAAAAGGTGGCGCTATAGAGTGCCTCTTCCACGCCCTCTTATGAACTTTTGCCAGTGTCTAGTTATCATAAATACTGATATGTGTTCTGAGTTTGATGAAATTCTAAGCATGTTATATGCCTCAAAATCACCTGAGAAGTATTCCAGTTTGACATGTTGCCACGCCAACAATTTTTTAGATATCAATATCTCCCTTGCAGATTTATATCGGCTGTGTTTTAACATTATTCTGATGAAGTTTGAAGCAAATCGAGTAATAATAAGATGCTGAATTCAAAGCATTTTGAAAATGACACACTTCCTTCTGCCAGTTGGTGGCGCTATAACTTTGACTCCTAATAGTCACATATATGCGATCGACATCATACAACGAATAATCTGATGAAGTTTGATTAAAATCAGGAAATGTATGTGGACGGTATTAGACACTTCCTGTTTCTCATTTCTCGCCATAATTTCAACGCCTCGCCACGAGCAAACCGTTCGAGATATCAAAAATCCCCTGGCAATTTTTCATCCCCAGTGTCTTGAGATCATGTTGACCGAGTTTGGCGGCAATCGAGAAAAAAACCTATGACAAGTATTTCAAATTCCAGAGCATGCGCTTTTTACATAACTCTAAATAGCTGACTTCCTGATGGGCGGAGCCTATGACATGCAATACGAAAGTTGTTTCGCACGATGAGATCTATATGTGTACTGAGTTTCATATGAATATGTGCAAGTATGTGTGAGCTATACATCAACATTTATGACTGTGTTCCAGGGGGCGCCGTAGAGCCCCTGTGCCACGCCCGGGTCCCAGCCTCTGCAGGCTCCTAAAGGCCACAGATTCCAAAGTGTGCGCAAATTTTCAAGAGTTTTTGAGTATGTTAAGGACCCCAAAAGCCCCCACAACTTTGACGAAAAATTTGAATACTAAACCCTAAATAGCCAACTTCCTGTTGGGCGGAGCCTATGATATGCAATACAAAAGTTGTTTGGATTGATGAGATTTATATGTGTACCGAGTTTCATACGTCTACGAGCAAGAATGTATGATATATGGCCCTCCATATTCCAGGGGGCGCTGTAGAGCCCCTGTGCCACGCCCGTGTATCAGTCTCTGCCCGGCCCTAATGGCCGCAGGTTCCAATCTGTGTGCCAATTTTCAAGACTTTTTAAGCACGTTAAGGGCCCCAAAAGCCCCCGAGACGTTGGAAAAAAATAATAATAATAATAATAATAATAAATATAGCTGCAAGCAGCGATGGCGGGCTCAAGCCACCAATGCCATCACCACCCCGGTGGCATCAGGTAAACTGTGCCCAGCGGGCACATGCATTCACAATATCCCTCTGGCAGTGAGGTTTTAAAGGATAGAGGGGAGCGTAGAGGGGAGCGTGCATTTGCAGTGGCTGGGCCACGACTCTGGAATACCCTGCCTTTAGAGATCAGACTGGCCCCTTCCTTGTCTATTTTTAAATCTTTGCTAAAAACTTTTTTATTTTCCTTAGTGTACTGACTACTGTGTTATGCTACATTTTGAAATGGATGGTTTTAAATTTTTTGTCTGGTCTATTTTTATGTATGTGTAATATTCTTGCTCTTATGTTAAAGCACTTTGGTCAGCCAGGAGGCTGTTGTAAATGCGCTATACAAATAAATTGAACTTGAACTAGAACTTGAATTTGATATGGTAGTTAAAGGGTTAATCCGAATCATCTAGACTTTAAAATCACATTCACAGAACAATATATATATATATATATATATATATATATATATATATATATATATATATATATATATATATAACTTTAGTAACACTTTACAATAAGATTTCATTTATAAACATTATGTTAACATGAACAATATTTATATAGCATTCATTCATGTCAGTTAATATTCCAAACTTAAACATTAAAACATTGTTTTATTGTGATTTTTTTCCAAGCACATTTTACCAATTCCAAACCATATCAATCTTAATAACTGCCATTATTTTTTATTTAATCATTTATGAGTGCTATACAATAGTCCAGGAAAGCTGGAAGAGAAAAACAGGTCAAGAAGAACTGACAAAAGAATTGCAAAAGAATTAGGAATTAATGTGAAGATTAATTTTTAGTCAATTCTGCAAGACAGACTTTCAGGAAAGGAGGTGGAATAAAAATGAGCTCCTAAATCTTAATCCCAGATTCTGGAAGATATATTCCTCAAACCATCGGACAAGAGTAGGTGGTGCTGGTCCTTCACGAGTCACTCTAATCTGTTCATAAAGCCTATATATAAAGTCTTAATATATAGTATTTCACAATACTTCATGGTATTCTAATTAAATAATTTTTTGGAATCTTAGATCTCTCAGAACCTGACACATTGTAATTCTGAGACTCCAGGAAAGTGGCAGTTCTGTAAAATGTTGGCGCTGGAGACTAAATGCTCACTGATAGTTTCACACCTAATTCACTTAAAACACACACAAACACACACACACACAGTGACAGAGGGACAGAGTGACATCAGATGTATGTTTTTTAATTTTCTGTCATCCATATAATGTTGTATAGTCATGAAACTATGCATATTTCCTCAGAATGACTTGTCTTCTATGTGTACATTTTTTTGAAGTGTTTAGAAGCTGCACTTTTTTTTACTGGTTCCTTTTTTACTATTATTTCAAAAAATCACCACGACAAAACCATTCAAGCTATCCAAAATTCATTCACACCTGTTCTGTAAGATTAATTCTTTAAACAGTGGTAAAAGAGGATGTGGTGCTGAACCTTCAAGAGTCACTTAAAACGTATCTGTCCATAAAGCCTATTAAGAATTATTCTTAATATACAGTTCACAATACTTCAGCTTGTTATTCTAATTAAGTGAGGGTCATTTTATCAGTAAAATTCCTAAAATACATATTATTTTATTTGAAAGATTTCTATAAATTATTTAAATCATACTCGTTTCTCCAATAATTATTTAAAAGTAATCCTATAGCTCCATCTGGTGGTCATTATTGGTACTAAGAATTGCAAGCTTGATTTATAAGTTATGATAGTTTTAATTTTATGCTGGCTCTTGAAAATGATAAAGCTATGAAACTTACTGTGCTTCCTTCAAATGAGGACTTCTACTTATATAAAAAATTATGAAGAGTTAGAATGAAAAATTGTAAAGATATAGTAAAATAACTATTGTATTTCTTATGTTACTTTAATAAATCTCTATGGCAACACCATTTAAGCTATACTAAACCCATTCACAATTTAACATCTCAGTATATTGGCATCATGTTGAAAAAGGAGTATGGAGTAGTATGAGGAGGAGTATGAATTCATTTACAGGCTGATTTTATCATAAATCCACAATAAAATTTCTGAGTTCTGTATCAATCTGTGTTGTTGTTTGTTTATTTTTATCTTTTATTTTTCATAGGAAGATAACTGACCCTTTACTCTCCTTTTTAATAAATGTGCTTATAAACCAAGGACAAGCTATTTATAGCTGTATTTATAAACTGCTTACTACTGACTATTAATATTGGGACAAGGCTTTATAAAGCATGAACTGACTATTTACTAATGAGTGCAGTTATTATAAAGTGTTATCAATGAATTTGCTAATGTTAACAAATTAGACATTATTTTACAGTGTTATCAAATCCTTAAATGAGTCATAAGCATTTGTGAAAGTTCTGCTTGCATTACAGCTTAGTATTGATCTGTGAGCTGAACAGATTTACTGTTACATCTATGAGATTATGTAAATTCAAATAAATATAATGTCACAGGATGTCATAGGTCAGTATCAAATGAGTTTGAAATTATTATTTGCAGCACAAATTAGTTTTTTTTAGGATTTTTAAAAATCCCTAAAACTGACAGAAAAAGGTTAAGGCCTAAGCTATTTCTATGTGAGTGGCTAAATTTATTTTTGTTTTCATAATTGTAATACACAAACTATGAAATTATACAAAATGTATAAAAAGGTAAATAAATAAATACGCACACATTAAAAAAGCAGCCAAGTCGAATGAGTTTCCTTTTTTATATAGATTAAAATTGAAGACAGAAGCAAGTGGTAAATGTGGTCACTTTAATATTCAAATCCAGTAGATCCAGTTTATGTTCACGTGGCTGTTTTCGTTTATGTTCGCCAAGCTATTATGTATTTTGAAATAATCTTGTCCGTGATGTGTTCGTTCGTACGACGAAAGACAGAATCCTGCAGCTCGAGAGATATGTTATTCTGCCAGTCGCGCTTTCAAATAGTCTTGCACACTTAAACAGGTCACAAACACCTGCATTTAGCTCTTGTAGTGTTACAATGGGTTTATTGTGTGCATTTGTGGTAATATTTTATTTAAAAAAGCTCTTAAACAAGAATAAATTCGTTTGTTTTGAGCTCGACACTGTACGCGCTGATCGGAGGCGTGATTTCAGATAGGCAGCCACAAATATTTCATTTTCACACAAACAGTTCAAAAACATCTGAATTTAGCTCTTGGTGTGTTCTAATTGGTTGATTGTGTGATATCGCTGTAATAATTTATTTTTAAAAGCTTTAAAACAGGAATAAATTCGTTTTCTCTGAGCTCTTTACTCCAGACGCTCGTGGTCACAGCGGTGATTCATCTCTCCTATTTCTCACGTATCTCTGGCCAGAAATAATTTATCCATGAGCCCTGAACCGGTAATAATCAGATATGTTGGTTTAGCTTGTCAGTGTGAATTAAATCTAAGTATTTGTTTGTATTTTTAACCGATTTAAAAGTGAAAGTAAAAGTTCGGGAATTGAACCTGTAGGGGCGCAATTTCTCTCAGACAATGGAAGTCTAAGCACATATACTCAAACAGAGGGACAGAGTGAGATGAGATGTCTGACAGTTTTTTAATTTTCTGTTATCCATACAGTGTTGTAAAGTCGTTAAACTATGCATATTTCCTCAGAATGACTTTTTCATCTGTATGAAAAAATTCTTTGACGTGTTTGGAAGCTGCAATTTAAAAATACAATAATGATTCCCTTTGTAAGGTCATTTAAAAAAATCACCATGGCAAAACCATTCAAGCTATCCAAAATCCATTCACAATTTAAGTTCCTATCAGAAATACTGATGTGTGTTCAGAGTTTTGTGAAATTCTAAGTGTTATTTGCCTCAAAATCACCTGAGAAGTATTCCAGTTTGACATGTTGCCACGCCAAAAATTTTTTAGATATCAATATCCCCCTTGCAGATTTATATCGGCTGTGTTTTAACATTATTCTGATGAAGTTTGAAGCAAATCGAGTAATAATAAGATGCTGAATTCAAATCATTTTGAAAATGACACACTTCCTTCTGCCAGTTGGTGGCGCTATAACTTTGACTCCTAATAGTCACATATATGCGATCGACATCATACAATGAATAATCTGATGAAGTTTGAATATAGCTGCAAGCAGCGATGGCGGGCTCAAGCCACCAATGCCATCGCCACCCCGGTGGCATCAGGTAAACTGTGCCCAGCGGGCACATGCATTCACATTATCCCTCTGGCAGTGAGGTTTTAAAGGATAAGGCAGTTAAAGGGTTAATCAGAATCAACAAGACTTTAAAATCACATTCACAGAACAATATATATAACTTTAGTGACACTTTACAATAATATTTCATTTCTAAACATTATGTTAACATGAACAATATTTATATAGCATTCATTCATGTCAGTTAATATTCCAAACTTAAACATTAAAACATTGTTTTTTTGTGATTTTTTTCCAAGCACATTTTACCAATTCCAAACCATATCAATCTTAATAACTACCATTATTTTTTATTTAATCATTTATGAGTGCTATACAATAGTCCAGGAAAGCTGGAAGAGAAAAACTCCTTATATTCATGTGTGCAGAATTATTGGGCATGTTTTCTTTTACAGATGAAATGCAATAAAAAAGAGTTTTAACTCAAACTGTTTTAACTCAAAGTCGAAAATTATGAAATACCCATGAGAAATATCAAACACAAATGCAATACAGAAATGGATAAGTTAAGACTTGACCATTGTAGAAAAATGCTGACTGGGTCATGAGGTCAGAAAAGAAGAAGAAGAAAAAAAAACAGGTCAAGAAGAACTGACAAAAATAATTGCAAAATAATTAGGAATTAATGTGAAGATTAATTTTTAGTCAATTCTGCAAGACAGACTTTCAGGAAAGGAGGTGGAATAAAAATGAGCTCCTAAATCTTAATCCCGGATTCAGGAAAATATATTCCTCAAACCATCGGACAAGAGGAGGTGGTGCTGGTCCTTCACAAGTCACTCTAATCTGTTCATAAAGCCTATATATAAAGTCTTAATATATAGTATTTCACAATACTTCATGGTATTCTAATTAAATCATTTTTTGGAATCTTAGATCTCTCAGAACCTGACACATTGTAATTCTGAGACTCCAGGAAAGTGGCAGTTCTGTAAAATGTTGGCGCTGGAGACTAAATGCTCCCTGATAGTTTCACACCTAATTCACTTAACACACACACACACACACACACACAGACACATTACCCACAGTGACAGAGGGACAGAGTGACATCAGATGTATGATAGTTTTTTAATTTGCTATCATCCATATAGTGTTGTATAGTCATGAAACCATGCATATTTCCTCAGAATGACTTGTCTTCTATGTGTACATTTTTTTGAAGTGTTTAGAAGCTGCACTTAAAAAAAGTAAAGACATTTACCGGTTACTTTTTTATTGTTATTTCAAAAAATCACCACGACAAGACCATTCAAGCCATTCAAAATTCATCCGCACCTGTACTGTTAGATACATTCTTTAAACAGTGGTAAAAGAGGATGTGGTGCTGATCCTTCAAGAGTCACTCAAAACGTATTTGTCCATAAAGCCTATAAAGAATTATTCTTAATATACAGTTCACAATACTTCAGCTTGTTATTCTAATTAAGTGAGGGTCATTTTATCAGTAAAATACATAAAATTCATATTATTTTTCTTTGAAAGATTTCTATAAATGATTTAAATCATACTTGTTTCTACAATAATTATTTAAAAGTAATCCTATAGCGCCATCTGGTGGCCATTATTGGTACTAAGAATTGCAAGCTTGATTTATATGTTATGATAGTTTTAATTTTATGCTGGCTCTTGAAAATGATAAAGCTATGAAACTTACTGTGCTTCCTTCAAATGATGACTTCTACGTATATAAAAAATTATGAAGAGTTGGAATTAAAAATTTTAAAGATATAGTAAAATAACTATTGTATTTTTTTTTATGTTACTTTAATAAATCGCTATGGCCACACCATTTAAGGTATCCTAAACCCATTCGCAATTTAACATCTTCAGTATATGGCTTCATGTTAAAAAAGTTTGGTGTGAACTACTTGTGTCTTCTTGGAGGAGTATGAATTCATTTACAGGCTGAGTTTATCATAAATCCACAATAACATTTCTGAGTTCTGTATCAATCTGTGTTGTTGTTTGTTTATTTTTTTTTATTTTTTTTTTCATAGGAAGATAACTGACCCTTTATTCTCCTTTTTAATAAATGTGCTTATAAACCAAGAACAAGCTATTTATAGCTGTATTTATAAACTGCTTACTACTGACTATTAATATTGGGACAAGGCTTTATAAAGCATGAACTGACTATTTACTAATGAGTGCAGTTATTATAAAGTGTTATCAATGCATTTGCTAATGTTAACAAATTAGACATTATTTTACAGTGTTATCAAATCCCTTAAATGATTTTTAAGTGTTTTGTAATGATTTTATTGACCTACAAGCATTTGTGAAAGTTCTGCTTGCATTACAGCTTAGTCTTGATCTGTGAGCTGAACAGATTTACTGTTACATCCATGAGATTATGTAAATTCAAATAAATATCATGTCACAGGATGTCAGAGGTCAGTATCAAATTAGTTTGAAATTATTATTTGCAGCACAAATAAGGTTTTTTAGGATTTTTAAAAATCCCTAAAACTGTCAGAAAAGGATAAGGCCTAAGATTTCTATGTGAGTGGCTAAATTTGTTTGTTTTTATAACTATAATGCATAAACTATGAAACTATACAAAATGTATAAAAAAGTACAAGTTATTGTTTTCCAATGTTTTTTATTTATTTATTTTTTTTTTTTTTGGATTTACATTTTAAAAAATTAGCCTAAGGCAATCATTCTAAACAGCTTGAATAAAACCTGTCAATATTTATTATAGACCACTATAACTGTGTATAATCTAACAAACAAGTTTATTATGAAAATAAAAGCGTGTACACCGGATAAATTGGACGATAAAGAAATTGCTAACAATAGTATACAATAGTTTTTAGGCGTTTAGATGCAGAAATGGAAAAATAAAATGTAAAATAAAATGTAATTGATTTAATTAAATATAGATTAAGTCTTGTTAGAGCAAAATAATAAATAGATACGTACACACATTAAACAAGCAGCCAAGATGAATGAGTTTAATTTTTTATATAGATTAAAATTGAAGACAGAAGCAGCTGGTATATGCGGTCACTTAATATTAAATTCCAATAGATCCACTTTAGATTTATTTCTCAACAGTTTATGTTCACGTGGCTGTTTTCGTTTATATTAGCCAAGCTATTATGTATTTTGAAATAATCTTGTCCTTGAAGTGTTCGTTCTTACGACGAAAGGCAGAATCCTGCAGCTCGAGAGATACATGTTATTCTGCCAGTCGCGCTTTCAAATAGTCTTGCACACTTAAACGGGTCACAAAAGACCTGCATTTAGCTCGTGTTGTGTTATAATGGATGTATTGTGTGCATTTATGGCAATAATTTATTTTAAAAAGCTCTTAAACAAGAATAAATTCGTTAGTTTTGAACTTGTGACACTGTGCGCGCTGATCAGAGGCAGTGATTTCAGATATAGGCAGCCGCGAATATATCATTTTCACACAAACAGTTCAAAAACATCTTAATTTAGCTCTTGGTGTGCTCTAATTGGTGAATTGTGTGATATCGCTGCAATACTTTATTTTTAAAAGCTTTAAAACAGGAATAAATTCGTTTTTTCTGAGCTTTTTACTCCAGACGCTCGTGGTCACAGCGGTGATTCATCTCTCGTGTTTCTCACGTATCTCTGGCCAGAAATAATTTATCCATGAGCCCTGAACCGGTAATAATCATATATGTTGGTTTAGCTTGTCAGTGTGAATTAAATCTAAGTATTTATTTGTATTTTAACCGATTTAAAAATGAAACTAAAAGAGAGTCTCCTCCCTTTCAGTCGAATTTCCCTTTCAGGAATTGAACCTGTAGGGGCGCATTTTCTCTCAGACAATGTAAGTCTCAGCACATAATACTCAAACAGAGGGACAGAGTGAGATGAGATGTCTGACAGTTTTTTAATTTTCTGTTATCCATACAGTGTTGTAAAGTCATTAAACTATGCATATTTACTCAGAATAACTTTTTTTCTGTATGAAAAAAGGTTTTGAAGTGTTTGGAATTTAAAAATGCAGGAAAATTAATAGTTCCATCTTTATTGTCATTTAAAAAAATCACCACGACAAAACCATCCAAGCTATCCAAAACCCATTCACAATTTAAGTTCCTCAATGTTTTTTCAACATGTACACCAAGTTTGGTGTGTATAGTGTTACTCTCCTCTGAGCAGTATGCATTAATTCACAGCTAAATGTAAAAAAAATCCACATTCAAATCAAAACAGCCGACTTCCTGTTGGTCGTAGCTGATGACTGTGAATTAGAAAGTTGTCCGTCTTAAAAAGAACAATTTTTGTACTGAGTTTGGTGTTTGTAGCTAAAACTAACCCCCCCACTTTTGACAAAAGGTGGCGCTATAGAGTGCCTCTTCCACACCCTCTTATGAACTTTTGCCAGTGTCTAGCTGTCACTAATACTGATATGTGTTCTGAGTTTGATGAAATTCTAAGCATGTTATATGCCTCAAAATCACCTGAGAAGTATTCCAGTTTGACATGTTGCCACGGCAACAATATTTTTTAGATATCAATATCCCCCCAGCAGATTTATATCGGCTGTGTTTTAACATTATTCTGATGAAGTTTGAAGCAAATCGAGTAAAAATAAGATGTTGAATTCCAAGCATTTTGAAAATGACACACTTCCTGCTGCCAGTTGGTGGCGCTATAACTTTGACTCCTAATAGTCACATATATGTGATCGACATCATACAATGAATAATCTGATGAAGTTTGATTGAAATCAGGAAATGTATCTGGATGGTATTAGACACTTCCAGTTTCTCAATTCTCGCCATAATTTCAACGCCTCGCCACGAGCAAACCGTTCGAGATATCAAAAATCCCCTGGCAATTTTTCATCCCCAATGTCTTGAGATCATGTTGACCGAGTTTGGTGGTAAATGAGTAAAAAACCTATGACAAGTATATCAAATTCCAGAGCATGCGCTTTTTACATAACTCTAAATAGCTGACTTCCTGTTGGGCGGAGCCCAATGACATGCAATACGAAAATTGTTTGGCACAATGAGATCTATATGTGTACTGAGTTTCATATGAATATGTGCAAGTATGTGTGAGCTATACATCAACATTTATGACTGTGTTCCAGGGGGCGCCGTAGAGCCCCTGTGCCACGCCCGGGTCCCAGCCTCTGCAGGCTCCTAAAGGGCACAGATTCCAAAGTGTGTGCAAATTTTCAAGAGTTTTTGAGTATGTTAGGGACCCCAAAAGCCCCCACAACTTTGACCAAAAATATGAATAATAAACCCTAAATAGCCAACTTCCTGTTGGGCGGAGCCTATGACATGCAGTACGAAAGTTGTTTGGTTTAATGAGATCTACATGTGTACCAAGTTTCATGTGTCTACGTGCAAGTATGTGTGATATATGGCCCTCAGTATTCCAGGGGGCGCTGTAGAGCCCCTGTGCCACGCCCGTGTATCAGTCTCTGCCCGACCCTAATGGCCGCAGGTTCCAATCTGTGTGCCAATTTTCAAGAGTTTTCGAGCATGTTAAGGACCCCAAAAGCCCCCGTAACGTTAGAAAAAAATAATAATAATAATAATAATAAAAAATAATCCTAAGGAAAACAATAGGGCTCTCGCCCTCCAGGCTTGAGCCCTAATAAAAAATAATCCTAAGGAAAACAATAGGCCTCTCGCCCTTTGGGCTTGAGCCCTAATAAATATAGCTGCAAGCAGCGATGTCGGGCTCAAGCCATCAGTGCAACGCCACCCCGGTGGCATCAGGATAACTGTGCCCAGCGGGCATAAGCATTTACAGTAACCCTCTGACAATCAAGTTTTAAGGGATGCGGCAGTTAAAGGGTTAATCCGACCAATCTAGACTTTGAAATCACATACACAGAACAATATATATAACTTTAGTAACACTTTATTTTAATATTTATAAAAAATGTATAAGGTGTGCATTGTAGCTGACACTTATATGAACACATTACAATTGTTTTATGAGTGCAAGTCTTTCTTCTCAAATGCTATTGAGCTTCAAATTTGCATTTGAGCCCATGTGAAAAAGTAGCATAATTTACATATGACTTACAGTTTGTTGTAATAAATATCAAACATTCAATTTAATTGTGCATTATAGCTGTCACCTAGATGAACAATTACAGTTGTTTTTATGACTGTAAGTCATTCTCTTCAAATGCTACTGACGTTAGAAAAGTGTATAACAATAGCACATGTAACTTTAGAGACCGGCCCTAAATTTGAGACTCTAGAAAGTCCAATGTCAAGACAACTTTATGCCTGTTTTATTTTCTTTAGTTTTCTTTTCTCTGTGCCGGATTGCTGATGTCCTATACCCAGGCATAAATGTCCATCCATAAATTACGAACATTCAGCCGCAAACATGAGGTGTGAGCGGTCGCGAGCGCGGATGGGAGAATGGCGCATGTTTTTTTTTTTTGTTTTTTTGAGCAACTGGGATGGTGCCCCCTCTGGGAGTTGGTGCCCTAAGAAGACTGCATACTATGCATATAGGGAGCAGCGGTACAATCTCGAAGATATATTCTTAAACCATCTTACAAGAGGAGGTGATGCTAATCCTTCAAGAATCGCATAAAAGCTATTCAAGTGTACAGTTTCCTTTTATTGCATCTTGAAATAAATATTTCTGAATTCTGAATCAAACTGGGTTGTGTTTATTTATTTATTTTATAAGACAACTGAGACTTTAATCTCCTTTGTAATATATGTGCTTTTAAACCAAGAACAATTTATTTATGGATTTATTACTGCTTAATAATGACTATTATTAAGGGAAAAGGCTTTATAATCATGAACTATTTACTAATGCTTAGCTAATGAGTGCAATTATTATAAAGTGTTACCATTGCATATACTAATGTTAACAAATTAGACATTATTTTACAGTGTTACCAAATCCTTAAATAATGTATTAGTGTTTTGTAATGATTTTAATGACCTATAAGCATTTGTGAAATAGTTTTGCTTGCATTGCAGCTTTATCTGTCAGTTGAAGAGTTTTACTGTTACATCCATGAGATTAATAAATGTCATGTCACGTCACAGGTTGTCATAGGTCAGTATCAAATGAGTTTGAAATTATTATTTGCAGCACAAATTAGGGTTCTTAGGATGTTTTTAAATCCCTAAAACTGTCAGAAAAGGATAAGGCCTAAGAGATTTCTTAACCTGTAATGAAAGGAAAAAACACCACCATTAGCAACAACAAAAACAATAACAATTTAAAATATAGATTTTTTTTTCCTGATTATTAAAGGGATGATTAGGTCTCTCTCTCTCTCTCTCTGCCAGACAGCCCCTCCCTACAGTCCACACACACTGTCACAGTCACCAACCCCCTCACACTCCCCCTCCCTCTCCCCCTCCCTTCCCTCACACAGACAGGGTGGCCAGAGTGAGATCATGTCAGTTGAGAAGTCTGACAGTTTTTTAATTTTCTTTTATCCATACAGTGTTGTAAAGTCGTGAAACTATGCATATTTCCTCAGAATGATTTGATCTTTGTATGAAAAAATGCTTTGAAGTGTTTGGAAGCTGCAATTTAAACATACAAGACAATTAATGTTTCCCTTTTTACTGTCATTTCAAAAATTCACCACGACAAAACCGTTCAAGCTAACCAAAATCCGTTCGCAATTTAAGTTCCTCAATGGTTTTTCTTCATGTAGACAAAGTTTGGTGTGTATAGTGTACTTCCCCTGGGAGGAGTATGCATTAATTCACAAAAGAAAATTCCCAAAAATCCATATTCAAGTCAAAATAGCCAACTTCCTGTTGGTCGTAGCTTATGACTGCGAATTAGAAAGTTGTCCGTCTTGATAAGAACAATTTATGTACCAAGTTTGGTGTCTGTAGCTAAAACTAATCCCCCCACTTTTGACAAAAGGTGGCGCTATAGAGTGCCTCTTCCACGCCCTTTAAAAAGCTTTTGCCATGGTCTAGCTATCTTTAATACTGATATCTGTTTCGAGTTTCATGTAAATCTGAGCTAGTTATCTGCCTAAAAATCACCAGAACAGAACATTCAAGTTTGACACGTTGCCATGGCAACACTATATTAGATATAAATATCCCCACGACAGATTGTCTTCGGCCGTGTTTTGTCATTATTCTGATGAAGTTTGAAGCAAATCAAGTAAAAATAAGATGCTGAATTCAAAGCGTTCTGAAAATGATTCACTTCCTGCTGCCAGTTGGTGGCGCTATAACTTTGACTCCTAATAGTCACATATATACGATCGGTATCATACAACGAACAAACCAATTAAGTTTGATCAAATTCAGCAAATGTATGTGGATGTTATTATACATTTCCTGTTTCTCATTTCTCGCCATAATTTCAACGCCTCGCCACGGGCAAACCGTTCGAGATATCAAAAATCTCTTCGCAATTTAGCATCCCCAATGTCTTGAGATCGTGTTCACCGAGTTTTGTGGTGAACGGGTGGAGTTCCTCAGAGGAGTATATCAAATTCCAGAGCATGTGTTTTTCATAAAACCCTAAATAGCCAACTTCCTGTTGGGCGGAGCTTATGACATGCAGTGTGAAAGTTGTTTGGTTTGATGAGTTATATATATGTACCAAGTTTCATATGTATACGTGCAAGTATGCATGATATATGGCCCTCGGTACTACAGGGGGCGCTGTAGAGCCCCTGTGCCACGCCCGTGTATCAGACTCTGCCCGGCCCTAATGGCCGCAGGTTCCAAGGTGTGTGCCAATTTTCAAGAGTTTTTGAGCATGTTAAGGACCCCAAAAGCCCCCGAAACCTTAGAAAAAAATTAGAAGAATAAAAAAAAAAAAAAAAAAAAAAAAAAATAATCCTAAGGAAAACAATAGGGCTCTCGCCCTCCAGGCTTGAGCCCTAATAATAAAAAATAATCCTAAGGAAAACAATAGGCCTCTCGCCCTTTGGGCTTGAGCCCTAATTACTTTTATATTTCAATTTTCCATAAATCTTCATGATCTTTCAGAAATCATTCTAATTCGCTGATTTGGTGCTCAAGTGATATTTCTTATTATCGTCAGTGTTGAAATTAGTTATACTGCTTTATATTTTTGTAGAAACCATTATATATTTTTCTCTGACGAGTAGAAAGTTCAAAAGAATAGAACATATATATTTTGAACAATAATTTTATTGTACAGTGCTAGGTAGTAAGTGATTACATGTAATCTGGATTATGTAATCCGATTCCAAAAATGAAGTGCTTGTAATTAGAGTATATTACATTTTGCTCTGATTACAGTTACTTTTTATGGTTTACATGATTACATATTTTTCACACAATGGAAGAAAATGATTCATGATGGAAGTCTGGACTAGTGGTCAACTGATATGTGTTTTTTGACAGCCGATGCTGATATACTTTATACTTTAGATGAAAGTATTTTTCGCAAATAAATTAATATTTAAATACAAATATAATAAAAAAAAGTAAACACTGTAACCAAGGGCACTCAGTATTCTGGGAAGTTTGTATGCACTGGGAATCTTTTTTTTTTTTTTCAAATAAAGCCAGGGTAACCCTCATTTTATATACAGCACACAGTGAAAATGAAACGAATATGACAGTGGACAAATGCATAAAGTGCAGTATAATTTGAAATCACCAGTTTAAAGTTTAAAGCATTCAAATCACACAGACTGACTATCATGCAGAGAACACGTGATCATGCTGGATCTCAAACCTGGATTCGACTAAGTTTGCAAGATTTGTGAAATTTTCATTAGTCATTCAAAGATTTGTTTAAATTATATAAATGCATATTTGCAAAATGCTGACGGCAAACGAGAAAGTA
The DNA here is from genome assembly GCF_023724105.1 of Carassius gibelio. Taxonomy (NCBI): domain Eukaryota; kingdom Metazoa; phylum Chordata; class Actinopteri; order Cypriniformes; family Cyprinidae; genus Carassius; species Carassius gibelio. Next base: position 16,898,194 of record NC_068406.1, read on the forward strand.
TTATAATATTTGCCTTTCTATTACTAATAGGCCTAATATAAAAGCAGTTGTTATAAAACTTTCTATATAAATTAATTCCTTTGTTTAACCATTTCTATTTGATTATTAGGCAGACTCCTATCCTTATTAGAAAGAACTGTTAATGATAATGACGAATGAGAGAGAGATTGTGAGCGCTGCCGCTCTCATCACCATATCAAACGCTATCAAAATAAGCACGCTCAAACACATCGGCCAAGCAGAAAAACGTACCGTCCAATGCCGATATTGTCCGATATATCGGCCTTGGTGATATATCGGTCGACCACTAGTCTGGACAAAACATTTCAAAACTGGAAGGGTTTGGGTCTGTAATGTCATTGTTTTCATGTTTATTAATGAAATATCTCTGAAGAAATGAATATTTCGAGTAATTTAACAACACATTCACATGTTTAGATTTGTCTAATTTCAGTTAATGGTCTCATTTATATGCAGGTAAACATGTAATAGCTTTACTATTAAAATTTAATATTTTATTGTAAATTTTTAAGATTTAATAATCTTTTAGCTTTTTATAAACTCACAAACCTACTGCAGTTCTTACATTAACCCCAGTTTGTCAAACCCTGGTGCAATGTAATGTTTAATGCATTTTATGAAGTTGATATAAAAGAAAAATTGCTTTTTATTTTAATATAGTATGTTTAAAGTACCTTTGAAACAAGTTTGCTAAAGGTAACCTAAAAGTAATCTTAAAAGTATTTAATTATGTTACCTAAAATGAGTAACCTTTGTTACATGTCTAATCTATAATCAATAACAGACTGCAATTTAAAAAAGTTATCTACCCATCCTTGATTTATATATGCATACTCATATATCCATGCTGCTGTTGTCTTTTCTCAGCACGTAAGGAGAGAAGGTTTTGGGACGGTCAGAAGGCAGTGTTTGTGGTTCTGGTGGGCAGCACAGTGGTTCTCCCTTGCGTTAACCGCCGGCCTATCTGGACAGAGGGCAACAGTCAGGAGGACCAACAACAAGTGGTGCACTGGGACCGTCAGCCTCCAGGGGTCCGACACGACCGTGCCGATCGGCTCATTGACCTGTACGCTTCTGGTGAGAGGCGTCACTATGGACCACTGTTTGTTCAGCAAAAGATGAATATATCTGCCACAGCGTTCTCGCAGGGAGATTTCTCTCTGATCATCTCAGACACCCAGCCTCTGGATCAGGGGCTATACTCTTGTCATCTCCACCATCACTACTGCGGTCTGCATGAGAGACGCATCTTCCAGCTTACTGTGACACCTCCAGTCCCTCAGATCCCTCAGGAACCCACAGATGAACCTCCGTATCTTCCCAGTGAAAACCCAAGTAAGAGCAACATTCACAGTGACAGTTAATAAAAAGGGTAACACTTTAGTATAAGGACCAATTCTCACTATTGAGTAGTTGCTTATTAGCATGCCTATTATTAATATATTGGCGGCTTATTACTACTTATAGAGCACATATTCTACATCCATAATCCTACCCAATACACCAACTTAACAACTACGTTACTAATTATTAATAAGGGGCAAATTATGAGTTTAATGAGGGAAAGACCATAGGTAATAGTTTGTTAATGGTGAGAATTGGGCCTTGAAATAAAGTGTGACCATAAAAATATGAGTCAAGAGATCAATCATGAGAAGCATGAATTCAATCAAGTTCATGTATTCAGTTTTCTCTATTCCAGCTTTTTGCTAGTCTATGTATAACACCTTCACAGCACACAAGGTGTTTCCAGAATTACCCCAAATTATCACAGAATAGCTGTTGCTGATCCTGAAGAAATGTGTTAAATGATATATTTGCATTTTAGAGTCTTAGGTTATGGAGTTCTCCTGATTTAATTTGCCTTTATTTATTTGTTAAATTCTTGGTTTTGATTATATTCACATGAGAAAAAGGCAAGGGTTGATGCTTGTTACTGGTATAGTCTACACTTGTCTTACAGAACAGTTTTGAATGACTTGATTAGCATTTATTGAGCCAAAGAAATAAAAAACACCCACCACACTGGGGCTCCTTTTTATGTCTACAGAATTAAATCTGCATTAACTAAATGCTAAATAAATTTAGTAAAAAGAAAGAAGAAAGAAAATAGGTTGGATGTAATCACAGGGCATGAACTCAGACAAACAATCCTGAACTAAAACAGTCTGAGGTTGAGGTAAGTCTGCAGATCTGGTTGCCCTGCTGTCTGGGTTGCCACGTTCACATTCATTAAAATGCAGCAGTTCTCCTTTAAAGCTTATTCTTCTTTCACTTCAAGCACGCTTCTTTTTCTCGCTTTCTCTTTTTTTCACTTGCATTCCACTGCTGTTCTCTCTCCCACTGTCACAGCTCGCTCTCTCAGTTTGAGTTCTGCTCTGGTTCAGATCATTCGATAGCCTAATGTTTTCCTTTGAGGTATTGCCAGGGAGACAGGAGGAAAGGAGGATAAGAAAGTGCTTTTTTGCATAAGACAGGGAGGTAGGTGATGTGAATTGAGAGATAAAAATAAGCAAGGAAATATATAAGAGACAGAGGGATTGATGCATACGTTTTAAAGATTTTTTACAGTGACAAAAGAGAAAGTGGGGATTGGCAGAATAACCTCTAATAAGAGAATGTGGGAAAGTCATTTTCTGTGGTTTAGTTATTCTGCGTCTACTGGACCCTAGACTACACAAACCTCAGTGGAATCTTGCGGATAATCACAGACTTTTGGGCAAGACAGGAAAGAGCTTAACACTATCTGCACTGCTGAATTCATTATTAACAACAAAATATTTCTGCATGGCCTCTTTTTTTGGGGGGGGGGGGGGGCAAAAAGCACTGAGCATCTGTGTTGTTCAGTGTCTGTATTTTGTTTTGATGTCAGTTTGTCTTGGCTGTCTTACTTGAATTAAAGGGATAGTTCTGTCATCATATAATTTCAAACCCATATGACTTTATTTCTTAAGTTACACATTAGAATACCGTGATAAATAGTCCAAACAACCTGTGCACTTGATATTAAAAGTTTTATGAAGCCTTATGACAAGTTTGTGTTCAGAACAACTCCATCTCTGTCCTTTCTGGAGTGTTTTTGGACAGCGTCTTGTTTATCTGCAGGAAAAGGGAAGTTTGCTTCATCTGTAAAGCATCTGGCCAGCTGTAGCTAGAGCTCAACATCAGACCATAAGCCATAAGGAGGAGACTGTTGTGGATTTAGGTCAGCCCACCCTCAACATCCCCTCATTCCCCCTTCAACCTTCCCTCAACCCGTTCTTAAGCCATCCAAAATGTGTCAGTCCTTCCTCTGTCTTGTTTAAGCATGAAGAAAAAGAAAACCGTCTGGCTCCAGCACAGCCATTACATAAAATCATTTCCTTTTAGGACTTTTTATAATTCTGTTTATCCTCTATAGTTCAGCCGTTTTAGACCAGGTGGTTCTAATCATGTGAATCACTCACTTTCAGCTTCCCCGGGATCTGGCATTTCAATAACTGTTCGAAATTTGCAAGGTTTAAGCATATTGATGTTCCCCTATGGTCTTAGAAGCAGGACGGTCCAAAGACAAGTCCCCATGGAAGCCCTGTTCTGGATTGTTTGGCCTAAAAATGTTTAGCTTTCATCATGAGCCCAAACTCAACATCATCATAAGCACGACTATTCTTGAAGACATCTGCTCATGAACAAACAGAAAATAAAGAATGCTGCTCGAGATCTGGAAGGCGTCCTTTTGAGCATCGTTTGCTTTTATAAATGATCTGTGATGTGAACATGCAAGGGAAGTCTGAAGTTAAATAAAACTCATCTTTGCATAATGACCATAAAATCACTGTTAAAAAATAATTTTGTGGAGAGGTCTGCTTTGTGGTTTTTGTGGTTTACCTAAGGTGAAAGATACAGAAATGAATGTGTTTTGAAATGATCTAGCTGCCTTTTCAGTAAAAAAGCATTTAAAAGAACACTCCACTTTTTTAAAAAATAGTCTCATTTTCCAACTCCCCTAGAGTTAAAAACAGTCGAGTTTTACTGTTTTTTTAATCCAGTCAGCCGATCTCTGGGTCTATCATTTTTAGCTTAATTTAGCATAGATCATTAAATATGATTAGACCGTTATCATCTCGCTCAAAAATTACCAGAGTTTTTTTATATTTTTCCTATTTAAACTTGACTCTTCTGTAGTTACATCGTGTACCAACACCGACGTAAAATGACAAGTTTTGCCTGAAAATTGTCCCTACTATTTTCAGGTGCTGTGTAATATCACTGCACCTGCTGCACCCATGGAACAGCAGCAAAGTTACTTGATTATTACGCCAGAATGAGAGTATAGTTCCTAGCCATATCAGCCTAGAAAATCACAACTTTTCATCTTCTGTTGGTATTAGTACACAATGCAACTACAGAAGAGTCAAGTTTTAAATAGGAAAAATATAGAAACTCTTTGGTCATTTTTGAGTGAGATGCTAATGATTTATTCAGATTCAATGATCTATGCTAAGCTAAAAGTGCTACCGCCAGACCTGGAGAACGGCTGAATGGATTCGAAAATGGTAAAACACAACTGTTTAACTCTAGGGGAGTTGGTAAATGTGCCTATTTTCAAAAAAGTGGAGTGTTTTAAAGGAAAAACAGTACAATGTTGTGACAGAACACACTATGTTGTTCTTTACAACAGCTCTTGACTGCCAGTAACCAGTCATATCCGGCTTTTTTATGAGGTCTTCTGAAAAACGAGTGTAGAAATCATTCAGCTGTTACTGATTACAGTAATCTACCCTACAATATTAGCCTGTCTTCCCCTCAGTGCTCTGGGTTCAGACATACACAATAAAAGGTTAAGATTGAGATTACAGGCCAGAAACTGTTTTTCACAGCTAACAATTACTAAGGTATGTTTTAAAACAGTAGTTGGCTTGTTTTGTGTGATGTGGGTGATAGAAAGATTGCATTACAACAATTTGTAGTGATCTGTTAGAAATATTAATAATAGCATAGTTTTAATTTTTAATGGCAATAATTACATTTTACTGTATACACTGGCGTTCAGGCTGTTTTTGTAAGAAGCCTATAAAATGCTTCAAACAATAATAACACCAACCTCATAAGATCTTAAGAAGCAAGAATCTCTCTTTGATTTTCACCCTAGTAAAAAAAGTAATTTAAAATACATTAAAATACAGTAATTCATACTATTTCATGTAAGTATAGTTTAAATCTAGTAACATATTTATTGACATCGCATCAAGATTTACTGATATAAGTTATATTTAAACTTTATTTGTGCTCAATGCACATTTCTTGATATTAAGTCTAAGATGTGTTTTGATGCCGCTATTGACAAGGATTGTATGACCTTTGAATAATGTTGGACTTAAAAGGGTTACACCACCCCAAAATGAAAATTTTGTCATTAATCACTTACCACCATGTCGTTCTGATCCCGTAAAAGTTCATACTTTTCTGGACCTTGACAGTGTAATTTACTTGGCAGTCTATGGGACAGTCACAAGCCTCCCGGTTTTCATCCAAAATATCTTCAGTTGTGTTCCGAAGACGAACTAAGCTTTTACGGGTTTGGAACAATGTGGGGATAAGTGATTTACATCTTTACATCTTTGGTTGTACTTCAGCACTATTTCCGCAAAATTAAAGTGCATAAAGTACAAAATTAGTTTTTCCAATTTAGAAGGCTTTAGGTATACCACTTTAGTACAGTTGAAGGATATTTAAATTAAGAACATTAACACGTAAATATGTATTTTTAGCATACTTGGCATGAAATAAATACATTTCAAATACATTTTAATATATTTATTTTTCACTAGGGCAGCCATGGCTCTTTTGTAAGGTCCAAACATAACAGTCCCTGAGTGATTTTCCACATCTCATAATACTTCTTTTCTAGCAACTATGACATCATACAGTATTTTGTCATACTGTCATCATTTTAGGCTGTATCATAGACGAAGAGGTGCAAGTTTGGCTTATTTAATTTATAAAATTTTCCTGTGGAAGCAAAATGACAAAGTCACTCAGTAAAATAAACAACGTAGTACCTCCCCATTTCCCCCATCCTCCTTCTGTTTTCCACCACTCATCTTATTTAAATCCATGTTTTCCTGCCAGGAAAAATAAAAAAAAACAGTGGATCTCATTCTAGCTGAAAAACACGTGGCAGTTTCCGGCACTTCTCACACAATTCAGAGTACAATTAAAATAAACTAGTGCAAAAACAGTACCGCTTAAAACATTTACATTCTCAGGTTTAATATTTTTGTCCAAAGCCACTTAGAATGCATTCAAGGTATACATTTATCAGTGTGTGTATTTTCTGAGAGTCAATCCAATGACCTTGGTGTTGCCAACATAATGTTTTGAACTCCAGAAACAATCATTTCCAACATCTGTTTAGCCTTAATGCCAGATTTCTCTTTACTGCTTCTTCAGTTGTCTTTAGCTGAGAGTCAGGGTCCAGTTGCTTAGTGTTTTTTATGCAGTATTTTATGTCATACCATGTTAGCTAATGTGAAGCCGAATAAATAGCTCAGGAGCATAGATGATATTGGTCTCATTTATCAGAGGGCATGAAATCAGATTATGTTTACATCTGTAATATCCCTCCTTGAGGAGTGCTGAAGTGTGCATTTACACAGCAAAGGTTTCTGTGTAGCATAAATCTTAAGTAGCACAAGGCCCTCTGGTGGTTACTGAAAATAACAAAAAATGATCAAGTTCAAGGCCAAACTCCTCATATACTTGATCATCTTCTCTTTTAGACATCAATATGGTGGAAGTGCCGCCCCATGTAATCAACGTCATCTTATCAGAGCAAAGGAGTCACTTCCTGCAGCAGCTGGGCTACATCCTGGCGACTCTCCTCTTATTGGCCCTTATTGTGTTGGCTGTTGTTCTCCTCACACGTCACCGGAAAGGACAAGGTTTTTATGTCCTTTTATTGGTCCTTTGCATATGTTTTTTTGCTTTTTATTGCTCTAAAAAGGCATGTAGTTATATTTCAGTTGTGTATATTTAATGTAAATGTCTGTGTTGCACTTCAGAAGTGTATTTCAGCCATATAGTTATACATATCACATGTCGGTAATATATGACATTTTTATACTCTGTACTTGATTTTAATATTTGTGTTTTATTTAAACATAGGCTATGATTTTGATCCACGTAAAGAGGAAAGTGCACCTCTGCCGACGGTGACGTATGTGTGAGTACCTACTGATGTTGAAAACACCATCTGTGAACATTAGTTATGCATAAAGCATCAACTGTCAATGTGTGCCACATATCTAGGGGCCACACATCATGTGTTAAGAAAGAATGTGAGCGAAGTATCCCAGAAGTGAAGTCAAGCAACCAAGAGGAGACGAAGTTGGGTGAGTTTACCTCATATTTCTTCTCAAAATGCACCAACTGTGAAAAGACTTGGACGAATGTATTTCTGTTCGTCTCCGCAGACTACAAGAACAATCTTCTGAAGGAAGCGGAAATGTCCAAACTTTGCTCCCAAAAATCTATTGACCTGGACAGAGGTAGAATCATTGGTTGTGATTGTTTTTGCCATTTTCCTCATCTGAGAGAGGTTTACAAAGCTTACACATGGCTCACTTCAATGAATAAAGCCAAAAGTTCACTAAGACAACTAGAAATACCAGACAGATGCAGATAAACATTGCATTAAATTGCACTTAATTGCATTCAGTTGTTTAAATATTACAGTAAAGACTTCAGTAAAGATTCTGTTTCTTTTGAACTTTCTGTTCATGAAAGAATCTTGAATTTTTTTTATTGTGGTTTCCACAAAAATACTAAAGGGTTAGTTCACCAAAAAATGAAAATTCATCCAAAAATGAACAAAGGTTTTACAGGTTTTGAACAACATGAGGGTGAGTAATTAAAGACAGAATTTTCATTTTTTGCGTGAACTAACCCTTTAAGCAGCACTGCGTTAATAAGAAATGTTTCTTGCACAACAAATTAGCATATTAAAATGATTTCAGTATCATGTGACACTTAATACAGTACTTAACAATATTACTGTTTTAATGCATTTTTAAACAAAAATAACAATTCTGCCTTTGTTTTCCAAAATTCACATATTCTCTCTTTTCATTTTGTTTTCTCTGCAGAGATGGAGAAGCCATCTTGGAAATAAGAGGTACCTTGCCACTGGCTGGTCCAGGGGCAGATCTGGAAACGGATGAAGAATGAAATGCAGAGAGGTGACACTATGGCAAGGAAATAAGTGAAAAAGAGACGACACAGTTGTATCTTTTTTTTATCCTGACTCAAGATCCTTCATATGTTTGGCTCTTGTGAAGCTTGCAGGAAGCAAGAAGGAGTATCACCAGCAGTCTTTTGTTCAACTGATATATCAGACTAATGGCAAACAACTGTTTCAGAGCACTGAAATGACAAGCAAAAAGCTTAAAAATGCAAGAGTCTGCATTTTTTTAATGAATTTTTGCCCAGTGCTGCCACGCGATTTATGAGTAAGAGTAAAACACACCCAGAATTCTGTGTCCTAAGTGTCAGAATGTTTATACTGGTGTGAGGTATGAGCTATGTAAAGATTAGGCCTGACCGAGGCTGGGACATGAACAGTTATGTGAGGAAGAACCTTCTTATTCTTTGTGGAATTTACAAAACATTGCAATTTAGCTGGTACAGTTTTAGATGAGTTTTGTGTATGGCCACAAATACTGCAGAAGCTATTGCTGCATCACAAAATGCATAATTATTTTTCGCTTTGATCATATTCTTTGTTTATCTTCTCAATAGGTTTAAGCTCTGCTTTCTGAAGATACAATTCATAAGCATTTTCAATACATTTACTATATTATATGAAGTACTATATTATATGAAGAAATGAAATTTCAATTTTAATAATTATACTAGGTTAAGTATATTTTGATCATATTGTTGATCTGTCTATGTGGTTATGTAAGATCATAATTTAGCCCAGACTGAATCTTGCAATTATCTATGCTGGTTTTGTATAACAGTTTTAAACATGGAGATTTAAGTCTACATTCTTATTGGTATTTGAACGCACAGTCAGTTTAGCCAAAATATTTCAGTATTATAACTCAAAATATTCTAAACCCATTTAAATCAGTATTTTTTTGGTTCATTTTGATATTCTATTCCCAATACTAGCCGTGTTAGCACAAAAAGCTTCAATTGCCTTAATGTGTAACATTTTCTATCAAAATCTTCTGTATTCTGACTGTCCTCTAGCAATATTGTCTTTTCATGTTATTGTTTGTATATTTTCATATTTACTTTTCTCATGTTACAAACCTAACTAACTGCCTTTGTCACAGTTTATTTGAATATTCTGGCATTAAATGTAATGTATTGCAGCTTTGAGCATTTGCAGCAAACAGTTAAGTGTGAAACTGATTCAAATGCATGTACTGGTACAACATGAAAATAATTTAATTATAGTAGTACGGCTATGAAAATTCAGGCACGATAGATGCAAACATTTCTTTCCTAGCTTGCTCAAATCAGTGTTATGCAATGTGTACTGCTTTATCTTTAACTGTTTATTATGGTGAAGCTGAAGCAATGCTTTTGCCCATTATGATAATTATATGACACTCAGCCAACCAACCACCCTTTGATTTCCTTAAAGGCTTCTAAATAAGAACACGTTAATATTGATTGAGGTTGCAAGAGGAATTTGCTGGGTAGACCACAATGCTTTTGGTACATGATGCCACATAATGGATAATCCTGGAGTGGTTTTATAATTGATGATTTAATTTTCCAGTTCACTGCCAATGTTCTGTCTTTCGAAGCATAATAAATTTTTTACCTCTGGAATGTCTTTTGCATGATGTATATGGTATTTTTTCTGTTCCCCACAAATAGACTGATGTGCCGGTCATGTAGAAGATTTATTATGCTCGAACTAAATCAAACACCTCAGTTTTGATTCTGGAAACCATTAGTACTTACATTTGCTCTTTCATAACCACAATTAAACACATTAAATAAAACATTCAAATTATTCCACAGCTAATTAGGAATGTCTGATGAACTTCAATAAGATTGCAGCTGACTTTTGAAAGATATTTCACATCTGTGCAGTCAAAAAAGGGTTAGGGTTTTTACATTACATTGTTTTTAGATTATAAGTAGCATGGGAATATTTGTAGCAATAGCCAACAATATATTATATGAGTCAAAATTATAGATTTTTCTTTTATGCCAAAAATCATTAGGATGTTAAGTAAATAGCATGTTCTGTGAAGATATTTTGTAAATTTCCTACCGTAAATATATTAACACTTAATTTTTGATTAGTAATATGCATTGCTAAGAACTGAATTCAGACAACTTTAAAGGCGATTTTAATTATATATATATATATATATTGCACCCTCCGATTCCAGATATTCAAATAGTTGTATCTTGACCAGATATTGTCCTATTAAAGCAAACGATACATCATTGGAAAGCTTATTCAGCTTTCAGATTATGTATACACGTCAATAAAAAAAAATAAAAAAAATACCCTTATGACAGGTTTTGTGGTCCAGGGTCACATTTTCACTAGTAAGTATGAGTTTTCCCCTTAGTAAACTTACTGCTGTTTATTGATAGAAAGTAAAGTAAATGTTGTAGTAGTTACGTTTAGTCATGGGGTAGAGTTAAAGGATGTAGAAGTCTTTAATATTTGCTTCGTAAGTACTAATAAATAGCCAAGAGCCAACTGGAATCCGGACTCAGAAGAGTGCATGGCTTCTGTCTCCCACACGATGGCAGCACTGCGCAGAAGAACGGCTCGTGTATTCCAGACTGATTCTCTCAAGGATGTGAACCTTTCCTTCCTGTTTCTGCAATACAGGCAGCAAAACCCCCGCATAGTGGGCTGCAGCAGACATCTATCAGGCCTCAATAATGGCTGTGTTCTTAGTCTTAGCGTTACAAATTCGCTTAGCTCTTAGCTCCAGTCGCGCCAGATGCGTGATTGTATTCATTTAGCATCCATTATTTTAGACATTTTATTTATTGTCTCTGCACAGCATCAGGAACACGCGCTGTTCTCCGGCAATTGTTCCCACCGTATTCTCATGGCGGAGACTAAAATCATTTACCATATAGACGAGGAGGAAACTCCTTATCTGGTGAAACTGTCAGTAGCTCCAGAGAAGGTAACTTTGGCAGATTTCAAAAATGTCCTCAGCAACCGACCGGTCAACAGCTACAAATTCTTCTTTAAATCTATGGATCAAGATTTTGGGTAAGTCAAATGATGGGAATTGTCACTGTATTCATTCATTCATTCATTCATTGTATTCAGTCCTGGCTGCGAATGAAGCTGTCATTGATGGTTTGTCATCATTGGCACCTGTCTGTTATGGGAGATGATGACTGTATCTCCTCCTTTGTGGACTCAGCGTCAGAATACAGTATGCGCCTGTAGTAGTTCAATATACAGTAGCACAACACGCTATTCATCTTTTTGATTTGCATTTGAACTGGTTTGTTTGCATGGTAACCGATGTTTGACCTTTAGCAAGAGAACACAGCAATGTCAGACACTTGTCAGTAACAGACTAAAATTACATTTATCTTTGACTGATATCTGATTTTCTGTCATCTTGTGAAATCTTGCTTTACAACCTTGCTGAAAAAAACTTCTTAAACCAGTATAAGCTAGTTTGCTGGTCTCCCGGTTTGGACAGGCTAGTCAGTTTTAGTGTTTTTTTTTTTTTGTTTTTTTTTTTGGTCAGACTGGGATACCATCTTAAACCACTTAAGCTCTATATGTGTCAGCGTGGCCATTTGTGATGTGATGCTCGTAATTTGTTATGAGATAATTTGGTTGAATGTTAAATTGGTGGCATGAATAAGTCCACTCTAATCTTGTCTGAGCAGTCTGATGTGATTGTCATTATTCTCTAATAATCACATGCCAGTAGAGATGGTCAGGGGACTTTAAACATGGAGCAAGACAGGCTGATCTACTGGGATTTTCTCACACAACCATTTACAGAGAATGATCCGAAAAAGAGAAAAACAAACCAGTAAGCAGCATTTCTGTTGGTTTCTGTAAATGCTTTGTTGATTTTAGAGGAGAATGATCAGAAACGTTCCAGAAGATTGTAAGGCGAGAGTAACTCAAATAACCGTACGTTACAACCTACTGTAGCTATGCAGAAGAGCATCTCTGAACATTGAATCTCCTTGAAGATGGGCTACAGAAGAAGAAGACCACACCGGGTGCCACTGCTGTCAGTTAAAAACAGGAAACTGAGACAACAATTTTCTCTGCCACAGCAGACTTGGACAATAGAAAATTGAAAAAAGGTTGCCTGCTCTGATGAGACCGATTTCTGCTGCTGCATTTGAATGGTAGGGTCAGAATTGGGCAGAAACAACATGAAAGCATGGATCTGTCCTGCCATGCATCAACAGTCCAGGCTGCTGATGCTGGTGTAATAGTGTGGGGCATATTTTCCTCCCACACTTTGGCCCCTTAGTACAAATTGAGCATTGTTTACATTTCAAAGTCTACCTTATTATATGTCTATCAGTTTTTAATGTACCCATCTTGTGATGTTAGTATATTGAAACAGATGCTTGTTTTTAATGTACAGCTGCAGCATAGGATATATCTACACACAGAGATAATATATCAGAATATTCTCATTTGCAAAAGTTAATCTGTTGCTTTTATGTCTGTTATGCAAATTTTAGATCATAGTTTACACTTATTTCTATGTATACTGTAGGATAGTCACAAAACAGTGATTTTGAATATGATTCTGCCGTTCAAGTCAGATTTTCTTTGATTTAAGCCACTTCAGACCATTATACTTAGATCCTGATAAGGATTCTTTGCAAAGACCGGTGCCTCAGGCTGTTCATACCAGAGAGTGCAATTAGATCCTTTCTAAGGCCATTAGCTTACAAACTGTCTTGTAAGTGGTTGATTATTACTCATTATGTCTTTATTTGCAGCTGGCATCAAATGCTGGGTTAATTATTGTTTTCTTTTTGCCATAATGATTGCTTGTATTATTATGGCAGTGGTTTACTGTACAAATATCTCAGATCTGAAGTTGTTTTTTTGTGAATTGTGAAGTGAATTCCATAAATCTGTTGCATTTGATTGCATTTGATAATAGAACTCATCTATTATCCTTCTCTAAAACGTCTTAGACATCTAATTTTAAATGAAAATCATTTTATAGATACATTTTGCTCACTGAGCCTGTAAATACTACTCACTACTTCTTGTGAATTTAAATTTTTGTGTTAGCTATCCTTTTAATGTTTTTGATTGACTCCCACATTCGTTTCATTAACGTAGATTACACTTTCCCTTTAAACACTCACTATGGTGTCATTCGAATTAATTTCAATTCGACTGTGTGACGTGGCATTTGTCATCTGATTGTCTAATTTAAGTTTAAGCTTCTTAGCTTCCTGCTGTTACTTTGACATTACATTTACTTTGTATTGTCCTGCAAACTTCACATGCTCTAAATGTTTATCACAAAACTTAGTTTTCTCATGAAATGATAAGAATTTCCATTGCAAAGTACAGATTAGATGAGCACTGAACCTTTTCATTTAAATACATGTACATTTGTATTTATTCAAATGCATGATTTCTTTTCTCAGGTAAACACTCTTCCTTCTGTCAGGTACTTGAGTTAGTAAGGGGTCACAGGTCAATTATTCCTGTTATGTAGAACCTTTTTTTTTTTTTTTATCTTTGTGGCTTATATGTTTTTGTTGAGTGTTAGTTTATGTGAGGGTGCCCACTAAATCACATTGACATTTTTATACAAAGATTGGTCAGGACAAATCACAGTCACAGTGACACTGTATCCTGTCTTCATAGTGCAGAATGGCAATTTGGTAACTATAACACTGAATGTTTCCCTCATTTAAATATGATTTTCATTGTGAAAAAGTTTTTATATCTTTACAGCTCAACATTTTCTATTCAAATGCTCACTATGACATCATGCAAATAAATCTTAAAAGGATACTCCACCCCAAAATGAAAATATTGTCATTAATCACTTACCCCCATTTCGTTCCAAACCCATAAAAGCTTTGGATCAAAAATTGAAGATATTTTAGATGAAAACCAGGAGGCGTATGACTGTCCCATAGACTGCCAAGTAAATTACACTTTCAAGGTCCAGAAAAGTTAAAAAAGCATAATCAGAATAGTCCATCTGCCATCAGTGGTTCAGAAAACAAACATAACTACTTTATTCGTCTCCTCTGTGTCTCTCTGCATCACTGAAGCACCATTTTGGAGAATATGAGCTGAACGCAGGGAGGGTACACTTTTCTGTGCCAGCCGGGCCACAAGAATAAGTTTTCTGTTTGTATTTATGCTTTGATTTGAACGAAAACAGCACATCCTTGTGGCACGGCTGAACCACTGATGGCAGATGGACTATTCTGACGATGTCTTTCATCATTTACTGGACCTTTCTTTACTTGGCAGTTAATGGGACAGTCACTGGCCTCCAGGTATTCAACAACAAAAAAAAAACTTAAATTGTGTTCCTAACACGAACAAAGCATTTACGGGTTTGGAACAACATGGGGGTAAGTGATTAATGACACAATTTTCATTTTGGGCTGGAGTAACCCTTTAAGACTAGTTTATCAGTTTTTGTAACAGTTTGGGCTTCTTAGGTTCATGCTGCTGGTACTCCATACCTCTGCCAAAGGACCCGTACCAGGATTAATGAAGCAAATCATCCATGTGGATGAGAAAATGTCATGGTATTCAGCAAGACACTATTGCCTGAGTAATTCTGGACTACCTAAGATAAGAAAGATTCTGCCAACAAGCTCTCTTGGGTGGGACTTTATAGCTTATTTACAACTTGGTACTGGATGGATGTGACCATGCCCACTTATTTCAACTGGTATGGAGACTGTGCCTCAATGAGCAAACTTGGATATTGGTATTGCCCAGACATGAGTCAAAAAACAGTTTTTTGTGTGTAATAATGTTTCTGGAGACTGGGTCTTTGCAAAGAAAACAAAACTTGACAAAAGTCAAAACAACAGTGTGAAACGCATCATGCTGGTCTTGCAATCATACGTAGTTCTGTGGACAGCTACTATATCTGTGCTATAACAATTTGTTTCGTGCAGTGATTGATTGGAGAGGATTCTGGCATGACCGTGTTTGTTTTGAAGAACATCCATTTATCTGCTTCAGAGAAGTTCAACATCCTTGAATTCTCCATGGTCAATGAAAATAAAATCTGTAAAGAAGCTCAGTCTCACTGCAAGCTGTTGAACATGAACCTAGTGATGGTGAAAACGGCTCTTTTTTGTGGATAAGCTTTACTTTTGGATGGGGTTGTATAATAACCCTTGGACTTGGTTTGATAATGTAATAAAGATCCAAGCTTGGAATGCAACCTGATAATCTAGATTTCAAAATGAATGAATGAATGAATAATACATTTATATAGTGTTTTATTGTGTATTGTGAAAAGTGCTTTACAATCATGTGAGGGTCTCTCCTAACAGTATCCACTTGGTGATGTGACAGTAACCACAGGACAATGGCGCCAGTGCACTCACCACATATTAGATACAGGTAATCAAGTGGATGGGGATTATTAGGAGGCCATGATTGACAAAGGTCGGGGACACCTGGGTTATACCCCAACTTTTTACGAGAAGTGCCATTGAATTTTTAATGACCACAGAGAGTCAAGACCTTGCTTTAATGTCTCATCTGAAAGATAGTTGTCCAGTTAGACAAGCGTGTGGAGCTTTAAAGGATGGGGAAATTTTTGATGAGTCATGTAATAATGCACTCCCCTTCTTTTGTATGGCCACAGTGCGCTCTATGATCCTGGTGTCACAACCCAAGACATGGATGGAGGCCTTGAAACACTGTAGAGACCGATATGTGGACTTGGCCAGTCTGTCAACACCTTTGGAGCAGCAAGTGTCTGAGAATAAAGTTAATGACGTCCAGAGTAATTATGTGTGGATTGGGCTGAACTTTCTGGCGGGTAGTTGGATCTGGGTGCCCAACAAACATTGCTCAATAGAAAGTTGCCAGACTAAACCTGCTCAAAAAGTTTCCCTGTGTATCATCAGCCTAACAGTTGCTAATGAAAACAGAAAGTAAACTATTCAGGAATTGTTAATGGATAATGGGTCCAGACTCTCATAGCTGATGGTGTTGGTCTAAAAATGTAGTTTTTGTTTGTATAGTCCTCCTTAAACATAGTTCTTGTTTCTGTACTCTTTTCAGGGTTCCCACAGTAATGAAAAACATAATTAACTGCCATACAATTGTTTGGGGTTGAAAAGATATGTTTTTGAAAGAAGTCTCTCAGGCTCACCAAGGCTGTATTTATTTGATCAGAAATACAGTAAACGGTACTATATTGTTATTATTATAAAATAACAACTTTCTTTTTTAATATATTTAAAAATGTAATGTATTCCTGTGATACAAAGCTACATTTTTAGCAGCCATTATTTCACTCTTCAGTGCCACTTGATCCTTCAGTGAAATCATTCTAATATGCAAACTTTTTATTCGAGCACTCACTATGAGGACATGCAAATGAATCTCAAGACTAGTTTGACATTATATCAGTTCTTGTAAGAGAGATGTTTGGGCTATGTATCCTTAGATGAGAATGATGTGAAGAATCTCAGCAGTTCTGCCAACCAGCTCTCTTGGGCCGCACTTATTAGCGTATTTTCATCATGGAAGTGGGTGGATGAGACCAAAACCAGTTCTTTCAACTTGTATGGGGAATATGCTTTAATAAATCAGCCAGGACATTGGTATACCACAACATGTGACAATGAACTTTTCTTTGTGTATATGAACGTTTCTGGAAATTGGGTCATAATAAAAGAAAAGAAAACTTGGCAAGAGGCAAAACAAATGTGTGAAATGGATCACACTGATCTGGTGACTATACATAGTGAAGCAGATAACACCCATATCCATGCTGTGCTAAATTACAGCTTGGCCTGCACTGGTTTATCTAAAGCTTGTTTGAATGATAACTGGAGATTGGTGAACAACGAACCCGTCACATGCTCCAGCTTGTCTGCATGGTGATTGATTGGAGTGAAGAGAGACTGATGTCATAAAAATGAAATTTAAACATAAGCTTCTAAACATTAAATTCCTCTCTGTCTCTGTATTTTCTGATAGATGTCTGACAGATTTCAGAAAAGACAGAATTATTATTTATCACAAGACTTTGGTTTCTCATGAGACGAGGTGAATTTCCATTGCAAAGTAAAGATTAGCTGTACAGACACCAACATACTGAACTGATCCTTTTCATTCAAATGCATGCTGTTTTTCCTCAGATAAACACATCGCCAGATACACATACACTAGTTGGTAAATATTCAGAAATGACTAATTCCTTTTATGCGGTACCTTTTGAGCTGTGAAACCTCTGTTAAGTGTTAGCTTTTAGTAGTAGGTTGCATACAGTTTTGCAACATGGAATTCTGGGTAAATAAATAAAACTTTATGCATCCGAGGATAAACTTCTAACTTTGTAATTCCATGTCAACTCGACCATAGATTGAAAGAAATGGATAACTGAAGAAGAAAGCCAAAACTCTAAATGCCATGAATATTTGTTGAGTAATCCAGTATTTTATAGGGTGGGGTGAAAATAAGATTTTCACTCAGAGGTATATAGGTCTGTTAGTAAAACTTGTTTATATTTCAATCCTTGTTGCATTTATTTTCCTATGGTGACATTTTAAAAATTCAGAAAAGCTTTTGTCACTTTTTTCAAATTTATGTGCCTGTATTATTAACCCCTTACTAGTAACCCCCCTTTTTTGGCATGGAGACCGAAATTACATTCCCAAAATAAAAAGGTTTCTGCTCATGATTCTTTCTGACTAGATACATAATCAACCTTTGTTCACAAAGCTGACACTTTAAAGTTTACTGTTCAGGAATCAGAATCACTCAGACTGTTATGATAATAGAGATATATAAGCTCAAACATAAAAACAAAAATAAAAATATTAAAAACATATGTTTTAAATGTATTTAAAAAATTGTTGATGTAGGAAATGAGTTTGAAAACACAGTGTAGCTAAGGCCACAAGTCTTCCAAAACTTCATAAAAAATGTCATAATCGAATCTGTAAAACTGTGAATTTTATGAAATATTTTCTAAGGCCATGTCATGTGTGTTTTTAGAGAAGGCTAATCAGATTGATTTATGGCCCTTGTCATCTCTGTAAGATCTCACATGTAAACACTGATGTGTGTTTTATATGCGTGTTTGGCTGTGAAAACTGCCCGTTTCATGATTGTATGGTTCTCACCAAACGAGTCTTTCACACCTCCGCCAGGTATGACACATTATCCGCATTATTCTTTTATCATTATTCTTTTGTTTTTATTCCACCTTTATTAGCCTTGATTGTGGTTTTTCAGGCTTTACAAAGCAACAAAGCAGCGATCTCACTTCAGTCTCTCTTTGCATTTAGCCCTTATTTATCAAAAGTCTTACTATAAAAATACAACAAAACATTTTCTTACGACCTTACGTGAATTATTGTGACAAAAATGCATTATGAAAAAGAAAAGCACCTGCTATTAGTAGCATTGTAACTAACGTTAGCATCTAGCTAGAGCAGAAAATTTATGAAATTATTAATACACTTTTACTCAAAACTCACTTTAAACCCCGATCGAGTGTTTATAATAACTTCCTTTAGCAATCAGGGGTGGAATTTGGTCGTTTACTGTTGTAAAAATATATTATATGTAGCCTTTTTCATCGCTGCACAAGTTAGCATTTCCCATGTACATTTTCGATTTTTTTTATAAAAACGCCCCAGATCTCAAGAAAATCTCATACCAAGCTTTACTATCGTAATCGCGGGTTTATTATTTGGATATTTCGTGTGTACAGATGTGTTTCAGTGTTGTTTTGGCCAGATAACTACCAGGAAGTGTGCAGGAAGCATGTGACACGATGTGGCGGTGTCCATATATGACACTGTAAGATTGACACTGGTAAGGCCCAATCAGAGTCTGAGTGACACACCGCACGAGCTGTGACTAGTGCACGCACACACAGATCGCTGGGAGAGTCTGTTTATAATCAGCGTGTAAATCCGTGGTAAATGAATAGAAATGACGATTCTGTCTGAAGAAATATGAAGTAAACATCAGTAAATATATCCATATATCTGCGCAGATATGCATCTTTTGTCTATAAATCCTTATTGACGCTGTTCAGTGAGTCTATGTGAACACAAATAAACCGCTCTTGACGTGACTGAATATGAGTGAGTGGTGAATTTCTATTCAAAATGTGGCATAATACGGATTTATTATTTTGCACTTCTGACATAAATCACTAAATATCTGTCACTGCAACAATGTTTTATCAAAATATTGGTCAAATATCGAAACTAGAGTCTTTAAACTTTTAATTGATGCACAGTTTGTCCAGATGAAGTAAGACAGTGATGTTTAATGTGCTGTGAAAGTGAAACAATAATAAACTGGGGCCGTTGGCGATGTTTGCACGTAAAGATATCTCAGTGCCCTTTTAGATTCTGGTTCTTAAATTTATTTTATTTTGGTGGCTTCTTCTATATGGTTAAATCCCAGAGATATGGTGATCTCAGTTTGGCTTCATGGGCAAATTGTTGAATAATACCCATTTTCAGTAGTTGAAACTAATTTTTGAGTCAATAAACATGGCTGTTTATCTGGTGCAATACATTTATTTTACCTACATTTTATAAATCTGCAAAGCTCTGGAAGGCATAATTTATCATAGTTTTACTGAGACTGATAATATTCATTAAAAACAGCGATAGTAACAATACTACCGTATTTTTCGGACTATAAGTCGCGCTGGACTTGGTTCATGTCAAATTAATTTTGATAAATAAGTCGCACCTGACTATAAGTCGCAGGACCAGCCAAACTATGTGTGTCTTATAGTCCGGAAAATACGGTAAGTAAAAATTTAACTGATGATCATATGCCAACCAAACTGGATGATATGGGCATTATCTCAATAATACACCAAGGAGAATAGAAGAGAGAAGCAGTGTTGCCAGATTGGAAATGTCCAAGTATCGTACCAGAAGTTCAAAATTATCGTATTTGGAAGGAAATTATCGTACACGAATCAAAAGAGTTATTTATCTATTCTAAACCAACAATATTTTGACACGACCTGCAAATAACCACAATAGATAACTAGTCGTATGATCGGACAGAAGCAGTGCGACAAAATACTATCCCATTATTTTTAGTGTCTGCTTCGCGGCGCATACTAACATACTAAAATTATTTTTAACACTTGCTTTGTAGCGTCCAGTGAAGAAGGAATTTAGCTGTTTCTGCGTGGTGCAGTTAACTTCACATCTGAGCCGCTGTCATCAGAATCCTGCGTGTTGCCAGATGTTGAAGGGGTTCTTGCTGTCATGGATTGCTACATAGTGCTCGTTGGCTTTAAAGCAGGGAACCCTCCTGCATTCTTAACACACCCTGAGGTGCACACAAATGCATTTAGAGTGTCTGTAATGAGCCGATTTCGTGTATGAGTAAAGAAGCCCTATGACTGCAACTACTATCATTAAAATTTGCATAAAATTCTGAAATTATCGTACATTACAGGATTTTTTTCCTTATTGATCGTACATCGTACAGATGTAAAAATGATATAAATACGATAATTATCATACATTTGGCAACGCTAGAGAGAAGAGAGTTTTTGAAACCAAAAGTGGGCAGAGCGGGCCTTCGCCATCTTAGCTGCGTGTCACTCTGGGGTAATCAAAAATTGGCAAAAAGGCAGGAGCTGGTTGCTGAAACCACGGCCACCTAGCGCGACAGCGGTGACAGCAGTGGCAATCCACCTGTCACTAGTGGCCACCCCCTTAATTATGCAGAACTTTAAGGCTTAATATAATTTAAACGGGTGAGTTCTAAAAAAATTCACCCCCTCATAGTTGTCATGAAGGGTAAAATTAGCTATATAGACCAAAATCTTTTTTGCACCAGGCTGTAAACGTTTTTTTCTGCTGTAAAGTTGGGCATTTTAACATGGGGGGTTTATGGGATTGACTCACTTTTGCAGCCAGCCTCAAGCGGCCAGTCGATGAATAACAGTTTTAGTCACAATAAGCAAATGTGAATTTTGTATCATTTTCCTTAAATTTGAAAATTAAAAGTCTTGCTGGAAAAGAAAAATCATATTGAGGAACAGGCCAAGAATCCTTATTTTATATATTATATATTACATTTAAATAATCTTTAATTGACCTTAATTTGATGAAAGAATACATAGAATTATTATATTTTTAAATAACAAATGTATTTGTTGTTATAGTAATTCTGTGTTTGATTTATTTCTTGGGATGAAAAGGCACCGATTTCGTGGAATGACTCCCTGAGCTTTCTATTCAAAATCACTATGATGTCATGCAAATAAATCTCAAGCCTAGTTTAACGTGACATGTTCTTGAAACAGTTGCTGTCTGTCTCACCATGGAGATGTTTGGGCTTCTTAGTTTCCTACTACTAGTTCTTCATACTTCTGGCGACGGACCCTTACCAGGATTAGTGAATGAAATCATCCATGTGGAGAAGACATTGTCATGGTATGATGCAAAGGCATATTGTCTAGATAAATTTGGACAACCCTTTGTAGCTACAGATAAGAATAATCTAAAGAATCTCAGCAGTTCTGCCAACCAGCTTTCTTGGGTGGGACTGTTCAGATATTATGCCACTTGGTACTGGGTGGATGAGACCATGTCCAATTATTTCAACTGGTTTGGAAAGTGTGCCTCATTGAACAGAGCTGGATATTGGTATACCACGACATGTGACAATAAGCTATTCTTTGTGTGTAAGAAGATTTCTGGAGACTGGGTCTTAGTCAGAGAAAACAAAACTTGGCAGGAGGCAAAACAACAGTGTGAAACATATCACGCTGGTCTTGCAATTATATCTAATAATGAGGAGAACAACATTATCCGTGATCTGATAGATACTGGTTTTGCCTGGATTGGTCTAGCGACAGTTCAACAAAATTCTCCATTGACAGAGACATGGAGATTGGTTGGAGTCAACAAGACTGTCACATTCTCCAAGTGGTACAACCGTTTGTTTTGTGCAGTGATTGATTGGAGAGGATTCTGGCATGACCGTGTTTGCTATGAGGAACACCCATTTATCTGCTTCAGAAATGTCAACAAAACTCTGGAATTCTCCATGGTCAATGAAAATAAAGCCTGGAAAGAAGCTCAGTCTCACTGCAAGCTGTTGAACATGAACCTAGTGATGGTGAAAACTGAAGCAGAATTGACTGCATTAGTGGTTTATATCCATGGAATGCACATGTTTGTGGATAATGTGTACTTTTGGATGGGGTTGTATAATAACCCTTGGTTTTGGTTTAATAGCCTATTAAAGATTCAGTATTGGAATAGCATGCAACCTGATAATGTAGATTTCAAGAACAGAACCATTTCACCAAACACACAAGCGTGTGGAGCTTTAAAGGATGGGGAAATGTTTGATGAGTCATGTATTGATGCACTCCCCTTCTTTTGTATGGCCACAGTGCGCTCTATGATCCTGGTGTCAGAACCCAAGACATGGATGGAGGCCTTGAAACACTGTAGAGACCGATATGTGGACTTGGCCAGTCTGTCAACAGCTATGGAGCAGCAAGTGGCTGAGAACAAAGTTAAAGACGTTCAGAGTAATTATGTGTGGATTGGGCTGAACTTTCTGGTTGGTAGTTGGATCTGGGTGTCTGGGGATAATATACAGTATGTGAACTGGGTGACTGGTGCAAACCAGTGTCCAGTGGCTCTTCGCTGTGGAGCCCAGTCTGTAGCAAATGGAAAGTGGGAGCCAAGACCGTGTGAGGAGAGACTGGAATTTCTCTGTTTTCAGACTTAAAGATAAAGAGAGACTGGACAAATGCTAAATATGAATTAGTCTATTATAATGCTTGCTATTAAAAACAGGAAATAAAGCGTTATGTTTTATCTAATGGATAATGATGCAGTTATTTCAAAGTAGGTAGTTTTGAAGAACCTAAATGTAACTAATATAGCTAAATATTTAATAAAGTGCAATTAAGTTTTTTGTTAACTGGTGTTTAGTCTTGTAAGTAATCTCCTGCATATGTAAAATAGATGTTAATGTGTAGTCCTGAAACATTGTACTTATCTTTGTACAGAGTTCCAACAATAATGGAATCCTTTTAGTTTACTTGTGTATTAGTTATGCTATGAATAATTATTTACTGAATCTGTCTGAATTGTATTTATTGCCCTAAGAAACTTTCCGGCAACAAATCAATTGATTATGACAAACTCGAAATTACAACTTCAGAAGTGGGAAGTAGGAAGTTTAAATGCTATTTTTGCTGTTTAATACATATAATATGCATCAAATGGTTATTTATGTATGTGAATATACATGACTGTAATGGTAGGAGAGAGCAATGTAGATGTGACAAAAATGAATAAAACTTGCTTGCCAGTACAAATGCTTTGTTTTTCTCTTCCACCTTATTTAAAGTTTAAGGCTCGTCCAACTCAGAGACTTGGGTATCAAAATTATCTCTTTCCCAGTTGTAAATACACATAGAGAAGGTGTACATGTCCAATTTCCAAATAGGAAACTCATATTTATGATAATTCCAATAGCATGTGAAAGCAGCATATTAGATGGGTGCTGCAGTGATCTACTCTGAAAACAACATGGGCCATTTGTGTTAAAAACATAACAATGCTCAGTATATATCAAAGATCTGGAACAGACAATGCAGTTGTGGTTGAAACACGTGTTGCAGATAGGAATGCATCAAAAGTTCGCCAACTGAAATTATTGAGCCAAAAATAGCCAAAAAAAAGTGCGGTCACAATAAAAGGCAAAGCATGGATCCAACATAATGATACACATCTGATTTCTTTCTCAACTGTTTACGTTTACTTAGAACATAACCAACAGTTTTTACTTGCCAAGGCATGTAGTTCGATGTAAATTTGAGTGTATTTGTCCGTTCAAGCGAAAGAAGAGGCAAAACTTAATTCGCTGTACAAGAACTGTGTGACGTGGCACTCTGCATATGCACGTGGGTGCTGGGTTAAGTGTATTTCGCATTTATTTGCGCTTGCTAGTTTAAATTGGTAGTTGTGAATGTAAATTGAAAGAGAATTTAATTCTGTTTTTCGCACTGCCTGAGTCATGGCCCTCTGTGTGCGCACTGAATGCGGAGCACGAGTACTCAGTTGAGTTCTACCATGTCTTGTGCTTGAATGCTTTTCAATCTTTTGAATGTTTAGGGCTTAAGAACAAGGCTTAAAAACGTGCAAATGATAAGATGTACTGATGACATGTAACAGTTTGCCATCAACTGTTTTCAGTGTCTTTCATGCTGGCCTTGGGCAGTTGGTTGAAATCACCACAACTCACACTACACACTACACATCTTGTAATCTGATTTCTACGGTTTTGTTGATTGAGTAATACTGTATTTTGCATCTCTCTATTTCAATGGGCAGGGCAACAGCAATGTAGAAATAAATGTTGATCTTCTGCAGAGGTGGGCTTTCAACACATTATGACATCATAACATAACAAAATAGTCAAGTTTTAATAAAGGCTGTGTTTGAACTGACTAAAACGTTCTGTGTTCTGAAATTTACTGGATGTTTTACATTACAATGACAATGGCCAAAAGCTAAGGGAAATGTGATTTCTCAGTTTAAGACCCCTGTAAAATCTTGCTTCTATGAGACAAGATAAATTTCCATAGCAAAATACAGATTATCTAAACTGACACCAGCATCCTTACTGAACCTTTCATTTAAATATATGCACTCTTTTCCCAGACAGACACACTTCTTTTTTTCAATAGCTCATCTTATTACACTACAGAATTATTTTTTGCTGTTATCTGCCTACATAAGGTTGGCATACTTGAGTTGACACATTCATTACAAGCTGGCATGTGAGATCCTCACCATATGCCCTTTTATTCAAATCCATTGTAACAGTTTAATTAGCAAGGTCAGTCTGAGCAACAAATTCATTTATAAATATAACACACTTTTTTAAGGCAATACACTACATGCAAAAACATTTTCAAAAAATCATTGCTTATTTGTCAGCACAGGTCGGTGGACATCATGCACTTCATCAGCAATCATTCATCATGCTTTTCATATTTATATAATTTAATGCAAGCCTAGTTAACTTAAATCTATCACACAAAGGGTACACTTTTTCTGCAGATAAATGAACACATTAAATAATAATTTTATACAATTTCAGTAAAGCAATGAATGACTTCAATTTTAGACATAATATTGCTTGTTTTTGCTAAATCTTGCCAACGAAAATAGTTCCAAACAGATCACAGCACTGCTTTGTGTCTCTAAGTAATGGACAGTGTTTATTCATTGAATGAATTAGCTTTTTGAACGAATCAGTTGAATAAATGATTCAGTGGTTCACTCATTAACTCAAATGATTTGTTTCTGAATGAATCGGCCATTTGAATGAATCAGTTGAATCTCAATGTCATCTTTTTAACAGACAATATAATTGTTAAATAATTAGTGATAATTAATTATGAAATAATGTATTCATAATTTATAACATTTAAAATGTATAGTATACTGTATAATCAGTGTCACATGTTGTACATGGTGCATGGTTACTGGTTGGTTTTCACTGCAAAACAACACAAAAAAACAGTTTTTGAGAAAAGCAGCAAATTCAGTCATTCAGTCAGAACAAAAAGTCCTGAAAAATCCTGGTGGGACTGATCAGTGGTATATACAAAATCCACAAACAATACAGCAGTTTTATTCAAACGCTATTCTAATTAATAATACATGCCTCCTTTTCTTTTGTGTCTCTGCAGGGTTGTCAAAGAAGAAGTCTCCGACGATAATGCCAAACTGCCTTGTTTCAACGGGAGAGTGGTGTCATGGGTGAGCTGCGATAACCTCTGCCTTATATAACTGAATCTGAATCAGAGTGGAAAAGGCAGGCAGTCATGCATTCATATGTCATAAGAAAGATGCAGCACATGCCCTAAATCATAAGCTGCATCATACTGGACATCAGCAGTTTTAGTTCACTGATTCATTAAACTAATTAAGTCTGAAAGGCACTTTGAAGTCGGACAGATTCTAAAGTGTAATGCATAATTCAGGAAATTACTTTCTGCTGGATGCCATTTTTATTTAACGCCTTTGACGCCTTTGTTTGTTGCTGTCTTTTGTCACGAGATAAGTAGAACATTTCAAACATCCTGTTTATCCAAACTGAGTGAGGGATAAAGAAGAGCCATTGAAATCTGCACATTGTGCACAAAAAGCAACTAGACAATTACATTTTTTAAACATGCATTTATGTGTCTGTTTGTAGCTTGTATTGGCCGAGAGCTCCCACACAGATGGGATGTCGGTGTGCACTGACAGTCATACAGAGCTGCCTCCACCACTGGAGAGGACGGGAGGCATCGGAGACTCTAGACCCCCCTCATTCCAGTGAGTATCAACACACATGTATCCTGTTCAGCCAACACTTCAGGACAAATCCACTAAACATATGCACAACTTGTACATTTCATATTTCAGCACACATCAGTGCTGATAGCCTCGTGGTTAGTGTGCCAACATTCAGCGCAACTGCGCTCACAGTGAACTGAGTTTGAATTTTTTGAGTATTTAAGAAATTATTAATTTTATTTAACAAGAATGCATTAAAATAAACATATGCAACATTAAATACATTAATAATGTTACAAAAGATTTCCCTTGTCAATAAAAGATGTTCTTTTGAATGGTTTGTAATAAGAAATATTTCTAGAGCAGCAAATCAGCATATTAGAATGATTTCTGAACGATCATGTGACACTGAAGACTGGAGTTATGGCTGCTGGAAATTTAGCTTAACCATCAGAGGAATAATTAACATTTTAAAATGCTTTTTTTTTTTTTTGAGCATGATTACACAATTTCCTGATTTGCATATGTTCTTTAGTTAATCAAATGAGCGAACACATACAAAATAAACATGATTTCCCTCCTTTTAATGCACTTGCTCAATCAAACTCATTCACCTGATCTTCTACTATAAAGTTTAAGGTACAAAATGTTATTTGGATCAATTAAACATACATGATTTGAGAAATGGTATGAACTCTTTATATTGCTATGGTATAATTGTTTTATATAACTGAATTGTGCGGGGCTGGTCAAGTATAAACGTTTAGTGTTCTAGTTATTTAATACTTACTCTTATGCTCTCATTTATAGTGTGCACCAGATGTGCTGATTATTAAATTATTAAATGTGCATGCACACTTGCATTAGTGATACACTCCTTCCTTCTCACACATTCTGTACAGTCTGTGTTTTTTCTTCACTTTCACACATTAATACACCTCCTTCCTTTCTACATCTCCTTCTTCCATGCTTCTTTTCCATGAACTAAATGTGTCGCTTTCACAGACCCTATGATCATTCATGTACATTTTGTCTTATATCTTTCTTACTTACAGGAAAAGTACACTCAAAAATGAAAATTCTGTCATTAATTTATCACCCTCATGTAGTTCCAAACCTGCAAGGCCTTCATTCATCTTCAGAACACAAATTATGATATTTTTGATGCAATCCAGGAGCTCACTAACCCTTAAGAAATGTAACTAATATATATCACCATACTTAGCTAGCTGACTGATTACATTAAGAATTGCAAAAAAAAAAATTGTCACAAGTTTTTAATTTAAATATGCAAATTAGATATTATCTAAGTAAATGTGCATACATTTTGCATACATTTTGCATTTCCAGAACATAAATCTAAAAATTGGATAAAGCTTATTTAAAAAATCTACTTTAATTTTGTTAATTTTTAGAGTTAAAGATGTTTGATATATATATATATATATATATATATATATATATATATATATATATATATATATATATATATATATATATATATATATATATATATATATATATATATGTATGTGTATGTGTGTGTGTGTGTGTGTGTGTGTCTGTGTGTGTGTGTGTGTGTGTGTATATTAAATAATTTATTACATTTTAAGTAAATAATATTAATATTTTGTTTTGTTGGAAAATGTTTTAGCATGCAGTGTATTTCATTAACAAAAAACAAATGTGTGTTATATTTAAAAATAAATAAATAAATACAATGATTTTGGCAATACAACACAATCACAATAATCCCAATTCATTATTAAATGAAAATACAGGTCTGAAATTTTGCATTTATAATTTCTGTTTTCAAATCAAAATCAAAAATCTTTTCAAGAACCCTCTGAATCCTGCTGATCTAATCCTGGGGGGAACCTTTACCCCCGGTCGGGAATCCCTGATTTACATAATAATCTCTCTCACACACATGTTTATATTCTGGTTGTAGGAATATCAACAGCAAAAAGAGGGCAGATCCCTTTGGCTCTTGCTCCCCCACTGGGCTCAGTCATCCAGAAAGCATGAGACACAAATGTTGAAGGGAGTTGTGGCAAACAATGAATGGTGTATCTGCCCATAGCAGAACACCCCAGGAGGGATCTTTATAAATTTGCTTCACTGTTATGCAATGGAATGACCAAATAAAAAAAATAATGTTCAAGATTTTAATGTTCAGAGGGGAGGACAGAGAGAGACATCTTTTGTATTTTTATTGATAATAACCTTCATACTAGATTAAATTAATCTTTATTGTCATTGTGCAGAGTACAGTTAACATCTAACCAGAACTAGAAAGAACACTATAATAGTGTGCAAGTGAAAAAGGGGTTCAGAAT
Organism: Carassius gibelio; assembly: GCF_023724105.1. Lineage (NCBI taxonomy): Eukaryota > Metazoa > Chordata > Actinopteri > Cypriniformes > Cyprinidae > Carassius > Carassius gibelio. Next base: position 16,927,086 of record NC_068406.1, read on the forward strand.
GCTAGAGAACAGTACTGTGCAGATGAAAAGGACTATAAATAGAAAAGGTCACCTGAATAATAGTGTATGAATGTCTATAAATAGAGAAGATGCTGTGAATTCATTAAAATTACAGAAATAGTACTAATGTTTCAAGGGCAGGACTGATGTAGTAACTGTTGTGAGTTATAATGAATGATGCTTGCACTGTACAAAATATACTGTTAAATTGATGTTTTTCATTATTTATACAGTAATGCATAATTTTTATTTGCAAAAACTATATACAGTAAAATTAAATTTTACAACTGATTATACACTGATTATATATATATTTTTGTAAAACAGTTTTTTACAGTGTGGATCATTATTATAATTTTAATTATAACAGTCACATTCATGCATCCTGTGCCTTTCATAAGGAAAGAAAGCAAAAACAAGTTTGTGCAAAACAAATTTTTTATTTGTTGTAGAATATGAAGGTATGTTTTTGCAGCTCTTAACTTGATTAGTGATAATGCCAAATGATATATCCAATGGTAAAAATGGTTGGTGGCTATGAAGTTGTATTTGAGCCATACAGATGGGAATCACTATGCTATAGCTGTAATATTTCTGCCCTCTTGTGGCTGATTTTTAAAATGTACAGGAAAGCAAAAATTCACCAGATTACATAACTAAGGCAATGGCATGTCCTTAATTTCCTACACTGGTTGACTGATTCACTGCTTACACGTTTGTTTCCTTCATGCAGCATAACTCACATTTTTGGTTAGAAATAATATACTGTAATACTTAGCTGTTCAAAAGTTTTGGGTCAGTTTTTTTTTGCTGTAATGCTGCATCTATTTGACTAAATACAGTAAAAGCAGTAATGTCATAAAACATTATAGTTTTTAAAACAAACGTTTTCTATTTTCACTTCAATGTTCATTAATATTAATTAATATTACATATAATATTACATATAATTTATTGCTGTAATGGCAAAGCAGAATTTTCAGTAACCATTAGTCTATTTTTTAATTGAATTGAATGTTATTTTTATTACATCACCATGTTTTTAATAAAGTAATAATAACTTATATGTCTCTTCCTTGTTTAATTATTCGTTTGTTCTTAAAGATTCATCAATTTCTTTGGCCTGCTGTGTATTTTAAAGTATTGCGTCTTCAACTTTGGAAAGAAAATACTCATTTTTTATATTTACAAAGAAATACAATATTATCTCATTCAGGGGTTATGAACTATATACATGTCCTTCATAGGGCACCTGTACTGTATTAAGTCTGGTGGAGGGGTTTGTGATATTTCTTAGTGATGGTGGAATAAATTTCTCACCTTGCTCAGGTTTCTGCTGAAAGCACATATAGATGTACAGTTGCCTGCCCCAGGGGTGTAATTCAGAAACCAATCTTTCATGATGAAACACCCCCTATGTGTTAAAATCATTATTCACTGAGTAAACTATCTCTCTCCTTCTCACTCTTGTCCCCTTTCGGCCCTTCTCACAAAAGCTAAAATAGTCTGCATTCCACTTACATATTACTTACATATGTATATCCTACATGCACATAGGTGACATACACATGAGCAGTGTGTATCAGATAATGCAGTTGTCACTCAGAGCTTATGCTGCATATGTTTCTATTCGTGTGCTTGCTGCAGTGCTAATGCCGTGAACAGCCGAGACGGGATGGACACAGAAACTGGAAGCGAGTCTGTTCTCCGTCACCGTCGAGAGAGGGAACGAGAAAGGACCAGACGGAGGAGAGATGAATGTGAGTGTAGCTCTGAGAATAAATACTGTAATTTTAGCATATTTGACCAAATCCCTTCTGCACATGCCAATTATTTTTTACCACATTCTTTATCAAAAGTGATATAATCATGGCTTGATCCTACCGTGAGAATGGCAGATGTTTTTAACCCCTTTTTATGTAGGGTATCTGCCTCATTAGTGTGCTAAATACATTTGTCTTTTTAAACCAAGGTCAGAAAGTTATCTCTTTTTGTATGTGTTTGTTTTGTGAATATTGCTGTATTCATCTTTTTATTTTTTTTATGTGTGCATTGGTTTGTAATAAGGTCATTTATCATCTCAGGGGAAAGTCCTAATTCATCCTTAATTACTTGCCATGACATACTTTTTTTTTTTAATTAATATATTCTTACATTAATATTACAGAAAAATCTAAATAAATCAATCTGCCATTTTAATGGCATTTAACAGACATTCTCATCGTACACTTTATTTCCCTTTATTGCTTTGTTCTGTATTTGATATTCCCTTCATTGATTGTTGGCACATGAAAATAACCGCACAAATAATGAACACATCCATAGACTGTACAATGACAAAACTGTTACATTCATTTACAACAACAGGAGTTCACAGAAAAGAATCACACACCCTTCCTGTCGTCCATTCAACAAAGTCCTCACCCTAGCAAAACAAATGCTTTCTCACACACAAACACACCCAGACCTCTCAAAGTAATTTATCTGTGTGTTTGTGACAGTAGCGCGGTGCTCTCTGTTGGTCCATTAGTTCCTTCTGATCATTAATCAGTGTGGCTTAATTAGGCGACCAGTCTGGAGACAGTGTCAGTGGTGACAGTGAAACACTGAGTTCACAAATAATAGGATATAAAGGAGAAACAAATATAAGGTATACAAGATGTAGTGTTTCTCTGGGAATAGCACGGCACCAGACTGTATTCTGTGTTGTGCCCCTTTTTGATTTTTCAACAAAATGCAAAGCAGGGATGTGGATTTATGTAAGCATGTATGCATGCATAAATGTACCCCCCCCCCCCCAAAATGCTAAACACACAACACAAAGCATTTATATATATAACAAGACATCCAAATAACTAGCAATGTATTGTTACAAAAATAACTGAATAAGTGACGCTGAACCACAAAAGCAGTCTTAAGTTACATGGTTATATTTGTAGCTGTAGCCAACAATACATTTTATGGGTCAAAATGATACATTTTTATTTTATGTCAAAAATCATTAGGATATTAAGTAAGGATCATGTTCCATAAAGATATGTTACATAAATATCAAAAAGTAATTTTTGATTATTAATATGCATTGATAAGGACTTCATTTGGACAATTTTAAGGGACATTTTTTTCGATATTTAGAATTTTTTGCACCCTCAGATTACAGATTTTTTTTGTTCTATCTTGGCAAAATATTGCCCTATCCTAAAAATCACACCAGAAAGTGACGTGACATACAGCCAAGTATGGTGACCCATACTCAGAATTCATGCTCTGCATTTAACCCATCCAAAGTGCACCCACACAGCAGTGAACACACACCCGGAGCAGTGGGAAGCCATGCTGCAACGCCCAGGGAGCAGTTGGGGGTTCAGTGCCTTGATCAAGGGCACCTCAGTTATGGTATTGCCAGACCGAGGCTCGAACCCACAACCCTAGGGTTAGGAGTCAAACTCTCTAACCACTAGGCCACAACTTGACCAATGGAAAACGTATTTATTCAGCTTTCAGATTATGTAGAAATAATGAAAAAAAACATATTCCCTATTGATAAAATAGGGAACTAATTTAGAGAAAACATATAGTTAGTTAGTCAAGCTCAACATTTATTTATTTGTTTGTTTGTTTTTACATACAAAATTGATTATATATTACAATATTTAAATAAAGTAGTAATAAAGTAAATAAATACAATGATTTAATTAGCTAAAATGAAGATGCATATTTGAAGAACAATCAAGCTTAACATTTATGAAGTAGGCTATTTAATTATTTATTTATTTTCAAAGATAACTTTATATTTTAGGAAGTGTATATTTTGTATCGTCAAATTACTTCACACAGGTTCTTTTCTCACCTCAACTCGGGTTTGTGAACAAGCTCCGTTATCTTGTCGTGGTCATATGTTGCTCGTAAATTATAATTGCACATGGTCTCACGCTCGAGCGTCGGACGCAAAAATGGAAACAGTCGCGCGCACAGTCCCAAGTGGCGCTGTTGATGAATGGCAGCACGCGAACAGAAGGGGCGGGTAATAAATTCATATTGCGCGCTCCCGCGGGAGCTCTGTCTGTGCAGTAGTAGTTTATTTGTGTGCACCGCGGAGAGAAGCTCTTCTCTCCTTAACGCTTTCTGAGGTAAGGCATTTATTAATTATTTTTTTTTTACATATTTTATTTCAAATGAACAGTATTCAAATTTTTTATTCAAATGTTTTTTAGTGTGTCAATATTATTAATTTATTAGGAAGACTTTCGTAATTGACTTGCATTTTGGTTAGAGTAAGTTAAGGGTTGATGTGAAAAAAAAACCTATCTACAGAACGTATGTATATATATATATATATATATATATATATATATATATATATATATATATATATATATATATATATATATATATATATATATATATATATATATGATGAGGTCATTTTCTTAATCACTGTTTTGTACAATATTTTAAAATATTTACAGTTTTTGTATTTTTTATTTTTATTTAATTTTTTTAACCCCTATTTGATAATTCCAAGAGTATAAAATAAATGGGAATGATCTACAATTCTAACTAGCATGCGTAGAAGAAGTTTTCAGTAGATTGTAACCTAATATCTTTTTATCCACCACATATGATGTATTGTTATATTATCCCTCTAAACAAGTTATATATCTTTAGGCTAAGTAGGCTTCTCACACGAATAGCAGTGATGTATTGAGTACTTTATCATTTCATTGCTGGAAGTCAAACATGGCTCTGTAAAGGATTGCATCTCTATGTCTAGATACATTAAGCTATATTACCATCTTTTGTAGTTAGTTTGCTCTCCATCCAAAATATAATACATAATATAAATGACATTTTTTTAAAACATATTTTGTTCTCTTTTTTTGTGCCGTTCCCTGCATCTCTTTTGTTCTTCTGCCTGTCTTTTGTTAACCAAGCTTACCAGTTTACCTATACCAATTTTCTAGCGACTGCAAATAAATCAGGTAAAAATCAAAAGACTGGCATGTGAGTGAGCATATCATAGGCAGTATGAGAGAGCGATATCAGCCCAGGGGAAGAAGCTCTGGCCACCCAACTCTCCTGGAGTGTTTTGGGTTCCACCAGAGAGAATATACAAGGCCCGGCTCACTGGGATGCCGCCACCTCACCAGAGCCTTCCAGCCAATCAGATGCCATCCTGTGGCAGAACCTGGCCCACAGGAGTGTATGTTTTCTTCTTGTAAAGTTTGTTGCTCAAGGTTTGATCAAGCCATGAATATATCCACGTATTTGTACCATTTTGTTGGTAAAGGCCTTGACAATCCTCACTGTGTATATGCTGGTTGTTCTCAGTCCCACGTGTGAACGGTCACTCTAAAGCCGAGCGGGTGGTGAGGGACAAGGCCATGGCCTGTGACAGCGGCTCTATGATGAGCAGTGAGCTGGAGTCAAGCTCCTTCATCGATAGCGAGGAGGATGAGAATGCTAGCAGGTTTGGCTTGGAATGATGACACTTTATGTCAGCTCTTGTTACTGAATTATTATTAAGTCTTGGCTCTTGGAGCACAGTTATATGTTCAATAATCAATCTATTCTTATCTCATCTGTTTGTCTCTCTCAGGCTGAGCAGTTCCACAGAGCAGAGCTCTTCTTTTCAGTTAATGAAGAGACATAAGCGCAGGCGCCGGCGACACAAAGTGGCAAAAATCGACAGGGTAAGACGTGTGTGTGAGACCACCTAACCATATTTTGAGGATGAATTTGTACGCAGAAAAGAGCTAAACCCCCAAAAAACTTCATTTTGAGCATGTCTTCATATGTAAAAAAAATTTATATAAATGAAGTAAATAAAATTTTTCGAAGAAAATTCTCAATGTTTTCTGTTAGGTTTAGGTTGTGAATTACAATATTTATAACTGGCTGTGCTTTACATAAAAAAAAAAAACAATAGAAGTCCTTGAAATGTCCTTGAATAGATAGCTAAGTAAATGTGTGTGATGTTTTTGTTGTACGTGGCTTCTAAGGGTCTTGCGTATCTCCTCTGGTTTTGTTTCCACAGTCATCTTCCTTCAGCAGTATCACAGATTCAACCATGAGCCTCAACATCATCACAGTTACTCTTAATATGGGTAAGATCAGCTGCCCTTGTACATGTACACACACAGTACATCACAAATTCATCCCTTCTGTGTTCTCTTTCATTTGCACAGAGAAATATAACTTTCTCGGCATCAGTATAGTGGGCCAAAGTAACGATAGAGGAGATGGTGGCATCTACATCGGCTCTATAATGAAGGGAGGAGCGGTGGCAGCAGATGGCAGGATAGAGCCAGGCGACATGCTGCTGCAGGTAAGTTGTAGTGTCCAAAATGAAGCTTCTTGTGAATGGTTACTTCTGTTTGTTATACGTTCAGTCAATTTTCAGTCAAATTTTGCTATCTCTGTAAAAACATCTAATAGTCTCAGTTTTTTACTCCTTGTTTGAAAAGCAGATTAGTATAATGCAATGGATTGGCTCTGCCGGTGGAAGATACTGTGGTGTATTAAAGCGATTATATTATGCAGGGACATACGGCTTGAATTTACATTAGTTTTTAGGGATGAAATTTGGCCTCTGGCTCCGTGTTCTGTAGATGCAGATGCTGCCTTCAATGCCTGCAGCAGCTGCTTTTTGCTGTTGAGCAGCAGATTACAGTAATAGTTATGGATTAGACTGCAGCTTTATATCGGCATGGCACAGTGTAGCACACTGATATTAAGAATATTGCCTTAAAGGGGGGGTGAAATGCTATTTCATGCATACTGAGTTTTTCACTGTTAAAGAGTTGGATTCCCATGCTAAACATGGACAAAGTTTCAAAAATTAAGTTGTATGTTTGAAGGAGTATTTCTGTTCCAAAAATACTCCTTCCGGTTTGTCACAAGTTTCGGAAAGTTTTTTTCGAGTATGGCTCTGTGTGACGTTAGATGGAGCGGAATTTCCTTATATGGGTCCTGAGGCACTTCTGCCGGAAGACCGCGCGCTCCCGTATAGCACAGCACTGAGAGCACACCAGACATTCACTGATCAGAGCGAGAGCGTCGCGAAATGTCACAAAAGGAGTTTGTTTTTGGTTGCCAGGGCAAGACAACCCTGCACAGATTACCAAAAAAAAAACAGCATTAAGGGACCAGTGGATGGAGTTTATTTTTACAGAGCATCAACGGAGTTGTGCAAGTGTTTTTGTTTGTTCCCTGCATTTCGAAGATGCTTGTTTTACAAACAAGGCCCAGTTTGACGATGGATTTGCGTATCGTTTATTTCTTAAGGATAATGCATCCCCAACGAAAAAGGGTCACGATCGTGTGTTGGAACCGCAGGCGGTGAGTAAAACTGCTTAAAATATCTCTGCCTCCTTGTTGGTGCGTCCCCTCCCATGCCGGAGACCCGGGTTCGAGCCCCGCTCAGAGCGAGTCATTGCTGCTGCTGCTCTCGTTCAGTTTCAGCCTCGGGATCTGATTCTGGATCATAAATAAACGGCTGAATCTGACTGTAAGCCATGGTTTGTTTTGGATGATGGTTTTTCCCTCACGGTAATGTCACAGCTTCCAAACGCTCTCAACGCAAAAGCCTACTGGCGCTCATGATTCTTTAGCTCCGCCCACACGTCACGCCTCCAGCCGGTCGTGTTTTTCCGGGAAAAATCGGTACAGACTATCTTTCTCTTATGAATATAATAAAACTAAAGACTTTTTGGAGTTATGAAGGATGCAGTACTACTCTATAGGTACTCAAGATTAACAGGATATTGAGTGAAAACGAGCATTTCACCCCCCCTTTAAGGTATGAGTATTAGGTCAGTTAAATGCAGTACAAATTTGTTGCTGTTTTTATATTCATGAACATGGAAGGTCCCAGTTGGCTTGTATGTAAATTAAAAACAGTGCTGAGGATCTTAGTTTATACTAGGTTTATAGGTAAACTTGGAAATGATTTAAAAGGTTTTTAAATATTCAAAATGATTAATGTAAAAACAAGTTTATTTTTAAAGTAAAAGTCTTTACTTTTTATAATTTTTTTGTTGACACGTGGGACATTGAGCATTCAAAGGCCATCATATTTATATATTTAAAAAAATGTTTTACCTACATTTTAAGGCTTGGCATACATAGAAGAAAATGTATATTCATAAAAAAATACCAATGACCTTTTATATGTTTTTGTTAATTTACAAGATATTTGAAAGTATATACGTAAATCACACTTTTAAATATATTTGTAAATAATTACAATACAATTATTGGTTTAAATTTTCACAAGTCACATTGAGGCCCCCTTGGAAATTTGCTGGTGCCTCACAATAATTCAAAATAATGATAAAGATATTGTAAATAATAAATATTCAAAACGGTAACGTATGTTTATGCCACATTTTGACTTGCAGGTAAATGACGTGAACTTCGAAAACATGAGCAATGATGATGCAGTCAGGATCCTCAGAGAGATTGTCTCAAAGAATGGGTAAAAGAATGAACAGGCGCAAGATGTCAGAATTGTCTCAGATGTAAGTGTGTTTTGACTAAATATTGTACTTGTCCTCTGTAGGCCCATCAGTCTCACTGTTGCCAAATGCTGGGACCCTTCCCCTCGCAGTTACTTCACGATACCCAGAGGTCAGTATACACAAATGCTTTGTTTACATTTCTTTCAGATACACAAATGTCAGGCACAGACATACTTATCCATCTTCTCGGCCTTACTCTGCTTTTTTCTTTTCCAAAGCCGAACCAGTTCGACCTATTGACCCGGCAGCATGGATTTCCCACACTACTGCACTTACAGGATCTTACCCACAAAACGGTACAGACTTTTATTTCTGACAGATCACGGCATCTTCTTTTTCCAAAGCGTGATATTAATCATCTTGTTGTCTTTCACAGAGTTTGACGATCTCCCTCTTACAGTGGGAAAGACGGACATGGCCACTATTGTAAAGGTGATGCAGCTCCCAGACTCAGGACTAGAAATAAGGGACAGAATGTGGCTGAAGATTACTATAGCTAATGCTGTTATAGGTGAGCTCTCGTTTGTAATGATTTTAATACTGATAAAAATCACGCTTGTTCAATTAGACTGTTCAAGTTTTTTATCTATATTTGACTTTATTTCAGTCAACAGAAATGTTTGTATGGTGTTAATTTTTCATGGTATTAGATAACTTAATATACCTGGTGCATGGGTTTTTATTTGTAAACTCTCTGGATCTCACGTTACAGGAGGTGATGTAGTAGACTGGCTCTACTCACGGGTCGAGGGATTCAAAGACCGACGGGATGCCAGAAAATACGCCAGCAGTCTGCTCAAACATGGCTATCTCAGACACACTGTCAACAAGATCACCTTCTCTGAACAGTGCTACTACACATTTGGAGATCTCTGCCAAAGTACAACACATCTCTGCATTTCCTTTAAGGGAATAGTTCACCCAAACATGAAAATTAGGTGAAATTATATTCACCCTCAGGCCGTTGGCTTCTTAAACTGATAAACTGTAATCAACTGATATAAATCACCTTTATTTATATAGTGCTTTAAACAAAATACATTGCGCCAAAGCACTGAACAACATTCATTTGGAAAACAGTGTCTCAATAATGCAAAATGATAGTTAAAGGCAGTTCATCATTGAATTCATTGATGTCATCTCTGTTCAGTTGAAATAGTGTCTGTTTTAATTTGCAATCAAGTCAACGATATCGCTGTAGATGAAGTGACCCCAACTAAGCAAGCCAGAGGCGACAGCGGCAAGGAACCGAAACTCCATCGGTGACAGAATGGAGAAAAAAACCTTGGGAGAAACCAGGCTCAGTTGGGGGGCCAGTTCTCCTCTGACCAGACGAAACCAGTAGTTCAATTCCAGACTGCAGCAAAGTCAGATTGTGCAGAAGAATCATCTGTTTCCTGTGGTCTTGTCCTGGTGCTCCTCTGAGACAAGGTCTTTACAGGGGATCTGTATCTGGGGCTCTAGTTGTCCTGGTCTCCGCTGTCTTTCAGGGCAGTAGAGGTCCTTTCTAGGTGCTGATCCACCATCTGGTCTGGATACGTACTGGATCCGGGTGACTGCAGTGACCCTCTGATCTGGACACAGACTGGATCTGGTGGCCACGGTGACCTCGGAACAAGAGAGAAACAGACAAATATTAGCGTAGATGCCATTCTTCTTATGATGTAGAAAGTACGGTGTTATGTGAAGTGTTCCGGTTCCAGTTTACCTAATTAATGCAGCCTAAAAATCCTTTAACGGATTTGGATATTAAAAGCATATTAGTATGTTATGTGTAAGCCAGGTTAAAGAGATGGGTCTTTAATCTAGATTTAAACTGCAAGAGTGTGTCTGCCTCCCGAACAATGTTAGGTAGGTTATTCCAGAGTTTAGGCGCCAAATAGGAAAAGGATCTGCCGCCCGCAGTTGATTTTGATATTCTAGGTATTATCAAATTGCCTGAGTTTTGAGAACGTAGCGGACGTAGAGGAGTATAATGTAAAAGGAGCTCATTCAAATACTGAGGTGCTAAACCATTCAGGGCTTTATAAGTAATAAGCAATATTTTAAAATCTATACGATGTTTGATAGGGAGCCAGTGCAGTGTGGACAGGACCGGGCTAATATGGTCATACTTCCTGGTTCTAGTAAGAACTCTTGCTGCTGCATTTTGGACTAGCTGTAGTTTGTTTACCAAGCGTGCAGAACAACCACCCAATAAAGCATTACAGTAGTCTAACCTTGAAGTCATAAATGCATGGATTAACATTTCTGCATTTGACATTGAGAGCATAGGCCGTAATTTAGATATATTTTTGAGATGGAAAAATGCAGTTTTACAAATGCTAGAAACGTGGCTTTCTAAGGAAAGATTGCGATCAAGTAGCACACCTAGGTTCCTAACTGATGACGAAGAATTGACAGAGCAACCATCAAGTCTTAGACAGTGTTCTAGGTTATTACAAGTAGAGTTTTTAGGCCCTATGATTAACACCTCTGTTTTTTCAGAATTTAGCAGTAAGAAATTACTCGTCATCCAATTTTTTATATCGACTATGCATTCCATTAGTTTTTCAAATTGGTGTGTTTCACCGGGCTGCGAGGAAATATAGAGCTGCGTATCATCAGCATAACAGTGAAAGCTAACACCATGTTTCCTGATGATATCTCCCAAGGGTAACATATAAAGCGTGAAGAGTAGCGGCCCTAGAACTGAGCCTTGAGGTACTCCATACTGCACTTGTGATCGATATGATACATCTTCATTCACTGTTACGAACTGATGGCGGTCATATAAGTACGATTTAAACCATGCTAATGCACTTCCACTGATGCCAACAAAGTGTTCAAGTCTATGCAAAAGAATGTTGTGGTCAATTGTGTCAAACGCAGCACTAAGATCCAATAAAACTAATAGAGAGATACACCCACGATCAGATGATAAGAGCAGATCATTTGTAACTCTAAGGAGAGCAGTTTCAGTACTATGATATGGTCTAAATCCTGACTGGAAATCCTCACATATACCATTTTTCTCTAAGAAGGAATATAATTGTGAGGATACCACCTTTTCTAGTATCTTGGACAGAAAAGGGAGATTCGAGATTGGTCTATAATTAACTAGTTCTCTGGGGTCAAGTTGTGGCTTTTTTATGAGAGGCTTAATAACAGCCAGTTTGAAGGTTTTGGGGACATGTCCTAATAACAATGAGGAATTAATAATAGTCAGAAGAGGACCTATGACTTCTGGAAGCACCTCTTTTAAGAGCTTAGATGGTATAGGGTCTAACATACATGTTGTAAGTTTAGATGATTTAACAAGTTTATACAATTCTTCCTCTCCTATAGTAGAGAATGAGTGGAACTGTTCCTCAGGGGGTCTATAGTGCACTGTCTGATGCGAAACTGTAGCTGACGGCTGAATGGTTGCAATTTTATCTCTAATAGTATCGATTTTAGAAGTAAAGTAGTTCATAAAGTCATTACTGCTGTGGTGTTGGGAAATGTCAACACTTGTTGAGGCTTTATTTTTCGTTAATTTAGCCACTGTATTGAATAAATACCTGGGGTTATGTTTGTTTTCTTCTAAAAGAGAAGAAAAGTAATCAGATCTAGCAGTTTTTAATGCTTTTCGGTAGGATATGCTACTTTCCCGCCAAGCAATACGAAATACCTCTAGTTTTGTTTTCCTCCAGCTGCGCTCCATTTTTCGGGCTGCTCTCTTTAGGGTGCGAGTATGCTCATTATACCATGGTGTCAAACTGTTTTCCTTAACCTTTCTTAAGCGTAAAGGAGCAACTGTATTTAAAGTGCTAGAAAAGAGAGAGTCCATAGTTTCTGTTACATCATCAAGTTGTTCTGAGGTTTTGGATATGCTAAGGAATTCGGATACATCAGGAAGATAACTTAAAAAGCAGTCTTTTGTGGTAGAAGTGATGGTTCTTCGATACTTGTAACAAGAAGTAGAATTTACAATTTTGGCTATATGAAGTTTACACAGAACTAAATAATGATCTGAGATATCATCACTTGGCTGAATAATTTCAACACTATCAACATCAATTCCATGTGACAGTATTAAATCTAGAGTATGATTTCGACAATGAGTAGGTCCTGAAACGTGTTGTCTAACACCAATAGAGTTCAGAATGTCTATAAATGCTGATCCCAATACATCTTTTTCATTATCGACATGGATATTAAAATCACCAACTATTAAGACTTTATCTGCAGCCAGAACTAACTCGGATGTAAAATCACCAAACTCTTTAATAAAGTCTGTATGGTGCCCTGGTGGCCTGTATACAGTAGCCAGTACAAACATAACAGGGGATTTATCATTAACATTGGTTTCTCTGGATAATGTTATATGAAGCACCATTACTTCAAACGAGTTATACTTGAAGCCTGCCCTCTGAGAAATCCTGAAAACGTTATTATAAATTGAAGCAACACCTCCCCCTTTGCCTTTTAGACGCGGCTCGTGTTTATAACAGTAATCTTGGGGGGTGGACTCATTTAAAATAATGTAATCATCAGGTTTTAGCCAGGTTTCTGTCAAGCAGAGCACATCTATATTATGATCAGTTATCATATTATTTACAAAAAGTGTTTTCGTAGAAATGGATCTGATATTCAATAAGCCAATCTTTATCATTTGTTTATCCATATTGCATTTGTTTTTTATTTGTTGAACCTCAATTAAATTGTTAACCTTAACTTGGTTAGGACGTTTTTTGTATTTTCTAGTTCGTGGAACAGACACAGTCTCTATAGTGTGATATCTAGGTGAAAGAGTCTCTATGTGCTGAGAATTAACTGACCTCTGTGACGGGAGGCAGCTAGCAGACGGTCGGTTTAGCCAGTCTGTCTGCTTCCTGACCTGGGCCTGACCTATTTATTTATAAAAAAAATATGACAGATATCCACACAACAGTCTAACACAAATTAATGTTTTGTCAAGTGGAAGGCTGCATGTTTGTAATAAATGTATCATTAAGACATCTTCAAACCATTAGCTCATTAATATTGCTTTCTTCAATCAGGTGAGAAATATGCACAAATCAAGCAGCTTTTTAAAGCAAATACAGATGGATTTATGTGTTATTAGGGTTTAAAGATGGATTCATTTCTTACAAGTAAGAAGCTTTTGACTTCACAAGATGTTTACATGGTGATGTTTTTATCAGCTGTTTGAACTCTCATTCTGACGGCACCCATTCACTGCAGAGGATCCATTTGTGATCATGTGATGTAATGAGAAATGACTCCAAATCTGTTCTAATGAAGAAACAAACTCATCTACATTTTGGAAGGCCTGAGAGAGAGTATATTTTCGCCAAATTCAATTTTCGTCTGAACTATTCCTTTAAGTTTTATACCGATCCATTTAAAAGGTACATTTAACCTCTTTATATTTTTTTCTTTCTCCTTAGATATGGCTACACTAAACTTGAATGAGGGATCGAGTGGTGCTGGTTCAGAGCAGGACACATTGGCCCCTCTCCCCCCTCCGTCCACTAACCCGTGGCCCATGGGCGGCCAGCCCTTTCCCTACCCACCCTTCTCCACACCACCCTCTGGTTTCCCCCCAGGATATTCGGACCCCTGCCACAGTTTCCACAGTGGCAGCGCAGGAAGTCATCACAGTGAGGGTGAGTACGGAAAGGTTATCCGTCACAGTAAGAGTTTCCCAAATAAATATCAGCCTAGTTCAAACCTAGAAAAATAAGATCTTATAAATAATGTAGACATTTTTTAAAGCCAAATCTTGTGGTGCAGCATACTGTATTTGCTTGAATGCAGTAGTTATGAAAATATAAAGTTTTGCACATTCTAAATATGAATTTCAGGCGTGACTTATATTATTTATATACTGCTATTCCATCACAAGTATTATTTCAAATATGGTCAACCCTTCCCAACTGTAGTATTTTATGGGGTCTCTTAAGATTATATGTTTAAAACCTTTCAGGCATCTCTCTAAGTTTATTGTTCTCAACATTTTAAGAATTGATTTCAGCTCTTGTCATGATTTCATTTGCAGTGCTTGAATTCATCTCATTCTCTTGTGCTTTTTGCCTTCAACGCTGATGCATTGCACAAACACATCCATCTCAATCCACTTCTTCACATTAACGCATAACCTGTTGCTCATTTCACACATGCCATGCACTAGCTCAGTGAAGATGTCAGGAAGGAAACTCAGCAGCCTGTTGTGTTTGTGTTTGTGAGTTGCCTGTAGAGAGCAGTTGGAGTGATCTGCCATCTTCTGAGTGATGGTTCAGGTGTGTTGTGAGGTTTGCAGCATATGCATAGCAGTCAAAGAAAGTAAAACTAGGGCAGATGCTTGGCTGTGTGGAAAAACTTTTAAATATTTAAAGTACATGGATTTTAGATACTATATATTAACTATATATATTAAGTTTGGGGTTGGTAAGATTTTTTAAAAATGTTTTTGATAGAAGCCTCTCATGCTCACCAAGGCTGCATTTATCAAAAACACATTAAAAACAGTAATATAAAGAAATATTATAACAATTTTAAAGGCCTGTTTACTTTTTGAAAACGTAACTTATCCCTGTTATGGCAAGTTATATTTTCAGCAGCCATTACTTTGTTTGGTATGTTGAAAAAAAAAAAAAAAAAATATATATATATATATATATATATATATACACAATTATTATTATTTTTTTTTACAGTAACATTTTTATTTGAACTGTGAAACATTTTTTCAGTATTCGTTGATGAACTGAAAGTTGTAAAAGAACAGCACTTGAAATTAAAATCTTTTGTGATTATTAAAAAGTAATTTTAACCATTTGAGTGCATCCTTACTGAATAACAGTATAAATTTCTTAAAAAAAGAACAACCTTACTAACCCCAGACTTTTGAACGCTAGTGTTGATTTTATTTTATGGGATGTGAAAAGTATATTCAATACACTGATTCCATTCAGTATAAAATATAATATAATAATGTGTAAGACATTAATCAAATATGTCATGAAATAAAACATAAATACTGACCTCTGATTACTTTAAAAAATATTTAATTGAGTTGATTTAACAAAGAAATAATTTAAAATATTGTTATTATGTAACTTTAATTTTAAACTTTTAACTAAATAATGCACTATGCACTAAATTTAAGTCCAACTCGTATCAACAACTGAAAAGTTGGCATTGTGACCACTCTACATATCACTTTTTTACTGTAAATTCTAACATATCATCTCAACATGTAAATAAATATCTTATATGAGGGACATATAAGATTTTATTTTTACTGAGCAGATTCCAGTAATGCTCTTAGGCCGTGAGGATGATATGTAATTGATAGAGCTTCTGGTGTTAAGATAGACAGACGGCTTAACTGTGTTGTTTCCTGTTTATTTCTGCTGTGCAATGGCAGACTGATGAAGGAGGTAGTCCCAACCCTGGGGTGTCCGGTAAGGCAGCCTCCCTCTCTCTCTCTCTCTCTTTCTCTCTCTTACAGTCATGTCTCTCTCCATGACTGGGCTATTTCTGTTGCTGGATTTGTTCTGCTGCCTCGCGTCTCATCTCTGTATTTCTCAGCATGTCCTGTGTTGTGGAAAAAACGAGATGCATACACACTAGTCTGGGAATGCACATGACAATATCAATGTAGATCCCATATGTGTATGTAAAGCTTTGCCATGCCTGTTATGTAAGAGTGAAATAATGTGGCTTTTGTTTGACGGTGTTATAAATTCAGGATGGAGCACCTCATGATTTCATTTGCATCGTCATTTGACTCCAGTCTCAAATTCATCCAGCTTTAATTGCACATCTGATCATCATTTGCTTGTTCTAATAGTTTCATCAAAGCTCATAATTTTTCATCAGATTTTAATTATTCTCTTGGATCGTGGCATGACTGAACAAAGAGCAAGGAATGCACAAGATTTGTCATTATAGAGTTCGTGAAAGATGAAGTGTTCCTGTGATTCGCAGATCTTCATTAACTGCAAACTTATTTACAATAAAATTAAGAGTCAAAATGGTTTTCTACACTGCTAACAATAGGAAATGTTTTTGGAAGACCAAATCAGCAAATTAGTATGATTTCTGAAGGATCATGTGACATTAAAGAATAATGACTGCTGAAAATTGCTAAAAATGCTGAAAAAACAGGAAAAAAAATAACATTTTTATATTAAAATTGAAAACTTTTATTTTAAATTGTAATATGTCACAAGATTGTCTTTGTGATCATAAGAGACTTTCAAAAACATAAAAAAAAAAAAACCAAACTGTGTAGTTACTTGCAGTCTATCAATATTTGTTTTCCCTGCTGTCCACAACCAGTTTTTATTTTCTGTCACTGTGCAGAGGTTAACCTTAAAAACTGTTGTCACGTAAAGACTGAAGAATAAAATACATTAGGTTGATTTATTCCTTTGCAGTATCACTCTATGTTCTCCATATAACCATATAAACTTCTGTTTATTTTTCAGGAAGTCGAAGCAGTAGTTCCAACCCTAGCGCTGGGAGGAGCCAGCGACCTGTTCTGAGGGACAAGGACCGTAAATCAGCAGGCAGCGGTGGCAGCGAATCGCATTCAGGCAAGCAAGCAGGTGGGAGGCGGGTTGAACGTTCAGCCAGCCAGCTGAGCCACTGGAGTCATGCTCTCTCATCTCGCAGCTACACTCATTCCCGTGTCCCGTCCCAGCACAGCCGCACGTCCTTCTCCTACAGTCACGCTCCCTTTTCCAAGTACGGCCACACCTCTTGTGCACTCAGCGAACGGAGCCACGCTTCCTCTTACGGACCCCCAGGCCTGCCTCCTCCCTACAGCCTGGCCAGATTGACCCCTAAGGGGGCTATCAGCAGTGGGCCCCCAGGGGCCCCTCCAGTGAGGGAAATAGGGGCCATACTACCTGAACTCACCGCCAGTCGCCAGTCATTCCAGCATGCCATGGGCAACCCTTGTGAGTTTTTTGTGGATATAATGTAATTAGATGAATAAATAATAAATAACAGTAGAGAAATCTCACAGGACGAGAGCCATGAATACATAATCAACTTTTACCAACAGCACATGTGGCCTTGCTGTAGTTGCAAGTTTCTGTGGAAGGTTGAGGAACAAATGTGTTTAGATTAATTGTGTGTTTAGCAGAGGGCAAATAGCCTTACTCACTACTGTTCAAAAGTTTGGCAGTCGGTAAGATTTTAATATTTTTGAAAAACATCTCTGCATTTATTTGATCAAAAATACAGTAAAAACTGTAATATTGTGAAATAGTTTTACAAATTTAAATAACAGTTTTTTTATTATATATTTTCAAATATAATTTATTTCTGTGATGGCAAAATGAATTTTTAGCCATCATTTCTTCTTATGAATGTTGAAAACACTTGTGGAAAATGTGGTACGTTTTCTTTTTCTTTTTCAGGATTCTTTGATGAATATAAAATTACATAAACACCATTCATTCGGAATATAAATCTTTTGTAACATTTTAAATGTTTTTACGGTCTCTTCAAAAATAAAAAAATAAAAATAAATAAATAAATAATATATACTGACCCAAACGTTTAAACAGCAGTGTACTTCCAAAAGTATAGCAACAAAAAAAGAGCATATCAACTATTTTATTGCTTATTTCTGTCACCATTAAAGCTGCAGTAGGTAACTTTTGTAAAAATATATTTTTTACATATTTGTTAAACCTGTCATTATGTCCTGACAGTAGAATATGAGACAGATAATCTGTGAAAAAATCAAGCTCCTCTGGCTCCTCCCAGTGGTCCTATTGCCATTTGCAGAAACTCCATCGCTCCTGGTAAAAAATAACCAATCAGAGCTGCGGTCCGTAACTTTGTTTGTGTTCAAAATGTAGAAAAATGTATATGATAAGCGAGTACACCATGAATCCGTTTTCCAAACCGTGTTTTTAGCTTGCCCTGAATCACTAGGGTGCACCTATAATAAGTGTTTATATTCGGACTATTTCAGATTGCTTCGGGGGTACCGCAGCGGGGGAACCCAGTACCTTTGTGATTCTTCATAAACATAAACAGAGAGAAGTAGTTCCGGCTACGATGTTCTACCGCAAGACGCAAGCAGTTCTGTTTATTAACCACTAGAGCGTCAAAAGTTCCCTACCGCAGCTTTAACAAAACAAAACATATACACGTGTGCAAACAAGGTTAATATTATAAATTGGGGTCAGCACAGCTTTTTAGACCAGTATTAACCATTTATCAATAAAATAGCAAGCACACCAGCAACCACATTTTTAATTGATTTTAATTTTAATTTTTGATTAGCAAATGGTAAAGACAATCAGACAATGCCCTCTGCTGGTCAGGAGCTGTTAGTCCTTTCCCAAGCTGTCAGTGAACAGACTAGACTACTGATCACATTTATGATCCAGCAACATTCAGAAGTATTTTCATTTTGTGTTCGTTTCTGTTAAAATGCTATTCAAAACAATCTTTATATTGTTGTTTCATGGTGCACATGATTACTGCTTAAAGCTCTTGTGCACTATAAGCTGTCTGCGCAGGTGATGGATATAAATGGAATAAAAAAAAATTTGACACGTTTCCATTTATTACCAGGTTGGAAATAAGGTAGCATGTCACTGTTATGACTCTTGGCTCTAAAGCACTAGCTACAATAATGTATTTTCAGGAAAGAAAAAAGCTGCTGGATATCAGGGTAAACTCAAAAACCAGCACTTAAACGGTGTGCACAAAATAAATTGGCACTTGCTGAACATCTGAAATTAGTTGTATTTTCTTGAATATTGTCTGTAAGTCCTTTTTTTTTTTTTTTGCCCCTGGAATAATGAGTCAGTTGTATGATGTGGTATCTGGTGCTGGTTACCCGTTCATCTCTAAGAGAAAACATTTGCTCAAAAGCTTGTTTAAAGTAACTAACTGAAGGGGACTAGTTAGCATATGGAGTGTTAACTACTGTATGTGTAGTATTTAACCATTTGAAGGCTAACAAACTGGCACTTTTACAAGGTCTGATCTGCCCTTTTATTGTACATCTTTAGATGTGTTGTCTATTTTTCTCTCTTAGGAAGACTGGGGTGTAATGCTGTACATAGTTCATTTTTATTGTATATATGAAAATAGATAATTGTAAAAAGTTTATGTACAGAGCTTCTGGTCATGCCTTTTTGTAGTTATGATGTAAATTGGACTTGTCTGTTTGTGAGTTTAAAGCAGTTTTCTAAATCTCATTCTGCTTTGTGTTGTATTTGTCTAACCATTTGTCAGTGAAACTATCTGAAATAAATTATTCATCTAAACGTCTGTCTCATTTTCATTTTTTTAGGTTTTCTTAGCCTTAGAGGTAGTTTATTCCTGCCCTTTTTTTTTCAAATCTGTCTCTTGAGCACAGCTATGCAACTATATACTGTCATGCCCACCCACTCTTAACAGATAATTTATTAAAATGTTCATGAACATTAACTAAATTTGTAACTGGTTTGCCTGCCAATTAGTTTTTTAAAGGTCACGTTTTTCGTGTTTTTTTTTAAGCTTTGATTGTGTTTACATTGTGCAATATAACATGTTCATGCTTCGCGTGTAAAAAAAAATATATATTTTTCACACTATTCACTGTTTTCACTGTCATAAAAACGGGCTGATGACTTCCTTGTTCTATAAAGTCCCTCCTTCAGAAATACGTAACGAGTTCTGATTGGGCCAGCGGTTCCTGTGCTGTGATTCGACAGCAGCTGAGCGTGTGCGGCCCTCCTGGAAACGCGATTGGGCTAGTTTTGCACAAGTTTTGAGAAGCAGGCAGGCTGGATTTGTTTTGAAAACCTGGCAATTCTGAACGCTCATGCTGGAGATTTACTTCTAATCACAGAACGCCTTTACTGACGAGATGCACATGAAAATCTCATTCAATTTTTTGCACAGCCCTACCATCTAGTTAACAAAACTAAACAGCGTTGTCCGTTGTGTAATAAATTATAGAAACTGTTAAACGCACCAACTTAAATAATAAAATACACTTACCGGTTGTGGTCCATAAACAACACCTTCTCCAGACAAAGAGGGAACTGCTCCATCTTTCAGGAATAATCTTTGTGCAAATCCGGCATTAAACCGATTGAGATTGAGGAAGTTGTCCTCAGCAAAATTAATAGAGCAAGTTTGATCAGCTTTACTTCTCTCCTCTTCTCCAATAAGTAACCAAACTAATGAATTTGATCATTATGATTATGATCCATATTAAAGCTATCCAATGATTTTTTTCTTTAACTATTTTTCTTGAGTGTACAATATATAACAGTTTAGTATTTTCTGTATATTCAAATCAATCAACAACAAAAAAATAATAATAATTAAGCAATCACAAAATAATTAAGAAAATGCACTGTAGTTTTTTTTTTTTTTTTTTTTTGCATACATAAACAGGTACAGTATGTTATAATGTCGTGCTGATGCCTCCAGATGATGAGCAGCTGGAGTACTTACAAAAGAGACCAAACTATTAGAACAAGCAAAGGCAGTACATTCAACATTTGTATTAATGGACGCTTCTTCACATCAAACTTAACATCAAACTTAACTTTCATGGAACATGGAATGTAACACTTTTTTCCATTAATTAAAAAAAAAAAAAAAAAAAAAACTACTGAAAAATAAATAATGAAGAAAAGAAAGAGTTCAGGGCCCTTCTCTAGAATGTTTCATGGCAATCATAAAATAGTCCTTGTCTGTGGAAAGAACACAATAAAATACATTACTTATTTATGATCATAATCATCAGTCTATATCAGATAAATACCTGATGTATATTTGGCTGTAGTAGTAACAAAAAAGTAAAAAAAAAGAGTGACATTTAAGTGACACCTGACATTTAAATGAGTCTGAGTGCGAAAATAATTATTTAAAAACATATTGCTGATATACAAAAAAAAAAAAAAAAAAACTGTAATCAAATAACTTCAAGACAAATATGATTAGTCAAACACTGTCAGCCTAAACCTGTCTAACCCAGTGGAGCTCATCCTTTGACTCGTATCCTCCACTGCCCAATACAATATTTCTCAGGCTCATTCTGAGCTTTACTGAGATCCGCTTATTGTTGGGAAACACAACCTAATGAAAATTAGCATTACATAAGTGTACTTTTCTTTACCTGTGGAAACCAGAATATTGTTTTTCTCTGTTTGAATATCCAGAAGGGTGGCTTCATTCTGAGGGTCCAGGTCCTTCATCACTCTCTGAGTTCTGGCGAGCAGCTGTTGGAAATTATAGGTATAGTGAAGTGTACGTTGGTGGTCTAGATTGCTTTCTATGGGGATGCCTATGAAAAAGCACACAGAAATAACAAATATATCTTCGACTGACCAGATTCGTGTTACCACTGAATCACATGACATCGTTTGCAACCAAAACATTTTCATTTGCCAGACACCTTCTGCGTTAACCACGATAACTCCTTCTACTCCTTTCTGAGCCTGGATCCTCTTGATCGTCTTCTCTGCCTCATTCTGCAACATACACCCTCAAGTCATTAAAACGGCAAAATTGCTTAGTATTTAAGTTAATATAATTCAGAAAAGCAGCTCTGTGAAACCCCTAAGGTCTGCCAGCAGGAAAATGTAACGTTACATATTTTTGCTTTGTTTATTATATTTACTCGAGCAGTAACGTTCGCTGGTTAATAAGTGCCATAGCAAAGCCTTGCTGAAGTTAGCCTACAAAAACGTTAACCGACATAAGCTAACAAACACATACTTTGAATTTTAGAAATACATATTCAAGTTTAAGTGCTGAAATGTAACGTTACTTGCCATTTTTCCGTCGGTGAACTAGATATCGTATCTCTTTGTTTTGTTTTTAAATTACCGGTATACGTAATATGTCAACGGTCGGTTATGCTTAAGAGCAGTTCACAGGTCGCGCCTAAAAACGCGTTGAAAACGGAAGCCACGCCGCTGCTTTCTGCTGGACTAGAGGAAAGTGTCTTCTCTCATACATACAAACAAACCAATACATATATGAAGAGGTTCATTGGAAAAAAACAACAACCTTTATTTTCAAAATGTAAAAAAATAAAAATAAATTATATATATATATATATATATATATATATATATATATATATATATATATATATATATATATATATATATATATATTTTTTTTTTAATCCTGCATTGCAATTAATATCAATCAAACTGCAGTTGGGTTGTTTTGATTAAACCATAATAACTTAAAAGTGCAGCTAACACAATAAAAACAACACGATACAAAACATGATTGATGAAAATTGATAAAAACGGAGTTATGTTTTTGTAAATAAACTCTTAATATAAAAACGAAATCTATTTTTTCACACGATTATTCAGAAATTAATTCAGATTTGCTGCTCAAGAAACATTTTTATCCATTGCAAGTATTACTTGATTAATGGATAGTTCAAAAGAATATCATTATTTGAAACAAAAATATTTTGTAATGTTTCACTTTCGATCAATGTAAGGTTATAATTTATTTAAAAATAATCACAACACAATTCACAATAAATTTAATTTATCTAATTAATTTATTAATTAGCAAAAAGGACAAAACAGTTGGTTTGGATGTTTATTGGTATGACATACATACTATAATAAAAACAATTAATTTACAATAATAGAGGCTATAGAATCTGTAAACTGCAATCATGAAAGAAATGCATGCTCATACCAGACAATAAGCACAAAGTTCTTACACAAGACCTTTCTAAAAAGGCAAGTGAATGCAATGACACCTATTTTCAATCCTGTCCTGGTGCTGTACTTTATGAAAACATTTTTTACCCCTTTAACTGAAATTATTAATTAGCACCTGACTTGCCTAAAACAATGCTAATTTTAATGAAACAACATATCACTGAAATTAATTTAGTTGGTCTCAGAACTAGGACAACAGACAATATGATAGACACCTAAAATATTTAGCAGTAGGCTGAAATGTGCTTAAACACACACAACAAGGACACAGGAACATCATTCAGTGCATGTTTCTAGTAAGATATCTTTGTGATTATATTTTCAGTGATTTTAACAGAGCATCTGTGAATATACTATAAAATCTAAAGAAATGAGGTGAAAGCTGGTTTCGTAATCTCTGCAATTCATTCAAATGCACTTTCAAATAGCCTTCACATAGATAAGTTCAATTCTCCAAAATTGAGAAATAACATTGTGCGTGTTTTTTGGGAGAATTAGGTCTAAGGATGTATGGCAGTCTAGTCAAGCTTTACATAATGACTATTCACAACCACAGCAGGGCTTCATACTCCACGTGTTCAGAACAACTCAGTGCTGGGTCCATTTGATGCTTTTAAGGTCAATGCCTTCCTGAACCATTTCCCATAACGGACTAAGAGACAAAGAAACAAAAACCATGAACAATCCCAATTTTTAAATCCTAATGTTGTAAAAATGTACAACATTCTAAACATCAAACAAATAAAACATTACATAACAGTATCTTAATTAACTTTTTTTAATCAGATAAAGCAAGCATGAACCGCTAACCTCATCTCCCTCAGCCGTTTGACCTGCTGAATACACTTCTCCACTGTATAGTCCACTTCCTCCTCGGTGGTAAATCTGCCAATTCCAAACCTTACAAAAATAAAATAAAATAGGTCATGTGCATCAAATCCCCTCATTACAGTTTGTGTGGTCATAGTTCATGGTTCAAGCAATAAATGTATGTATTAGACAATAGCTGCTACTACTTGTGTACTATCAATAGCTGCTCGCATAAAATTCAAAGCATTAATGTGTGCCTACAAAACCACATCTCTTCCATTTGACCCTCTAACTCTAGCATTTTCTATTCTAATTCTATACAACAAAAATATTTAAAAGTCCATTTTAGACAT
This sequence comes from Carassius gibelio, assembly GCF_023724105.1. Classification (NCBI taxonomy): domain Eukaryota; kingdom Metazoa; phylum Chordata; class Actinopteri; order Cypriniformes; family Cyprinidae; genus Carassius; species Carassius gibelio. The sequence goes on from NC_068406.1 coordinate 16,951,473, forward strand.
GCATTCTATTCATTTACTAATTGCTTATTTTCTAAAAAAAAAAAAAAAAAAAAAAAAAAAAGTTCTCTATATCTTTTTGTATTCTATCCGTTTTCTTTTTATTATATAATAAAAAAACCTTGCTATGTGTACTGCGTTAAGCTAACTGAGACTTGTTATAGCACTTGCACATCATTGCCCTTTTGTGGATTTTAATTGCTTCCATTGTCCTCATTTGTAACTCACTTATGATAAAAGCGGCTACTAAATGACTTAATGTAAATGTACATGCAATTTTATATATATTAAGACTAAAGATCTTTGCACACTCAGTTTTTTTCATATTCACCATCCTTTCTTTTCAAAGTACATGCTACGGATGTGAAAACACAGAAAATCAAACCTGATCCGAATTTTTTTTTTATGACGCACGAAAGTTTCAGAGGCAGTGTGTAAACACGATTGACACAACGTGAGGTCGTCTTTATTTTTCAACTTAAAGAAAATTTCGGATTCCTTTAAGACCACAGATTATGTAACAAAGGCACACAGAAAGAGAAACTAGGCGTGTTGAGCATGACCTGGAAAAAAACAAATCAACAACGTTTACACTGATATTACACAAAAACTACGAACCGAATAGATGAGTGTGCCAAGTCCTCATCTGCTCCTATTGCTCTAAGGACATAGGAGGGCTCCAAAGAAGCAGATGTGCAGGCGCTGCAACAAGAACAATGTTACTTCAGTATTATTCATGTACAATTATAGAAACTTTTTTCTAAATATTTTTAATCCACTTTTATTTTAATATTTGTTGGATTCATTTTAACAAAATTTTTTGTAATTTTGTCATTCCTATTTTTATTTTACTTCACTCCTTCAAGACTGTTGGAAGACCATTTCAGGTGACTACCTCTTGTTAATTCATAGTTTTGATGCCTTCAGTGTGATTCATAGTCATGAAAATAAAGAAAACTCTTTGAATGAGAAGGTGTGTCCAAACTTTTGGTCTGTACTGTATATATATATATATATATATATATATATATATATATATATATATATATATATATAATTATCCAGCTTTGTAAAGTAAAAATATCAGTAGTATAGTTGTAGTCTTTCTGTTTTACGTACTGAAAAATTGTAAACCCTGGTCAGACATTTTTAAACTACTGACCTTCCAGATGAAAGCGCAACATCTTTTAATGCCATCAACAGACTCTCCCCCTCAACATAGGCAAATGATAAATTGACACACCCTGCAGGAGGAAAGTGTTTTTAGATTACAAACTCAAGTCAACTTGGAACCTTTAAGAAAAATAGAAAGGTAGAAAGTCGAATCTTACCTGGGTACCTCTGCTCTGGGTCTCCATTCATCACAACATCAGGAATCTCTGACATGATCTTCTGCACGAGGCGATTTGCAAGCACTGTCACACGTTTGTGATCGTACTGAAAATAAACAGGAAGTGAAACCTGCATAAAATCAAATTTGGACTAACAGTAGAAAGTTTAACTCTAAAGTTAACTCTGAAGTCTCTACCTCTAACTCTTGCTGGGCAATCTCACAGGCGGCTCCGAAGCCTACGACTAAAGGTGTGGGCACGGTTCCTGAACGTAGACCCCTTTCCTGTCCCCCTCCATTCTGTAAAGGCTCAATACGAACTCTGGGTCTCCTCCTCACGTACAAAGCCCCAACTCCTAATAAACACAACCACTCATTAATATATTTTGGATAAATGTAACCCTTTGTGTATTTAAAATGTACAATACACTACCTTTGGGCCCGTAGATCTTATGGCCGCTGATGGACATCAGATCCACTTTCCAATCATTGACATTAATGGGGATCTTTCCAACAGCCTGAGCAGCATCAGTGTGGAAAAACACATTTTTGGACCTACACAGATGACCTGAAATCAAAAACATTGTTATAGAAGACATGAAGACTGGCAGGTATATGTATATGTATATGCAGGTATTAGAGCATTATATTATTAAAAAGAGTTACCTATTTCTTCGATTGGCTGTTTGACACCAATCTCATTGTTGACAGTCATTATAGACACCAAACTGGTATGTGGACTGATCCTTTCCTGTAATTGCTGAGAACGCGAATTATAAGATTTTTTTATTATTTTTTATAAACGTTGCAATCAGTGTTGGGAAGGTAACTTCAAATGTAATTACAATTACAAGTTACCCTATTTTATATGTAATAAGTAGTGTAACTATTTCAATTAATTTTTTTAAGTTATTATTAACGGATTACATTTGATTATTTTGGTGACTTTTCTTAATTCCTCAAAATTAATTTTCTAAATTTTAATCGGGCAGGGTTAAAATAATTAAGATTAATATAATTAATATAATTAAGGTTAGATACCAATTCAAAATCAAATCAAGATATAGTTTAATAGCTATGATACCATTTTTGAAAGCAAATCTTTGCCTTGGAAAAAATAAACCATATACATAAAACCAACTAGGTAATAACACAGTAATTAAATAAGCATGTTTCCTAAAATCCTGAAACACCAGTGTTTTATATTTTAGAGCGATCAATGCTATTTGGGAGAGAAATCTATTAAATCTGTGTTGTGTGTGAATATTCAGATGAAACCCCGTTTGTAACTGTTTTAGTCACTCCCAAACACTGATTGCAATCTACTGGAGCATCTATAAAATTATATAACTTCAACCATTAGACTTAGTTTGATGCAGGACTACCAATTTGTCAAACAAGGGAGTTGAGTGTGTAAAACTTTTTAATATTGTTATTTTCGCTATTCTGATTGGTGCTGTAATTGGCTCGGAAATTGGACGGTTCCCCCTTAAGAAGGCTTACCTTCAAATCAATCAGTCCATTATTTTTCACAGGTAAATATGTTACTTCAAAACCCTCTGCCTCCAGAATTCGGCAGGAGTCCAGCACACACTTGTGCTCAGTCTGGGTGGTGATGATGTGGTTTTTCTTAGCCTTATAAAACCGAGCCACACCCTTTAAAAAAAAAAAAAAAAAAAAGACAAGACATAAAAGAACACCTAACAGATATTTAGTTATTTGCAGGGAATATTATATCAACTTTATTTATTGAACAGTTTATTTTAAAATATGCCTAGCCATTTGTGTCCCTGCGTCCCACTTTCTCCTAATCCTAATCTTGCCTCACAGTAATGACATACTTACTTTGATTGACATATTGTTGGACTCAGTTGCACCACTGGTGAACACAATCTCCCTCGGGTCAGCACCAATAAGATCTGCTACTTGCTGAAGAGGAAATAAACATTTGTGCTACCATAAACAGTGCATTTTTGATTTAACCAAAATATTATGATTCAGTAAAGGCAACTCTCAGCTATCTGAGAAGAACGCTAATAATTCAGAGAATGTTCTTGCTTCTCTTATAAAAACATGCAAGAAAGAATCAAGACTAACTTTTCTCGCTTTTTCCATTGCGGTCTCGCTCTCCCATCCATAAGCGTGAGTCCTAGAATGTGGGTTCCCGTAGTAATTGACTTGATAGGGAAGCATGGCATCCAGAACCCTTGGGTCCTGGAAGATTCATCAATGAAAACAATGGCATGTAAACATGTTCTCATGCACTAGATTTTCGAGTCTGATTAGTTATATTATCTACATGGCAAGAGTTTAGTTAGGATGACTATAGCAGATGGGTACCATGGGTGTGGTGGCCTGAAAGTCCATATACAGCGGTCTTAGTTCATCCTTTTCAAGTTCCCTACTCTTGATCAACTCTGTGGAAAAAGAGAGGCATGTTCATCAAAGTCACTGACTGGAATAAATACAGGCATATTAGAAAGTATTAACATGCCAGCTTTCTAATACCTCTATTAGCACAGCCTTGTAGAGTATTAGATTAGGAAATTTGATTTACTTATAACGTTACTGTACCTTTCTGCTTCTGCACAGGGTTAACAGCGCTTTGAGCGAAGCTCAGTCGACGGCTGGAGATCACACACATGGAGTCCACAAGTTTACTTGAAAGAATCCTGTTCATCATATTTATGCAATTACAGTTTTCTCAAAGAAAATAAATGACAGAAATAATGAAGATAGCTTCTTATAAAGCCTTCGTCAACCAATTAATAAACAAATATATTATTCGGGCAACTTTAGAGGCGATGACATGCCCACTATCTTCAAACAGTATGTCTCCAGCACTCAAAACATACTCCAATGCTTACACAAGACGCACATAGAGCTGGGGCAGGACGACTGTTATTATAACAACTCTCATTGGTTATCCGAGTCACTTGTGGGCGGGTTTTTGTGACGTTTACGGAGATTAATGGTTGAAATCTAAACCTTGCATGTCTTTTTTTTTTTTTTTTTTTATACCGGAAATGGTGAATATGAACCAATCCAATGCTGCTCTTACTAGTTCGTTGGTTCGTTCATGTCCTTTGAAATATAAATATCCAGTCCATTTTGACCAAATCAACAGCATTTAATCAAAGACATCTTTTTTGGTCTTTAGTTTATTATGTTCCCACGAATAGTGATCGGAAGTCCAAATCATTTCCGCGAATCGGTTCTTTTGAACATATCATTTTAAAGAACCGATTCGGTGGTTGTTTGTTTAATTATGTCATCATGTTCTGATATGATCAAATGAAGCTACATAGTTACGAAGAATTATAATTAATTGTTTTTAATTATTAAAAACATAATCGTTGGGAAAAAAATAATTTATGCAAAAAAAATGTATTAAATTCTAAAAATCAAATTTGATTTGATGAATTCATATTTCAGTGTAACGTTATGTCATAATGATGACGTTTTGTCATAATATTGACTTTTTATGTCTATGATGGATGGTATAACGGGTCAGTAAAAGTAATGAATGAGTAATGAGTAATGTTGGGAAATGTGAAACCTTCATTAAGTGAGTGAGTGAGTGAAGTGACATTCAGCCAAGTATGGTGACCCATACTCAGAATTTGTGCTCTGCATTTAACCCATCCGAAATGCACACACACAGAGCAGTGAACACACACACACACTGTGAGCACACACCCGGAGCAGTGGGTAGCCATTTATGCTGCGGCGCCCGGGGAGCAGTTGGGGGTTCGATGCCTTGCTCAAGGGCACCTAAGTCGTGGTATTGAAGGTGGAGAGAGAGCTGTTCATGCACTACCGCCACCCACAATTCCATCCGGCCCGAGACTCGAACTCACAACCCTTCGATTGGGAGTCCAACGCTCTAACCATTAGGCCACGACTTCCACAATATAGCCTATATATTGATAGTAATAGTAATATCCTACCATCAAACTCCCCATGTGAAGACAGACGGAGTGCTGCAACGTGTCTACAGAGCCGAAGCATGCTGTTTGGAGTGTTTGATGGCCACGCAGGTTCTGCTTGTGCACAAGCAGTTAGTGAACACCTCTTTTACTATATAGCCGTGTCTCTGTTTCCATTGAAGACTTTAACCGAGATAGAATAGGCTGTGGAGAGTGAAAGGCCTGTACTTCCGGTGCTAGATAATAGAACTGCATAAGGATGATGACAGATATACAAACAGCTTTAAGAAATGCTTTCAAGAGACTGGATAACGATATTTCCTTGGAGGCCCAGGTGGACTTTGGGGTTCCTTTTACTAATTTCACACCCCTCAGAGTGGCTCTGTCTGGATGCACGGCTTGTGTGGCCCACGAGGACCGAGAAAATCTTCATATGGCCAATCTGGGTGACAGCAGAGCAGTGCTCGGGGTACAAGGGGATGATTGGAGGTGGTCAGCTCTCACTGTTACCAATGACCACAATTCCCACAACCCAGATGAGATGTAACGGGTTCATTCAGAACATCCTGCTTCTGAGTGGAAGACAGTGGTAAAACATGACCAGTTATTGGGCCTGTTGATTCCTTTCAGGGGTTTTGGAGACATGAAGTTCAAGTGGAATGAAGAGCTCTTGAACCTCATCTACGAGGCACGTCCAGAGCTGCTGATCGGGAACGAAAATGCAAAAATGCTGCTACCGAACTACCACACACCACCTTACCTCATAGCAGATCCAGAAATTACATATCACAAATTGCGACCACAAGATACATTTTTGATTTTAGCTACTGATGGTCTCTGGGAACTGATGCACAGGCAGACTGTGGTGCAGGTCTTGGGGGAACATCTGTCTGACATGCAGTGGAAGAAGCCAGTTTCTGGACTTTGTTTTACAGTGGGGCAGATGCATAGACTGCTGCAAGAGAGGGAGAGTAGAGCTTTTTCTGCTCTGGAGGATGAGAACAGTGCTACTCATCTGATCCATCACGCTCTGGGTAGCGATGGCTGCGGCTCCCTTGAACCCAAGTGCATGGCAAAAATGCTCAGTCTGCCACAGGATTTAGCAAGGATGTATAGAGATGACATAACAATTATAGTCATCCACTTAATTAGTCATCCACCAGTTAATCTACTTAAACCTTTCATTTTTTTTTATAATTTACATTTTAAAATTGTACACATTAAATGATTCTTAATATGCAAGGGCTGCCTGGAAAGTATCCTCTCAGGTAATATGAAAGGAGACATTAAATAAGATACAAAATCCAAGGAACTTTGTACACTGAATAATGACGTCTCAGTCCCATTCAAAAGTGATTTCAATTTTGGGAAAAACAAGTTACAAGACACCAAATATGCACTGTGGGGTGGGGAGGGATGTTGGGTGATTTTGTTTCGTCAAAAAACTCAGCACAAGATGGAACGCATGGGTAGGTCCAGTGTCATCACCAGTTGCACATAGCCACAACCTTTTATTTCATATTATAAATGTATGGCTGGATACTTTCTGGAAACCCTTCTTTTTCCAGTTTAATGTATACTCTTAAAATGAACCAGTAAATATAGCAGCAAACATCAGCCAAAAAAAAAAAAAAAAAAAATCTCTTTTTCAAACAGGAATTGACAGTTCAAATGTTCAGGTTTTTTTTTTTTTTTTGTTGCTTTATTTGAAATTAACTTTTATCAAGTACTTTACAAAAATCAAATCTTGATTCAAAAAAACGATGTTTTTTAACCAGATTTGTCAGCCATTTAGTTCCCACAGCTCATAGAGCTAAAAAGTTGAATATGTTCATGTCTGATCAAAATTGCAGTTTAAATACAAGCCATTTATATTGTGTATCTGTCAATATTGTACATTCCCTCGAGTGAGAAACATGCCAACCAGATCCATCACAATGACTATACATGTTGAAAGGAAAAAAAAAAATTATGTACGAACAATAAAAGATCAAGAAGCAAAATTCAATAAGTAGGCTGTACATAGGAAACTTTTTTTTTCAAGTCCATGACCTGTAAGTACACTATGCAAGTGAAATGTTTAACCTTACTGGATTCGTAACCAAACAAAACAACCCAGCCACAGCTTGCAGAACTGTTATCATTGTCCAAAAGTTAAAAAGAGCAAGGCTGAAAAGATAGAATCTTCCAGGGGTGACTGATCACCGGCGACTGGGCATAAGAAGCTGTGTTGCCTGCACTGACTCTGGGAAAAGGTTGTGGTATGTAGGAAGAGGGACATAAGCTGCTGTGATCATTTTACCTGGAAAAGAATTGAAAGGTGAGATGATTCAGGCCATAATACATATGGTTCTAGACAAAATACATAATACATATCAGAACATAACACATATTGCTTTAGAATTTAGACAATCCTCAAATCAGGATGTGCAGAATTTTGAATTACCTCCAAACCAACGTCCATGTAATGCACTCACTGCAGCCATAGCAGCAGGAATGCTGGGACACTTCACATAGACATTACCCTGAAAAGAATGACAAAAGTAAATATTAAATTGATATATAAAGCTCCACATTTAGTATAATATTTCATGATAACGTTTAAGGGAAGAAGCATACTTCAGCTGATTTCTTGTCCACATATATGTGTATGACTCCACCATGTTTGTTGCACTCTTCAATGACATCATCCTGAATCTCAACTTCCCAACCAGGATCATTTTCTCTGCAAGAAACAATGCAGTTCAAGCAAAAATGCTCTTTAAACAGTGCTTTCTCCATATACCTGTAATTTTGCTTACTTCTGCTACTTACGAGTTTGGATTGAACATGTTAGACAGTTGGAAACAGTGTGTTGCAATCGGTTGTGAAGGTAGATTCAAAGGTTGGTTTGTGGGCACATTGATGTTAAAACTCAATCCAGGGTTCATTGCAGCTGTAAGAAAAGTAGTGGATGTTAACTAAAAACCCCACAGGCCTTATTAAAAGGCTCATCTACTGAACCCAAAAGTCAAGGAACTGACCCGTAGCTGCAGCCATGGCTACCATGGAGCCACTCATCTGAAGGGCCTGTTGAGCAGCAGGTGGGATCTGCAGACCAGTACCTAAAAAAAAAAAAAAAAAACAAAGATTTTTAACCCCTGTAAAAAATCCCACAAGACATTATTACCTTCAAAACAGTATGAAAATTATACAGCAGATCAAAGAGTACATCCTTACCCTCAGCCAGTCTAGCCATCAGCTGCAGTCTACCAGTCGTTCCCAGATCAATGCCGGTCCTTTCCAGCTCATCATTGTCCAGGAAGGAGCTGGCAGTTGAGGCATCAGTGCGCTCCGTCACATGTCCCACTTTCATTGGTCTGCCAGCCAACTCAAAGCCATTAAGCTGTTCCAGAGCCTTCTTAGCACATTCAGCATCAGCAAACTATGGGGAAAGAGGAAAGCTAATAAGCTCTTGAGAAGATCAATAACTGCTTCTGGAGCTTGACACCAACTACTTGTCTTGTAATGTTAGAAATTCTGCACCAAAACAACTCGACCACACAACTTACTGTGATAAAGCCATATCCTTTTGATCGTCCTGTTTCACTGTCCATCATCAGTTGAATACTATCAATCTGTGTGGAAAAATGAAATATCACAATGAATAAAAACAAAATCATAATATAACATCATGAAGTGAGAAAAAAAACACATGCCACTATTTACCCTTCCAAATGGCTCGAAGATGCCCCTGAGCATGTCTTCTGTGATGTTAAAATGCAATGAGCCAACATACAGTCTCATAGGTCCAGAACTGCCCTTCTGTAAGTTGTTGGCCAACGCAGCTGCTCTGTTCTTTTCAGCCTGGTCAAAAACACAATTTACGATTAGATGATAACGTAAACAAGCTAAAATTTTGCAAATGTTCCACATTCAGAGTGACTATGTTACCTGTGAGGCCTGCACAATGATTGGTACTCCGAGAAGTCTTTGACCAGAAAGGCCAATTGCCAAAGGTACAGAGGTGGTGTCCACAAACTCAATGTATGCAATTCCTTTGGATCTTCTGGAGTTTCTATCAGAGATGATTCTCACATCTCGTACCTTTAAAGAACAACAATAGGAATTAAAGGTGTCAATCCAAATTCAAAGTAGAATAGGCTACAAAGGTGGTACTTTAGATGCACAAACACTGACTTTTCCCACTGCAGAAAAGAATTCTTCCAGGTCTCGTGGTCGGATTCTTGCTGCCAGCTGCATGCAGAATACTGTTCGTGCATCTCTTTCTTCAGGGGTGAGATTATCAATGGGCTGTCTGTTACCAAAGCACAAAACAAGCAATTTATTACTATAATCTGCAAAAAACATTATTTAGGGAAACGTAATTACCAAGGCTGAAAAAAAAAAAAAAAAAAAAAAAAAACTTACCTTATAGGGCTTTTGTCTTTCTTGAAAGGACTGCGGCTTCTAGACCTTTTACGGCTGAAAGAGAATTTCTATGAATACTTCTGGAAACACTTTCCATGTTGAGTCACACACAGAACAAGCAACTACCCACACAAAACAAGAATAGTATCATAGAAACCTTAGTTTGATGGCAGGTGGTGGGCCAGTCTTCCCCCTGGGAACACCGTTAAATTTCAGGCCAGAACTGTGATTTAAAAACAAGGTTTTCAAGGTTTTTAACCTCAGTATTTATGACTACTCACTCAACTTCTAATTGAAAATATATACTGAAAGCTTAAATGGAGAACACAAGGGTAATTGTTGTACACATTACAACAAATTCCTTGTTTTGGGGGAAATCTACTCCTTTTCTGATTCACAACAGACATGTAAATTGGGATTACAGCTAAACTCCTCCACATACTTCGTATTCTCTGGAAGACAGGTTAACATGCTTACTATATTAAGGAATGCCGTTTCTCCAAACTGTGTAGACACTTGACAAAGACTGAAACCCAAAGCAAAAGATGACTACGTACAATGGGGCTCTGTAACGACCACCACGTTCCTTGCTCCTGGACCGGCTGCGCCGTCTCTCCCTGCTGCGGCTGCGCTTCCGTTCTTTGCTGCGGCTCCTTCTGCGGTCATGACTCCTCTTGCGATCGTGACTCCTGCTTCTCTTCCTTTCCCGACTGCGACTTCTGCTGCGACTTTTGCTCTTCTTTTTCCTTGCGATTCAAAAGAATTCAAGTTTAGTAAGTGTAACATTAAGGAAGACTTTTACAAGACACAAAATTCAACAAAAGGGTTCAACAAAACATACTTCTTACTCCGCTCCTCGTGGCCATTGGTACTTAAGGACTTGCTGTCATCCTAAGCAGGGTCGATAGAAGACAGCATGAGGAGGACGGCGATACATTTCAAGTCGTAAGGATAAAGAAGGGATGGGAACAAAAGAGAATATGATATGATCATTAAATAGGAGTTCATTACAGGGTTTGAGTGGGAGGTCGAAAAATACAAGGGGGACCTTTAGAAAGAAACCAACCACATGGCTGCCAATGTCGTTCTTTTTTTACAAGTGCTTGCATTACTTGTGTAAGATGGTCAAATATTCAAGTTCTAGTACTATGCTGGGTGTGTAAAATAGCATTGCTTTTTTAGACACTTTAATCATTCATTCATTAAGCAGCCCAACATGTTCAGTACCAAGGCTATCTGAGCCTAAGACCCAAAGTGGAAACGCTAGCAGCCAGCCACTAAACGAGCTCCAGTGGTGGATGCCATTCCAGTGATCTTCACCCCATTTGCCTTCGTGGATAGAAAGAGCTCGATGCCACCTCAGTCACACATCTCGCCCTGAAGCAAACAGGGATTCACACGGCTTAGTAATAGCGACTCCCACAGACCATCTAAAGTTGTGTTTTTCTTTAGTAGTTGTTAAAAGGCTAGATTATTTATAAGAGAAATATATTTTACGGTGAACGTTATGACATTATATGCTGAGCCCCATCATTTCCAGTTTGTAAAACCGCAGAACAACCATTCATAAATACTTTTAAATCTCAGCAGCATGCATAAATACTTTTTTCTCCAAAAGAGATGACATTCACAGTATGATTAACGTTAAGATTAAGATTATTTTCAAAGTGATGAATGGGGAATAAAGAGAGACTGTGGATTTTCTTGTGTTTGTCAACTCCAGGACTTCTGCACTGGGGACATTTTAAGTGGTTTCCTACCATATATTTATACTGTAAAACATGCAATCTAGTTCTAACTATTTAGAAAGTAAACTTCCTGATGATAAAAAAAATATGAAGCTAAGAATATCATGCATACAATAACATGAATACAGTCTCCACAGAGTTTATACCAGCTCTTATGTGCACCCACTGCATTTAATCTTGCGGTACCTATGTATAATTTTGTATTTCAACCAAGGGTACCACAGTACATCAATATATCGGGCAATTACTACCTTCATTTTTTTGACAGTTCACACTGGAATTCATGGTAGTAGAGGTGAGATATAGGCAAGTCTACAAAAAGAGATAGATGGGCAATTTATTCATTGAAACCACTATGACAGAAACATTCAAGTTATTGATCTGACAATAAAGACTTAAGAGAAAACACGACTGGTTAGCATATTCAAATGAAAGCTATACAGATTCCTGACCGAGTTCATTTATTTGCATAAACACCCACCTTTTTATATGGAGCCTCCAGCATTGCTTCAATGTCAAAATCATCGGCCATGTTGTTGTTGTTGATCTGCAGACGAGGAAAGCGTTATATTAAGTGACATTTTAATGTTTAATCTAAACACAGAAACCTTATTCTGAAATTACAAGACATATTTGTCTAAACTGTGTCCCAAAATAACCCTTTAATCTCGGACTGTAACGTACATATCCGACTTGTGGACATGCGTGACTGGACGCGTCACGAAACGAACGTTAGCATCCTGGCTAACGTTAACCGTTTTTCTCACGCACTATCGCGAACCGTCTTTCTATAGATCATATTTTGAACAGCTCTACACAGCACGAGCATATATCACAGAATTATAGGTAGAGTTGGATATTATACATCCACACATTTCGCATTATCAGCAGAGAATCGTAATGCTTGCTTTGTTAGCACATTAACGTTAGCTTACTGGCTAAAGTCGTTTCGTCTAGCTGAACAACCCACCTTAAACGTCGTAAATATAATAATTTAATATCAATATGATTCTCATATGATACATAATAAATTTATATTGGTCAAACTATTCTTATAAATAAATACAAACAGTAAGTAGCCATTAGCCTTTCGTTCTTACGTCAGACACTGCGGCCTACAAAGCTTTACAATCCCGACTCCACAAACGAACGGTAAAACCCGGGTCTACTGTCCACTTCTGCTGCCGCTGCAACCCCAGAAGATTAAATCGATTCCACACAAACCTAAAAAACACAATTGTATTAAGCCAAAACTTAGTTTTTTGAACTAATACTAATCACAGTTCGTGTGTTGCGGTTACAAATGACAAGCTAACCGGCGGCAAAGAACCACTGCGCATGCACATACCGTTATTGTTGAATTAGAGGAAACGCGCGAAACTGTCCACCAGAGGGAACTCGTGTCACACACACTGACAACAGAAGTGTGACACGCACAATTAAAACACTTTAAAACTGTCCTTTTCATTTTAATCCTCTGGTATTGTTCTGGTATTGTTTCCTAGTCACACTCGCGTTTTTCTCTGTCAAAATAGACCGGGAGACCACGATCGTATAATATATATAGGCCTACATATATTTAATATATGCACAATATTAAATTACACAAAATTTTAGTTCAGAATTGAATAAAATGTAACAAAAACGAACAAGACTGCTAGATCAGAACCTCTTATTTAATTTATTTCACAAGTTCTTAAATCTTTGCTCTGTGATACAATGTGTGTTGAATGGGTGTCTATTTTTCTGTTTTGCACATAGATAGATAGATAGATAGATAGATAGATAGATAGATAGATAGATAGATAGATAGACAGAACTTCTATATAAGTGCCTAAATAATATATAATACATCACACACACACACACACACAAATGTACATATATATATATATATATATATATATCCTATTTAAACAAGTTTGCTAATTATTAACTATGATGTTTTTTATTATTATCATTTTTTTTAAAACCATTAAAGAGCACATTATGGAATAATCTTTTCCTGTCTCAAGGCTTTAAGTCAGAGTCACTCAGCTGACTGCTGAGACCACATTACAGTCAAATACACTATGAGAAGTAGGCTTATACAAAGTAAAATACTCATGAACAAATTCATTACTTATCTATTTTATTTTTTGATGTGTAAAAAAAAAATATATATATGACCCCACATTTTTCTTGGTTTAATCTAATTCTTTCCGTTGATCTTGCCACAGCTTGCTTGCTGTTCTGGTGGCTGCCAACTTTCCGTAATTAGCTCTCTCACTCCCTGCGCTCACAGTGAGCCAGAGTGCAGCCAAATGTAAATCTCTCCAGAGGCTTTCCACAGCATGAACATGACACACATCTGGAGGATGCCAGATACTTGACACGTTACAAGAACCAGTCAGTGCGACCAGTGCAGGACCATTCGTCTTTTTTGTATTGTTCAGTTTTTCCTTTCTGCACTCCCCCTCTCTCTCTTTCCCTGTTGTGTTAGCTTTTAACTGCATGGCTCTGGTGAATGCACTCCCTTAAATCTCATTTCAGACACTGATTTTAGAAATTTGGAGAAAACTTTCACTTGTTACAAAAGGAAGAAACAGCCTTGCATGCATTTCCACCACAAAAATACCTGCTGGGTATGTGCAGAAGTTAATTGTTACTTTGTAAAACAGCTTGGAAGATGAATCATAGTTCAAAGCAGTTTAGAGAAAGGCACATCTGAACTGAAGACGGCACCATGTGTTGGGCAGTTCCAACATTTTTCAAATGATAACTATGTACATGACCATGGGGGAAAAATCCTATTAAATGTACAGAAAGTCAACAAAAGCTGTTTATTTGCGTGCAATCTGCATGTACATGTGTGTAGGCTGTATTAGCTGGGGGAAAGGTTGAGTGTGTAGTGAAGAATTCTTTCCATTACCCTGACCGAATCAATGCACTGAGCTCCCAGCCGGAACACCACTTCCCCTCCTCCACTCCAGTGGTGACAAGAGGGCCAGTGGAAATAGCTGACCCAGGCACAGCACACTGGCTGGCCTAATTGCAGATCTGGCCCCCTGCTTCTTTTACTGATGTTGGACAGTGGTTGCCCCAGCACATGTCCTCCCTATGCGGATAAATATTCAAACACATGGAAACAGGAGCAACCATTGCAACAATACATATCCAATGGGTTGTTAAAGGAACAATTCCCCAAAAATGAAAATATGCTTAAAATGTTCTCACATTCAGGTCATTCAAGGTAAAGATGAGTTTGTTTTTTCATCGGAACGGATTTTAGCATGACATCACTTCATGTCTAACCAATAGATCATCTGCAGTGAATGGGTGCCGTCAGAATGAGAGGCCAAAAACCTGTTAAAAATATTACAATAATCCACATTCGAATCCAGGCCATCATTTAACATATTTTCAGGTAAAAAGCTGCATTATTAGAATGTTTTTATCAGTTCTGATTCTGATGGCACCTGATCCACTGGTGAGCAAATGATGTAATGCTACATTTCTCCAAATCTGTTCTAAAGATACTCATCTACATCTTGGATGGCTTGAGGTTCAGTATGTTTACAGGTAATTTTCATTTTTACTGGATGAACTATTCCTTTTAAGGAAAAAATAGAAATTCCGTCATCGTGTATTCACCTTCATGTTGTTCCAAACCTGCTTTTATTCTTCTGTGGAGCACAAAAGAAGACATTCACCCTAGCTGACTTTCATTGTGGAACCTAAAAGTTATTACCATTATTATAAAAAAAAAAAAAAAAATAGTGTTCTGCAAAAAGAAGAAAATGCAAGACAGGTTCAGAACTTTAGGCTGAATAAATTATGACAATTAAACTATGTAAACTATGCCAGGGGTATGTGTCAAAATAATAATAATAATTATAATAATAACAGCAATTTTGCAGTTAGAGGAATTTCTTTTGGAAGATGGACACAAATCTAGTCTAAGAGTAAACTTTTCATTGGTGACCCTTAACTGAGAGTGTAACTTTATATATGAGGGTTTAATCAGAATCTGGGAAAGCCACTGAAAACAAACTTGACCTTGACGTTTTTACAGTTGCATTCTTGGACATTTTGAGGGCTGGCTTTTGGATATGCAGAACTTGTCTATATCTACTGTTTTTGTAGTTGAAGATGTTAAGAATACAAATAGCACCATGCAATCAATGAGGCATAATGGTTTTTAGTCGCATTGCCTTTAGGTTTGGAATATATTTGACCTTATGTATGACCCATACAACAAACATCCTCTAAAAATTAGCATTTTAGAGAGTAATCTTCCTAATAGCTTTAAATGGAGCACTAAACTTAAATGGACTGACCGTGGCATTTCATCGTAGTCCTTTAGGAACATCATTTCAGTGATTGGATTTCAGTGATTGTTTCCATATTGTTGTAGAAAAGCCCTCAAAGCCATTCGACTGTATCTGAGAACAAGGACGATACAGGATTGTTCAGGACAGCATCCATTTTGATCTGGATATCTGAACAAATCTTTTTAGAAGTAATAGCAGCAGGTTCATGGTGAGGTCATGGAACACGAGCAAAATACTTCCGTTATGAACAGCAGTGCACCTTATGGATCATTTTAAACAATTTAAATCTTTGAAAAGTATGAAGTATGGAAGACCTACAACAATGAAATAAAACAACTCTTGTGTTCTTCTGAAAGAAAGACTGGGTGGGAAAAAAACAGAAACTCAGTTCAGATTTGGATTTAATAATAAAAAAAAACATTGAAAGTTATATCTGCATTCATGCAAAGCATAATTGTATTTACATATTTCAAACCATTTATTATTATACACATTTTTGGAAATAAATATTTACAAACCAACAACATTAAGTTGTACAAAAAACATTTCTCCTCCATGTCCAGTGCCAACAAAGTAGACAAAAATACATTTAGAGAATTAGCCTATAAACCATTATTTTTGTTGTTATTCCGGCAAAAATAGCTGATACATTTATAATGTTTACTGACCAAATTCATTTTCAAATAAACTAAACTGTAACCGGCTTATGGAGGATATTCACATGCCCTTTTTTTTTTTTTAAATGATGATTGACATTCATATTATTTTTTTGCTTTAACAGAATACACTTGTAAGAAAAAAAAAAGATTGGTTCTAGCTCTCTCTCTACTTTAACGTTTCCACTGGGCTGGGCTTTTCTCATGGCTAATTTCTTTCAGTGCATACAAAATTGGTGAAAAAGGTGAAATTATCATCTTTAAGGAAAACATATAAACAACTATAAATAATAAATATTGCTTGTTAATTAATTATATTGCCTACTCAGTTTGTCAAATAAGGCAAACATTGATAAAATGTTCAATATAAAACAAAGTCCACTTAATTGGTGATATATAGTAATAAACCTTTGATTTAATTCAAACATCTATCAAAAATGTGATCTATGGGATAAGATTAAAAACAATGAGCAAAACCTCAAGATCTGCAGGGGAGTCAATAAACAGGTTGTTAATGCTAGATTTTGAAAAAAAAAGAAAAGAAAAAAAAAGTGAATTAATGTCCAATTATAAAAGAAGTCTTATCAGAAAGACAAATCCTCTTTTGCCTTAAGAAAAACAAAAACACAAAGAAACCCAGAGCTGAAGGACTGAGAGTGATCTGTGGCTTCACAGCACTGCAAGGTCATGACAGGACTTGGAGCGCACTTTCAGGGCCATCTTCTTGTTGTTCTTGGCTACAAGTCGATCTAGGAAGCGTCTGGCTTTCTTGGTGATGCTCTCTTTTCGCTTGTAGATGGAGCGTCTGTGCTCATTGATCTCTTTGCTGTCTTGCCGCAGTCGGATCTGCCTCACAATGCCCTCAAAGAGCTCGTGAACGTTGTGGTGCAGAGAGGCAGAGGTTTCTATGAACTTGCAGTCAAATACCACCGCACAAGCCCGACCCTCTGCCACAGAAGACCAGGATTGTGTAAAACCAAACCCGTCACAAGGCTTTGAAGGCTTATGCATCTGCACCATGTCAAACAATTGTGCATTCATGAGTTAGACTGTGATATACCCTACCATTCAAAAGTTTGGTGTAAGATTTTGAAGTGTTTTCAAAAGAAGTTTCTAATGCTCAGGATATTTTGTGGCATTTATTTGATTAAAAATACACTAAAACTGTAGTATTGAATTTAAATGAACTTTTATATTTCAGTATATTAAAATGTAATTCCTTCCTGTGATGGCAAAGCTGAATTACTCCAGTCTTCAGTGTCACACTATACTTCAAAAATCATTCTAATATGCTTATTTGGTGCTCAAGAAACATTTTTTTTTATTGTTATGTGAAAACACTTGTGATGCTTTGGGAACATTTTTTTTTGGAAACAGTTATACATTTTATTCAGGGTTCTTTGATGAATAAATATTTTAATTGCTTATTAAAATTATTAATTTCTTCAAATTCTTTTCTAAAAAAATGTCCTTATACCAAACCAAACTTTTAATGGTAGTGTATAACATCCCACTATGATCTGTCTGTGGGAATGATACAAATCAAAACTCTTCTCACCTTCCACTGCCACCTCTCGAGATCGCACCAAGTCACTTTTGTTGCCCACAAGGATGATGGGAATGTTTTCAGCCTGCCGGATGCGACGCAACTGGATTCGTAACTCTGATGCGCTCTCAAAGCTGCTGCGGTCGGTGATGGAGTAAACGATGATGTAAGCATTGCCCACCTGCATGCAGTAATCCTGCACCAACTTCTCATCTCCCTCCTTGGGAATCAAAAAAGTGGTCAAACAATTTAAAGGAATACTTTACAAAAAATGTAAGTTCATTGTTTATGCAACCTAATGTAGTTCAAAAAAAAGAAAAAAATTCAAAACATACACAAGGCTTTCAAGCTTCATAAACAAAAGTATCTTAATAGTAGTCAATACTCACGTCATATTTTCTACACTAACAATGCTAAAGGTTTGGGGTCAGTACTTTCTTGAAACACTTTTGTTCAGCAAGGATGAATTAAATTGATCGAAATAACAGTATATACATAAAAAATGTTATAAAAGTTAATATATGCCCCCCCCCCCCCAAAAAAAAATAGCTGCATAACTTTTTCAATGAACATAAGATCTTCTTATGATAATAACGCCCTTCTTTAGCACCAAATCAGCCTATTAGAATGATTTCTGAAGGATCATGTGACACTAGAGACTAGAGTAATGGATGCTGAAAATCTTGCTTTGCATCACAGTTATACATTTTATATTTTTTCAAATATATTGCAATAGAAGACAATTACTTTACAAACATTTTTTTTTTTTTTGAATAGCCAGGGCACTTATTAAACTTCCATGTTGCTCTTTGTTGTCATTTTATAGTCCTCATTCCTTATGTAAGGAAAAAATTGATGTTTTACAGAAGAAAGCAAGTCAAAGGTAGGAGGTTTGGATTTTGAATGACATAAGGGTGAGTAAATAGTGACAGATTTTTGTTTCAGGACGAACTATCCCTTTAAACAAGTATGCATTTACTGAGAGATGAAAAACAAACCAAAAAAGTTGTGCATTGTAAGATGTTTCCCCCCCTGTAATCTGTAAGTACAGAATAATTTATCTCTGTAAACAATTCTTGAGTCCAGAAAAGCCTTGTTGCCAGACAGACCTCACAGAGGAGAGTCGTCGATAGCGGTGTAATTAGGCCCCAGAGCGATCAGTGTACTTGGCTGTGTGGTCAGCAGCAGGGGCCAGCTCTATGTTGCTTGCTCATTGCAGGGCATTGCTCAGTGGAGTTTAGCCACTGGCAGCAAGTGGCCACGTTTTTTTCCACAACACTGCATGAAGGACATTATAGCCCTGTAGGTGATAAATGTGTCTGCAAAGCACAGACTCGTGGCAGCCTTTAGAGTAGGTTACTGAGGCGAATATATTGAATCATTGATATATGTTGTTTGCATACCTGTGTTTCTGTTTCCGATGAGTCCATCACAACTAGGGTCGTCTCCTCCCCATCGACCGTGAGGGTTCTCTCATATGTATCCTCTATAGAAACATGCACACTACTTTCAGTTGATTGGCCGCAAAACACCAATGACATCAATCTGACATCCAAAACAGCATTGCTATACAAACAGCTAGGTCAATGACACTGACAAACATTCTTTGTACTCATTCTCTGCATTAACATGAACAATCACATTCATTTTATTAATTCTGTGGCAGACAGTCACAAAGATTTAATAATAAAGAAATAGACTTATTCTTAAATTCAAGTAATTTGGCATAATCTACTATTTAAATGTGTATTTTAGCTATAAAAGTATATAAAAGCATTTCACTGCATATTACTAAATAAAACTTTTGTTAGCAAATCAAAGATATGTGATCCACCAAACAGAAAAAAAGATTAAATTAGAAACTAAAAAAACAACAACATAAATTACCCCTGATGAGACTGCCCAAAAACATAATTTATTACATTTTGTTTAAATATATAATTTTTTTCTTGGAAATTATAGATTTAAGTGTGCACACAATGTATTAGGAAATTATAACATCATTGCTCTTTAAAGTAATTTTTAAAGTACTTTCCCTTTCTTTATCAAGAATTGACCAAACTTTTAAAAAACAACATATCTGCTGCTTTTAATCAGTGATACTTTTGAACAGTGCTTTATTACAATAACAAGTGTGAAAAATGCATGTGAAGTGGAAGAGTGGAAAAATCACTGAGCTGTGTCTGATAAACTGATCGCGCAGCTAGTTTGACAAGAAGTTATAACACACTTTGCTCCAGTCTAGGTTGATACTGACCTTGTCTCATTTTTCCACATTTACTCTGTCACTTTTCGAGACCTACATGATGTACAGCTCTTAAGGACGGACTTGGCCATGAAACATGTGAATTCACGATAAAGAATAACAGTGTCCTTAATCAACTTCAATGCCTCATGTCAGCTAACATCTAAATGTTAAGACCAAATCTGAAATATAATCCAGACATGCCCTACAGAGAAGAGTATCCTCAACTGTCTACGAGGCTAGTGCACATTTCATCTTTACAAATATGATAGCATCACGTTGATCTTTTTAATACTCTTCAATCTAATTAATGCAATTATAAAGCATTAAAAACGACTATATCACTCTCTATCTATCTACAGTATCTATCTATCTATCTATCTATCTATCTATCTATCTATCTATCTATCTATCTATCTATCTATCTATCTATCTATCTATCGTTAAAGTTAATTTGTAAATAAGAAGTTTGATTTGTAAAAGTTATTTGTAATTGTAGAATGATTTCTGAAGACTGGCACTGTAGACTGGAGTAATAGGAATATATTCCATTTTAAAATATATGAACTTGGAAAATATTTTAAACTGTAGTAATAATTCTCAATATGATTTATATATTAATGAACCGTTCATAAGCATTGAAGGTTTGCCAAAAAACAATAAACTCATTCATCTAAATGTGTAAAGGAGATTTTATATTATAAAACATTTATTTTATTAAGCATGCAGTGTAGCCAACTAATGTCTCCACTGATACAAGAATCAATATACACACATCAGTCTGTCAATGACATGATTATTTACAGGACAGTGTTTTGCTCAGGTCAAAGCCAACACAGCCGAGACATAAGGTCATATGCTGTTAGACAAAAAACAACATGTGGGTCAACAGATTGCCCTTCAAAGCAGCTCATTTACTGCATAGTTCAGTGCATTGGGGAGACACATAAATCTGTGTGCTTAATATTTAAACTGGGAGGTTTATACATGGGTCTTTGATGGAACAGTTTCATCCCAGTCAAAAAAGACTGTCTCACACTTTTGGGACACCAAAGATGGACAAGATTGGACAAATGGGACAGACCACAATGGTGTTGACTTTAAATCAGCCATTTGCTGTCCGGTTATAAGTAATGACCATATTTCAGCAAAATAAAGTGAAATGATTCTACATTTTTTGTATAAAAGTATAATGTTTAAACTGCTGCAAAGTTTAAAATCTGTGCTTTAAGGAATAAAACAGGCAACAATGTTCTAGATAACAGCTGCAAATCAAAAGTACTGTATGTACTGTTTGCTCTGACCGATGTTTTATTCAATATCACCATACAATTAAAGTTTCAGGATCAATCTTGACACGTGACAATTTGAGAGTGCAATCAATCAGGCAGACCTAACAGTTTAGTCAAGGTTATTTTAGGCCCTACAGTGCCATGAGTTTTTACAGTAGTGTATCAATGCTATATTTACTGTAAAACAGTACCGAACATAAATAATCATCTGAATCAACTCAGCTGATCTGAAACGTAGACATGAACAAATATCTGGAAAAGCCATAATATATTTTTGATTTTATACCTCCAATGTGTTTGTGGGCATCCTTCTCTTGTATTCCAGCAAAAATGTTTGCAAGACTTGACTTCCCCACGCCATGATCCCCCAACAAAACCACACGATAAAGACACTCGGCTCCAGAGCTGTCCGAATCTGAGTCTGAAGACCAGTTGGCCCGTGAGTGAATGCTCTTGTCTCCGGGGTGGTACGAGGCTGATTGGGCGAGCGGAGGGTGATAGGGGTCAGCAGAGGGGTCTCTTACTCCCTTGCCTCCTTGACGAGAGGAGGGGATGGGAGTACTCGCTCTTCTCCTCAGTGGTTCCTTTCCCTCTTTCTGTGTGTTGAGTGTCATCTTATAAACATAGGTATGCCTGAAAAAAAAAAGTGATATGAAAACAAACAGTATGAGCATATTTAGTTACAATTACCCTTAAGTTAATGCAATACAGTCGAATAGTCTTGATTCACTGAATAAACAACATACGCAACTAGTAAAAAAAATAAATAAAAATAAAAATATATATATAGGTGCATCCTTTTTTAGGTGTCACTTATTGACTGCTTCTCCCTTATTATCCAGTAAAAAAATTTACTGCTGATTTCTTAACAGATTTTGTAAAGACCTTATGCACTGTTGTATGTGTTTACATGAAATAATTTTGAGTGTTCTATATGTAGAGCACTGGAGAGACCGGGGCATGTTGTCACACTTTTTAATCCAGTTAATTTAATTTGGTTATTTGTTTATTTATTAAGTCAATTTCGCCATGGCTACATAAAAATACAGCACATATTTATAACTTTAAATAGTTATTGCATTTTAATAATAGCTTTAATACAGTGTTGGATTAAATATATATATATATATATATATATATATATATATATATATATATATATATTTCAACTGTATGCATGTGTGAGATTTGTATGAGACATGCTGCTGGAATCTTTGTAACAACTAGCCCCGTTGTCCTCTGTATATTCATGCATTTTTATTATATTTAATATATTAATAACATAACAGCCGAACAAATCAGACATATTACTAAAACAACATCTTGAGAAAGTTAAGTGTACTCACAAACCATGTCCGTAAAAGAACGTTTTAAAGCACACATGTTCTCATCAAGCCGCAGAATTAAGTTTAAAGCGAACCAATCAGTTTGCTTGCGAGTTGTGGAGTTTGGTGTATTACCGGCTGCAGGGCAATACTACACCGCTGCAGTCATAGCAACAGCCCCGCGAGTTCCACAACGCTTTAAAAATTAAAGAGCGGAAAGAAGCGTTTCTCTCAATCTCATCTCATCTCATCTCATCTCATCCGCACCGCGCGCAAAGAAGGAAAAACAGTGGCAAGTCCACATCTGTGACCTTTCACTCACCTTTATCTCACAACAAGCAAGTTTTAGGAGTCCCATGCGCGACTTCTCAGTTCATCCTTCCACTTGTAGACTTCGACCGTTGGCCCTCAGAGTTGGATCGGGGTGAAGTTGCATGTATCGTGTCTTTGTGATTAAACACAGGTGGGCTCCTGTTGCCAACTCAGAAACTTGCTTTCTGTTTATATTACTCACATGATCCATAAACACAGCTCAGCAAACTGTAAGTCTCGTGGGTCCTCGTTGAGCGTCTTTCAACATCATCCTGGGCCACGAAGTGTTATAATGTGCCTTTTAGAACCGTCCCACACCATCCCCATGACGTCGGTGGTCTGTCATTTCCTGCTTAGAGCTGAGCTGAGATATAATGTTATCAGGAGGTTCTCATTAGTCCGGCTGCTTTGATGTCAAACGCATCTTGATTTAATGATGTCATCACTGGGAAGTCATGCAATGCTAAACCACACACATTGCATTTATTTTTCTATTGGACAAACATCCACAGCTGTTTCTTTTCTTGGGGCTTATGCAATTGGATAACGAATGCTGCGATTTTATTGCATCCATTTAGTATTTTTGTTTCTAAAATAAGTTTTATTTATTGGAAAAAGCATTCCAGCACCGAGTACACATGGAAAAAAAATAACTCAGAATCCCTGAAACAGTCAAATAGAGGAAAGAAGGTTTATCCCCTGCTTAGATCTCACTGTTGTTTTTTTTTTCTGTTTTTTTTGTACCAGGAATTTTTAATTCTCTGAGGCTCAGCTGAATCTTTTCCAAATGAAACAACAAAAGTAATATAACCAGTCGCCCATACACTGGGGTGCTGAAATCCATAACTGTTTACAGAGCAAGACTTGTTCCCACACTTTGGTCAATTACATTAATGTCACAAAACTACTGTTTCAGTTTGCAAAATGGCTTTGAAATGCTTCATTTGCAAGGCAAATAGAGTCATATATAGTCAGAAGATTGACACTTTAAAGTATCATTAACTGGAAATTACATTTTCTTGCTGACTGGTACTTTAACATTATGGTCCTCCAACATGGGGACATGGACTGCAAAAATTTAAGCTGCAATAGCATTTTTATGTGCATTGCAAACAATAGAAAATACTGTGACTTTTTTTATTTTTATAGTACACCCTGTATTATTATCACATTATACACTGTAAATCTTTACTGTAACTTCTGATAAGTTTATTGTATTGTTGCTGGATAAAGTACTACATTTCTTTCAATCAATCAGTCTATAAAAATTATAATAATAATACATTTAACATATGCAGCTTAGTTTGCGAAACACAAAAAGACATGTATGCAGTTGCATGTCTAAAAGCAGATCAGTAAATTATGGCATTTGCACTAGAGTGTATATATTATTATATACACAATATATTGTGTTTTTAGAAAATAAAGAGACGATAAAGCATATAAAACACACTGAAAGCAAAGACAAATAAAGAAAAGAAGATTTGTACCATTGTTTGACTGAGTAAAATGATTTAATGAATGAAGTGGCTTCATTGACTTTCATCAGTAATATATAGCAGCTCAAGGGAAGACTCAAAAAGGTAATGCCTTCAGCACAAGGCTACACATGGAGCAAATCCACTTGGGGTATATTAAGATGGACGTCCATATCTGGAGTACACCTAAAATACAGAAAACACAGTGACAGTAACTGTATAAAGCCATTATATGACCTAAAAGAGTTAGTTCACCCGAAAAGGAAAATTGTGTCCTTTACTCTCCCTGCCTGTTGCTGCAGGTTTGGAACGATAAACGATGACAGAATCTTCATTTTTTTTTGGTGGAAAGACCATGTAAATCAGGAGGACTCCTTACAGGACATCTGCCCTTAAACACGGTCACCACAGCCTGAGACGGTTTGTTTAAGACAGGAAACATGAGAACTTTCTCTGCTGGGGCTCAGTACATCTGCAGACACTAAAGCCACGTCTCTGTCACGAGCGAAGCAGGAAATCCCAGATCTGTTTATCATTATCTCCATTTAATGGAAACCTTTATAACTTGGTGCTCAGTGTGACATGATATGTGAACACAGTAAATGTTTTTTTTTGTGCTTGTTTTCCACATTCTTTGTCCCCTAGGGCAAAACACTTAAGGACCGAAGGTCCATATGAATAAATCTTATCTGTGATAATACCAGCTCCCAATGGGCAGCAAGGGGTTGTGCATGCACTCGCAGGACCTTGGAATAAAGTGTCTGATAGTTTTGGAGATATGACCAATTGTCACGGAGAGGAAAATGACATGGTGTTTTGGAACAGACTGTTGGGAAATGTGAAACCTTCATTAACCTTTAATGGATGCCAGGGATTCCATGAATGCACAGCAATCTCTTGTTCTTCATTTATCTTTAAGATGGCCTTTGGAGTCTTTTCCAGTACTGTGTAATATAACACCATCTCCAACAGCTCAATGCTTTTTCCAAACCAAGCATTTGATTGAAAATTGATAGGGTACTTTTCCCTCTAGTTTACAGTATCTGATTTGCAACGCTCCATTACAATCTCCAAAAAAGCTTAATGGGTTAGTGAACATGTTTCTTATCATACATATTTGCATGGTAAAATTCAGCCATCTTTTAATTACCAATATGATCACACATTATTTCAACAACATAGCAGTGTTATTAATGACATCAAATGAAGGTGGTGGAGATCCTGGTGACTACTGTACTGTACACTCATATCTTAGTAATGACGAAAATTGCAACCATAGACTAATGATGCTTTTAGGAAACTAACCATGATTTTTTTTCTGGAAGGTGTTTTGAAAAATGTCTCTGTGTGTTTTTTGGACCCTATTGTCTTCAATTGGACAAAATCATTTGTTACTTCCTTTAGAATTTCTTCTTTTGCAAGGAAGTCTTACAGGTTTGGAATGATGATTGACTAAATAATGCCAGAATTCATTTTCGGGTGAACTATTTCTTTAAAATGGTCTTCAGTGCATTTAATGAGCATCTTATCTCATAGTGGAAGTTAAATTCTCATAGGCTGTGTGCTGTCAGTGTGTTAGAGAAGGCTCTTGAAAGTGAAGTTCTCTAAGTGTTGCTGTTCTATATCTGTTTATGGGAGGGGTCGGGGTCATACTAACACTGTTCGACATTTCGAGGGGTTTGTTGAACTTCCTTTCAAGTGGCCAATTTTGTGAGAACGTTTCTCTGGAGATGCAATTATTGTTTAACTTGGGAATGCTTCAGCTGAAGAGCTTGGCAATGTTCTTGTGTTAATTGAGGACATAAGAACTGTTTGTGATAAAGAAGCTGTTTGCCACAATAACTTAATGTCCTCATCCACTTACTTGTCTGATTTCAGGAAAACATCTGGAAAGATCTCTCTCCTGATGTTTTTTGGTCTTGATAGTTGCAGTTCCTGGATGCACGTCCTTAGCTCTTCATTCTTTCGCTCCATCTCCATTACCAACTTAAAAAAAAATACAGCGAATTAAATTTACAATGCAAATAAATGTATTGTAAAAGATTCATTCCACTTTAATAATCAATAATAAACTTTAAAGTATATTTTTATATAAAAATAACTACCTTTTTCTGTTTATGAATCTCTTCCCTCATTGTATCGTTCTGTGAGGCCATCAGTTTGACAATGGGAGGGATGTGGGAAGCATGTTTCTGAAAAACAAACCACAAACATATTTTTTTTATGAAGCTCCTTAAGTAAAAAATGATCTCCATTTAAAATATCATAAATCTAAAGATCAACACAGAAGAACTTCTTTACCTCAACAACAGCAGACAGCACTTCTTGTTCTTTTTGGCACTGGCGTCTCTCCAAATTGACCATTTCTTTCTTAAAAAACAGATTCAAATCTTCTTGCTCTTTCTGTTAGTTATGAAGGGGGCAAATACACTACAATGTTATTGCACACTGAAGTGTTCTTATGGGAGCTGGAACCACATGTTTTTTTTTAATAAATAAAGGATTTTCCAGGATATAACTTTTCACCCAGTTATCCAGCAATAAGTCCTGCTCATATTTTACCTGCTGCATCTCTTTCAGTCTGTCCAGCTTTCTTTCCATGTCTTTAATCTGCAAAGCCTTGACTGGGAACTCCATATCTTTATACGTCTTCAGTCTGCGGAGCTCCTTCTGAGCCTCCACCACCTTCGCTTTTAACAGATCCAACTGCTTCTGCAAACCTACATTTATCAGAAGAAGTCAGCTGAAATGTGTTGCTGTAGTTTGGGGTTGTTTGTTTTTGCTTTACCATTAACAGCCATTGCAGAAACAACACTATACTGCCAAAATAATTTGGATACCCAAACATGTGGACCTCTCTGTGTGCACAGAGGCATTATCATGCTTGAACAGAAGAGGGCCTCATTCTACATTAAATCTTGTAACATGCTTGATTTTATGCACCTGCTTTTATATACGCTACAGTACTGGGATCAGTACTGTATAATTAAATATAATAATAATCATCATCATAAAATTATGCTTATATTCAGCAACGATGCATTGCATTGATCAAAAAAGAAGGTAAAAGACAATTACACTTCCAAAGATTTTTATTTCAAATAAATGCTGTTTTTTTGTACTTTCTATTTATCAAAGAATCGCAAAAAAAAAAAACAAAAAAAAAAAAAAAACACTATTTTATGGTTTCCACAAAAATATAAAGCAGAAACTGCTTTTTAGTTTTATTTTCAGTGTTTCTTGAGCACGAAACCAGCATATTAAAAAGATTTGCTGTCACGAGAATAAATTACATTCGAAAATATTAAATTTTTTTACTGTGTAGTATTGCATTTGAAAATGATGAACTATAAAATACTATAAACTAACCACTGAGATGTGTCTGTGATGCTTCCTTGCTATCTCTCAGCTCTGTTTTGGCCTTTTTGATAAGACTGTCATTCCATCGTTTCAAAGCTACTGTTGATCTCTAGAAAGAGCATAAAAGATCACGTTTGATTGGTTAGGGGTATTCAGTACAAGCTAAATTTTGATAAAGTTTGAGTTTAGTGCACAATATTTACAGTAGGATCTAAAGATGTGATACAGTTTCGCTCACCCTCTTTTGCTCTGCCTGGACGAGTAGTTCATTGGTTCTGGAGAATGAGCTCCTGTCTGTATCCATTATGCTTCTTGCCATCTGCAGGTTCCTCTCTTGAAGCTGTTCACAGAGCTCCTCCAGGTCTTTTATTGCTTCTTTCCTGGATTTGATGAGTATCTACAACAGAGTGCAGCCGTTGACATGGCGTATACACAAAACTGCGCACAAGTGAACTATTAAAGTCTGCTTTCCTTCTTTATAGTAGGTACACACCATTAGTTCTTTGATGTTGTATTTCATCTTTGAGGTGACCTGGACCTGGTCCACCTTTTCAGCTGTCCTTCTTGAAGGGAATTTGGGGAGTGCTGTTAAATCATTGTGGACATGAGATTGAGATCTTCCAGTTCATAAAGCAGAGACTACAAAATAATTCTTGAAGACAGATATGCCTCACTACAGTAGAAGCTTTGATCCAGACAGACCCATGTTTACAGCTGATTTTCCAGTCGGAGATGGTCGAATTTCTCCTTTGTTAGATGATATGCCTGCTTTACGATGAGGAGTTTCCCAGAGCAGAGGTTTAGGTTTTGTATTTCGCTCCCATTTTCTGTAATCCTTGAAAAATATATGTAAGTTTTTAGTCTACTTTACAGAAAGTAATATTCATACATTAAATAATAAAATAATAAAGTATTGCAAACTTTTTCATTATGCCAGACCACTACATTAACGTCACAATACATTACCATAAAACAGTTAGTCATACCACGGAATGAAAGTTATTCATATCTTGACCTGCCATGTTGTTTTTTTCTTCACAGCCGTCGACATCAAAATTACCGACAGTTCCAACAAGTTTGTCATAGCAACCGGAGAAACACGCCTGGGAACAGCGTACTTCTGCTGCCATCTAGTGGACATACTGAGCATGCGCAAAACTGCGCTGTACAGTACTATTATCATGTGGCCTAACAGTAAAGAGCAAGTCTTTATGAACTTCTATGAATCCCTATATATTCCATGTGATAGTAGCAAAATTGAGAGTATAAAGAATTCAGTTGTGTCTTTTCCAAATTCTTCTAAAAATTCCACGTTTGTTATTATTAAATATTTTCCTTTCATCTTTAAATGTACACTAGGCCTAATTAATTTTTTATGTTATTACTGGAAAATTAATGTTTAATTAATGGGTTTGTATTGTATATTTTCTAAACCCTCTCTAAATACATAAATAAATATGTTTATTATGAAATGGAAATGAGTAACAATATACTTGTTTTCAAGATACACTTTAATTGCTTGATATTTCTAAGTTAAGATGCATGTTTATAGAAGAGAAGGTTATACAAAACGGTCTATATTTAATGGCACATTTACAACACGAACAGTAAATATAAAATGTATTATACATAGCATAACAATGATTCAAATACCCAACTTTATCATCAACATATTAACACTGGGAGTTATAGTTTGTATAATGAACAGCAGTGCATACATTTTGTTTCTGCATAATTCCCCAAATAAAGGTGGGATTCATATTATGAAATCACCAATATACAAATGTATATACAGCCTTCCAAAAAGCACAAAAAAGACTAACATTTAATGAATAAACTATGGAATAGCCCAGTGTTTTAAATTTGTTGTTATGTCACCATCAAACTAGATCATATTTTTGATCACAGCAAATAGTAAATTCTTAACATTTAAATATTTATAATGTGTTATTGAAACAGATGCTCTGTAACTGCATTGAAAAGTATAAAGTAATGAAAAACATGATCATAGTATAGCTGCAGATTTTCCTGGGTAAGGTTTTGATTGGCAGTTCCAGTGTTGATGACATCACGCCGTGTTGTTGTTGATGTCCATACGGCTGATGAGCTCTGTGACGAGCGCCTGCAGCGTTTCCGAACGCATTTTGCTCACTTCCAGCACAGCTTCATGATTGACAGACTCATTGTCCTCATAGCTTTTCACCACTTTGTTAGTGATGAGGGAGAGACCGAAGACCCTCATGCCACAATGACTGGCGACCAACACTTCTGGTGCAGTACTCATTCCTTTAAAGGCAAGTTAGACATGAAGTTAGACATAGGCATAAAATGACTTACTATTTCTATACAATACACAGGTATGTATTTACATAGCGATTTGGCCAAAATGGCCTACTGGCTTATTATTATGGCTACTTAACAACTTCAAATATAAATGCACTTGTGATACTGATTTAAGTTAAAGAAATGATTCTATTATGTCAGTAGAATAATTTGGTAATATTTTAGTATAGGGACCAATTCTCACTTTAACGAGTTGCTTATTAGCATGCATAATATTAACATATTGGCTGTTTATTAGTACTGATAAAACACATATTTTGCATGTCCATACTCTACATGGACATATTATACATATCCTAATCCTACCCAATACCTGTTTTAAAACTAACTTACTAACTATTAATAATCAGCAAATTGGGAGTTTATTAAGGCAAAATACATAGTTAATGGTTTGTTAATGATGAGAATTGGACGCTTAAAATAAAGTGTGACCAAAAATTATATTATGACTATGATATAAATCTATAATTTCACAAAGCGATATAACATATGTGAAACTAACACAGCTGTGCAGGAAATCAGACGCCCGTCACAGTGGTCAGTTTTACAGTTTATTACAGAGTAATATGAGTCTGTGGAATGCAGCGATTGTCCAATCAGAACCAAGTATTCCAGAGAGCCATGTAATAAAGGAGCTCATTCATCAGGCGCTGAAATAACCTTAAAAATGATTTCTGGCAGCCATTGACTTTCATATGATTTTATTTCCATACTATGGAAGTCAACAGCTTCCAGCAACTTGTTTTTCAGCATTCTTTAAAATATCTTCTTTTGTGCTCAACAGAAGAAAGTAACTCATATAGGTTTGGAACTAGTAAATTATGACAATTTTCATTTTTTGGGTGAACCATCTCTTCTAGGTGAAGTTGTTGCTCATTTACATCATCAGTCAAAGTTAAGTGAAAATTAAATTTTTTGAAAATCAATTTAGATATTTGGATTAGAAACGAATTGCATTGCTTTTCCTAAACGAGACGCAAGCTTACCAACTGCATCCACTCCCAGTTTGTGCAGAAGGCGGGCCTCAGCTATGCTCTCAAAGTTGGGTCCTCCCACCATGCAGTAGACGCCTTCTTGGACATACTGGGAGACACCCATGCTCTTACAGATGTCGAACGCCATCTTCCGTAGGCTTTTGTCATAAACCCCAGACATGGGTGGAAACCGAGGACCAAACCTTGACAGCAACAGATAAATGATTTGATTCCTTGTACTGGTGATTCTAATGAATGAACGCTTTCTTAACTCACTTCAACATGTACATTGATACTCACTTATCATCATTAGGGCCACTGAGCGGGTTCAGTCCAGCAAGTCCAGGGAAGTTAATGTGGTCACGTATGATCATAATATCACCACAGTTATAAGTGTCCGCTAATGACCCTGCAGCATTAGTGACAATCAAGGTTTCGACACCCAGGAGCTTGAACACTCTTACTGGAAAAGTGACCTGAGGAACACAAGTGCAAATTCAGTCATTCCATTTTCAACATCCAGTACCTTTGTAATGAACTTGTAAAAGCGTGCGGGTGTACTGTACAGGGATACCGCCAATAAGCTATTTTAATCTAACCCTGTGTTATATAAATCATTCAAAAGTTTCACTGAATGCTTCATTGTGCTCTGATTACAGCATGTGACTCAAATCAGCATGACCAGGATGGAGTGAATATACTGTGCGGGCATCCAAAAAGAAAAAATCACCTTATTCTATCATCATTCTAGACTGCAGCATGACACAGCATGAATAGAACAGTGTTTTGGAGTCACTTTTGGAATGCATTTGTGACACGTGATGAAACTTCCAAGATACAGATTTTGTATTATCCCAAACCATTATGCAAATAAAGCTTGAAAAAAAAAAATGTCAAGAAAGATGCAAACTTACCAAGGTGAACTGAAGTGGAAATTGTAAAAAAAAAAAAAAAAAAAAAAAAAAAAAAAAAAAAAACCTTGGAAAGTTTAGGGTCAAGATGTTTTTAAAGAGTACTTTAATTCACATTAAAATGATTAAAGGGGTAGTATAAGATATACAAAGTATGTTCTTTCCCCCAAAATAGTAAGCATCATTACTGCTTTTATCATTGATAATTGATAATTTTTCTTTAGCATCAAATCAGCATATTAGAATAATTAAGAATGGAGAAATGGCTGCAGAAAATTCAGTTATGTATAACAGAAATAAATGTTCAAATATATTAAAACAGAAATTTCAGTTTGTAATAATATTTCAGATTATTACTGTTTCTACTGTATTTTTTTATCAAATAAACACTGCTTTGGTGAACAAAACAATCAAACATCTATAGCATAAATTTGAACAATAATTTACGGAAGAGAAGTGTAGCATTTAGTGCCATTGTTTTAAAAAAGATCAAACCTTGCTTAGTGAGTGCCCCTCATACATGTGGAAGCGGCCCTGCATGCATACGCAGGTCTTCCCTTTGAGCTCTCCAAAAACCAGTCTTCCAGCATGACCCTTCACTGTTTCAATACACACAACACAGTGAAGTTATGTTATGTTATGTTACAACATAACACACTATACAAAAATCCTCGATTTTCTGCAGGCTAAACATTTAACAGTGTAACACGCTAACAGGATTCGACATTTTCAGCTAATACTTTGATTTGATTTTTGCAAATGAATAAAAACCACTGATGAAAACACATTGTTACATGCTCTCAGTTGCATCTTACCTGTGCTCTGAGGAAAGCCAGGTATGTCAGAGTATTTGAAAGAGTCTTGGCATTTGAGCGCATCTGCCAGCATTCCCAGTCCAGAGCCGCAGATGATGGCTACTTTGGGTCTATGCTGTGTCTGGGACAGCAGCCAGTCTGCTGTTCTCTGATAGTCCTCATGGCTGGTCAGAAAAGAAAAATCTTTATTAAACTAAAAGCCTGACTCCCTATTTCAAATAAATTCGAGAAAATTGTGGAATTTAAAACATCAGTTCTTTTGCTGCAGATTGTGGACTGTTCCATTTGGTCTATTGTGACTATTAAAAAGTATTATATTGGCTTTATTGATAAAAATGGCAAATATCCCTTTGCTTAACCAGAATCACATTCTATACTATAAAATGTCATTCAATAACCAACATTAAACAGAGCTAAACTTTTACATTTTTGACAAAAAGTAGTTATGTATATGTGTATATTTTTCATACACACATTCCTAAGATTATTTTTAACCTTAAAATGGAAAGAAAACTTACCAGATTTGGTCTTTACTATGCATGTTGATTCTGTGTTGTCGTCTTGAAGAATGTTTTCAACTGAAGAGTGATCCTGGATTTTAGCAGTGTGTGAATGAGAGAGCAGCCCTCTCCATTTAAGTAAACCAAATGCCTGACCTCACTAACACACACAAATGCTCTGATTGGTTACAACTCAGTATTATAGTTTAGTCATGCCTAATGAAATGTTTTGTAATTTGTAGGTGTGTCTGGGTTTAAATATCAGATGCAAGCAAAACTTTCAATAAGATTTGGGGAATGAAAGATTTTAAAACCTACCATATAAGAATATCTGGCACTCATATCAGTAGAGATTTTTTGTCTTCAGTGTACTTACATAATGTTTTTGCCTGTGATTGCATTGCAAATGTAACTAATCATAAGGGAATTTTTTTTTTTTTTTGGACAGAATCATAATCATAGGACCAGAAATTAGAACAAGACCAACATGTGACTATGGATAAATTAGACACATTAATTTCCTATTGCATTTGTTTCATAGTTGTATTTTCTAATAATTAGTATTCTTACTTTCAATAAAAGTTTAATGCAGGATATACATGAACAGCTCAGAAAGTGTGTATAGATCCAGCATGCAATATTTGATCTGCCAATGGGTCGAACTCGAGTTCTGCCACAGGATCTGTAACATGTGAGGCCCATTACCAGAGATACAGACTCCAACCCAAATCCAAAGCACGGGACCAGGAAAAATTAAATTTGGGGACCTCACAAGATTTGTCTGATTGCAAGCAATTTCTACTTTTAGATGCAGATCCAAAGGTTTGAAAAAATATTTCATATGTTTAATGCAACTTCACTTCTCTTGACATTACTATTATAAAGAGTAATGCATTTCACACAGTGGTTAACCCAGCTTCTCATTGGTGTGCATAGAATTGCCCTTGATCGAAATCAAATGCTGATCCTTGATTCCCACACATTCTTCACTTTTAGAATCGGGATCTGAAAGAAAAAAACAAAAATCAGAAAACACAGCAATTATTTTAACTTAAATAATGTACAATTTGAAGGTCATTCGCATGGGTGTAACACACTGTATTTTTCTTGCTTATTATATGACTACTTACCAAATAAACAAATAATCTGAATAAGTAAATAAATAAATGCACTTGGAATACTGAATCAAGTTTTAGAAAATTCAAGATATGTGAAATTAACACATGTGTAGAAGATCAGTTGCCTGGAAAAGTGGTTAATTAATACAGTTTAACGGTCATTACAGAAACATATTTGTCTTTGGAATGCAGTGAACGACCAATCAGAACCTAGTATTCTAGAGAGCCATGTAATAAAGGAGCTCATTCATCAAGCAGTGAAATAACCTGATATTTAGCACTTTTAAGAATATTTATATTTCAGAGCTGTCAAGTGATTAATCATGATTAATCGAGTCCAAAATGGAAGTTTTTGTTTACATAATATATATGTGTGTGTACTGTGTATATTTTTTTATTTAAAAATAAATACACACACATACAGTATATATTTAGAAAATATTTTCATGTATTTACATGCATATATTTACATTCATATATATAAATATATTTAATAATAAACTTAACATATTTTTGTTAAATATATAAATGCATTATATTACATTAAAAATATTCACAGAACACACACACATATATTATATAAACAAACTTTTATTTTGGATGCGATTAATCGTGATTAATCATTTGACAGCACTACTTTAAATATTAAAAAATTGCAGTAAATTAATAAGTATATGATTTCAGTATCAGGTTTGGTATTGGTCAATATTGGATAAATACTCTATTTCTACATTTAGCAAAACACTAATAGTTTAAAAATGATGTGTGTAAAAAAGTGTAACTTAATTTTAAAAATCTCATTATCCATCCTGTAAAAAATCACTTGCATTTAAAATCAATGATCTTATTTCTTTTTTGTGTTTTATTTTTTATTATTATTTAGAATTTTAAACAATATATATTATCAGCTTACTGTATCAATGAGAATTGTAATACCAGTGCATCCCCAAACAAAACTGATCACCCAAGAAAACTAGAACTAATTTAATCTAAAATGCTGTATTTTGATTTCAAGAACAGGCTCGAACTTGTAAACGTGGTCATTCCTATGAACAACATTCAGCTCTTGACAATAATATTTACATTTTCAGCATTGCTCTCTCACATACCATCAGTCTGACAATGCACACCAGAGTCAAGATAGCTTTCAGACACATGAAAACCTTTTGTCCCAAGAGGACATGGAAAAATGTGGAAAAACGCATACTGGTTTACATCTAACTAGGCTCATGTGAGTGACACAATGTAATCAGACAGATAAAGAGAAAGTCAGAGAACGACAGACAGAGAAAGACTGTATCCCTCTCTCTGTAACTACATTAACAATGTTGAGTGCCAAGCATACCCTATGCATGTTGCTCTCTCTCCATCTGCTCAGACGTAATCTGTAGCATATGAGGCACATGTGATTTCACCCACTGGAATCTGATTGCACAATTCTCTCATTATTAATGGATTCTAAATAAAAACACAAAATAAGAGAGGAAATGAAAAATCTCTGTGTACAGTGTTATTTTTTTTTCTTTTTCTTTTTAGTTAATACTGACATAGCATCAGAACAGATTATGAGAAATTTAGCATTACATCACTTGCTCACCAATGGATAATCTATAGTGAATGGGTGCTGTAAAAATAAGAGTATTAAGCAATATTATGGATTGAGTAGACATATTCAGTCAGAAGCAACAGTTAAAAGTTCTCATTAATGGATGTTTTTTTTTTTTTTTTTTTTTTTTACAAATATGCATTTCTTTACAAGACATTAACTAATTGATTGGAGTTGGGTGGATTGTTGTGATATTTTTCTCAGCTGTTTGGACTCTAATTTTGATGGCACCCATACACTTCAGAGGATCCATTGGTGAGAAGGTGATGCAATTCTACATTTCTACAAAACTGTTCCGATGAAGAAACAAACTCATCTACATCTTGGATGTCCTGAGAGTGAGCAAATATTCAGCAAATGTTCATTTTTGATGAACTATTCCTTTAAATGTCTTACACATAAAATTAACTTCAACCAAAGCTTAAGGGCCTAATCTTAAGGGATCTAATCGCAAAGTGTAAAGTGCACGGCGCATGTGCACTCAGGGCTATTTACTTTCGCTCTTTAACGACGGAAAAATGGTCTGTGCGAAGGGGTGCACATTTTTGGAATGGGTTGTCCTTATTCTCTTGATAAGTAATGGGCGTAACATTCAATAAACCAACCAGAGTGTCATCTCCCATTCCCCCATGAATGAAAGACTTTCACTTAACAGTTTTGCAATAAATTTACTATAAAGTATGTCAATTCATCCATGAGGTACTACACTCACAAGCCAGGCTTAAAATGTAACACTAATATTTTTTATATGGGGATCTCTGCTCCATCTCTCTATCTATCAAGTTATCCTTGGCCTTATAAAGCCTGAAGACCTCTGGCCTAAACATAAAACATGAAAAACGAGCTCTGTAGGCTATGTAATTTCTTAAATAAAAGCACAGTGCTTGGAACGTGCCTGGCATTTCTTATGCGCGAGGCATTTCACGTGCTCCACAATACTCACTTTATGCTCTGACGTTGGGCTGGTCATGTGGAGGTGTGCAGTAATTCGTTTTTGGTGAATCCACTGGGAAACTTGTGACTTGTAGAAGGGTGATATATATGTCCTGAGTCCTCATCCTAACCCTTACCTAACCCTTACCTCACAACTGTTCTTTTTATTAGGTGGCTCTTGGTTATTTCTATGAACAAACACGTTTACAGTTTACAGTGTAGCTTACCACAGTGAAGCTACAATTTTTTTCAGCGATCAGTTAAAAACAGTGAAAATATTTCACAATTCATCCTGACTTGACCCAAACCAAGTAGGGGGAACCCTTCTACACTTTTGTCCTTTCACAGGCCATATGAAGGTGAGAAAGGGAGCCAGTGTGGGCCTGAATCTTAAGCAGCTGACCCTAATCCACTGAACACATATGGAGCAGGGTCACCCATGTACATCTGGCTACGCTGCCGGGTGCCAAGAGCCAAGGACAGCCAGCAAACATGTAGGGCGACAATCAAGTGTGCACTCCGGCCCAACTAGTGCCACACGGGATATGAGGAGCTGTGACAGCCTCTATTACAGTCTTAAAATATGATTCTGTCCTACAGTCACACATCCTTCTGTTTGATTAATGTGTTGTCATAGCCTGATGCTACAGAGCATGCTATATTATGCAAATCTGATTTTAATGGACCCGCATTGATAATCAGCCATGTGAAAAGAAAGGACATAATTGCATTTCAAAATTGGGCGGAGAGTGAAAGGGAAGTTAAGAGCCACTTAATTGACCAATTGCAGAGAAATATAGTACACAAGAGGAGACCCTCTTCTCTGGAGTACAGTTGCAGATGTCCATGAAGATAGGACACACTTCACCTCTCGCAGCTGCAGTAAATCTACTCTGTGCTCCCGTCAAACTGTAATTGCCGCTAATTGTTGCCATGGATGTCAGTCCCTCTGTTGGGGGTCTCAAAAATGGGGGCGAAATGATGGCAAACATCCAGCGTTATAGCGTGACTGCTCAATGCACACACAAACAATCTCATTCGCACATCTGTGGCACACACACACACACTGCTCAGCAATTGCAGTCCCAAACCATATGTGACCCCCTTTACTTGGGAGGGTTTCAAGGTTGACAGTCTGTCCTCATTGGGCCCACAAATACAACAAGAACTTACACTGAGAAAAAGTGTTAATCTGGTTGCCAGAAAATGATTACCGCTGTTATTATTCCACCCAAAGGGGGGATTTGCATTGGCGTTTGACTCGGACTTTCTGAAGCTCTGTTTTGGTATCGTTCAGTAAGCTGCTCTCATTGCCAGAATGCTCCCCTGCGCTGAGAGCATCACTGCCTGGGTTGTGGATTATTCTAGATTAGCCGCACTGGGCATAATCTCTTGCACAGTCTGTAGATCAGTGTGGAGGTGGCAGACAGAAGGCAGGGCTAACAAGGTCATAGCTGATATCTCAGCTAGCACACACATAAACAAACTCAAACAGGCACGTCAGGCCAGTCCTGCTCCTGTGGGAAACAGCTGTTGAGTTACAAACTGTTCATCTAAAAATGAAAAGGTTTCATAAAAGGGCACCCTTCTCTAGATTACAATAATTTTCCACAATGTACAAATTATCATATATAATTAATGAAACAGTTCAAGAAAAAACGAAATATCGAGTAACTTGCATTTTTTTGCATGAGTATTTGCCGTTTACTTTTGTTTCACTAATGAAAACAGTAAAAAAATGTAAAGCACAATCATCTGTAGGGATACACAGTAGTGGTGTTGACTTCCTGAATGAATATGAATGAAAACATAAATGATTCAATGACTCATTCAAAAAAGATATCTGTTGCATTCTTTAATGAATCAGTTTTTGAAAAATATTGGTTGAGTGAATGATCCACTAACTCTTAAAGACATTCATGCTTCATTGAGAAGCTAAAACAAATACATTTAAACTACCTTTTAATATACGTATATAGTTTAACTATTAATAAATTTAAATTTAATGTATGCTATAATTGGTTTTTGTGTATTCTATGTAGATTATTTGTAAGTAAATTTTTTTGTTATTATTATTTTTTTAATACATATAAATGTTTTCCTCTTTCAGTGTGTTGTTTGGATAGAATACATTGTGTTTGTTTGCATATATGTAATTTATATATTTAAAATACATTTATTTCAAATTCAAATCTATTAACATATTTACTGACATATCGCTCAAGACATACTGATATAAAAGTTATTTAAATTTCATTTGGAGTATTACTTGTGCACAATCCAAATATCTTAACATTAAACCTAGAAATGTGTTTTATCACTACCGTACCGATGAGGATTGTATTATCTTTGAATAATATCAGTCTCTAAATGCAAGACTTGCAATAGATCCACTTTAGCACAATCAAATATACTTTAATATAAATTAAGTTGGACTTCAGCACTACTTTCAGCACAATTAAAGTGCATTAAGTACAAAATTAGTTGTTCCAGTAAAGCAGACATTAAGTATTCCAGTTTAGTATGCTAAAAGTACTTACTTAAGTGAAGTATACTTAACAAAACATAAATACATTGTATATTTAATTTTCACTAGGGAATGCCTGCTTGATATTTGAATAACCCTTAGTTAAAAACAACAAAAACTTGTTTTGTTGCTAAATCAGTGATATGAATGAATGGAATAAATGAATAAATGAATAATTGAATGACTTACTCATAAAGACAGTCACTTGTCACCACCTACTGGAAAATAATGCAATTGGCAGAAAAATCTCCACCACTATGTACATACTGTACATAAAATGCCTTGATATTTTTATTTATATCTACTTCAGTCTTGCATACATGCTTGGGAACAAATCCTAAAACTCTTTTACACACAAAGTATGCATGTAAGTTCATATTAGAGTGTCACTTCACATTGCGCATATCTGCAGATTTGTTTTAAATGTTTTGGTCTCTGCGGCCCCACCTCAGCTGGATCTGTGTATTCATGTGATGTTTGAGTGAATGCACCGTCGCTGTGAATTAAGAGGGGACTGCTGACACTCGGCTGGCTGAGTCCAATAAGTGGACCCCTGCTGTGGGGAAGGCCAACACAGGCAGAGGGGGGCCCTGCATGGAGGTTACGCTCGGCTACACTCACAGTAAAGGGACGTGGCACTGTCGCTCGGAGATATGGAGATATTTCTCCAGACCTCCGTGAAGTCGGTAAGGGTGGCATGCAGTGTTATGACAGGACAGGTTTAGAGAGGGGTAATTCTTGGAAAGTGCGCACACAGCAGCTGAGTACACCAGGAGCCTGTCAGTTCCATAACTCACAGAACACATATATATATATATTTTAAAGTCAGATTTATTAAAGTTAGCCTTAAGCATGAATTTATAAATCAAGCAAATACTATCTATCTGTCTGTCTGTCTGTCTGTCTGTCTGTCTGTCTGTCTGTCTGTCTATCTATCTATCTATCTATCTATCTATCTATCTATCTATCTATCTATCTATCTATCTGCCTGCCTGCCCGCCCGCCCGCCTATCTATCTCTCTATCGATCTATCTATCTATCTATCTATCTATCTATCTATCTATCTATCTATCTATCTATCTATCTATCTATCTATCTATCTATCTATCTATCTATCTATCTATCTATCTATCTATCTATCTATCTATCTACCTACCTACCTACCTACCTACCTACCTACCGTCTGTCTGTCTGTCTGTCCATCTGTCCATCTGTCTATGGAGAAAATTCTGAAAAAAAAAAAAAAAAATTAAGAAATTAATATTTTTATTCAGCAAGGACACATTCAATTTAGCAAAAGTGGCAGTAAATACAATAATATTTATGTTTACTGACAGTTATAAAAGATTTCTAATCCTCAAAGAATTACATTTTTTTTTCAAAATTAATATCAATAAATATTTCTTGATCTCAAAATCAACTTATTTTGTGAAACTGAAGACTGGCATAATAGCTGCTGAAAAGGCTGCTTTGTATCATAGAAGTAAATTATATTTTAAAATGTATTAAAAAATAAAATTCATAAAAATATTTTACAATATTACTGTTTTTACTGTATTTTTGCATAAGAGAACAGTATAGAAATCAGTTTGTTTGTTTTTTTGGTATGCTTGAACTCATCTCTGTACAATTACAATTACACTCAAGCAGGCAGTTATACCTGATACTGTCATTCAGCACATATCAGCAAACAGGAATATAGTATTCAAACAGCATTAGCATAAACCCATCAGAGCAGGTCTGTGTGATGCTACTTGCATCTGGGATTAAATAAATATTTTAGAAGGAAGCTCTTGCTTTAATCCTGCTTAAAAGAGAGGGAGAGAAGGAGAGGGAGGAAGAAATTATTTCAGAATTAAAAAAAAAAAAAGCTAAGTACTGTAAAGAAATTTATTATTGTTGTTTGTTGGTCTTTTTCACATCCACATTTTGTTATTGTATATTTTATTATTTTAACAGGTAAATTCCTTATTTAAATTGACATTACAATAGCCATGCCAACGAGAGAGAGAGAGAGGGACAGAGAGAGAGATGCAGAGAGCACTCTGGGGAGTAGAGCGACTGTGTGGGGACCCTGGATCACTACTGACTCTAGTTTGATTCCTCTGCGCCAACTGTGCCCATTCATGCATGACGTAGTTCCTTGTGGCACTCCACAAATCACCAGAACCTTCATATCTATCAGGGAGAGTCTGCTTCATTGCAGCCTACACTCTGTTACACCTGGTTCATCTTTCTTTTAGTTTATGCTC
The DNA here is from genome assembly GCF_023724105.1 of Carassius gibelio. Lineage (NCBI taxonomy): Eukaryota > Metazoa > Chordata > Actinopteri > Cypriniformes > Cyprinidae > Carassius > Carassius gibelio. The sequence goes on from NC_068406.1 coordinate 16,993,393, forward strand.
TGGCTTGACACCATATGTTGCAGATATATACTTATACACATATATTTACAAATATGTATATATATATATATATATATATATATATATATATATATATATATATATATATATATATATATATATATATATCATGAGTATTAATAGTGCTTTGCCTGGAGATGATTTCCACAGTTAGACAGTAGATGTCACTAAATTTTAACTAGTACTACAGGAACAGGGTCACACCTGCTACCAAGGCCCACTGTACACTGAAGGGATCTCGTAAATGTTCAGTACATAAATAGGATATTTTAATCATTGCTGTTATTTATGCTAAATTATATTGCATTTTAAAGTTCATAAACTCATAATTAGCCAGTCAGAATTGTTTTCTTAGTAGAAACAGATCTCGCATGAAGTACACACACAGTGTTTACAATATGTGTAACTGAGGCTTAAACCAAGGCAGATTAATCCAATGTCAACATAAAAATGGTTATTAAAAAATATTAAAAAACAATAATAATTTTTCCATTTATACTGAGACACAAACATGCTATGGTCTTCTATTTGTCTATTCACTGCAGGGCTATTAACACTTGATTATTTTGGTTTATTATTACACCTGACTTTCTCAAACATATTTATAGTTACTAAGTTTCACACTTTACTGTGTTCTGTTATTTGTCATGAATATTTCATAACAGGGCTGCTATTAGATTCTCAAATGTTTTTCAGGTCTTTTTATTATATATATATATATATATATATATATATATATATATAAATTAAATATTATATTTATAAAATATTAATAATTAATTTTTTTTATTTTTTTTATTTATATATATATATATATATATATATATATATATATATATATATATATATATATCAGATATAATCAGATTTTCATCAGTTTCACTAAACCATTGCAAAAATAATTTTTAAGACATAAAACTGTTTCATCATATTTACTCTTTAAAGTGTCCTTTAAAATGCTTTCAGCTGACAATATGAATCACAATTGATCAAATGCGGATTCTTCATACACTATGAATAATTTATCATCAAATGGGTGCTTGATGCTGTTTTTAAATAATTCATTACTCTGAAGAAGGCCAGCATCACACCAGCTATGATGATTAAAAGAAAACAAAATACATCTGAATCAATAGTGGACAAGGAGACCTTTTAAGAGTTAGATAAAGCAAACTTAGTTATGACTGAATGTGCCCCTAATACTAAGTAAGAATCCACTGCTCATTACATTATAGATGGCTGCTGTAAAGTAACTTTGTTTTACCTCTGAAAGCCTTGAAATGGTGCCAGTGACATACAGGAAATCAATTGCAGACAGTGTCTGGCACCTGTGGTACTGTGAGTTACTTCTCTCTAGCTCACACTCTTTGGGAAACAGGTGGGTTCCTATGACAATTTCTTTAGACAGCAGCATATTTTTAGCATGTTAAACCATATCCGTTGATTTAGTGCTCTTTGCAACTTAAAGGAAAAGAGCAAAAGGGATGATGAAATGCATTATGAGAACCCATTTCACATCTATTATTCCTCTAGTAAACTTCTTCATATAACTGACAAAGTCTTTTATGCTCACCAAAGCTGCATTTATGTGACCAAAATAGAGTAAAAAACAATATTATACATTTAAAATACCTGTTTTTAATTTGAATTTTATTTAAGAAATTTACTTTACACCTATTGCATGTAGTCTTCAGTGTCATTTGATCCTTCAGAAATCATTCTAATGCACTGATTTGGTGCTCAAGAAATATATTTTGTTTGAAATCAAGACACACTAGACGTTTTCTGGTTGCTAGTGGAAGTTAGTTGAATTATATGATGAACTACACCTGCATGAACTGATTTTGTTAAGCATTGTTCATCATATATCTGCCAAATAGGACGTGGGAAACCAAGGTTAATGAAATCTGCAGTAGACCGAGTAGTCTGCTGTGGCTCAGGCACATGTGGTTTTGGTCTAGGTCTCGGTAATGAAATGCTGGCCTTGATTCCCCTCTTGCCCCCAGACTGGTCACTGATTCCCTGATCCTCGCTCCTGCACAGCAGCGTTTATATGGACAAAGACCAGAGCCTGGAGAGATTGGACATGTCCTTCACCTTTCTCCCATCCCAGTTTCACCCTACTAGACCAGTTTCACTCACCTACACATTCAACTCAATTTAAGATTAAAAAAGAACTGATGACCAGCATATTGATGCTTTGAACTGACCTTTAAAACTGACCTTTAATATGGCTTTGTAGGTTAACTTAACCAATATTGTTCAGGTCTGTTCTCTCTCGCCACATCAGATTTGATCTTTGAACTCACACACTTGTTTGGGTTGAGGTTTCCTGCGTAAGCACTTGGTTAAGGTCGTGAATCTTTGGACTTCTGGGCCTCAGGCAGCTTCACGGTGAGGTTAGCACTGTGAACCCCCAGAGAGCCCATAACAGAACTAAAAGCGAACCGTTTGAGTTGCAGTAATGGAAGATTGTCCACAGAAAAGAACAAGGTCATCACAGCATTGAATTGTTTAATGTAATCTCAAAGAATAGGATTTATTTTTAAGACTGTTGTGAAACCACCCAAATCACCATTTGCTAAAATTTGATAAAGTTCTAAATGGGAAAAATATGCTGATTTGAAATGTCATGATGATGAGTTTGAAATTTAAATAAGATATTTACATTAAAACTACTCGGAATAAAAAATACAAAAGTTAATGTAAAGTTAAAGTAAAAACGGCTTTTTTTTTGGGGCTCTGTTGTTAATTTAACCTTGCTCCCTATAGTTTACATTATAAGATATTCTTTAATCTTTAATCCAAAAATTAAAATTTACCTGTATTCTACTCACCCTCGAAGCCTCCAAGGTGTATATTACTTTCTTCTTTCAGACGAATCCAGTCGGAGTTATATTAAAAATTGTCATTGCAGTCAGCAGGTGTTGCAGTTAAACAATACACAAGTCATCAAATAAAGCACACGCATACATAATAAAACGTGCCGCACACAGCTCCGTGAGGTGAATAAGGCCTCCTGTTTTTCTTTTCAAATGTAATAAACACTTTTATCTCACTTCCATTATCTGTCATACGCGGAAGGCGTTCTGGCGGATGACGTGGCATGTTGGCATGGCATGATTAGCGATGAATGCGGAGAGAGAACAAAACACTTGTACTTGTAGAAGTACAAACTGAGGATTTGCTAAGAAAAATGTCAGAGGATTTCGATATAAACCAAGAGGAGACTGGTTTTCCTTTGCTAAAGAAAATAAAATTTTCTTCCTTTGCTCCTATTAACAAACTCGCTGCCTATGCAGGATCACAAAGCATGAAGATTTCATAAAAAATATTTTAGGTTTGGAATGACATGAGGTATTATAATTAATGACAGAATTTTTTTTTTCAGTGTATAAAGTAAAAAAAAAAAACCAAAACAAATATAAGGAATGAGAACATACCTGAACAATATTAGTTTAATGAACATCCATAGTAAAAAAATACATAAAATAAAAAATAAATAATAATAATACATTTATATATATATATATATATATATATATATATATATATATATATATATATATATATATATATATATATATATATATATATATATATATACGTAGTTTGGGGTCTTTTATACAAACTTGTGTGTTTTATAAAATTTATATGTGTATTTTTATACTTATATATACTTATATATATGTGTATATATATATATATATATATATATATATATATATATATATATGTGTGTGTGTGTGTGTGTGTGTGTGTGTGTGTGTGTGTGTGTGTGTGTGTGTGAACAAAACAATTGAAATTCAGGACTGCCATTCTCAGTGTACTTCTGACCCCGGTGCATATTGTTTCTTAAGAAATGTGCCGTGTGGGCTGGGGGGAGTTCAGCACACTGTGATGGCACACCACACGTGCACACCCACCTCTGGAGAGTAAATTTGTGGTTAGCAGCTCATCTTTAAAGACAGCACTTGCTCAGTAAAGGCAGCAGAAGCTTCACAGTGCACTCAATATTTGAACAGCTATTTTGCTGATCAGAGTGAAATGGGAACAATTAGGTGAGTGAAACACTGCATAGATTAACAAGATGCAACCTCCCAGGGTCTGCTCCAGCTGTCATGGTTTTCACAATCTATCTGCCCCAATTCCTTTCCAAATCCCCCCTCATCTCCCCACTTTTGGCTGCAGGGAAATGGAGGGGGGAATGAGCGGGGAGCAGACGGAGAAGGGGAAGGGGCAATGCCCATTTTAAAGGAGGAGGAGAAGGCTGATTCTTGGAGCCCTGCCATCTTGATTCTGTCTGTTCACTCCTGTTTCTGTTTCTGGCTGACTGATCACACGTCCATGAGTCTGAGCAACTGATGCTTCACAAGACTTTTCTCAGACTAGGAGAGGGTGTTGACAGGACTCCATGGCAACGGTGAGAGAAAGAGAGGGAAGAGAGAGTAAATAGTGGGAGAATTCACAAGACTAACATCTGTTTCATAAGTATGACTCACTGAGGTTTTAAATACTAAGTACACCCTTGAATTTCACACATATGCAAACACATCTTTGCGCGCAAACAAAAATGTCCTCCCACACAGCCTCACTCTCTTAGATTTTTGGAATTAAAAAGGGCAAACCACAACAAACACGTTTTCACCTACTCAAGCCTCAAAGATAATGAGAGAATGTTCCCTGGTGCAGAGAAAAATACAGTCAAAAGCTATCAGAAAATGTCCTAGCTTTTCACATAAGCCATCTGAAACTGTAGCGCAGAAGTTAGTTACATTTAATTACGTGTTGAAACTAAAGCAACTCCTCATTCAAATCAACCAGTCACAGAAATATGTACACAAGTATGCTTACACACACTGTAACAGTACACTACAGTACACTAAAAGTTACACCATTACCACACCATATATATATATATATATATATATATATATATATATATATATATATATATATATATATATATATATATATCCAGTTCATTGTGATTGGCCGAATGCCAAAAGCTTGTGACGGAAATGTTATAATGCCCCTTGCCATATTGTGACACAGGTCATGGTCAGAACACCCGCGCTACAAGACAAAAACAATAAAACCCTTTACAAACTAGCCATTTGTTGCATTCAGTGGGAACATAATTATGGATTATAATGATTTATACTGTATTTACATATTGCACTGCATCGCGCTGCGTAAACATAAAACCATGTCTGCATTAGTGATCGGAGAAATGATGAACAACAAGCGCTACTTGGTTCTCAATTCCAGTGCTTGAGCCTCCCAGCTCTGCATATTTTACATGTCTCTCTTTGTTAACACACCTGTTTCAGATAATCAGCTCGTGAGAAGAGAGCTACAGCATGAACTGTGTTCCGATTGACATGGTCCCTACACAGTGTTCATTGCTTCCTACTCCTTGAGCAGGGGAAATCTGTTGAAGTTACCTCACTTTGGAACATTCATTCATGGAGCACAACTTCTTCACGCACGGACAAGCGTACCTCTTTAAATAAATACATTTTAATTCATGTCTCGCAAATTTCAGTGCACTTTGAACTGGAATCATGGCAGAATATCCCGTGACGTCCACTTCGCAGAACACATTTGTTCTGTCCTCTTTTGGAAGGCCAAACAAGGTAGTTTTGGTTTCACAACGGAACAGTGTCTCCACGAGATGGTGGCGGCGGCAACAGCGATAATCAAAGGTTACGCCTTCTTTCTTTGTGGGAACATTTGGGTGGCGGTATCCAAACCCTTCCCACATCGTGACTCAGACATATGGGACAGTGTATAAGAATGAGCTGTTTTAGGAGTGCGTGGATGAGTCTTAACTTTTATAAAGAATATCTCCTAAAATTTGAGACTTTAGTCTTTGCAACTTTACAGATCTTCTTTATGCACCAAGACCTTGTAACACTCCAAAGAGAAAGGCAAATTTTAAATCGCATCATATGACCCCTTTAATATGTTCCTGACTGATCAGGAATATAAGGATGTTTTATGATTGCTATATGTAAGCAATATTGCATGATAGGTGTGCTGAATAGCCACTGATGCCTTGGAGCTCAAATCTAAGAAAACAAAGCAAAAATTTCAATAGTCAAAAACATTTTAAATACACCACATATTTTGAGGTTTAACCAACTACTCTCATTTAAAAACTCTTAAAACTACATTTTGAGGCCCACAGAAGTATTTGTAAAAATTATAGTTGGTTTGCTCCGCTATGATACTCGCAGTGAGAAATGCTGTAATATACAAACGGTGAAACGGTTCCAATTCAAAACGGAAAGACCTCTCAGCCAATTAGATTTTACCAGAAGTACACACAAAATTTTTTATGTGTAAATGGCCTGTTAATGAATATTAAAATACAATTATTTCCCAATTAATAATACCCATACATTGGTAGGGGAAAATAAAACTTTAAAAATATTTTTGATTATGGCAGAAAATTGACAATGTGTGGAGAGGAGATTTTTTAACTTCCATTTTTGTTCTGTTTTCATGTCATACTGTGATGGGTACCGTCAAGCTATGGGGTTTGCCTCCCCTGATATCTCATGAATTATTCAGGCAAACCAGATGACTGTAATGTGCCGAGAACGAATGCTGTGGGGTGTAAAATTTAGGCTGATTTGAGTAGATAAAGGGACTATTGGGGAAAAAAAAATCATAAGCCTCTTTCTCACTTTATTATTTTCCTGAGAGATATAAGAACGGTCATTGTTATTTTATTTATAGGGAGAAAAGGGAACAAAATAAAATCTAATTTATTGATAAAATAAAGAATTTCTTAAAGAGAACTTTTCTTTTCTCAAAGAACCCAGATTTCCTGTTCAAGGCTAAATCACCCAAACATCCAACAACAGCAATGGAGACTGAATAATCTGAATAATATAGAACTGCTTGAGTTTGATCTCTGGAGTCATAATAAAAGAAGTTTGACAGATGTGAGGAGAACTTTATGGATGCTTTTAAGATGAGCCTGAAAAAGCACTTACCCGAGCCCCTGTCCTCAACTTGATTATTTTGTATTCAGATTCAGATACTACAGACTGCAGATGGCTGACAACATCTTGGCAGCAGGCTGTCTCCTTGTTTCCCAAAATGGTGTGAATTCAAAGGGACTTTAGCGCTGTGATTCTATCTTCAGCTGACAGGAAGATGCAGCTACTCCGATTCCTTTGTTGTATTATACATTAGCAACATTTAACTGTTTTATTCAATAATTTAGAAATTATTAAGTGCAACTTAAAAAAAGGCTACAAAGATTCACACCCCATTGTCCTTTATATGGTATTAAGGATTAAGATATTTCTCATAGTTAATATATCTATCTATCTATCTCTCTATCTATCTATCTATCCATCTATCCATCCATATATATATATATATATATATATATATATATATATATATATATATATATATATATATATATATATATATATATATATATATATGCATTTGTCATTTAAATTTACTTGATACTTTAGCACAATAATATTTCACAAAATATATAAATATATGTATTTATTTAATATAAATATGTGTGTGTGTGTGTGTGTGTGTGTGTATTCAAATAAAGAGACCTGAAAAACATTTGTTCTGTAATAACAGCTCTAAATGTTAATAAACAAATTTGTTCTGCCAGGCTGCTTGCTCTACGTCCTCAGGTGTGAAGAGCTGCTCTCTATTCCTCCATATCTCTCGCTCACTGTATGGATAAACCAGCTCAGCATAGGCTCTGCCTTAGAATGCTGCATTCAATCTTTTTTTTTTTTTTTTTTTGATTAGCTGGTCTATCATGGCTTACAGAAATAAGCTACCATTTTCCAGTTCTGCCACACTGGGTTATTTACATGAAAATGCATAGTAATTACTATGCTGCATGGCAGCAATATTTATTCTGGTATAAGTGAATGGCATGGGGTTTTAAGCGGGATGCTATTGAAAAGCACTATGGCAAGACGAGATGAATTGAGAGAAAAAAGGGGGTGGCATGAAGGATAGGAGGGAAGAAGGGAAATAATCTGTAATCTGAAAAAGAAGAGTAGGCATAGGTGCTAGCGATGGATGTACTGCTGTAATGAGCAGTGATGGAACATCTGCTTAACAAGTGAGACACACAGAAATAACCATTACAGGCGAAGTACAAACTAAACTCTTTTTTCATATTAACAAGAACTAACTTCAAGTCAAGTTCACATATTTGTAACACCCAAGGCAGTTCAACTCGTATACTGTTATCAAGTTTAAAATTGAATGGGTAAAGGTGGAAAACAATGTAACCAAAAAATAAAATAAAAATAAAAAAATGAATAAAATAAATGTTATTCAAATGTTTCATTGCAAGTAAGATTTTTTACATTTATTAAAATATTTATCTATTGTATAATATTTTCTTAGAGCCAATATTCCTTCAGTGTCATATGAGCCAACATTTCTTCTTATTATTATTGTTGGAAATTCTTTAAATATTTTAAATACTTTCATCTCTATACCAACAAATTTCTATACTTCTAATATAGTTTCATATATTCTAATATGACTAATTTCTATAACAAAATATTGACACACATTTTGGTCAGCAATTTCTAGGTAGGTAAAATGGTTTATTTATTTATAAAAAAATTAAATAGGAAAAAATCATAACCTATACAGTACATGTGTTTGTTTTGAACATCAAAAATGCAGACAGAAATAATACAATGAAAAAAGGTTGAATGTGCCAAAAAGATGCATATAAAATACCTTTCTTTGACTCAAGCATTCCTCTTCTTTTAATTATATGTGTAAAATCCCATGTGAAAGAAAAACAACACTTAGCAAGTAAGTAAAAATGCAAAACACAAACCAGTTGACTTGACAAACAGTGAATCAATATATTGAACAGACACTGATGTCAAAGAGATCCGATATGGACCACAAGCGCAGAGGCCATAATCACTCTGCCCAATATACGCTATGTAACACTGTTTAACTTATAAGTCTAGATTGCATATGCAATGTTTAATTGGCAGGAGCTGGTTATTTCTGCCATTTGGATGAACAATCAAAGCTTATTAAACACTCAGCCCACAGAAACTGCTCTACGATGACAGATTTACTGTGTTAAATGTCAATTATCAGGCTAGTGTACATGCTAGCATGTCTGGCAGTAGGACACCTGGGAATGGCAGAAAGAAGTGTGCAGTCTCTCGAGAACTTAAAGTGTTTGTCTTGGGGTTAACGAGATCCTCGTGTTTCTTTTTGCTAATTAACACATTAATCTTATGAATATATGTAAATTGACACTTCCCTGTATAGCTGTGTATTATGGTATCTGAGCTCCAATCATCAATCACACCCAGCAGGCGCAGCCTGTGTGTACCACAAAAGATTACGGGATGTGTGGTGACAGTTCACATTTAACCCTTACAACAGATGTTATATGTGTGCTTACATCTCAAAGAAGGGAAGCTCTAATTAACCTGTTTGTTAAAAATTTGTTTCTATTCTTATTGAAGCTGTTAGGTCTCATTGAACTATCTTGCATTTTTGCTGAAAGTGAGGTGACAATTCAATGTTTCCAAAAGGACTATATTTTGGTCCCCCAAAACTGCTTTGTCCTTAGTACAGGCCCCAGGTGAACCCCAGGAAAAATCCCATTAAGCAAACCTCTCCCCCAAGTCCTGGCCATTTGGTCCAGAGATCACCGGCCAACTCCATCAATCCAAATCATTGGGGCAATCTGTCAGGTCCAGCTAGTGGCACTGTGCCTGGATTTGGTCTTAACATGACTGATTATTTGATCTGAGCCTAACTACATATTGCCCTAATCCTTAAGATGGATGAGGTTTAGCCTTTTAATGCTCCTACGAATGTAGTCCATTTGGGTTTGAAGGGATTCTATGTGCAAACCACTCAAACAATGAAGGCCAGACAGAGGCACCGGTTTTCTTTTATGTACAAATCAATTTTTCATATGACATTCACGATCTTGCAGATGAGATTAAGGGTTTTATGGATTAGCATATTGTTTCTGCGGCAATGTCATAATCGTCTGCTAAAGCCAGACACAACATTGAGAAATCATGGATTATAACAAACTGAATTTGCCGAACAGGGGATTGTAATTCTAAAAGTCAACATGAAATCAAAATTGACCCTATGCACTTTCCTAATGCATGTTCCAGATCTAATTGCAAATGATGCATTGTGATTGTTAAACCAAACAAAAAACTTTGTATTCTTTAATCAAAATAGCTGAGATGTGAGATGAGTTTTCTGCTGCTTTTTAAGATGACATCATTGGATATTGTTGCCAAGCTCCAAATAGATGTTTATTTGTTATTTAAGCAAACTTACATTTTGGTCTGGCTTCATTCAGCATGTAACACTCACTTTTTTACCAGTGCTGTTATTGTTAATGAAAACTATTCAAAAATCTAAAATTATTTTTGTTAATTGAAATAGAGCTGAAATAAAATAAATTCTAAATAAAAACATTAAACTAGATAACTAAATAAATATTAGAAGAAAAAATTTGAAAATTAACTAACTGACAAATCTAAGGAAATGAGGAAATGTAAGAATATGAAAAATGTGCATGTTGCAACAGAAAGATTAAAACCTAGACTAAAATTAAAAAAAGAAAAGCCAATTTCAAAATATTAACAAATATAATAAGTAAATTAATAATAAAATGAATTAACACTGCTTTACACTATCCATTCAATTTCAAATGGAAATCAAATACACCACCTTATATTTATTCCAAATTATTCCCACTGAATTTCCTGTTTCACTAAGGTCCAATCACAGAAGTAAATGAGTTTACATTTTTATTTTGAAAAAACTCATTGTACAAGAAGTACTTGAATGTTTGCTGTATTTCTTGTCCAACAGATGTAGCTGTTCTACATAAATTGTATATATGTGCATATATAGACATAGATACATACAGCTGAGGTCAAAAGTTTACACCCCCCTTTCAGAATCTGCAAAATGTTAATTATGTGACCAAAATAAGAGAGATCATACGTGTGCGCGTGTGTGTGCTCTGAAATTAAAGACAGAACTGTATAAAGCTCAGAATTGTATAAAAAGTCTGTCTATTGCTTGTGTGGGGACTTTTAGTGCTAAGCTACATGAAAAGACCTGGAAATGAAATCCAGCTCATTTCAAACAGTACACAATCAGAGGATTTCATGCTTTTCCTTAAAAGCACCCTGCTGATCAGTAATTTCAGCAGATCCACGTCTCCTGCGGCACTGCTCCCAATGGGTGTCTCAGAAGCAATTCAACACTGATGAGAGTCAGACCCAACAATTATTATGTTTGTTTGATGCAGTAAAACTGACTGACTTCAGCAAACCTGCTTATAAACTACCTTTTATAGAAGGTAAAAGTTTTTTCAAGAACCAGCCAAAAGAAAAAAGGTACTGCGCTAGCTTCTGACTGCAAGGCTTTGATAAACTGCAGACACAGTGGTGTAAATCTGACTGTAGTCTGGACTGACACACAAACATGGCATATGTGGCATGCAAATGTTTAGGAACCCCTTGCAGAATCTGTGAAAATGTGAATAATTTTAACAAAATAAGAGCGATCATACAAAACATATGTAATTAACTGTTTCCTTCTGGAGCACCAGTTTGGTAACCAAGGGTTATTTGAATAATTTCAGTCATATTTTTGGTCTTGTGGACCAAACATCTTTTATGTATAAATCTATTTATTTATAAAAAAAATATTTTAAGTTTTTCACATTTTCACAGATTCTGCAAGGGGTTCCCAAACTTTCACATGTCACTGTATAGCCTTGTTCTACATATACACATATAAACACATCCAGAGACATAAATACCAGCCTGCATGCATGTACTTTCATGTGCACATGAGTCTTTTTATCCCCTCAGGCACATAGGCTTTCTGCCCAGCGCTACTGCCCTCTTGCATCTCATTCTACCACCTGCAGCTCTTGCCTCACCTTACCGGAAACGTCAAAGGAACATCTTTTCCACTAGATCAAGGAAGGTTTTCTGGATGAGGCCCTATTTTCCAGCTCATTAATTTTAGAGGCAATCCTCACTGTGGCTAATCCACTCTTGCATCGTAATAAATCAATACTTTTAATGTTATGACAATATTTACTCTTTCGGGGAAAAAAGGGCAGACCTGTAATTATTGTGTATGACTCATTATTCTAATTAGTGGTCAATCAATATGGCAGATTTTTAAATGTTTATAACTGGTCTTCTGTGGATGATGCACAAGGTGTCAGCTCTAAGCTAAAACATGATTATTAATGTTTAAGATGTTATTGATTTGTTCTGCACTCTACAAAAATTCTATGCACTCTATGACACTGCAAAGAATATATTAAGTCCCTCTTGAAAGTGCAAGTGTGTAGTAAGCTGACTGCAGGTGTGCTCTGTCAGCATGAGTGTGCATGGGAACTGCACTGCAGTGGTTGTGTCACTTTATGATAGGTTGATAGTCCTTACAACAGGAATGCGGCAATTACCACTGATGCAATACTCTGTATTGCACTTCGAAATATACAGTGCCTCAAAAAGTTTTTGGGGGTCATTCCACGAAATTGGTGCCTTTTGCATCCCTAAGAATTAATCAAACATATATTTCATATAAAAACAAATAAATGAGCAATTTAAAAACATAACAATACTATGCATTCTTTGATCAATATTAAACACTAAAAAGTCAATTAAATATTATTTTTAATTATTTAAATAGGTTTTTTTGCTGATAAAGGGTGTTTATTAATCTTGTCTCACTATGACTTTTAATGAGCACAATTATGTAAAAATCACATTTGCATATTGTTTTAAATATAGTCTCATTGTTAAGCAATGTTTTCGGTATGCAATTTTTCTTTAAAATATAAATAATTTTATTGGTGTCCCCTGATTTCATGTCAACCCTGTTACCCTCATCAAATAAGCCTTGTAAAATAACGAACATTCAAATGACATCACTTTTAGAAGGCCAGACACTGATCCCTAACCCTTAGGGTTAATCATCTCTCAACCAGGATTCCATCGCTTAAAACACAAGCATGTTTATCTCACTCCTCCATAATGTTCTGTTGTTGATGATTTATTTTTAAAATGTACATTTAATCAATTATTTATTTAAGAATAAGTGTACAACATGTGCTTTTGGGAACTTTACTATTACTGTATATTCAAATTTGTTTTAAACTCATCAAACCTGTTACTGTCAACCCTGTTACTTTCAGGGTAACAGGTTTTGACATTTGGGTAACAGGGATGAAATAGTTTGGTGTCACCCTGTTTTTAAAGAGTGTCTGCGTAAAGCCGCCCTGGGTGTAATTTTGAGCTAATGCCTATATCATTCATGGGCATATGAGTATTAGAAATATTGGTATTGCTACTATTAGTGTTTTTTTTTTGTTTTTGTTAATGACCAAGATAGGATGATCAGTTTTAATAAGACTCTTTTCCCCCCATAACTCACTGTCAATAATGTTCAAGAATGTCAAGATCTTGGTCTGGTTTCAGATGATCACAGAGCGACCAAGATCTGATCATCTTCTTTGTCTACATTCACACTGCAGGGCTTAATGCTCAATTCCGAAAAAAAAAAAAAAAAAAAAAAGATTTTTTTGCAAGGCCGTTCACATTTCCAATTAAATGCGACCTTTTATGATCTCCTGTGTGAGCGTGAAATGACCCAGAAGTGACCCGCATGCGCAGAAGAGTACTCAATGGTGAACAACATCACTTGTTGTTTGTGGAAGTAGCCAACGTTAAACATGGATGTCATCAACAGTGTAGTCAACAGCGGAGCTCTTTTTGCAATATTACAATCTTCTCGTTTTAAGAAGAAAATAAAAAAGAAGGTTTTTGGCCATGGCGTTTTGTGGAGCAGTGTTAGCAACGTCGGTAAAGAGAAACGTGTGGGTGCGGAGTCGCAGCCAGGAGTGGTGGGATACTGATGTGAGTGGCTCTTCTCTTTCGCGGCCACTTCAACGCAGAATTATGACATTTGTAGCATATCAATGACGTACGGGTCAGATACATGTGGCCTGGCCGTTCAGACGGAGGTCGCATTTCAAAAGATCGGATACGTATCGGAATCAGGACCACATAGAAATTGAATGTGCTAAATAAATGATGAACTGACTTAACTGAAAAATTGATTGTCATACAACTATGCCAAGTAAGTGCAAGACAATATAAAGCAATCATTTTAAAATAGTAACACTTTACAGTGTAATGTAAACAAATATTTGCAGTGTGCTGAAGAATGTGTGTCCTTTCATTCTTTTTTACTCTGGTCAGTCCTGTGATTATGATGTCAATCCTGTTACTTCATTCATTTCATGAAAAATGTTATCTGATACAGCCTTCCAGGTTTTTCCATTCTAACTTTAACTATATTTTATTTTGGACAAATGCCTTTATTTAATATTTCTCTTGTAAAAAATATATATTTTTGCTTAATTGACACGTGTTCCCCCTCCAAAATAATATGTTTGTGGTCATCTAAATGACAAATATAAAACATAACAAATTTATAAAAATAAAAATAATAAATTTGAAACAATCACAGTGAAATGAGGGACTAAATTGTTGTTCATAAATGTGAAATTCACATAGTTCTAATTAAACTATAATATCTTATACTTTTGTGTATAAGTGTCTTTATTTCGTGGATTTCAAAAATGTTGATTAAACATTTTATTTTTTTTATTTTTCCAAGTGGAAACAGATTTCTTGAAATTACCCTTGGGCACTTAAAGGGTTAGTTCATCCAAAAATGAACGTTAGGCTGCGTTTTACTCACCCACGAGGCGTCCTAGGTGTATATGATTTTCTTCTTTCAGACGAATCCAGTCGGAACTTGTCTTTGATCTTGGAAGCTATTTCATTGCAGTCAGTGGTTGTTGCATTACTTCAGTCCAAAAGAAGTTAAATAAAAGCGTCCTTCCATAAAAAGAGTATCTCACACGGCTCCGGGGGGTGAACAAAGGCCTCCTGCAGCGAATTAATGCGCTTTTGTAAGAAATACATTCATATTCAAAACTTAAAAATCACTTTAATGTTTTATTATAATGCATTTTATTTTTATTTTTTTTAGTCAATTAAGTTTTTTAATTCAATTAAAGACAGATCTTTTAGTTTAGTTTTTGTACTTTTAGTACTTCAACAATCTTTTTTATTTTATTTCAGTTATAGTTTCCAAGGTCAACATTTCAAATTTTTAGGTTTAATTTTCATCTAATACTTAATCTGAAATCTAACACTGTTGTGTACACAGTTAAATATGATGAACAACATCTGCTAGGACACTTGAGGAGACTTGTATTCATACATTTAATGAAAATCACTTTTGAACCAGCTGGTCTAAATTGCTTTGTTATTTTGTATTCATTGCAATGACATTCAGACATTCAGTACGTTTTCAAGTTTTCAAACACTGTTTGGGCCCACTTTATGTCTGTTGGTGTGCGTATACATTTACTTTATATGTGATATCTTATGGGAAAGATAAGGTGTGAGCCCAGCTGGCCATACCTCCAGCTTGAACTTCACATCAGAGCTCTCTGCTCAGCGTGAGCTCCAGTTGTGCTTCATCTGAGCACCCTGACGCTGGCATTTCACAGGTCACCACACACACCATGGGACCCTACCGCTTATAAAGAGTCTCTGACGCAACACCATGCTGAGGGACCACATAACCAACACATAAGAAGAACTGCACAGGAAGCGCTCACACAGGGTGAAATGTCCTGATGTTAGTTTTGACCTGATGAAAATCAATTAATTCTTTTCACAATGCATGAGGGACATCAAAAAGAATCAATCAAGCAATCAATTAAAAGTTTAAACTGCCAGTTAATGGAAGGTTGCAGTATATGCATAATTTGAAAATGTAACATTTTAGGATGCTTTTATCAAATATGCAGCCATGCAAAAAGATTGTATATGTTCTGTTTTGGTGTCAAACAAGGAAAAGCTGTTCTTGTTTTTCTACAAACCCGATTCCAAAAAAGTTGGGACACTATAAAAAAAGAATGGAATAATTTACAAATCGTATAAACTTATATTTTATTCACAATAGAATATAGATAACATTTAATGTCAACATAACCCAGATCCAGCACACATGTCATGTAGTTTTTAAATAAGCCTAAATGATTAGATTAGCTGGATCAGGTGTGTTTAATTAGGGTTATATCTAAACCGTGCAGGACTGTGGCCCTCCAGGAACTGAGTTTGACACCCTTGGTCTGTCCCATTTATGCCTCGCTCCCACTGTTAAAATGCAACTAAGTAATTTTTACTCTGAGTACATTTTAAATAAGCTACTTTTTACTTTTACTTGAGTAGATTTTTAGATTGGTACTTTTACTTGTACTTAAGTAAAATGTCATTAATGTAATGATACTTTTACTTGAGTAGAATATTTTTGTACTCTTTCCACCTCCGGAAATGGCCAGCCTGCAGTCCAGATCTTTCACCCATAGAAAACATTTGGCGCATCATAAATAGGAAGATGCGACAAAGAAGACCCAAGACAGCTGAGCAACTAGAAGCCTGTATTAGACAAGAATGGGACATCATTCCTATCCCTAAACTTGTCTCCTCAGTTCCCAGACGTTTGCAGACTTTTATAAAAAGAAGAGGGGATGCCACACAGTGGTAAACATGGCCTTGTCCCCATTTTTTTTAGATGTGTTGATGTACTTTAGAAATTTAAAATCAACTTATTTTTCCCTTAAAATGATACATGTTCTCAGTTTAAACATTTGATATGTCACCTATGTTGTATTCTGAATAAAATATGAAATTTGCAACTTCCACATCATTGCATTCTGTTTTTTATTCACAATTTGTACAGTGTCCCAACTTTTTTGGAATTGGGTTTGTAATTTAAAAAGCCAATAAAACCTGTTTCATAACTTTCCTTCTGTCTTTCATCGCGAAAATATCCCATCAAGAATATCCCTATGACGACATTAAAAGTAGTAGTTCACCCTAAAAGGATCAAAACTGTATGAATTTAATTCTTCTGTGGAACACAAAATATATTCTGAAGAATGTTTTAGCCCATACAATCAAAGTCAATGAGGTCCAAAACAAAATTATACTTTCATTATAAAGACATTTTTCAAAATATCTTGTGTTCCACAAAAGAGTCATACAGGTTTGGAACAACATGAAATGCTGTTCATTTTTTTCTATACTGTATGAATGTGTGTGGACTAAGCTGCTTGGTGTTTGTGCAGAGCCTGCAGCAAGCATGTGTTTCTGTACTGATTTGGACACTGTATCACCAAACAGCTGGAGTTCTGCGGAAGAAAACGGGTGCAGGGAGAACAGAAGAATTTCAAAAGGAAAGGAAGAAAACAATCTGAAAGAAAGCAGAGGATGCTGCTGCTCTTGGATCATCTCAGAAACCCTAAAGTGAGAGCTAAAATGGCAAAATAACAGAACAGGGCAGATCAAATGGCCTACAATCAAGGAAAATTTGAAGCCTATATACCAGTGATCAGTTTCCTGTATGTTCCCTCATGATGCATGCTGTGTCTTGGCACGGAAACCTTTTGGAGCTCGACCAAGGACAATGCATTGCTTTAATGATGCTTTTAACTTTCACTGATACAGTAAAATATAACTAGGCTGAAAATGAAGCTACTTAAGCTAAATAGGAGTCATAGAAACTCCCATTTCTCTGCTTTTCATTTAAAGGATAATTCACCCAGGAATGAAAATTCTGTAATCATTTCATTCGAAACCTTTGTGACCTACTTTACTCTGTGGAACATAAAATAAGATACTTAGAGAAATGTCTAAGTTCTTTGTCTTTGTTCCAATGTTGTTTGGTTTCCAACATTGTTCAAAATATTTCCTTTCCACAGAATAAAGAAAAGTTTGGAATCACATGAGGGTGAGTAAACGATGGCTGAGCTATTGCCTGAAGTTTCAATTCACACCAAGCCACATTTTGTAATTTTCCATTATTAAAATTGGGTGGCACATCAAATACTTTCAATAGAAGCACTGATAAATAATTAATGCTCTGTTTCTAAGAAAACAATAGGCGGGAACGGCTAATTCCTCTGGAGGGGTACGCACACTGAACATCAGTCTCCCATGAGACTAAACAGATGTTTACAATAGTGGCATCAAAGAGCCGTCCCGGAGCATGCCAGCCAGCTCTGAAGACGGCACGGCTGCCAGTTTTCAGAACTGTCCACTTTGGTTTCTTGCTTGACGGTTCTGAATTCATTAATGAGCTCAAACGAGCTGATTCCAGAAGATGCAGAAAAGAGACTTGTTTCCTAACGGGACAAACACTGGTGGATAATCTCTTACAATTATTTTTGTATGTGTGTGTTTCAAGATAACTGTGAGTAAATATGTGCTCTAGTCAGTGGTCCACGCTTTCATCATTTTGTCTCTTGGCCCAACATAAGAGCGCATCATATTTGCAGAAATTGATGATCATAATAAAGTGCCAAGCGTGAACCTACAGTGTGTAAATCCTAAGCCTGCACAGCTTGGAAGCAATGATAATACACTACTTTTTGTCTTGCTGTAATGGTTGTAAAAATATGCATGCAGAGGAACAGTGCCTAAATAACTTGGCCATCAGAAAAAAGGATGAAGGATTAGACATGGCCATTTTTATATCTATCCTCGCCTCCTCTCCTGGTCGCCTACCCCCCTTCACTCCTTTTCAAATTAGCATTATACCCATGAAATTAAAATGCAGTTCCCTGGAGATAGCCATTGAGATTAGGGTGTATACTGAAGGTATTTAGAGATACACATGTCAAGGCAAGTCAAATTAATTCCATGATCGCGTACGATTTGAAAGGATTTTATACCACTCTGTCTGGCACTTATATTGTATTTACATTAACTGGGTTTTCCATTTCTGTGGGCCTAATAAATCACTGTAGTCACAATAGTCTACCCATCTAATAATTCTTGTACACCTGGCATTAAATTGAGTAGGCTGAGTGAGAGAAGGCTGACAGATATGTTTCTTCTCATCTTGCTTCAGCTGTTCTGAGCTATGGTTCTTAATGGTGATGTTAATACTGTCAAATACACAGCTGGCCTCATGTATTTGCTTTTAATGTTGGAGTCCAGGTTTATGAAACCTTGGAATTTAAAAAATTAACCAGTGCATCACCTTGTTGGCACATGTGAAACAGAAATTCCATGATTGGGCTACCATACTTGCCCACATTATACTCCATTATACTTCATTATACTCCAAATGTTGTAATTGTAGTTGTAGTTTTAATGCAATTTCAGTAAATTAAACTTAAATCAGATTTAAATGTATTATGTATACAGTACTGACCAAAAGTTTGGTTTATAAGCATTCTGAAAAATGGGGGCATGGGTTATGTCCTCATAAGTCACCCTCTCCTTGCAATACCTGTGTTACTCATACCCATTTCATTATACAAAGTTGTGTCCTGATATGTCACAAAAACAAGAGCACTCACATACACTCACATACAGGAAATAAAGTGCTATACGTCACCTCTCATGGTCCTATATATAGCACCTGTAGAAATATAGCACAATGTTTTAGAGTGTATAAATACAGACGAAAAGACTTCCAGATTCTAGTAAACTGCTAGAAATATAGAATCAGCAACGAACACAATAAATTAAACATTTAATTTTGAAGTAGAAAGGAAAATACAGAAAAATATCTTTCTGTGTAAAATACTAAAACAGCCATAATTTTGCTTGGTGCAGAAATCATGTCAGGATCCACAACTGGATGTTAGGAAACACATATCGAACCACCATCATCAAAGTTATCCACGTGATTTATAGCCTGCAGGAACTCACCAACCCCGGTCCTCTCTCTTTCCCCGCAGGTTCACATAAGGTGATCGCTCGCGCTTCTCTATGCTCATCACTCTCAGTCAGAGGTTATCACCATTACCCCTTTCTACTTACTTATAGCCCAGTCTGCGCATGCTGTCTGTCTGCTCCAGATCTATGGCTCCTTTCTGAGAAGTCAGTGTAAGAAAAGCCCCAGAGCCAGGACTGTGTCTTGCATTTAAACGGCTGTAAATTGCCTGTCTTTTTTCCCCGCGACTGCCATTTCCCATGTAATGGTGTCTGATGGGGGAGACTGTGATTTTGCTGTCAGGGCTGTCAAGGCTTGAGGCTGGTGCTGGATTTTAATGTGCTGAGATACAGATGAACCCAAAGGAACTGGAAAATGAAAGGCACCTATCTAGAATAAATGAGAGGAAGGAAATAGGGACTATGCATGTTTCATTTAGATAGTGTTTAAATATCTAGCACATTTCCTTTTAATGGATTTAATGTACTGTTTAACCCCATAAATAAACTAATCTCATCCTTCTCATTTTAAAGAAATGTTGCAGGTTAAATACAACTTGTGCTCTTCTGACAGCATCTGAGGCAAGATGTTGAATACCAAAAAAAGGAGAAACGCTTCCCATATGGCTAAAATAATAATACATTTACTATTGAAGTGAGAGAGAGAGATGATCAAAATATAATAATGTTATTGGTTCAAGCTGCCTTGCAGGCAGGAAGTAATTGGTACAGGCAGGAAGAGTGTCATCTCCAGTGTTCATTGCATCAGAAAAAAGCTGGATGACACTGACACAAACCCAGCTAAACAGAAAAGAAAAAAATTAACAAAAACATTGGTCTTCTGATGCCATAAACACAAAAAATATAAGAAATGAACATTGATAGTGCAGTTTATTGCCATGCTGTCTGTGTTATTTTTGCACCCAAATCATTTAAGCAAAATCACCCAAGATTTAAAGAAACCAAAATTATTGACGATAACAAACATCTATCAATTATTTGATCAACAATAACAAAAAAAAACTATGAAAATGCGCATAACAATAAAATCAACTAAAACTTTTGACCAAAATGACAATAAAATTTCATAAGCAATATGAAAAGTTTAACGTTTAAACTTGTCTGTCTTCTTTTCTTTTTACAAATGCATGCTTTTCCATATTTCCATGTAACAACAATAAACTGTAAACTTCCTAGTAAAATGTACAAGTCATGTAGAGTATATGCTCTAAACCCAGCTAGAAGAAAGTTTGTCTGCAATCTTCAGACTTATTACAGAGATACGCCAACAGGAAAACTTTATAGTCTACATCTATCTAGAACATACGTTTCTGGCATTGAGGCGTAAGAGACTCTTTTATCCTTCGTCAGAGAGTGTCTGCCAGGGAGCAGGCAGATTTATTAATAAGACTTGGAAATAGATGCAACCTCATTTGCTCCCTGCTTAAAACCTTGGGAATCACAGTTTACTACAGCAGTGATTGAAATAATGATGAAGACCCCATTAAGAGAAGAGCGGTGCTTTAGGATGCTGCCACAGAAACAATGAAAGATTTTAGCCTTTCACACAGTCTAATTCAATAAAAGTACAGCTCGTATCCCACAGCATGTTGCTCATCTGGAACAGATTGTTTCTAAGGAAAAACAAATTTCCTGCTGATATTTCACAGATTATTTTCATTGGCTAAGAACAGACAGATGTCATGGAGTCGTGCTCAAAAGAAAATCTTATTGGCCATGATAAACATTTTTCTCTGTGCTAGTCAAGTGAACCAGTGAGTTACATCAGTCGATAATAATCTGCAAATCCTGTCTAATGCTTTGATTAACTTCCATTATGTTTACTCCCTGAGAAAATTATATTTGTCTTGAAAATCTTTCAAAAGAAGAAAATGGGGCTAAAAACGTATGCACATAAGATGTGCATGCAATGTGCACATCTCTGATGCAGAGAGGTGCCAAAACATGTGGAGGTTCAGTGCCTGAGACCCAGACAGAGGAGGATAAAAAATGTCAGGAGTATTACGCTCATAATGATAGAGTTGGGGAGTTTGGATCATAGCAGAACAGCATGTACCCTGTCCTGACCTTCACTCCAAAATTCTGTTTCTATGGTTTGCCCTTGTCTGACAATATCAAAGCCAAGCTTGTGATTTGTTATGGGACTCTATGTAAACTCTACATATTCATATTCCTTTCACATGACACCTCCATTTTCGACTTGGTTTCTTATTTTTGCCAACTGTCAAAAATGTCCATGGTGAAATGGATTATTTGGGGGATAAAGGGATATGGGAAATTTTTTTTCTGTCATTAATTACTCACCGTCATGTCGTTCCAAACCTGTAAGACTTTAGTTCATCTTCGGAAAACAAAAATTATAATATTTGTGATGCATTCTGAGAACTGTCTGACTCTCCCATAGACAACAAGGATCACAAAAAGTATTCTTGTCGCTTTATAACATTACGGTTGAACCACTGATGTCACATGGACTACTTTACTGATGCCCTTACTACCCTTCTGGGCCTTGAACGTGGCAGTTCCCCTGCGGTCTATGTAGGGTCAGAAAGCTCTTGGATTTCATCAAAAATATCTTTATTTGTGTCCCGAAAATGAACAAAGGTCTTATGGGTTTGGAACGACATGAGGGTGAGTAATTGATAACAGAATTTTTCTTTTTGGGTGAACTATGCCTTTAAGAATAACACTGGTTGAATAAGAAGAAACCTAAGAAACCCCCACTCTCATGAATAAGGAAAAGGTAAGGGTGGGCTACGATGGTTGAGAGTTCATGGGGGAGACGTGATTCTCTAAAGTGCTCAGATGCAACCTTATAAGGTCCTGGCCTGTCACTACCAATGCACAAAGACTGGGTCCCCTTTATTTATCTCATTCTATCGCCCTACTTAGTCACTGACCCCTCAGGAGATACTTGACCCTCAGAATCCTGGCCTGTGATTGGACAGAACAAGGGGAACAGCAGTAGAGCGAGGATCTTCCTGTTGACTTTCCATATTGAGTGGGTGGACTAATTGTTATAAAACTTGGATAGCGGTGAACATCTCCATCGCTGATATCTGCACAACAATATATGTCTGATGTGTAGATGAAACATGTCTAACTAATTTTTTTAAGCTACAAGCTGTCGAATGATGAATGTTTTTATTCATCATCTGGTGATGTAAACACAAAATTTTTGCACCATAATGGAACCGCATCAATGACAGTGATTTCATGAAGAGAGTTGCTGTCTGAATGCATCACAGATCACGACCATTTAATCAGACTCTATATACCAAACCGACTAAAAATAGAAGAGGAACGTATGTATGGATTTGGTTGTGTGATATAACAGTTTGATTTGATTTGGGTTTTGGGGCAATCGGGCATATTCATCCTTTCTCCTGTTGGGAGATTAGATTTATATACTCCTCACTAATCTGTCATCTCTGTTCGAGTTCAGACCGAGTTTCTATTCTCAGAAATGAATGGCCGAGGGGGGCAGGGAAGCAGTCTTAAACGGGTCAGGGGTTGTAGTCTGAGAGAGTAGGAGTTCACGTTCATTTCTCTTGCTGCTGTCAAAAAAAGGCCAAGGGTTACAAGCACAGGAAAAGAAGGAGGGGGTTAGACAGGCTTAAACCTCCAACTTGTGTCTGCCAGTGCAAGCAAGGATGTAATGGGTAATCTCTAAAGTCCAAAAATAAACACAGACAATAACAAACACACAAACACACAGCCCTCTGCAGGACCACCACTGACCATGGAGGAGGATGCTTCTGTGTCAACAGTGTTCAACTAGAGTTCAAACAGAGTTGGACGTAACAGACACAAAGTACTCTATAAAAGAGGCCATATCACAGCCTGTGGCTCATAAAAATTAATAAATAGTAAATAAATAAATAATAACAACTTTTTTTTTTTAATTCCCATCAAACCAAAAAATAAATGAATTAATGAATGAATAAATAAATAAATGTATAATAAATTATAATAAAAAAATTACAAATGAAAAAAATATGTAAAATAAAAACTAAATAATAAAATGATAAAAATTAATAAACAAAACAAAAATAATAATAATAACAATAAAAAACGCCAGAAAATCCACTGAAGACTTCCACCATAAAGAACAAGAGCAGCCTGGGAGGCATATTTAAACCAGGGAAGATGTGTGATATATATATATATATATATATATATATATATATATATATGTATATATATACATATATATACATATATATACGTGTATATATATATATATATATATATATATATATATACATATATATACGTGTATATATATATATATATATATATATATATATATATATATATATATATATATATATATACATATATATATATATATATATATATACATATATATATATATATATGTGTATATATATATATGTGTATATATATATATATATATATATGTGTATATATATATATATATATATATATATATATATATATATATATATATATATATATATATAATCAAACTGATCAAAACTGACCATAAATAACTCAAGAAATGATTAATGCAAATATATTTAAAATTACTCTTCATAAAAAAATAAATAAAAAAAACTGTCACCACAGGAATAAATAATATTTTTACATATATTTGAATAGAAAGTGTAACAATATTTTACAATATCACTTTTTATTTATATATATTTATTTATTTATTTTTTACCATATTTCAAATCAATGGTGAGCCTTCTTTGAAAAATACTGAAAGATCTTACTGAGCCCCAAATTCTTAACTGTAGTATATATTTATGTGGAATTAAGTTTGATCGTTACTTTTTTACATGAAATATCATTTGAAAACAATGACAACAATAAACTAATAATATCATTAGTGTAGGTTTAGTACAAAATTGCAAAGTTCTTCAAGAAATACGAATACAAGAGAAGAGCATTTTATTTCCGCATAACCATTTTACATGGCACCTGTCACAGCGGCTGATAAATTGGGCAAACTGACTTGGCCGAAAACAAATAATGTAAAAGTGTTATAAGGTGGAACAGCATATGTTGTTCATGTTCATTCAGCACTGCGGTGGCATCACTGCTCCCTCTTGCTCTTAAACTGGAGCAGCGCTGAGATCAGGCGGTGCCCTCCTCCCTCTGCACTCTAATCCCTGAAAGATGATCTATCTGTGTCCCGCTCTAACACTCCCCTGCTCGGGACGGGTGCAGAAGAGGAGGAGGCCCTGTCCTTATCAGCCCGACAGACACTCATTCTGCTCAGGGGGTCCAATCCTCCCTTTTCTGCCTGTTCTGTAATTAGATGATGTGTCTAGGTCTGGCCAGGGATTTGTCCAGGGCCAGAACTAGGTCGGTGGGTGATAGCGCTGTTGTATTTAAAAAAAAAAAAAAAAAAACCTGTATAGTGTCAGGCTAATGCCAGTTTTATTTGTCAAACCAATATGTCTGACACACCATGTCGTGGCCCAGATCATTACGTTAAGTGCTGGAGGAGATATTGACACTGTTTAGAGGCTTCAATAGACTTATGTTCACTATGAACTTGACACAATAGGCTGTGCAAACATAACTGTAATTGGATTTGATTTTTTTGCTGATTCAGAGAACGTGAAAACCTGGCCCGCGCACCTATACTAGAATTACATGAGTGGACTGATGCATGACTATAAGGGAATATATAATTTGGCAGACAAGATTTTGGACAGTTGCCCATTATATGGAAATGCAAGCTTTCACTTCAGCCCTCGGGTTCTGATGACCGTCCCTTCATTGATTACTAAATGTGTATTACCATTATTGGCACTTTAGTGACAGTCTGCTTTAATTAACTGTTTTGAAGGCATTTCAGCGTGCATCAATGCAATGGCGTATTGATGCAGTGACACTGACCGTATGGATCGGGTGACATATTTCACTGAAGCATTAGTGGCTGTATCTATTCAGATGATGATAGCTCATTCTAATCGCCAGTTGCGTGAAGATGTAATGATGTCGTTGCAGATGCTATCAGATCTTCTCGTTTAATGTTTAAAATGTGAAGACACGCTTATTAGATGTTCTGTATCCCCCATGCTCCTTCATTTACATTTTACATTACAGGAGAAATTGATGTGTGAAGGCACTAGAAAAAGATAGTGCCCACCGTGTCAGTGTCCAAGATTAAGGAAAATATAGATTGCAGCTAATTTATCTCTTTGTCCATATCTGTTCAGCCACCAATCCACCACAAGCATCTAATCCATGATGTTTTAGTGATGATACTGTACATTACATTTTCATGTAATATAAAAGGGTCACTTTGAAAAATATTTGAGTGGCATGTCCTGCAGTAAAACCTTCTTTATTCTGTTGTAACATTTATATTTACATCCATTCATTTGGCAGACGCTTTTATGAAAAAGCGATTTACAGTTGAGGAAAACCACAAGCGATGAACATAAACATGAGCAGTGTCATTATACAGGATTCCAGTCAACGTTCAAAACAATAAAAGCTAGGACAGAAAGATATTAGGGGAAAATAAGATTTTAGATTATTATTATTTTTTAAAGATGCATTTAGATGCTCACGAAAGAAATTAGTTTTCATTTATTTCTTGAGAAACAAGAATTGTAAGAATTGTTCCAACCAGACATGCAATGATATTACAATTTTAAATTTAAATTTAAAGAGTATAATGAAGAGTATGAAACTGGATATTTACTTTCAGATTTGCTACTTAACAGTGTCAAAAAAATCTCCATATCAATTAGGGAAATAAGCATGCATCAATTAAAAATATAATATTGGCTGCTACACAGCATATTTAAATCACAAAAAAGTTTATTTTCCTTTTCTTACTTATATTTTGCTAATTATTATTATATAAAAATAGCCCAAAATAAAATGGGAAAAAATACACACTTTTTCTTACACACATTCATAAACATAAAAAAAAACACCGTCAAATACCTAAAAATACACATTGAATACATGCCTGCAAGTGTGCCGGTTTCAATTTTGAAAATGGAGAATTACATCAAACAACTCATGAATACATGTTTCTACATGTGCCAGACTGCCTTGAAGGTCTTGTCCTAATTTAAGTTTTTGCTTGTAGCATTTAACACCTCCTCAGTTAGCATCTCTCTCTCTCTTTCCATCCGCTCTACTGTATGCTGCGCCTCACTGCATGGAAACTTTCACCCCCCCATCCTTGACACTAACACACCCACACGCACACAAACACACACACCACGACTGAGAGCGGCGGGTGGAAGGGGAGGAGACTGTGTCTGGTAAGGCTGAGCTGTTTACAGTGTGGGTTTATAAAACAGCAGACGAGGGGGGGCGTCCCTACAAAGAGGGAGCAGGGAGGAGAAACAGCAGACGAGGATAGGGAGAGTGACTGAGAAGATAGAGAGCATCTGAGAGAGAGAGTTCGCATGCAGGACAGAGTGATTAAACAGCAGGCAGACATTGGACAGCCTTTTTTTTTTACTTCCACCACAACTGCTACAGTGGAGGAGATGCTTATGTGAAGAGAACAAGTGATTGTGCACAGTAAACAAGAAGCTCTCTTCCTTTTTATAGTAAGTACTAAATTGTATTTTTAAGGAAATAGTTTGTGTGTGTGTGTGTGTGTGTTTATACTTAAAATTAAATGCAAATATTTTAGTTATATATATATATATATATATATATTTACCTATATTTATAACATGTTTAAATGACTACAATTAAAGACTTATCCAATATATCATGTCTTTTTAATGGATAATGACATAAGATGAATGATATTCATCTATTTAAAACAAACATTACATTTTGGAAACAGCTGTATTTGAAAAAATGAAAGTTTGTATTTAACAGATGAATAAGTTTATGAGAGGTCACATGTCTGTATTTATTTCAGGATAAAGGCAGGAATTGATGAGCTGCTGCTGATCTTAGAGTGTCTTGTCATGGATGACTCTAGGGAACCTGCTGAATAGATCTCAGCGCTGCATCATGGTTCAGCAAAGGACCCACAAATACTCATCAGTCATGGATGGCAATTCTACCAGAGAGGTCTTTGTGGGACTGGCGGCAGAGGACGATGCGGAGGGGTTCGGACATGTACCTTCTAAGAAAGACCCCAACTGGTGCAAAACTCCAACTGGGCACATCAAGAGACCAATGAACGCTTTCATGGTCTGGTCCCAGATTGAGAGACGTAAGATCATGGAGCAGTGGCCTGACATGCACAATGCTGAGATTTCAAAGCGTCTCGGAAAGCGCTGGAAACTACTGCCTGATTATGAGAAGATACCCTTCATCAAAGAGGCTGAAAGGTTGCGTCTAAAGCACATGGCTGACTATCCTGACTACAAATACCGGCCCAGGAAGAAGAGCAAGATCTCAACCCATGTGAAACTTGGAGAGAAGTTGCCTATGAAATCCAGCAAGCCCCATTCAGGAAGGTCTCCTGGGCTGTCCTGCAAAGGGCTAAAGATCAAACCCACTTCTACCAAGCCTAAAATGAACTTTACTGGCAATAAATATAAGAGCTACAGTGAGAGCATGAGCGATGATGACACGATGGATGTAAATTTAGAAAGTCCAGTGACTTTGCAAGACGATCACAACCCATCAGGTCACTTTGTCCTTCACCAGCAGGCTACCATTCCCTCTGAGGACCAGCAACCAGTTCCTGAGCTCAAAATGAAAGTGCCCATCTCACAAACCAGCAGCATCCAGAGTGTCTCCTCAGAGAATGAGTGCCAGGCTGTCCCAGAGTCCACCACGAGCGAACCACAAGGTTCGACATCTGGAAGATCCTCCACACCAACCTCAACCAGTTCCTCCTCTTTGGTGTCCTCAGCATGTTCGGATGAGGAACTGGATGAGGAACTCTTGCATATCATTTCTAACAGTATGCCTATGGACTGCTCCACTCTGGACAAAGACTTTGAAGCGTTCAATGCTAACTCAGGATCCCATTTTGACTTCCCAGATTACTGCACTCCAGAGGTGAATGAAATGATTTCTGGGGACTTGCTCGTGCCCAGCATCTCAGACCTTGTGTTCACCTACTAAAGTCGAGTCCTCTGTATTGTGGCCAGGTCTGCATAGCTGCCAATTTGAAAATATTTTGTTCATGTTGTACTTGGACAATTCCATTTTCCATGTGTTTATTTTTGTCAATGAATTCCGTAAGTGCTATTGCTTTTCTTTCCAAGCATGTCACATCTTGTTGGTTTAGCTAAGACACACAGGGCTTTGCAGAGCTGTTCAGGACAGTAAGACATTCAGGCTTTGGGTCTAATTCTTAGACACATGAAAATGATCTTTTCCTTATCTTTATAAATGTCTTAAACTAACTGCTAATATCTCCAGAGACAAAGATTTGTATCTATTTTTCCCAAAATTTAAATTCTTTCATCATTTACTCAACTACATGACTTACTTTATTTACAAAACATGAAAGAAGGTTTTGTCCATACATCAACCACATTTTTCAAAATATCTGTCCACCGAAACCAGAATGTCATTAGGGTGAGGGAATGACAATTTTTTTTTTGGGTGAGCAAGCCTTTTATTATACAACACTGTCATTTTCATGTCTGCTCATAATTTAAATGCTTAATCAAGTTTCATTCAAAATTGATTCCCCCGTAAGTTTCAATGTGCATAAATAGGTCTGCTGACAGTGCAGTAATATTCTAAAACATTCTTTTTTTTTTTTATTAAATCCTGCAGTACTTACTATAAAGCATCAGTAACCTTGCAGATAAAATCACTGCGGACACATAATTCATATCATGTTCTTTAATTAGGTAATAGCACTTTCATCACCTTGTCATTGCTGCAGAAGTTAAGGCACACATGTGATTTAAAGGCAGCTCTGCATTGGCCCTGCATGCAGGTGTGTGTGTGTGTGTGTGCGTGTGCGGGTGTGTGTGTATGTGTGTGTCAATGTGTGCCTGAACTGATTGGACTGTGGACAAAAGGGGGTTAAGGTTAGGGTTTTGGGGGGTTGGGATTGGGATTGGTTCTTTCAGGGAACTGTGCATCTGTCCATGCAGGCAGCAGCTTTTATGCAGGGGTCGGACTCTGCGCTT
Organism: Carassius gibelio; assembly: GCF_023724105.1. Classification (NCBI taxonomy): domain Eukaryota; kingdom Metazoa; phylum Chordata; class Actinopteri; order Cypriniformes; family Cyprinidae; genus Carassius; species Carassius gibelio. The sequence goes on from NC_068406.1 coordinate 17,023,370, forward strand.
ACTGAGCGTCTGCCGGGGTGGGGAGGCGTGTGAGGGGGGGCTCCCGCACTGGTTCTCTGAAATGCATGTCATGTCTGCAGTCTGGCTGCAGCTGCCCTGATCAGGGCGAGAAATCTGTGTCTGCCAGCTGGCCCCCATTGACTCTCTCAGGGATCGTTTGTCTAGGTCCTAGTGCCTCCCGTAGGTAATTCATCTGTGATGATCTCTGTGTGTGTGTGAGCCTCTCTTTCTTTCCTGGAAAAAGCATTCGAAGCAAACCGAAGTGACAAAATCCCTCAATTTCTCAAAACAGGATCTGTCCTTTTAAAAAAAAAAAATGCTCTTATTAATTTGAGTTCAGTTGGCAACCGAGAGACTGGCATTATTGTCCTCCCATCAACATTTGTCAGAAAAGGGACAACAAACCCTGCAGTTCATATCTTACATAAACTGTTAATCCTCGTCGATTCACAGCATCCTGTGAAGAAGCAGCGGCATGCGGAGGAACACAAAAGGAAAGGGACCTGCTGTGTATTTGCTCTTGGTTTAACCTCATTGTTTGGACTGCATAATGACTACTTTTGTCACACTGACCACAGAGGCATAAACAGCCTCCATCGTGTTGTGTTTCCTTATTGTAGGAAAGAGTTGACTGAACTAGTTCTGTATTTTTTCTAATTCATGATAGTTTGCAAAAATCTTAGTTTTGCCAAGTGGTTTTTAGAATGACGCCACACTCGGTGGTCAAAGTACACATGTAATTCAGGTATTTGTGTTTCAAGTAAAAGGGAAATGGCGTTAAACATGAGGACCGATGGGAAAGATGGATGTGGTTTGTGATACAAGGCCTCCATTCATAAAACAAAAAAACATGAGGATTTTCAATGTGTAAAAACATTGCCTCAACATATATGTATAGCGCAGAAAGATTTAGTGCTTTAAAACTGAAATGTTGGCATTTTAAATGCTCAAAATTGCAGAAACTGTAGTAATAACGCAAGTTACTGGAAACTTTTGTTTCATTATAAGTGAGGCAATGGATGGCATTCATTTCATAATACGGTAATTTGTATTATGAAAATCCAAAATCAAGCTTGCATGTGTTATAAATAAGGACTTGTGAATAGGTAAACAAAAGGTTTGGGCTTTCAACAATCATCAGGGAAATTATTTCAGGAATCAACACGTTCACTATTTTAGAAGATTCTTTGCTACTGGAATTGTGAAACGGCTCACTGAACCTGAAGTTCACACACAGGAATGAATCTTTGCATTAAGATGTATGTCAATCAAATCTGTCTCCATCTAGAAATGTATCAGGTCACACACCGAACCAATACAGTCCCAAACACCAGCAGTCAATTAAACGGACTCAGGACTAAAAACATCAGCCCACTGTGGATCTGCTTTGATTCAGCCATTACTAAGATGCACTCCGTTTGGCCATTGTATGTCATTGTAGATGATCTGCAAAAGAACTGTATGTAGCATCAAAGGTCAAACTGCAAAGTTGTACCTTTTTAAATATTAAATATTTTAAAATGCCACAAGACTTTTGGGTGCATTTTTCAACTGTAAATAAAACATGTATTTTAATGTTTCTTAAAAATTGACATTTTACATTTACAATTTGCCAGTATATATTTTTTTATTTTCTCATTTTCCAATTGTTTGCTTTTATTTCATAGACTTATAATTCTGACAGTAATTTATTTATTTGATATTTTACTAAGAGTGCCAGAAAATAGAAACGACACATCACAGATGGGCTCAGGCAAATTAGTGTCAAAGTGATAAATGCAGAAAGCTGTATATAACTGAAGCAGTGTAAAAATACCCATCTGGTCGGCACCTCCTACTTCTGGGCTTGCGATTAATGAACAGCATTCTGTGGAATAGAAAACCAAGGACAATGCTAATTTCACACAGGCCAGACTCAGCTTTGCTTAACCTGTCATATGCGAAGCATGCGCTTCCTCATTTCCATGTCTGTCGGAAAGCTGCTGCCAAAATCGGTGATTGCCACTAAAGGAGTCTTATTTCATAAAATGAACCAGTCTTCCCTTTCAAAACTGAAGAATTTTCATAGCAGTAAGCTGATCTATCACAGAAGACTTCACAAACCAACACAGTGGTTTGTACAAATGCAAGAGAACCAAGCACCTGACCTAATACTTGCCAAAGCAACACTGTTTTTATGCCCAGAACTCATCTATAATCTCAGCATGGTGCTGTTTCAGCTATTAAAGACTGTACTGTTAGGAAAGAAATCTTATGCCGGATTCCCTATGATCGGCTTTGAATGTGAAAATGATATGAAACATACAACATTAGGAGTCATCAGCTAAAGCATTCTTCAGAATTAGTGTCCAAACTATGACCTTGTTGCCTCAAATGCATTGTTTTACAATTTTTCATAGTTAGATGCTCAATTTTCTGATATTTTTTCAAAGGAAATAATATAAGGTTCCTATTTTCCACTAGTTTTTATTATAATTATTTTTTATTTTTTATTCCTAATGCAATCAAAAGTTGAATTCTGAAGTTCAATCCACAGTATATGTTGTTTGTAATCTTGCGGTCGGAATCTTTCAATTCAAATCACTGTTATCCAGTATTAACCGACTGTCATCCAGGTCTATCAAAGTCATGCTGTTATAAGCAAAAAGATTTTACCAACATTGTATTCGCTGTGTCAAACAGATGCATATGCATAAATTATGGCTGTGTTTTGTACATGCAGAAGAGATGATGACATGGTTGTATTGGTGCTATATTCATGTTCTTAAAAGAAGAGTTCATGCCAAAATACCATCAGACTTAAACATGTATGACTTTTAAAACACAGGAGGAGTGTTTTTTTTTGTTTGTTTTTTTTTCGAGAATAACCAAGCTGCTCTTTTCCAATACAATGAAAGTGAATAGTGACTATGGCGGTCAAGCAAGACTTTCAGTAAATAATGTTTTAAGTTTTCCAAATAAATTCTGATTCTCACAAAAAGTTACCATGTGGCTTACATTTAAGCTGTATAAACTAATTTTGTGATAATTTATGTTTTTTTTTTTTTGGAACTTGGCAGGCCCTTGTTTACTTTCATTGTGTGTTTCTTCAAAACTTCTCCTTATGTGTTTCATAGAAGAAAGTAAGTCATATGAGTTTGGGACGAGATGAGAATGAGTAAATGTTGAGAGCATTTTCAATTTGGCTGAACTGTTTCTTTAGAAACTGTTAGGAAAAGATCTTTCTGCACAACTTTCTTTAGGCTTGTGTGTAACAGATTGTGATGCTTTTCATTCATTCGTTCTCCTCACCACACTGCAATAAAAAAGGAAAACATTGTGCACAAAACCTTAATGGACAGGAGTCTTCAACATGTTAGCTCAACAGAGTTTGGGAAAATTAGCATTGGTTAATTCATGTGTATGTCTGCTTCCGTAGTGTGCTGTAGTATCATACAGCAGGTACTGAGCACAAATAGAAATGAAAGCACTTTTGTGTACATAATGATGGTAGCAGCGCAGTTAGTCGTTTTGATGGACTTATCAGTGTAATGACACCCTCATCAATAAACTGTTTTATTGATGACACATGACCTTTCTGTTTGTCTCTGTGAGTGTGAGTTTAAAGAGCTTATGGAGGAAATGAAATGCATGCATGTCAGCACAATTACATATATGCACATAAAGCTATTTGCATGAATTAAATTAGCGTGGATTAAGCATGCGTGGCATACACAAGCTGTCCATATGTAGATACAAGTTTTCTAACACGCATTTGACATAGACCCGTCATGTGTGTCTGTTTAACGCTGCGGGTTTCTCCCACTCTGTCTCTGACGTGAGTTTCATAAAGGATGCAGATGTTCTTGTGGTCAAAGCGCACAGGCATGAAAGGTTGCAGCAGTCATGTAAGTGACAGCACGTTACATGCAAAAACCCCGTGTGACATGAAAATGCTTTAGCACTAGCAAAAACACAAGGAAAAACTTGCTAGAAAATGAAGGGAGTGCAAATTGAAATATCATTATTGCTGTCATTCATACAGACACTGTTCTCACTTTTATTTATTAAGGAACCATGATAATTATATTTTTGTTTAAGTTCATTTTTACATATATATTGGAATACCTTGGAATGGGCCATTTGATTAGTCAACTAAACTTCAGTGAAGACGTCCATGTGACAAGAGTTGTGATGTTTCCTCCTGTATATAAGAACCACATGGCTGCTCAACCCAAGGGGGACATTTAACTTATCATGACCACCGATTATCACATTTTCCCCTTCTGTGCCCTGTATGAAAACCATAACAGCATGTCCGCAGAGGGGCATACAAATAATGTGTACCAGTCACATAATACACCATGTATTATTAGGTGACAACAAATAACTTATTCATAAGTGATCCTTTCTACATAGAAAAGCAGAATAAACAAATTTGTGTACAGTATGTAATGATCCCAACTATAACAACCTACATGATAATGACAGCTGATAGATATGCTTTTATATGAACTTGTATGCCACCAAAAAACAAAACAAAACTCGTTAGTGGTCGTCTGCTGTTATTAAGCACTGTGAATGACACAATAAATAGTCTTCCTATGCTCTCAGTCTTAAATATACTGTATGCATATTCAGCAATCAAAAATCAAAAGGTTTCTCCATCATTTTTAATTCGACTGCTATTCATTTAGTACAGTGTTTTTTTTTTGTTTTTGTTTTTTCCAGATTTTCATTTGCTTAAACCAAAGTTTTTAATGTCGTAATCTTGTAGCCAGTTGGTTTGGTTCATGGCCTCATGGTCTATAACTATTTAACAAAGATAAAAAAGAAAAAAAAAAATTCTCAGAACAAATGCTGCTGAAAATGGGGATGGGCTTTTTTTTAAAGTTTAAAGCATTAAATGTGAAGGGCCAAAAAAAATTACAATTGCAAAACAAGCATGCACAATTAAATACTCTTCATCAACAAATTAAAAAAATATTATTTAAAAAAATCTGGGTCAATAACAAAAATGGTACTAACTGGGGTGTAACTGTACAGGTATGCAAACAGGAAATGTGTTCACATGTGTACTGAACCAATATAGCATTGTTTTGACGACTGCACAAGACGAGTGACAAGACTTAATTGGAAACTTACAGATTTTTCTACTGTTACTTCTTTTAAAAAACAAAGTCTCATCTTTCATATTATCTCCATTGTTCAGGAAATTCAAACTATAAATGCCATTTTATACTCTTTGATGTGGCAAAACAGATCCTGTATAAATGCCTCAGTTCAAACAGCAACGCTAAAGAGTAATTGAATTTGGGCCTAAATGGTTAAGCTCCTGCATACCTAAATAGCCTTATACCACACTACAACCCATCATGCTCCCTAAGGTCACAAAATGCTTTTGATAGTTCCTAGGATAGCAATGTCCACTAAAGCAGGTAGAGCTTTTTCAAGTGTGGCTCCCAAATTCTGGAATAGCATTCCTGATAATGTTCGGGGTTCAGACACACTTTCTCTGTTTAAATCTAGTTTAAAAACACATCTCTTTCACCAAGCATTCGAATAATGTATGACTGCATTTCTTATTTCATAATTTGTGACTGCATTTCTATCTGATTAAATGCAAATTATTATTCTTTAGCTTGGGTTAAACAAATTAATTTTACCTGGTTGGAATAGCAGCTTCTCTAATTATGTCTTTATTTATTTCTCGGGATTTACAACCAGTCTGGATCCAGAACACCTGAGAAGAGATGGATGCCAATACCTCAGAGGGCCTCAGATGATGCTAGCCCTGAAACGACATACAGAACTAACAAATATTGCTACAAGTGTGATTGCATCATATAATAATTGCTGTTAATTAGTTTCATATGCACATAAACTGACAGTTAACACTTATAAGCTACTACTAAATATTGTAGAAACCTAATTTTCTGTAAAGTTGCTTTGCAATGATTTGTATCGTAAAAAGCGCTATACAAATAAACTTTAATTGAATTGAATTTGGGCTCTGTTGTTAATTGTAACCTTATGGTATTGTAAAAAGGCTCCCTAGATTTTAATCCCTAGGAAAATTTTTGCTATAATTGATTTTTTTTTTTTTTTTTTTGGATCAGGCATTTGGCATTTGATCAGTAAACCATTGTTTGATTAAAAAAAAGCTATTTTTATTTTTACCCCTGCTTTACCAAAACAATACCAAACCATGAAGTCAAAACCAAGGTACATATCGAACCATCATGTTTGTGTACCAATATATTGTGCTCCCCCCTATTTACTGAAGTTAAACATCACCTATTATGGTCAGCTGTCAACTTCGCAAATCTTTGTCTTGATTAACACTAAATTGAGGATGTTAGAGCACAGGTGTGGAGCCCCCAGAGCAAATTGAGAGTAAGTGCCTTTCCCAAGGGCTCAGTGGAGGTACTAATTCAAGATAGGATCTTCCACTGTATCTAACCACTAGCCATATACTGTACTTCCAATGTGGCAAGACTATGGGAAAAAATACAGTTTTACAGTTTCACAGCTTTAAACAGCTTAAATTAACTCTGCCTGCACATTTTCCCTGGTGCATATTTGATAGATGCCCTGGCCTTGATTCCCCATCACCAATAAGCTACCTTCCTGTGAGTAATGCCACACCTGAGAGGATTAGCAGGATTACAGGCAACAGCGTTCACACAGGATTTGAGACATCCTTCCAATTGTAGACAGCAATTCAAACCCTGATCGATCCTAAAAAGTAATGCTCCCCGATCAAAAAAGTGCATACACGAAGCTATTATTTTACCAAATACAACATGCCAGGTTGGCCCACAATGTCTCACTTTAATTTTAAGGCCTGCTGAGAGAGCACACCATTTATTTTCCTCCCCTGTCCGGTGCATTGTATTGGCAGACTAGTTCATCTGCGTGACTCTGTGATAGATGCCCACAAAATCTGTGTCCAGTAAAAGCCAAGTCTCATCTGTGAAACAACTTATTGAATTTCCCTAGGTGCTTGGCTAAGCAGATAGGTGTTTTACAGTGTGAATAATTGGACTCTTATATTTCACTGCAACCCACTTTCCAGTGGCCAGTACGAGTGAACATGCCAATAATGGTGCGCATTTGAGCTACTTTTCTGAGGGTCAGACAGTGAAATGTCTTCTGTTCTTTCTGATTTATTTAGCGTTCTCTCACACAGGCTGCGGATGTGAGAATTAGCCCCATGCTAAACTGCTGCGTCAGTCCGGTGTTGTCCATACTTGGATCAATTACAGCTCACTAATTGCTGTACCTCCAATTATGCGGTGATAAGCAGGAGATGGAATGATTAGAGGCAGTTTCGAGAAGGTCGGTGGAAACCAAAGATCTGAATGACTCTCTAGGGGTGATTGGGGGCAGGCGAGCAATACTGAGAGGCAAAAAATAGCCATGTTAGGCTTGGCTGACTTGGGTTGTGTGGAATTTCGGATGGGATGAAAAGACCCGGTCTTGCTTGTGCTGCATTATGTTGTTTCTCTGACCTGCTTCTGCCCTCGCTGTTAGAGATACGACGGTCTACTTAAGTGAGTCAGCATCAACATGCATGGATTTAGCAGACCAGAAGCATTCTGCACTACTTAACATGTCTTTAAGTCTAAAAACAGGAGTATTTCCAACTCACTTTCTCATTAAAGGACTAAAAAGATGGGTCCAAATGAAGCATAACAAACCTGAGATGAAAATGTGAGTAAATTGGTCTGAATTCAGCTCTCCACAGAGGGTCGTCATATGTCCCCTCTTAAGGCGAGACACTGCAGGCAAAAACAATGTTTTTTCAAGCACCTGTCAATTTTGAGATTTTGGGCTTTTTGGTTTTTCATAAAGTGCTTTTTCAAACTAGTGGAAGGAAAACATCCAAAAGACACTGTTAAGTGTTTCTTTTATAGCACTTTATCTGTTTGTGTCAATAGATTTCAATTACAATACATATTTTTAAAGGCCGTTTTCTCAAAATGAGTTTTTTCTTCAACACTGAGCCATAAATCTCAACTTCAGTAGCACATACACACACCAAACTTGACATTTTTATTCCTGTCTGTATTCTGAAGATTTTTACAGAGGGATTTGTTCATATATATTGTCCTTGATTATATACAACATTTTATTCCCCCCAAAATTGTGAAAATATATTGTTTTCTGGCTGTTCAAAGTATTTTCTGAATTATGGAGTGACAAAAAAAGATAACCAGAATTCCCTCTGTAAAAACATTTGACTCTAATATGTCAAAAAAATTAAACAAAAAATTTGAAACTGACTTCATCTAGTGTTCAGATTTTTGTACTAGAAATGTATGCAAATTAGCACATATTTCATTAAAGAATGCCTCATTTGCATATTTAAACATAACATTTTTGAAAACTTGTAATACAAAAAATGTTTGCAATAATCAATGTAATCAATCAACTGGGTAAGTAAGGTGATAACTATTAGATTTTTTTTTTTCCCTATTCACCTGCAGTGTCTCGCCTTAAGTAGGGATTTGAGGGGCCATAGGGACATGCAGATGGACAGATCTGGACTGCTTGTCCCCTCCAGCCATGTCTCCAGACAGTTGGACAGAGAACGGTGTGGCACAGAGAGAGGGCCCCACAGTGCCAGGAGGAAACTGTAATGAGAGATTTTCGAGGGGGTGTGGAGATACTTGGCCTCTCACACATTTTTACATACAGACAGCCACAAACATGAAAAGAAAAACACAAAGATATGTTCACAAGTACGCCTACACGAGTAGACTGACCATGTTGGCAAGCACATGACTTTCCTATTAAGATCTATATTCTAGAATGTTTATTCTGAAAAGATGGTTACATTGTATTATGTTATTAGTATGTTCTAAATAAATGAAGACTCTGTAATGAATATACTCTATGCTCATTTATTTCTGCGATTCTCTACAGGAAGTACTGCATTTTTTGGCAAATTATGCACAGTAATTAAAGCCATTTTGACTCATCAATCCTCATTCATGTGCTTGACAACAAGCCCAATAAACAGCAAATGTAGGTCATGAGATTCTTAAAGTGCTTTCACCCATCTGTAGTTTGATTTATTATACTTTGCATCTTCTATTCCTTCCAAAATATGTTTTCCTTGATTGCTTGACTGTTTAACCCCAAATTGCTCTTATCTGGACAGAAATAAGCAAAAGTAAATGAATGTTCAGTCATAGTCTGTATTTTAAACATGATTATTAGCATATCATAATCAAAATTATGGTATGCTCGCTGTTTTAGTTAGATATCTAGAAACAGCAATACAGGCCTATTCAGATAATTATCAGTTTTTTAACTTTATAAATGGTTTACTGTTAATTTTGAACAATCAAATGCATCCTTGCGGAATAAATCAAAGTAATTTTTAAGAAAAACACTACTGACTCCAAACATTTAAAGGGTAATGTAAATATCAAAATCTGAATAAATATTGATTCATATAGAAAATTTATGTGCATGTCAATGCAGTCATTGTGTAGACTCTGTTTTGGTGTTGTGTGTCACTGTGCCCCGTCTCCTCAAGTTAGGGTTAACGTTAACAAGACAGATCGACACTACAGCACAGAAATGAGGTGAGGCAGTTATGTGATGTGACTTTGTGAAGGGGGAGTAGACAGAGAGATTGAAAGCAAGAAAGACCTGACAGATAAATATATGTAACAGAGGGGAAAAAGAACTAGAAAAGGTAAGGGACAGAGAGGGAACATCTGACACGTTCAATCTCATGCCTTCAGAGGATGCCTTGTAATCTGTTTTAAAGGTGGAAACAAATATGTATTATACATCGAGACAACTTCCTCTTTTATGTCAAAAACTGCTACTTTTCGTATCCTGGGGAGGCTATTTCAGTCTTGACACTTTATTTACCAAACTCTGTGTGTCTAAGTTGACTCACAATAGAAGCTTCTATAAAGTCTGCTTCAGTAACTTCTAAATTGGCAAGATTAATTATTACAAACGGAAGAACATAACTACATGTGTTTGTAGCTGTCTGTGGTAACTAGAAAAAAAGTTTGATGAATTAGATATAATCATATTTCTTTTTTAATTACAGTCTGGCCACAAATTTTTAAAGTCATTATGAAAAAGAAGTAGCCATAGACCTTTAACTTTATATTGCTATGTAAATCTGAGCATAACAAACTGCCAAAATAGAAAGCATGTCAGACAGGGACTTGTTTCTATCCACTGGTTCAACACAGATGAACACAAGTTTGCAGAGACGTTTAAGTGGACTAAGGGTGTTTACTCTTGGCAGGTTTGGTTTGATTACACTCATAAAAATAAAGTTTTTTTTTTATTGGCATCTGTGGTTCCACAAAGAACCTTTACCATCCATGGAACATTTTCATTCAACAAAAGGTTTTTTTTTACAGTGGAAAAGGGTTCTTTAGATTATCAAGTGTTTTTCAAACTAAGAAAAAATTGTTATTTTAAGAACTGTTCACTGCGAACCAAAATTGGTTCTTCTATAGCATCACTGTGAAAACCTGCTTTTGGAACTTGTTTAATAGCGTATAACAAACTCTGGTGTGATTGCTCTGTTAGAGGACACAATTTCTCATTACCCCGCCAACTGACATTCATTGTATGGGGAAAAAACACTGACACATATTTAAAAAAATCTTTGTGTTTCCCTGAGGAAAGAAAGCCTTACAGGTTTGTACATGAGTTGAGTAAATGATGACAATTTTCATTTTTGCATGAACTACTTAATTCAAAGTTTCAGAGGAAAAAAGCACAAAATGATCACAAAAGATATGTTAAAAACTTTACCAAAAGTGGGCCTCATGAGAAATAAATAAAATTGAAGGATATGACCCCTTTAAAGACTTCAGATGCCTCTTAGTTCAGTGTGAATGCAGACAGACAGGATGGTTACTCTTACATTAGCATACCCTGTCTACTCACGCCTTGCATCAACAGGATAGACATATGCAATCTGGCAACATGCTCCTGGCACTAACCCAGTTATTCCTCTCCATCTCTGACCTTGTCACTGCACATGGCATTTTCAGGCAGAAGCTCACCGCCACATACATTTTCACATAAAAACACACAAGCTAAACCATAACGTGATAAATGAGGAAGTGGCTAAATGGTCTGCTATCATCCTTCAAAACTAATAAGTCACATTAAAAGTCCCTAGAGTGGATGTTCGTGTGATTACTGTTTTGTCCATGATACATGAGGGCAGAAAATGCAGCGTTGCTGTGAATTCTCCAGGGCAATCAGCAAGACAAATTTAACCTCGGCGAATCCCTCACATGCATATAACTGCTTATGGCACACCGACGAACGTGCAAAGAAAATTTTTAGGTAGGGTTTGCCAAGGACAGAGACTGTGAAGTTAGTTTGGCAAGATGAAGTCTGGGGAATCGGCAGGCTTTCAACACCCATCACCACCAGAAAGACAGAGTGCGTTTTGATCGCTCGAATACACGCAACCCACACACATATCCTCTCCACCTGGGTGGCTGGTGCTGCCGAAGATACGAGTCTAACTCAGAGAGGTTTGTAGGCCACAGCTTATCTTTTGCTCACACAAACCTGACTAAAACGCGGTAGCTAAAAGACTTTTTCCTTTCTAGATACACGCACACAGACACACTCTCCCTGTGGTTACCAATTACTTTGCCCCAAATGGAAGTCACAAATAAGACTTTGGCTTTCTTTACCCCCAGAGAAACAGTTACTGACACAGCGGCAAGTATTTTAAATTGGGTATTGACATGGTGAAATTCGTATTAGCAGTCATTACGTAGACGTAGTTGTAAGTAGGTTGGATATCTAGCACTCTGAGTCCATCTGCCCATCCGTTCAGTGGCTTTTTCTCTACAGCTCTCAGTTGATTCTTGCTAATCCTGTGTACTCTGTTGGGTTTTATCTCCTTTCTCAATGGGTTTAAGCTAAAATGCAGTCTCTGGATTTCCCTAAACCAGATTTAAGCCTCTGTAAAAAGGATGCCTCAGTTTTAGGCATCTGCTGAACGTACTCCACTAGTCTTATTAATAAAAAGGGACTAATTTAGCACAGGAAGAGCGCTTTTAAGTGTTGATAGGAACACAGAGGGGTTTGTGTTTATGTGAGAAAATATGGAGTTACATAAAGTGCTTGTCTCATCTCTCATCACCTCATCTCACAGCAGGCCACCATAGGTTTAGTGAGAGAGACAGATTAACCTCAATTCATCCACAAACATTAAATCCTTACAACTACTTTTTACACGGATCCCTGTTTTACACTTCACCCACATGGCATTAGCCTGGATGCGCATTTTTAAATCAATTGGAAAATATACTAGAGGCATTGGCTTGGCTCAAGAAGCTGTTTGTTTAAGCAGCCCTCCTGCAACCCCTGATCAAGTGTGTGTGATATAAGAGCAATTTCAGCAATTTCTGAGACCACTTATGGTATTTTTAGTAAGGCTGCATCTGAGATGATTTGCACTAGTGGAGCATATGTTGTCTAGTTAAAGGAGGATGTTAAAAGCAATATGGCATCAGAATAATTCATATAATTGTTCTATTCCAAGCATTTACATGCATTCGGCAAGCCTGTACTAATGCCTTTGCAACAGTGTAGGTACTACAGAAATGACTTTTACAATAAATCAATAGAGAAATAACAGAGCAATAAAGAGTGAATAAGAGAAATAACAGCAATACAAAAAAAAAAAAAAACTGAAATATAAAATGTATTTTAATTAAAAAAAAATACACTTATATATTATAACATTTCACTTAAATATTTAATTTCACTTTTTTTTTTACTAGACCATTGCAAATCGTTAATTTGGCTTGTTTCTTTTTATATCAGGCACTGCCAAAGGTCACCTTTTTTTTCAAACCACATCCCTTCTGCTTGTTGTTCATCTGTATGAATTTCCTCTAAGATAATCTTTTTGATCAGCCATATTCAAGGAGGTATGGTAGCATACAACGTGCAATGGTAGAAATGTGTCAGCAGGTCAGTGTTGTTATTGTTAACTAAGTCTAAAAGTAAAACTTAAAATAAAATCTTTGCCATTAAATGAAGTTCAAATAAATAACACTTAATTGCTTTTAAAAAAAGAAAAAAAAAATCCTGAAATCTCATCAGGACTGGTGTTCATAACCCATGCTAATGGACAAAAGGCCACCACAATATTCATTTCAGAAATGTGATATTCCCTTGACAGAGTCCCCAAAACCAGCCATTGTATATCAATCAGGTTTCGCTCTAATACAAGACACTAAAAAAATAAGCCTTAATATATAACTAGTGAAGCCTATTCCAACATATCAGCCTTGTGTCAGAAAGGACACATCCAGAAGTGAAATTGTAACCTTGAATCAGGAATGAGTGAGAAAAAAAAAAGGTAAAGATGCAATTGTAAGCCAGGGATTAGATTTTCATTCACAGAGCTGCCAAGCGGAACGTGGCCTGAGAAGTGATTTGAAGTATACAAACCTTAAAAACAGGAACACATTTTCTGAAGCAAGGAACAGACAAAACATCTTGTCTGGAGGGCTTGCATAACGTCAAAATAATGTTTCTGCCCTTTTCTCTGGCAATAGTCATGCTGTTCTGTTCAATTACTAGATATCTGCATTGCATCACTGCTCCCTTTGGTGAACTCACTGCTCCCTTTGGTGAACACACTGAAGTCATCTATCATGCTAGCCAAAGAAAGACCGTACAACAAATGTGCACTAAATAGTTTCCATGAGAGCCCTGGCAAGCTTTTTGAACTGCCACATATGATTTGAACTTTACAACCAACATTCGTCATGTTTTAGCAACAGAGCCATGGTTATTTATGGTGAGGGCCAATCGGCAGCTGACTCACCCATCATGCAACACTGCCACGTTAATACTTTGTAATTAAACAGCCTACACATTTTTTTGCAGACCTAGCAAAAACGGACTGAAGATGGGATCGTTCCAGTTCATGTTTTCTGAACCAATTTCATGCACAATTTGCTCTGTGCTGGATGAGAGCTGTGTGTGAGCATGCTGCTGAATCGCTGGCCTGTCTTTCCGAGACAGAAGAAGATCCCGTCTGCTTCAGAATTCCATTTCCCTCTGTGATGGTGCTCTCAACAGACTGCAGATCTGATGGAGTGGAGCAAATACCTTTGGATCATGGAAAATAAAATACACTATCTATCTAGTTTTAAATGTTTGGTCACTTAAAGGTATAGTTCACCCAATTTACTCCCTTCAATTCCAAAAAAGAATTTGTGAAAATAGTAACATCACACTTATGCCTACTACATGATCTGTCTATAGGCATGGGTGAATTTCTTCATAAAATTAGATTGCCAACTACTGGCCTGGCATGCATAAAACAGCAATTTAGTTTAGTTTTTTTTTTTTTTTTTGGATCTGTGGGTCATTGTCCTCTGTATTTGAAACATTTCTACAATTCAAAGAAAAACATTTCTATTTTCTACATTGTTGTCATGATCTCATTCATTTAAATCAAGGTCTATAGAATACCCTATAGGTGTCACTCTTGGGTATAGTTTCGAACAGGGAAAAACGCAACACTCAGTATGGCGGCTCTATCAAACGAAGCTCCGCCTTCTGAGTAAAAGAGCCAATCCCTAATAGGTAAAGTCAGCTCATCACTGCAGCTGCTATTAGAATTCCTGGTTGCTATAGAAACTGTAAGCATTCTGAGACTTTAACATTGTCTGTCATTTTGACGGACAGGGTCATAAAATTCTGTCATAATCTATTGTTGCCAATCATTTTTATTTTCATATCACACATTTATGCATTTATCCAAAGTGACTTACATGTGTGTTTCCTGGGAATTGAACCCACAACCTTTTTTTTGCGCTGCTAACGGAATGCTCTACCACTGAGCCACAGGAACTGGAACAGGAACACACTTAATTGTGTTTATTTTTGTTTACATTTTAACTTTTAATAATGAACCTACAGGACGAGCTTATGCATTTATTTATTTATGAAGAGAACAGAGGCTGCGTGTCACTTTTCAAGTTCAACAGCACATCCCGCAGTGACAGCGGAGGCCACTAAAACAACAAAATCTGCTAGGGCTGGTAAAAAAAAATGGATTTCTCAGTTTTAATTAATTAGAATTTTCATGAATCAATATTTTCTGTACTTAAACTCCAATCAATGCTGTTTTTAGTTGATGAATGAACAGTAGTTAGTATTATATATATACACACATATGCGCCATATTTTTACAACACTAGAATCACATCCCATTAGGTAATGAAAGTTAAACACACACTTGTCGTCTTAATGCTCACTTGGACCAAACACAGGAAATACGTCATAGAAGTAGTCAAGTGCAAAGACCACAAGTGTGGGTATTTGGACAAGGCATTAGGGTTTTCATCGGTTATTTTGTCCATACTGCAAATATTTTGAGTCTGTTCACTTAGAAAGGTAACCAAATCTATTTTGCTCACTAAGGCTGCATTTTTGTTGTTGAAAAAATATAGTAACGTTTCGGTTTTCATTTATTTTAAAATGTAATTTGTGTTGCAAAGCTAAATTTCCAGCAGCCATTACTCCAGTCTTCAGTGTCACGTGATCTTTACGAAATCATTCTAATATGTTTATTATTTTGTGCTCAAGTAATATTTTTATTGGTATCAATGCTGAAAAAGTTGTGTTGCTTAATACTCTTGTGGAAACTAAACATAATTTTTTTCCCACAAGGATTTTAAGAGGAAAGTTCAACATTTATTTGAAATAGAGATTTAATGTAACAATGCAAGGCTTTACTGTCACTTTTGATCAGTTCATTATAACATGAAAAAAAAATGCTTACCAAGTAATAATAGTAATAGTAAAATGTATTTGTGTTAACAAGCAGCACTCATTTGACATTGTAATACATGTAGCATGCATACTGCAATGCATAGTAAAAGATTATCACTTGTTTTTTGTGGTGTGAACATAACTATACACAAACAAATGTATGTGTGTTTCAGCTGCCCGTCCTGCTTGAGTGTGTAGAGCAGAACAAGGGTGTGCAGTTGGCCTCTGTGGTTAAATCTCCTCTCTTTTCTCCTCTACTGTTTAGCAGCTGCAGCAACACAGTAGGGGAGCCCACAGGCAATCTGTTCCAAACACACCCTAAAATCCCAGCACTACATATTATCCAGCACACACACCCACACTGGGCCATTAAATGAGCTTCACGCTCATGAAATGAGCCCACCCTTCATTTACTGCCAGTTTTATTTATTTATCTCCAAAAGCAGAACAACTTAAGGGGCGTCTATCTCCTATAACACTACACTGAAAACTGAAAAACTGCAGAATTAACTCTTTTGAGACACATACTGAATGTGCAAGATGGTCAAATAATTTCCAACAGTCAGTTTTACAGCATCTGCAAAGAGTTAACTACAACAGGATGAAGACATATGCTACAAACACACAGATACATTCTCACACCATGTCAACAGGTTAGAGTGATTCAAAGGGCAAACAAACATGCATCATTTAAAACACACAGGGATGGGGGTAAAGAAGAATACAAACCTACAATTAGTAGGGTTAAGCACAGTTGCCAAGTCATTTCCCTTAAAATCCCCCCGTATATCATGGGGGTGGATTTTCATCAAGAGGTGTTGTCATGACAGGTAATGAATTACTCACACTCTATGTTTAAGAAGACCTCACCTTGCAGTGTGCTTGTGGTTAGTAGCATGTGGGGATGACTCTGGAAAGAGGCCAAATTCAGTTATCAGTCGGGTCACAGCTAGTTTTACACATTTTTTTTTCTGCTGTCCACTACTGCAGGGGACTAAAAATCAAACTAAAGTCCACTTCCATTTAAAGCTCCGGTATATGTTACCAGAGATTTGGGGCAGATTTCTGCAAGAATGTATCTAAATTCTGTTCACCTTAAAGGGACAGTTCAACCAAAAATGTAAATTCTGCCACCAATTACTCACCCCCGGGTTGTTCCAAACCTTTATATAATTCCTTCTTTTTTGGTACTCAAAAGATGTTATTTTGAAGAATGTTGGTAATGGTGGTCACCTGATATATCGCCAAGGCCCATATATCGGCCGATAAGCTTTTCTGCTCTTCGAATTTATTTTGACCGCGCACCGTACTTTAATTTGATGGTGCTAAAAATGGCAGTGCCTGAGCTCACAGTGTTCATATTCTCCCTCTTGTCTAATGTCATTATTAACAGTTCTGTCTAATATGGATAGAAGTCTGTCTAATAATCCGATAGAATGGTTAAACAAAGGAATTAAAATATATACAAAAAGTATTATAATGATTGATTTGATATATAGTAATAAAAAAGGCAAATATTATAATACTTTCTCTTGGATTTGATTAAATATGTATATATCAGCTTTATTAATTTTCAGTTTTGAAACAGCATGAGGGAGAGTAAATGAGAGATTTTTTTATTATTATTTTTTTTTTATTTATTTTAATTACTAACTTGTTCCAAATCTGTACTTTAAAAGCTAATGAGATTGATTTCTATTTTGGTCGAAATTAGACTTCATTATAATGACAAACTCATCAAATGAACCTTTTTTTTTTTTTTTTTTTGGTGAACTATCTTTTTTTTAGCAGTAATGGCCCTGCAAAGTCTGCCTAAGAAACACAATTGACCAAACAATATTGATTTGTCTGATTGGGTGAAGAAGACAGCTTTAATCAAACCACACTTAGGACCGGTCGGCCAGATCGATTTAGATTTTCCAATTACTTTTAATTAGTTCCATTCAATCCTTTAGTGAAAGATATCTTGCTCCCAAACAGTAAATCCTGAAGGGATCAAAAAAGACAGTTATTCGGGAAACGCTAACATTTGCAGCTCAGAAAAATTAGGTTGACAGTCAGGGAATAAAAAAAAATATGAATCTCTGCAGTGATTCAGGTGCAATTCATGTTGTGATTTTAAGCTGTTTAACGTCAGCATCAGTGCAGCACACTCTTGACAGTGTTTGGCTGGTTTCTGGACGATAATCCATTTTCACAGTCACGCATTACTGTGTCAGGGAACCATTTGGTGTGGCAAATATACGCTCAATCCCTCCCTTTTCGAACTGGTTATGCTCCTCACTAATGGAAAACCACTCCATGCAGGTGAAGGGATCCAGTGAGCACAGAGCAAGATGGAGATTGGAGAAATGAGAAAAAAAAGTGAGGATATGAGAGCTTGCTCACAAATAGGCTCTGTCCTAATGACAACAGCATCCTCTAAAGGTCAGAATGGTTACTTCAGTTGAGGGGAAAAAGTATAGGGTGCTGCCAAGTAAACTCAGTATATGCTCATATACTGCCTGTGAAGAACATACTTCTACAATGACATTGGCAATCAAAATCTATTGTTTCTGCTTGATGTTTGGTACATTGGCAAACACAAAGACTTGTTGTATTTACTGAGAGCATATATAATGCTTTATGTCTTGGATGCTTTCACAAGGTTATTAGCAGTGCTTTCTAAACAAGCATTACAATTACTATTGCTAATACTTGGGGATTTGACCCAAACTTTAGTGTGCAACTCATCTTGGACCATGTGAACAATGCCATAAATTGTGTGCTGTGTTGAGGAAATCAGACTTATTTTTGGCTGGAACATGATTCCATGGGTAGGAAAAACTTAAGAAGGGTTCAAAGGTCATAGGGACTTGGTCTTAATAATAATTGTTAGCAATGCACCAAAAATTTTTTTTTTTTAATCACTCAAAACAGACACAGATTCACACAATCCATTTGCAAACATAAAACATGTTCAAATTCCTAGACCCAAAGATTAAAAGGGTTTTAAATCAAATTTAGGACCAATTCAAGGGGAAAATTGTGGCCGCAGGCCTATGTTTTCATATACTGTATAGTTTTCAGGTTGTCCAATGTTTGTTATAGGCTGCTGTATATACTACATTTTTTAATTAAGCCTAGAGAAACAAGATTCATTAAGGTACAAGGGACACAACATGATTTCTAAGACAGAAGCTCGGAGGCAATAATTAAATAAAACAATAATTAAACAGCAGAGGTGTGACTCCTTATATCATAATAATGAGAGTGTCCTTGAGTAAGTGATATTACATGTATAGCAGCAGTGTTTGTCCATCACCTGCTCTGAGGGCACAGGAACCCTCATCAGCATTTACATAGGTAACGTCAAAGGTTAATGCAAAGCTGCTCAACTAATTAACTAACAGTTTGACTTCTCTGCCTCCTCGCCTTTGTTCGGCTACAGACAGTCCTCCTCTCACCTTGTGCCAAGGTAATTTTGCCTGCCACACAACTATTGAATGCGTAAATGGGTTCTCTTATGTGGAACAGATTGCTCGGTCTTGGTAATGAAGGCACCATATTTGGCAATAATGGACATGGGTTTTGAGTTATCTCCAGATATTTTTTTTTTATGTTATCATAATTGCTAAGCGTCACCAGGGGAGGCATGGTACCTTTGCAGAACACTGATGGAAGTGAAGCAAGGTCACACTGACAAATGAGCATGTCAGCAACCACTGGACTCCTCATCATTTTCACATCCTGTGGTGTGTATGACTTATATGTTTAGGTGTTAGGTGTTGTTTCTTTTTAAGTCACTTCCTAACATGCTTGCCAAGCTCTCGTGTGGTGAGCTTTTACCATGAGATGTGCTCTCACGCAATTCATCTGCGGAAATAATATATAATGAGGTTTGGAATGAGGTCATAAAGAAAAGTTATACTTTAATGTGTCCAATGACCTTTTGAGAACTGCTTTTCCGCTATTGTCAAACTATGAGAAACTATAAAGTATGGTCCTTTAGTTCTCATGGAATTAATACTTTTATTTAGCAAGGGTGCATAAAATTGATACAAAGTAACAGCAAAGATATTAACAATGTTACAAAAAAACTATTTCAAAGAATTATTTTCAATTATTTCATGAATTATAGAAATATAGAATATTTCAATTATTTCGTTTATTATATTTCATTATTATATTTCAATTTTCTAAATATTTTTTTTTAAATACAGAAATAAAATGTCATGATTTCCAAATAAATATTAAATAGCATAACATCAATAATAACAATAAATGTTTCTTGAGCTTCAAATCAGCATATTAGGATCATGTGACAATGAAGATTGGAGTAATAGCTGCTGAAAATTCAGCTTTGCTATCACAGAAATAAAGCAATTATGGAACATACTGAACATGTAACCTGTTTTATTGTATTTTTGACCAATCTCTTAATATCAAGAAACATTAAAAATGCTTCATGTGGCAACATCTCAATTCATTTTTAAAGTAAAAAAATATATAATAATGACAGTATTATAGTTACATATTTAATTTAAGATAAAAATCCCTTTCCAATCTGCAGTAAAGACGTTTTTTTTTTTTTTTTTTATAAACACATGGTGTGTGCAATACAAATAGATATTGAATGAGCAATATTTCAATCTAGCAGCTCTGTTGATAAAAATGAGGATGTAAGCTTAGGTTTAAATATTATTACAAAAAACAACTGCAAGAGCATACATTACTGTTATTATTATTATTATTATTATTTTTAGAAAACCAAATTACTATTATGTATTATATTATTATATATAAACTAAAAAGAAGTGTAAACATAATAATTCATGTAATTCAACCCTACTGTTAAACCAAGTGCTGTTTCTAATACTAATCCTGCATTTATGCATGTGTATTTGTGTGTGTGTGTGTATGTGCAAGTGCTGTCATGTGTCTAAATGTTCCTTGGGGCTTTATCGTGTGTCACCAGGCATCAGACAGACTATGCCATCTCAGAGCCATGCGCTCGCCCATACACACCCTGATTAGGCCTCCCCCATCTCCCAAATGTGCATACTGACAGAAGGAATTGGACAAGGTCACTGAATGTTACCATGACAACCAGACACGCAAGCTGGAAGGCTTCAAAGAGATCTCCTCCCATTCTCCCGCACAAAAAGCTTAGCTTGTAAACGTGTGTAAGGCAAGATAGAATTATTATTTTAATAAAAAGAATTTCACATATCATATTGTTGTGAAAAAAATAATAATAATTGAACGATGACCTGTGCAATTGCATTTAGTTTTAACTGCTTTAGACTATGTAGACTGTAAATGAATAAGCTGAATGTATTCTCTCGTTTTGTGTTTGCACCGTTGACTACCAGTGAAGCGTCAGATTAGAGCTGATGTCTGTGTCTGTCTGATGTGATAGATGGAGTCAATCTGGATTGAGTCTGTCACATAGTTTGACTGATACAGCACCATCCACCACACACAAACCCAACATCTGTCACTCAAACTCAACAACCACTCAGCACAATAATCTGTAGAGTTTTTGCAAATAAAATAGACACTGGCCAAAGCACACATCAAAATAAACATACACTGTGAACTATTTTTTTCAAAGTTGACAATAAAACACACACACACACACACACACACACACACACACACGCACACACACACACACACACACACACACGCACACAAAATATACAATTACAGTCTATCTACTTCAAAATGTCATGTTTAATTCAGTGCATTCTTTGCTGTTTCCTTGCTGGGGGGTTTTGTGTATGAAATTTCGTGAAATATTTACAAATTTAAAGTATTGAAAAGAGTGAAAATTGTTTCAAAGTAAAAAAAAAAAAACAATTTTCCAATTAAAATTTGAACAATTTTTATCTTAGCAATCAGACCAGAGTTAACTACATATCAGTTTATGCAGGAATTTGCACTTATCCTACATGTATTCACTTTTTTTTTTTATTATGTTAAATTAAGAGTAAAGGTCCAAAGTTTTATTTTATAAAAATAACAAATTAATTATGTTTAATATATTTAAGTAATAGGGTATTATTAGTATTATTTATCAATTAGCAGGAAATCAAGTGTAAGAGATTATGTTTAATTTGTTTTATTATGCACTAATTTGTTCTATTATGCACAATATAGAAAGCCATATGTTTTTACATTAATATTGTTCACATGTATTTAAGATAACAATTAACTGATAGTTGACGGAGACCTGATTTGGAGGGAGGACCTGATTTGTCATGACACTGGCTGGGTTTGATCACTCCAACGCATCCCTGAAGCCCAAGTGGATTTCAGATATATTTTAAGCTTTAATGAGCCTGAGCTGCTTTCCCTCCCATCCTGCTGCTGAAAAGCATGCTCCATTATTTAAAGCCATTACTTCACGTCTGAAGCACTCGTCTAAATGAATACTGGTCTGGAAAGACAGTCGAGAGTTGGAGCCAACAAAATGAGCTATTAAAGACAACACCAACTAGCCAAAGCTTCAGTAAGTCATCTGATACACAGTCTGTGGCTAGATATTAACACTAAAACATCTGCTGCTCGAAAACAAAATGGCATGCGTTTCAAAATACTTAAAAAGTAGGCATGGTCCACATGGATTTTATAAACTACAGCACAGAGCCATTGTGGTAAGGTCTTTAGTTGCTATTTAAAAGGATGATCCATGCAGGAAGGGTCAACATCTCTCTTAAGAGATACCGAATTAAAGGTATGCACTATATTACGCACTGGACTGCACTAGCAAAGCAGTGGGATATCATAAAATACACAACCAAATCTAAAGCAAAAGAACATTTCACAGGCCTGAACAATAAGGATGACCCACTGGCCTAGGAGTCAGCATGAGACTGTGTCAACTGAAAATCAAATGTTAGCTGATCCACAACATGTATTTTTAAACTTAACAAAATGTATTTTATTTCACAGCATTGTTGTAAATTCTACTGATTTATCAAAAATGTGACATAATATTTGAATGAATAAATAGAGTTATATTATAGATATATAAGTTGCGGGTTGCCAATTGCCTTTGTGAAGTATTGTAAAAACAATTTAATATGAAAAGTATTAAAATACATGATATAAGGATATATGGTCATTGATTTAGAATTGGCAGTGACCTCATTAACACCAGTGCTGTCACTGCAGCACTCTACTGCCAAAAAGCATCCAAAGCACCCACATTATATCACTGACAAACGTGATTACTGCACGACTGAGCTATTAAAACTTCTTTGAGGATTTCACAGACAACCTCAACAGGGCTTATTTATTAGTTCATCTACCACATTACTGGTGCAGCCATTAGTGAACTACAGGTGAACTTATCAGTTGTCTTTCCAGAGACATCAATTACTTCATCCATTACCCTTGGAACAGTAGGCAAAATCCAATTTTAAATCCAATCAAGGCAATCTTTAA
This sequence comes from Carassius gibelio, assembly GCF_023724105.1. Classification (NCBI taxonomy): domain Eukaryota; kingdom Metazoa; phylum Chordata; class Actinopteri; order Cypriniformes; family Cyprinidae; genus Carassius; species Carassius gibelio. The sequence continues at coordinate 17,046,599 of NC_068406.1, forward strand.
ACAGCTATTAGTGACCAGAATTGAGATCTCAGCAACAATCTTATCGGCGAGATCTTTCCTTAGATGACCCAAGCAATGACCTCTTCAGTGACCCCTCAGAAAACTCTACTGGTGATCTTGTTATTTACCTCACTGATGGTTTTTATGTATAATCTTATTGATTACCACACTGTCGTGTTAACCCGTGGCTCTCTCAGTTGAGTTACACTCTGAATTGAGCTGTACAGTATGTCAGTATCTTTATAGGGTGATTATCTAATGACTTTATAGACTTCTTACCTGAACTATTCTAGATTCCATGCTTAATTCTATATGATGGGTGCCTGTGGACGGCAGGTGCAAACGTAGATGATGTTTAGAGGAGCATATGTGCGCATGCCTGACATCCCGGACTGCTGTGGGAATAGTGCCATCATGAGGACTTCATAATGTATAGTGGGCTTGTAAATAATCTGTTTTTAAAACACATATATAATAGCAATTAGATAAAAACAATTGGTTCTAATAAAATATCAAAAGCAAATAATCATTTGGTTTTATTGAATAACGCAGTTATAAATACATAATGTAATAAAACAGTATAAAATATATCGAATGAAGCCTACATTTAGCGTTATATCAAATGCCTACATAGGGCCCCAAGTGTCTGAGTAACAATTGTTTTTACACTTTAGTTTAATATTGACTAAACACCATCTAATTAAAATGTCCACTTTTTCTTTAATATTTGGCCACTTCCTTATAGTAATTGCACAGCAATTTCATTTCCTGAACAATAACGTGTGGACATCTTTACTTGGACATCTAAACTTAACTTAAACTTAAGCTGCGATTAACAATTAGCATATTTAGATAATGATGAATTCTCCTGTGTTGGCATAGGTTTATACACGATTTACATTATAAATCTGATACAATCTGGTTCCCAGATTAAGGTTTCCAAGTACCTCAGACTCACAGCATATGTAAAGATGGAGCTTTGCGAAGCTCTGCGGAGTATGTAAATGATAACTTTGTGTGTGGAGGAACACATATCATACAAGAATATAAATTAAGCCCATATATTTATTCTTGCATGATATTCTTGTATGTTTTTTCAGATTCAGATCAGATTCTGATTTCTTTTTGGTTGCAAAGGGAAATTTCTCACTTTTGGAACACAAAAGAAAGACAGTGACTGGACAATGAACAGTAAATCATCAAAGGTTTTCATGACTTAAACATGGAAAAGCACAACAAATCATCAAGAAAATTGCATGGTAAAAATCTGACTTTTAATAAACCAGTGCTTTTCAGTTGTCCATGATTTCAGTTCTTTTTTATCTTGAATCTATAGTCAGTTATTTCCACATCCATGTCATTATATTGACTGAAAAATGTAAACACTTAAAACTTAGCACAGAAGATTTAATAGCAAAGCATTAATACCATACCTTGCTTATCTTGCGAGAGATAAATGCTGTTTAAATAATTGTATTGTTTATTTTATTTGTATTATTTTTATCATGACAGTAATTGGAATAGCCCTTCTAAAAATAAAAATAAAAGCCACAACGAAAGAGAACGCACAGACTTTATTCTCCATTGCTTCCTGTGTGACACACTCCAGTTTGTCTTTGATTGGATTAAATTTGGAGAGAGTCAGAAATTCCTCCACCTCATTGGCTGAGAGATCTGATTTTATCCCTGCCTGAACAGAAAGACTCTGATTTAATTATAGCTAAATTATTTTATTGCCTCAGTTTAGCATAGATAAACAGGTCTGGTGCTAAAAATAAATAATAACATTTCGTTTTATTCACCTCATTCATCTCGAGGCAGGCTTGGTAATGTCCTGATGAGTGCGCCACATTCTCTTCCATAGCTATGTAGACACACACTCCAGCGCGTCTCCCTCTTTGCCCCTCTCTGCTACAACTGTCACAAAATGCACCAGATTTAAAGAGTCTGATGGCAAGAGAGAACATGAAAAAGGTTGAAGCATAGGGATTCCAAGCAGTGTCAGATCTGAGACCATGTATCTAAGTTCAATAGGGTTCAATCCAGGGGGCTTATTGCCTAGGAAAAGAGCAAACATCAAGAAGTACTTTATTTGAAAAAAGATGGGCTTTCCTTTAGCCCATTTTGTCTGTGCATGTGGTATTTTCAATTTGACGGAAATTATAATAAACACCAAATTTGGTTGTAATCTGTCAAAATTTTGTCTGAATCTGGTACAAATCAAAGGGCATGTGCCGAACCCATTATCCCCTTGGCTGAAATTGGAATCGCATACTAGCATGCTGCTTGTACTATTTCTGTCATTATATTTATAGGGCAGAAATATTGAGAGTATTATGTAATTAATTGTTGGTGTCAGATTCAGATAAACAATGAAATACTAAGAAAAGTGAAACTTTAGACCCATACTTATGCAGATTCAAAGAAATATTGCGTAAATAGGTATAGACCAAACACATATTGAAAATATACTGAAGAAATATGAAATATGTCATCTTTGCAAATATATGTTATAACTTACCTTGGCGTCTGCCTCAGCTCCTCTTTCAGGTTCTATTTCTTATTCTGATTCATTTTACTGATTGTCAGATCAGTGTATCGTATATATCTGCCACCCACTATATACCCTTCAAACTGTTTATCAATCATTTATTGAAATGATCAAATACAATAATAAACCCAAAAGCATAAGCTACCAAGGGTCTTGGATGCCATTAAAAATAAATTAATAATAATTTAAAAAGTAAAATGAATAAACAACAATAACTTACCACTTACTTTACATGTTTTTTCCTAAATAAATAAATGAATTAGACAAGAAAAATCGAAATCTACAATGTATAGTATCCATTCGAAGAGGTTACAGTTTTCTATCTTAAACCACAAGATGGCAGTAATTGCATGATAATAAGTAAGCTGAATTGAAATCTTGACCCACGTCAACCCCAAACATATTTTCATTATCAAATAATTTCATGCTAAAGGTTGTAGGTCATGTGGGCCACATTCCCATCACATAGTCCAATCAAATCCACGATTACCAGGACAAATTTAAAGGCTTTTTATATGTTTGTAGCATATAAATGATTTTTACAAATATAACTCTATCTGCCTTGAGGATTTGTTTACTCCTCCCCGTTCTAAAAAACTTGAAGGTGTCTGTTCTGCACACAGCCCTGATGCTGAGGGTCTGCTGATGCCTTGTGCAATGAAAGGAAAATGAGAGTGATTCATTTGAAGGGGTCAGTATTGAGTTGAACTTTTGGATGCCATTTTCCCCGCTGACTTCTCATGTGAACAGCAAAGCCTCAGAGCCACTTCTTATAATAACACTCTCTCTCTCTCTCTCTCTCTCTCTCTCTCTCTCTCACACACACACACACACACACACAAACACATGACCACACACCCCTCGCCATGACCCCCACCACATCCTGCATCCTGCTTGAGCCTGAACGCTCCTGTCAGGAAGTAGCTCACTAATAAGCAGAAAAGGTCCTGTGGATGAGGGTGAGTCTCTGTAGGGTGAGGAGGGAGGCTATTGTGTATCTACGGAACTCAGTGTATCATCACCCTGTAATCATGATGAGTTTGTTTCCGCTGGTCTGAGATTAATGCTCTATTCTGCAGTAACTGCTACATCAGTGCTTTGACTGATTCATAAAGCATACATGATCATGTGTCATTCCACATCCTCACGACATACATTTTAATATATCTGATAGAATAGTAAATTTGTGATTTTATCATTATTATTATTATCATTATTGAATTATTATTTAATTTAGAATGATGAGTTTATAGTTTTAACATTGTACACAACAGGCCAGAATTGTATTTATCTATTTATTTATGTTACATGGAACACAAAAGGAGAAGTTTCACAGATTGTTCATGCTCTTGTTCAATGAATGGGAACTAAGGCTGAAAAAATGGTTCATATGATAAAAATTGTATTTAAAAATATAGAATACAGGATATGCAAACACAGACCTGCGTTTATAAGATATGTATTTATTCGAAATCATTTGAAATATTTCAAATAATAATATTAAATAATTTTAAATTACACAAAACAAGAAAAAAATCTTGCAAATTATTGTAAAAAAACAAATCAAGAAAAGCACTGGTGATGTAAAACTCATTTTGTGTCTGGATCAGTGAATAGGTGACCTTTGTGCATAACAGGTACAGCATAACCGGAATTAGCCTCATTGTCACTCTGTTCCACATAAAGGTGTGTACAAAAGCAAATTTAACATGATGTCTCAACACAAACACTCTTCGTATCAGGGCTGAATGTGCCGTAGTCACACTCTTAACAAAATGGCACAATAATAGGCCCATTATGTCATGTGTAGCAGTGCAGTGGCGCAGGCAGAGGCGAGAAGAGAGAGGGAGGGAGGAAACAAAAATGAGTGAGCGAGCATGTAAATGACTGAGTGAGAGAGTGAGTGAGTGTGTGCTCTGACTGCACGCTGAGGGCCAGGGCTGCACATCCTGTGCTCTGTTCCGCTCACATTTCACATGACCTGAGAGGATGTTGAGCAATCAGCAAGCTCTGCAGAGGTACAGTATAAATACACATGTTTTCACAAGATCAAGATCAAAAGTGCCAGTGGAACGCACACATGCAGTAAAACAAACAAATGGACACATGCATGTCCACTATAGCCCACATGCACATGCTTAAAAAAAATCAATAAATAAATTAAAATTAACATCTGGACGTTGCCTTGAATACACACCTTCCAAGACTATTTTCCATGAGCAACAAACCTGGCGGCACTCCCAGCCGAAGGCATCCTGTCTCATGCTGACCAACTCTCCACATATCTCAGCCAGTGGGTAACTGACATCAAATTTCAACCAGTGATGGAGAGTCCTGTGGTATAACACGCTATATTTAATCTGAAACTTTTCAAAGTATTTTTATTTCTAATCTTTATTTCTAATCTTTATTAGTGGTGCATTCTGAAATAAGCATTGCTGTTTATATTTCTCAGAACTATCCCCGAACACTAATCCTTTACCATAGACAAAAAAGACATTTCAGATCAGGAGGAGAGATGTGCTATTAGAAGCAATTAAATGTATCATTTATGAGCCCATGGGGGGTAATAAAACACCAAAAAAATCCAGAATACAACACTTTATTGGTGAATGTTAATTTAATCAAGAAATGTAAAAAAAAAAAATAAAAAAAAAATAAAAAAAAAATTGTACAATTATAAATCATAATATATTTAAAATATTATTTCAGGTGCTTCTTCATGTTTTTCTTTAAAATAGAGAATGGAAGCAGGGTGATATCAAAAATTCAAAGGTTGTTTAAAAATATCAAAATAGCTTTCAATAAAACACTACACATAATTTTTGACTAATATAATACAAAATCATTTAGCTATTTTGATGGTGAAAAACAAGTGATATTTATTTTGATATCGGCTTTCCATAATACCCCCGATCTATTTCGAATTTTGTGTTTAAAAAAAGTCCTATGATTACAGATTCAATGACATTACCTGCATCTCTTTTTAAATGCTTTTTATGTTGCGTGGAATAAATGCGAGCCTGTCTACAAAGCTGCAGTATGTGCAGATTACACAATAGTATTTGTACATGTGGAAATTTCTCCAGCAGGCCAAGGGCTCTGTTTCGGTTGACCACAAATAGTTTGCTGATTGTTTCTCAGTGAGAGACCTAACGCTTCTGGCATGGTCCCACACTGAAGAAGGAAATACAGATTATGACCTCACCCACCAGATATTCCCCAAATGCCATTTACATTGACACAGAGCATATAATAATGTTGTTTCCTCTCAAAATGCCAGCATAAATGCTTTATACAGCCCCCTGATAATAAACAGGAGAACACAGTCACGTTGGTTAGAAATTGAAAGTTTAAAACTCGATAAATCATGCTTTATGGATTGTGTCAGACAGTTGAATGAGTGCAGACAACGGCTAGATCCACAAACCCAGGAGGAGCTTGGGAGGAAGAACATCAAATGAAAAGGACACAACAGCATGACAGCGACAGGGAAATGTGACATGTTTAAACAGCCAGGCATTGTGTGGCCTTAACCCACGGGACACAAACCCCAGCAGGGAGGACAGAGTCTTAGGCAATCCTGACTCAATGGGCCATGACAAAGATAGCTTTGTGAGCATGCGGGACACTCACATATTGTGTGAACACTACGGAGGGTGCATGTGGTCTGATGCAGAACTGAGGTGGTGTTCAGGTTACAGGGGAATAAAACACACCCCGCCCAAACTGACCTAAAACTCCATCTTCGTCATCAGACACCACCCTACCTGTTTCCCCACAACCTCTTCAAATTTGCACATTTTCAACAATAGCTCCAATGACAGCCACCCTCCCTCACTTTCTCTGTCTTTGTCGGAGGAACAGGGAAAATAAATAGTTTTTCTCCAGAACAAACAGCAACCTAAAGATAGTTCTTCAAAGGGAACATTCTGTGAAGAACGCACTGTGTGCACTAATTGAGATAATAGCCTCATGAATGTTACGTGCAGTCTTACTGCTAATCTTTTATGTGGGAGGACTATCGAGCAAAGGCAAATAAATATATCTTGTCTTGGAAAACAAGAGCCTTCCTGCAGTGGCAACACAAAGGGTAGGGTTAACATGCACTAATTTTCGTCAGTCAGATTTGAAAGTTTTGTCTATATGAACCCTAAATATTGCAATCTGATTAAGATTTTCATTTACACGTATTTTTAAACAAACTTCAGATTAGTGACTTTAAGATTACTGAAGAACATTTTAAAAGAAAATACATATACAGATGTTCACATTTAAACATTTAAATAACTGCTGACAATGAAGTATAAATGCATTTTTTTTTAATCTGTGCAACATGGGTAGAGAAAACAGAGAAAACCTTAAAACACCCGTAATGCACTGGGGTTGATTAGACCATCCATGAGGAAGTTCAATGTAGTTTCCACAGAAGGTCTTGAGTAGTGAAAAATCCGAAGGATGGCATAAAATTTTTGCTGATTAATTAATGACGATATGTTCATTGTTCATTTACTACTTATGTTTACAACACTGTTAAATACCATTGTAACCTCACTTGTCAAAAATTACTGAGCCTACCCTTTAATTCAGCATGTTACTTGCTGTTTCTTTGTAATGAATTGGGAAATTTACAAGAAATTTCTGACGCTCAGACACTCCGAAACTGTGAAAGCCACAGATGTCATCAGAGCGACCACAAGTATAAAAATTGTTTTTGCCTTGATGACATATCTAAGCTGATACTGTCAGAAGTGCACTTGTGTATGATGTAAAAATGCATGTTACATGCGAGCCACCACGCTGCACAAGGTATCTTTTTTTTTAATTCAGATTAAGATCAGTCGGATTGATGGAGGTGTATACATGAAGGCTTTTTAGTCCATCAATCTGAAAATATACTGATTATTTGGGTGTATAAATAAACATAGCTAGTGATGGATATGCATGTTAAGTTTAGCATTTCTGCTTTGCTCTTCTGATGGGTCTGCGTTGAAAATAAAGCAGACAGACATTACCAAATGACTCTCTTGTCTAATGATAGGTCACATGCTGAGTTGTCGCAATACTGTCATCATATTGCCCCAGTGATTGCAGTATTCTCACAACCCAAAATCATGACTGGAATGTCTTTTTAACACAATCAAAGGAACTTCGTCAAAGAATTGTAAAAACGCATTGGGAATTGCAGCTGATGCCAGCCGTTGCTTCGCAATCTAAATGCGATAAATTATTCAAGACAGCTACCTTTTTATGCACTTTTCTGTGCGATGTTTACAAAGCCTCAATGGGTGATAAATGGATAGGGTAAGTCTCTGTTGTGCTCTGGAAACTAGGAAGTCCAACACATCCATGGGGTCAAAGTTTGCCGTACTGCACACAGTCGACCTTCTATGACATAGTGAGAGTGAAGACTGCTCAGCTTCCCACTGTGGGAAACACAAAGCTTCTTTATTAATAGCCTTGACCGGAATGTGTAAACACTGGCCCCTTCACACACACACACACACACACACACACAAACACAAAATCCTGTCCTAAAAATCATCACAATGAATAAAGAAAATTACATAATAATCAGTTAATTGTGCAGAACTTTAATTTTAGTTTTTGTTCTTCCACTTACTACTACTTCTTTTATTCTTTTTCACAGATGAAAATAGTTTCAAACAAAGCCAACGCTTGGTTTCCCGGAATAAATCATAGAGGTGTATTCAAATCATTCTATTTTTGAATAAATCAATATATAAAAATACATTATTATAAAATATATTATATATTTGAGGGTATTCATTCATAACAACAGATGACTAGTAAACCCATCAGCTATCCCTTAAAAATATGTGTTAGTGTAAAAATGAATCATGTAGTAACCACATCTGGATCGCATAGTGATTTGTTCAGTAAAGTGGACAACATGACATAACAAACTCTTTTGTGAACGGAACAAACTTCAGTCTTTCAGCATGTGCTTGGCATTAGACAATATGTATTAGCTTATTTCCTTCTTCCTCACAAAGTATTCTATTTCATCCGTCATGTCCACAAGGAAATCTGATCCCCTAAATGGACAGACATCCATAAAGATCCATTATCTTCAGTGGGCTGAGCAGTCAATGAGACATGAGTGCATTTACTGGAGGCTGCTCTTCAAGGTCACTATGAGGAAAATAATCCTTCCCGGAAGCTAACCAGTGCTTTATTGACAAATTAGCCTCTGAGAAAAATGATTACGTGATAGAATGATTCAAATGCTCTCTAAAACCCATTCACAAGGACCCCACAGTAACAAGATCTCATGCAAGAATCCGTTTGTGGTGACTTCTCAGAATATATTTTCCCGTATAAGCAATTCTTGGAAGGTATTTTTTTTTTTTTTTTTTTTTTTGACTCTATAAGACGGTTGACCTGTACACTTCCTCTTGGAAACTTCCATTGCACAAAAGGTTCTATATAGTGGAGAAAGATTATTTAAATATTCATTGCACTAAAAAAAGAAAATTCACTGAAAGATTGTGAGTATTATATTGTTCTTATTAAGTTAAGCCTGTGTCATTTTCACAAAATTCCCACTTATTTTGTCTATTTTTGCTACAACATGAGTCTTAAATCCAGATTGAAGACTAATTTATTCTCTTTGGCCTATTGTGTTACCTGAGTAATACAGTTTTTTTTTTTATGGTTTATCTGCATGTTGTATTTTATCTTACAAGTCTTAATTTTATATCGCCAAATAATGTTTCAAATTGTACAGCACGTTGGTAAAACACTTGGTGTTTTAAACATGAACTTGAACTTACCAAAAGTTGTTACAAAGTAGAACCAGCTGTTGTGAATCTCCTAGGAACATGCAGAAGTAGAATTTTGGGACAGTTTGGGACACTGTGTTTTTAATAAACTGGCTGAGCAAATTATTCAATGACTCTCGCATTAACAATCTTGTTTTGTACCCAAATGAAAATCCCTAAAATATTCCTTTAATATTTTGTTATTTTTTTTTTTGTAAATGAGTCAATGATTCACTCATACAATGTCATACATCTAATGTCATCTCAGAGTCGAGGGAAATCACCATAAACAAGGTCAAAGAATACTGCTGCATGTAAAAAAAAAACAAGGCATCAGAATGGAATCAAATGCTATGTAAAAGTGAGATAAACTGATTTAATCTGCATCTCTACACAAAGTCTTTCCTATGTCAGTTTCAACTTGAGTCACATGAAGAGGCCTTTGGGCGGTGTGTGTATACTGTCTCAACTGAAAGCAAGAGTGTGTTGGCGAACACAGCTCTGCTACATTCTACACTAATATGGCATTTCGAAGCCTTTAGTGCTCCACAGATTGTTCATATAGCGACAGCAGTGTCTCCACGAATGCTTCTAGAATGACTCACACATTCGGGCAAATCTGCACAAATCACAAGCTGCCATCTTCAGGAAGGAAAGCACAATCTTAGAAACAAAACAAGCCAATAAATCAAAGCATAAGACTGTTGCAAACAGTGTCTGCGATTTGAATTTTCACTGGCTCACTCGCTCGTGAATGCAAACCTTGAGCCAAAAGAATCTTCTGAGTTGCACTTAAAGGGTAATTTTAGAGATTATCAAGGAAATAAATGTCAATGAAATAGCCACAAATTGCAATGGAGGTCAACTAGGGTCATGAAAAAGCCAAAGAGGAACCCAAAGGTATGATTATAAATTCACTATTATGACACTGCGATTCGTGGAATGACTAATGCTTTCTGACAGGTTCAGACAGCAGCCCACATAAAACTCCTATGCAACTTTTTCCAGTGAATGTAACCACTAAAACTAAGCCAGCCAGATTTAGACTTGTCAGTCTTGATAGGGGAATACCAATCACTGTGTAGACTTCACTCTCAGACAAAAAAAGCTTGTTCAGGCTTTGTTCATGAGAAGAAAGGAAACCCTGAATGTTTCTTTAGACTTCCTTTTTCTGGAAACCACAGGAGCGACCTTAAAGGGCCGTGAAAAACAGAAAGAGATTTGTGTACCTTGTGCTGCGTGAATTACTGTCTAAATGACCTCCTGGTATTGCCTCACTTTCCCACAAAAGCTAAGTAAACAATTGTTCTCTTATAAAATCGTGTTACCTGCAGCATTTAAATCATCATAGGTGCTTTAAAAAATAGACAATTAATACATTTAAAATTAATTAACTTGCCCAAAAACAAACAAACAAAATGTGTGTTTTTTTTTTATTATTCCTCAGAAGGCAGCTCCCTATCTAGCCAGTGGGGCTGCTCACTAAGTTGTGGAATGGAGCTCATGTCATTAAAAACAGTAGCTCTCCAGTAGTCAAAAATAGTAATATATTATAAAAAAGTTTACATTATCATTTTATGATTGAGAATAAGAACATTATTGAGAATGTGTATAACTATCTACTTTTAGGGTAGATAATTGACTTCAAATAAAATAAAAGTTGTCATCTGATAGCTCTGTAGCTCAAACAGAACAGCATAGTGCAAGCAACACAAAGGTCATGTGTTTGAATCCCAGGGATTGCATGAACTGAAAAATTTTACCAATGAATGTGTGTCACAGACTCCATTTATAACTCCTGCTGCTTTTTTATACCTGTGAAATGATTCACAGATTCACTGATCTTTTTTTTTTCTTAACAGTGTGCAATTTTGATACTCAATTGCACACTGTTAAGAGCCTGTCTGACTTCACATCGGCATTTGTTGCTAACAGTGTCAACATTAATCTCACCTGACTCAAATCCTGCAACTCCTATGCAATCACTTAAAAAGTGCTTTTTCTCCCTGTTGTTACGTTTACCACATGACTGACCCTTCTTCATTCATCCGAGTTGGCTCAGTTTACATGGGTGTGCGGAGAGGTGAGCTTTCCACTGTTGGTCATCATTGCACAGTGATTGCAGATCGTTACGGCATGGTTAAAGACGGGCCCGCTTTTGTTGCAGTGAGAGACAGTGCTATTGCCTGGAATTGCATATGATCACATATTGTACAGTGATATCTGCCTGTTGTGTCATCAGACAGATTTAATACACGCACACTTTCTCACTCAAAGCACTCAGAGGTCTTTTTAGTTTGACATACTGTACAGCAAGTCATTTGCAAGTTCTTTTGGGCTTTAAAAATGTCACACTGCTATTTGAAAGTAGGGCATTTCAACACGGTGCAAATTTACATTTTACAAATAATAGCACTTGTGGAGCTATACATGATAATTTCATTAATCTTTTCTTTGTTCAGCGTCTCACCCTCAAGCTTTCCTTCATACCTTTTTCTCTCTTTGACTGTCTAATTCCATGACCACCATTACAACTCATTCGCTTAAAGCCAGTATTGCCCTCAGTTTACAGTCAAGGCATTATTACTGTGACCTCCTGAGCAGAAGCTTCTGAGACCCAAAGACCGTTGGTTGTGAAAGCCTTCCCCCTCCCCTGCCAAGCCCCCGGGGGCAGGATACACTGTATGTTCACAGCATTACCTCACCTCCGCTAGCCGCATGTCTCGCGTGTCTAGAGGAGCTTGACTTACAGGCACGAACTGAAATAGAGAGGGAGGGAGATCGCACCTGAGAGGGAGAAGGGCAGGGTTACACAATGGCCCTGGGATTGCTCAACCTTCTCACTGCCTACAGGAACTATGTCGACACATCAGGCACAGAAAAACAAAGCACGGTTTTCAGGTCATATACAAACCTGCCATCATATATCCCAAACGCCGGTGGGAACAACTGATTGGCTTTAAAGGAACTGGTCACCCATTATGAAATTTCTTCTGTGAAACATGAATGAATTTCCCTGTCACTTTTTTTTAGCATAATTACAATGAATGGGAACTGGATATTCCAGACCAGCATTGCATAGTTAAATAGAACTAATGCTATGTATATATATATATGTATATAAATATATATATAATATATATATAAATATATATATAATATATATATATATATACAGTATTGTTCAAAATAATAGCAGTACAATGTGACTAACCAGAATAATCAAGGTTTTTCGTATATTTTTTTATTGCTACGTGGCAAACAAGTTACCAGTAGGTTCAGTAGATTCTCAGAAAACAAATGAGACCCAGCATTCATGATATGCACGCTCTTAAGGCTGTGCAATTGGGCAATTAGTTGAATTAGTTGAAAGGGGTGTGTTCAAAAAAATAGCAGTGTGGCATTCAATCACTGAGGTCATCAATTTTGTGAAGAAACAGGTGTGAATCAGGTGGCCCCTATTTAAGGATGAAGCCAACACTTGTTGAACATGCATTTGAAAGCTGAGGAAAATGGGTCGTTCAAGACATTGTTCAGAAGAACAGCGTACTTTGATTAAAAAGTTGATTAGAGAGGGGAAAACCTATAAAGAGGTGCAAAAAATGATAGGCTGTTCAGCTAAAAGGATCTCCAATGCCTTAAAATGGAGAGCAAAACCAGAGAGACGTGGAAGAAAACGGAAGACAACCATCAAAATGGATAGAAGAATAACCAGAATGGCAAAGGCTCAGCCAATGATCACCTCCAGGATGATCAAAGACAGTCTGGAGTTACCTGTAAGTACTGTGACAGTTAGAAGACGTCTGTGTGAAGCTAATCTATTTTCAAGAATCCCCCGCAAAGTCCCTCTGTTAAAAAAAAGGCATGTGCAGAAGAGGTTACAATTTGCCAAAGAACACATCAACTGGCCTAAAGAGAAATGGAGGAACATTTTGTGGACTGATCAGAGTAAAATTGTTCTTTTTGGGTCCAAGGGCCACAGGCAGTTTGTGAGACGACCCCCAAACTCTGAATTCAAGCCACAGTACACAGTGAAGACAGTGAAGCATGCAGGTGCAAGCATCATGATATGGGCATGTTTCTCCTACTATGGTGTTGGGCCTATTTATCGCATACCAGGGATCATGGATCAGTTTGCATATGTTAAAATACTTGAAGAGGTCATGTTGCCCTATGCTGAAGAGGACATGCCCTTGAAATGGTTGTTTCAACAAGACAATGACCCAAAACACACTAGTAAATGGGCAAAGTCTTGGTTCCAAACCAACAAAATTAATGTTATGGAGTGGCCAGCCCAATCTCCAGACCTTAATCCAATTGAGAACTTGTGGGGTGATATCAAAAATGCTGTTTCTGAAGCAAAACCAAGAAATGTGAATGAATTGTGGAATGTTGTTAAAGAATCATGGAGTGGAATAACAGCTGAGAGGTGCCACAAGTAGGTTGACTCCATGCCACACAGATGTCAAGCAGTTTTAAAAAACTGTGGTCATACAACTAAATATTAGTTTAGTGATTCACAGGATTGCTAAATCCCAGAAAAAAAAAAAATGTTTGTACAAAATAGTTTTGAGTTTGTACAGTCAAAGGTAGACACTGCTATTTTTTTGAACACACCCCTTTCAACTAATTGCCCAATTGCACAGCCTTAAGAGCGTGCATATCATGAATGCTGGGTCTTGTTTGTTTTCTGACAATCTACTGAACCTACTGGTAACTTGTTTGCCACGTAGCAATAAAAAATATACTTAAAACCTTGATTATTCTGGTTAGTCACATTGTACTGCTATTATTTTGAACAATACTGTATATGTGTGTGTGTGTGTGTGTGTGTGTGTGTGTGTGTGTGTGCGCGTTAATTTGAGAACATTAAATAAAATAAAAAATAAAATAAAATGTTAGATGAAAAACTTAATTTTAAATGAAATGAACATTTTTAAATAACTGAAAGGGGGGGTGAAATGCTATTTCACGCATACTGAGTTTTTTACACTGTTAAAGAGTTGGATTCCCATGCTAAACATGGACAAAGTTTCAAAAATTAAGTTGTACGTTTGAAGGAGTATTTTTGCTCCAAAAAAACCTCTTCCGGTTTGTCACAAGTTTCGGAAAGTTTTTTTCGAGTTTGGCTCTGTGTGACGTTAGATGGAGTGGAATTATGGGTCCTAAGTGTATAGCAGAGCAATGAGAGGCTGAGCACAGCCTGATCAGAGCGAGAGCATCGCGAAAAGTCACAAAAGAAGTGTGTTTTTGGTTGCCAGGGCAAGACAACCCTGCACAGATTACCAAAAGAGAAACAGCATTAAGGGACCAGTGGATGGAGTTTATTGTTACAGAGCATCAACGGAGTTGTGCAAGTGTTTTTGTTTGTTCCCTGCATTTCGGATTGCACATTGTTTATTTCTTAAGGATAATGCAGTCCCAACGGAAAAAGGGTCACGATCGTGTGTTGGAACCACATGCGGTGAGTAAAATTGCTTCAAATATCTCTGTGTTGTTAACTTGCCTATCAGCGCGTAAGCACATCAATTAAACAACATGCGATGTTGTCATCAAACTGCACTTTCCACATGTACAGCTTAAAAAAAAAAAGAAAAAAAAAAAGACGACATAAAGTGGAACTTAGTCATTTTCCAAAAAGCAAATATATACAGTTTCAGTACATACCACATAGCATACCGCCTTTGCTGATGCTGCTCTTGTTAAATTTCAGCCTCTGGATCTGTGTCACAGCTTCCACATGCTCTCAACTCAAAAGCCTACTGGCGCTCGTGATTCATTAGCTCCGCCCACACGTCACGCCTCTAGGCGCTCGTGTTTTTCCGGGAAAAATCGGTACAGACTATCTTTCTCTTTTAAATATAATAAAAATAATGACTTTTTGGAGTTATGAAGGATGCATTAATTCTCTATAGGTACTCAAGATTAACAGGATATTGAGTGAAAACGAGCATTTCACCCCCCCTTGAAATACAAACTGTGGAAAATGTAACATTGGGAACTAAACTACAATAAAAAATAATAACTTAAAATGTAAAAAAAGTCTAAAGTGACTAACACTCAGATAAAAATGTAAGCTAAAACAATATATTTTTAAATGACAACATAAAATTAAAAAAGGCAACTCAAATTATTAAAACTTGAAAATAAAACTGGAAAGTATAAAAATAAAAGCAAATATAAATGCAAATAAAATAATAAAAAAATTAAAAATACTTTAATAATTTAGCATTAATTTGAAAATAAAGATGAAAACATTATGCAAAAGCTGCATAAAAATATGACAAATATCATATAACTATAATAACAAATACAGCTTTGTGTGAAGATCCAAATTTAAGTTGTTGGTTACTGAATTTCTTAGTCTTTGCTTTAGCTTCCTTCCACATATTAATTAGAGAAATCACTGTCTTTTGTGAACTAAAATCAATGATCAGATTAAAATAAAATTCTAAACAAACAAACAAACAAAACACCTAATCCATGAACTGGACAACACAGTGTTTACGAATCATACATTTGTTTTGAAGCTTGAACGATTCAGTTCCCATTTTCTATAAACTACAATTTTAAAAAAATTGTGATAACATAGACAAATAAAAAATTGAGTCTGGGACAACATGAGGGTGAATTGTCATTTTTGGGTGAACTGTCCCTTTAAGAATGCATCATACATAACATCTATAAGTTAATTAGTTGCTTTGCCGTGGTGGTAAAAAGCATTTAGTCAGCCGCAGGTCAGTGTTAGGTAAGTGTTCTCTGGGTCAAAAGTTGAACGAGGCATTTGCTCCGGGTTTGTTATGGACATGTTAGACCTTCACATCCACCTCTGCTTATGTGTGTTGACAGCTCATTGTGAAACCGCTCTGGTTGAAATGAGGAAATTACTAGGAAGACAATATCCTGGAAACAGGATTCTACAGATATTTGCACCATCAAAACCGTGTGGTATTTCCATAAAGATTTCACAAGCAACTTTTGAAAGTCATATAATTGGAAGGAAACTTTTTCTTAAAGGCCTCACATTTCTGGTGACTATCTTTCCCTGCTAATGGCAAAGAAATGCAGATCCTTTCATGTTTTGTTGATAGTCTCTGTCACTATCATTTTAATCTCACTGATAAGATGATATTTGGATTGCATCATACAAGGCAAGCTCTGTTTTTTCCCAGCTGGAGCTCTGCACTGGAAAAAATATGTCTTTGAGAGCGTGAACCCGCTCAGATGTCACAAGCATGCAATTTTGATGAGCTGCAATGGGAAAACCAGAATCATTCAGTGAGTGACAGGGAGTGCAAGAAAGAAAGTTGCAGAGTGAGTTGAGAACAGAAAGTTTAGAGAGAAAGAGAGATGGAGAAGGACAGAACAGGAAAGTAAGACCTTCAGTATTATAAATACCACCGTGAAGCGTTACATAGTGTTTCATCAGAGATAGATACAATGTAGCCTGCTGCCACAACCCAAAGCTAACAAGCTGTCTTTGGATACTGCTGAGCCTCTGTTACATTTGGAGAAAGGATGATAAAAGCCTTCTGTAATACTATAATAGAGTTGAGAGGTGATGCAAAATAACATAAATCAAAACAAGCATCTTCTTAGCCAGCGGGCATAGACTAACATATAGTAAACAAATTATTCATAAATGTGATTCCATGGAGTCTCTTTAAAGCATGAGCCCTTCCAGAAATAACATTTCTGTCATCATTTACTCACCCTCATGTCATTCCAAAACCATTTGTGCTTCTTTCCTCATAAGAACACAGAATGAGAACTTTAGCAAAATGTCCAAGCTGCACTCTTTCGTATAATGAAAGTAGATGGAGTCCAAAGGCTGTCGAGCTCCCAAAAGGACAAAAAAAAAAAGGACCAAAATGTTTCATATTGCAATAAACAGGAAATCTAAGATGGTATTCAGTTATAGATTCATAAAAAAGATAATCTTTATGCTGAGCCACATCCAACTAGTGCTTTCAAACGATTAATCAGGATTAATCGCATCCAAAATAAAAAAGTTTTTGTTTACATAATATATGTGTGTACTGTGCACTTGGTCTATTTATTATGCATATATAAACACACACACACACACACACGCATGTATATTTTTAAGAAAAATATGTTGTTATGTTAAATATATTTATATAATATATAAATTATATAAAATATAAACAAGTAAATACATGTAAATATTTTCAAAATATATACTGTATGTGTGTACCTTTATATAAACATAATAAATATACACCGTACACACACGTATATTGTGTAAACAAAAACTTTTATTTTGGATGCATTTGAGAACACTACATTCAACATAAAACAAGTATTTAGCATGTCATTGTTTTATAAAAAAATTGAATGAATTAATGAATTAATAAAATACATTAAGAAAAATAATACTACATATAATAATTTGAAAAAAATCCATTGTATTCATTAACAAATGCATAACTTTAATGTCAAAAACATTTGACATGCTCTTAGACATAAGGATGTATGTTAGATAATCTAATGTTTGCCTGAGATGTCTGAGCTGTGTATCATTTATCTATCTCACATACAGATATAAGTACAAACAACATCCTTCCCCTCCTTCCTCTCGATTGGCCGTCAGGATAACACTGAAATGTCATGACAGGAAGACATTCCACAGATACCAAAATAAACAAGAGCAGAGCCCCACAACTTACAAAGACACACTAAAATATAGAGAAAGAGAGCTACACTCAAACACACAAGGTAAATTGCAACTTTCACTTGTTTCATTTGTAATTAAAGGGAAGACACGTTTCAAACAACTACTTTGATTTTGAAACCGAAACCTTTCTGAGTTGGAAAGTCCCCATGCATCATTCCGTGATGGTATCAACTAAACATTTATCAATCATTGACTAAGATGCCAGCCGAATGTTGGGTAAAACCTGAAACTGATCTCGACTTTTGTTTTTATTGCACATGGTGTGATTAAAACGGCACTCAAGCCTGATTTTCTGCTTTTACAGGAAAGAGACAATCTGCATGCCTGGCAGTGTGTTTGTGGTTGAATTGTTTGGGTTAGATATAGTTTTTAACATTCACTACAGATATAAGCAATATTTGAAAATAGAGGAGTGAATGTATACAGGCCTAAAGACGTTAAAGGACTCTGTGGCTCCTTGCTTCCTGTTTCCCACTGATGTCTGTGGAAGTGCTGCCCTAGAGGAAATCCTTGTACTCTAGGATGGGCCTGTCTGAACTGGAAAGCCTGATAATTGTATCCTGAGTCCTGACTGCTGTCCCGGCCCTGTCTCCAGGGTTCCCATTGACAAGATCTGGTCACTTCCCAAACATTCCTCTGCAATTGTATTATATGGTCAGTAGCAAAGTCTAATAGATCAGAGATCTGTACTGAGAAAATGCAAGCTCGCAATTCCAATGAAAGCTGTAGATTAGCTCAGCAAAACAGAAGAATTTCTTTTGCAATACTACATATACAATTGAATATGTCCAGAAACAGAACATGAATAAACAGAAAAAAAATCCCTCTCAAGGGCGCATCAGTGTCAGATGCTAAAATACACACAGCGGAAGTCGTGGTTTCCCTGCATTCTGAAAAACTAAACCACCCACAAAAAAAAAGTCAGAAAGAAACGGAAAAGCTGCCAAGCTCGTTCCTTGTTTTAACACTTCTCCTCTAATTTCCCAGCATCTTTGGTTATCATGTTTAATGATGGTAACTGACTTTGTTTTTGTTTTTTGTTTTTTTGTTGCTAAGACCAAATGGATAGAAACCTGTCTACACTGCACTCAAGCATTATTATTTCATGCAAAACTATTTAAAAAGTCTTAATTTATTAACACTTTTCTTATAAATATTTTAGTGGCATATTGTTTTTGTCTCATTAAGGTTTAATTCGCTATCAAATTATTTAAGATAAACCAACAATGAAAAATACTTTTAAAGCATTCATTAATTATAGGTATGGTTAAACATTAATATTAAAGGCAAAGTTGTATCTGTTTATATTTTATGATGGACCTGAGCTGACGTAAACTAACATTGAACAGTTGTCTTTATTAACTAACGTTAACTAAAATAAATCAACAAACACTGTAACAAATGCATTGCTAATTCTTTGTTGATAATGTAAACTGACACGACCTTATTGTGAAGTGTTATCAGTAAATCAAGTAAGGGAACCCAACTTATGCTGACTAAGAAACAATTCTACATAAACAAACAAGATTTTATTAGGGACTCCCAATGGAAAATGCTGTCTAAGCTAGTGCAACTTTTTCACGTTTTGTAATGTCACCACAAAAGGATTCTTGCTTTCATCACAGTAACCGCTGAGCCACACCTTCCCTATGCGTCTCTCTCCACTAATGCTGGTCACCGGGGTGTGAAGAGTAAATCACATGAGCTACGTTGTGCTAAACCTTTGTGGTCTCACAGACTGGAATTCATGCCAAAGTTCAGTCAGAAAAAAAATAGCCTACTGCTGGCATTGCCTAAAAAACTCCTCCAAAATAAACTTCAAACATCTCGTATTCATTTCATAATGAGAAAAAGGCCGCGCTTGTGTTTTTTGCCCAAGTGCACGAGGAAGCAGGGGAAAACACGAGAGAAAGTGTCGAGGGACAATGGCAATTAGTGAGGAAAGGCTTGCTTGTGAAAGCCTCTCGTGCTCCTCATCTCGGTGGGGTTTAGCAGGACTGTAGCTGTGACAACAGCAGCTTCCCTCTCCAGTCGAGGGAATTGAGCAGAAACTTTTACACTTTCTCTCTCCCTCCACCTTGTTTTACTGTCTCTCTCTAAACTTTAATGTCAAGCAATGTTTGACTCATTCCATTTGGCCTCTGGTTTCATCACATATATTACGAAAGGCATGTGATTCAGAGAGAAACGGAGCTGACTCAAAAAAGCTGCTTACGTGTCTGGGAGTGGGATGGAATTTGCAATGTGTCTCGCTCAATATAGCCTTACAGCAATGGCCCGTGAAAGGAGCCGGATATGATAAAAACTAGACTAGTTTTGTAGGAGCTATACTGCTGAAAGTCTGTTATATCTACAGAAGCAAGAGAAACAAGTAATCGTATTGATTCCATATGAAGCTGAAAATATCCCAGTGGGATCACAATGAAATGATACTGATCAATTTTGAGGTCTGCAGCTTCGTAAAACAATCATAAAGTACTGTACTTGTTATGTACTGAGCTGAAAGTATGAAGTTTTTAAATGCCTCGTGAAAGAAAGCATAAGAAACCATGGATGACTCATCCAAGAGTCTGACAAAGAGAATATCCCACGCCTGTGCTCTGCAAAGGAGCAGTTTCTTTAAACAGTCATGTGCTTGCTCTTCTATATGATTGAAGAGAGAACACATTGTTCAGTTTTTCAACTCTGTGTTGAGTTCATGTCTTGCTTTCTGCAGGAAACAGAAGCACAGAGGTGCCCCCTGGCAAGAAGTGTGTGTGACTTCAAGGAAAACCTAACTGTGTATACCACACCAATTATCTTGATCTCAAAACGCTTTTTTAACAGCTCATCTTTAATGCAGGATTTTGTGTCCCTTGTTGTACTTTGCATAACTATGAAAACCTTTTGTAATGTTGCAAGTTTAACATGGTAACATTGGTATGATTAATTCTTTTTTTTTCATAATGTGACAAAAATATGCGATTAACAATGACGCCTCTGACTGGTTGATGGTTCAAGACTGAAACATACTGACCATGTTCATGTTTCTTGCATTTAAAGACATTTCACAGAGAGTGTTGACGCATTTCCAGTCTCTTTTGCCTGCCACAACTGATCTCTCTTAATTTGTTGGAAAGTCATGTGAATGCACTCAGTTTTTTTATTTTGCTATTGAAGCAAATGTTATTATAACAATCAGATTTTCATTACTCTCTCTCTCTCTTTAGATTGCAAAATTCTGGTTTTGATCTTAGACAGACATGTTGTGAGCTACAAGGTATTTTACGAGTAATATATTGTGTTTAAAAGTGGAATTCCTGGTGTAAAACTACATTACCCATGATTCTGCAGAGAAATCCTCACCAATCAGAGAATCACCCAAAAGTATGTAAATCTCAATGCACTTAAATATTTGCATAATACACATATTTTTCAATAAACATAAAATATAGTTTCTATATATAATAATCATTTAATTAAAAGGTTTTATGTTTCTCATTTTTTAAGTTCATTTTTTATTAGATTTTCTATTAAGTCATTTGCAATGCTTCTTGGGATTGTAGTTCTTTCGCTCATTAAAGCCTCATTAATACCTTTGTCTTATTGACTGAATTACAAATACAAAAAACTATTTGCTTAAATTTTGTAATGTTGTGATTCACTTTGTTACTAGTTGGTTTTGAGAATGGCTTATAACTCAAGAATGTTTTAAAAGTCTGTGAAATGATCGGTCTATAGCATTGCTACACTTTTTTTTTCCATGTCAGTTTGCTTTCTTGAATTATATTAAATGCCTATCAATTATATTAAAGTCTTTTCACGGCATATGGGTTTAAGTGTAATCAATTCAATTAATTAATCTGCATATTTTTTCATTTAAATAAAAAAATGTTTTGACATTAACAAAGTAAAGCTAAGAGAAACCTACAAAAATAGGTCACACCACAGAAAATGTATGACACTTTTAAAATGACTCAGCAAGCACAGTTATGACTTTCCACTGTTGTTTCGCCCCCTGTCTGAAACACTAAATGAAGTTCGAAACCTCTGTGTTTCTCTGGAGGGTTTTGGTTATTTCACTTACATATCACTACAGCATTAATGTTGAAGGAATTAATGTTGCATTGAGAAAGATTGAGAAAACTGCTGAGGCAAGCGATGTGTCGTCTGCTGGAAGATTAAGTAATCGTCTTTCTTAAATTTCCTCTAAATAGAGAATTTCTACTCAGAAGAATGGGAAGTTAATAAGTTAGGTACTTTTGTGCCACATTTCTTATATGTGATATTACATGGTGAACAAATTAATAATGTTTTTTGTACATAATGTTATGTATGTTACACAGGATCAAAATAACCACATTAAGGGGTCAGCCAACAATTTTTAAAAATTACTATTTTTTTATGTTTTACATAGAAAATATAGCACGAAACATTTAGCCATTTTGCATTTTACATATTAGGCAAAAAGAGTGAAAGTATGCATATTTCAAAACTAAAATTCAAATTGATAACTGTACTTTTTTATAAATCAAATTATTTTTTACTGTTCTTTCTTCCCCTTAAATACATTTAGATAATTTCTAATTATTTAATAAAACAACAACTTTACGACTATTCTATTTTATTTAAAATAATGATTTAATAAACAATTATTTGATCAAATATTTTAGTTAATGTTCACGACATGGTTACGATCTTAATTTTAGAAAGGATAGATGCCAAGAATATGAAACAAGCATATAGTGTTATATATCATGCATTCAGTTGTTTTTCTTTATTGGTTTTATTGCAGTCATTCAGCTGTTAAAAACCACAATCTATCTCAGTGACTCAGCAAATTATATTGCAACCTCAGTCTGTTTGCAAGTTCAGCAGGTCTACTAAAAACCTTTGTAATCATAATACTTACAGGCCTGTATTTGTGATTCACAATGAATCCAACTTTACATAAAACTTTTAAGGTGTTTAGAACTGGTTACCTAATGGTTGAGGGTCTACACTGATAAAACAAAAAGCTATTATAATTGAGCAATTCAAGATTAAGAATATATGGAACTGGCTCCAACATTAATGTCTTTTAAGTTGGATGACATTTGCAGAGTGCAACTAACTAACTAACTGTAAATGCTGTTATCAGACTACTGGGAAAAAGGAGAGATAACAGACACTGATCAAAATAAATTATGGTTTCTCATACACATACACCCACCACATGTTGAACACCAGTTTTGACCCACTCACAAGATTAGACACCAGCTCGATTTTCTTAGAACCTCTTTTTGGTACACATAAGTGGAGAAAGCCACAGAACGCTAATAAACAACACAGGGCCCTTTATATTTAGAACAAGAAACATATACAGAGAAGCAGCTGTTCACTTATATTTAACATCTAACAAACAGTTAAAAAAAATCAGTCAAGCGAGAAAGCAAGAAAGATTTCTTCCAAACTAAAGATCTGATGCGCTCTGTAAAGGAAGAAATCCTAAAATCGTCCAGAGTGAACTACATAAACAGGTGCGTACATGTGACATTTGAAATTGTTTTAATTATCTCCATAGTGCTGATATTTTTAATCATGCTGCTTATTAAAATGTTCCTCTGTGTATATCATGCAATCTACTATTAGCCTGGAGGGTTATGTCAGTTACACTATTTCTAGCAGGATTACAGACTGTGCGCACCTATGTTTAGATTCGAAACTTTAGAGTTTGATCACTGTGTCAGCTAACTTGGGTTACAAGCTGAAGTGCTGTGATCATTCAAACTGCACATACACCCTAAAATATGTATTTATTTACATATATATACACAAACCCGACTCCAAAAAAGTTGGGACACTCTACAAATTGTGGGTTAAAAAAGGAATAGAATAATTTACAAATGTCATAAACTTAAATTCTATTCACAGTAGAATATAGATAACATCAAATGTTGAAAGTGAGACATTTTGAAATGTCATGCCAAATATTGGCTCATTTTGGATGACATGAGAGCTACGCATTCCAAAAAAGTTGGGACAGGTAGCAATAAGAGACTGGAAAAGTTAAATGTACATTTAAAGAACAGCTGGAGGACCAATTTGCAACTTATTAGGTCAATTGGGAACATGACTGGGTATAAAAAGAGCCTCTCAGAGTGGCAGTGTCTCTCAGAAGTCAAGATGGGCGGAGGATCACCAATTCTCCCAATGCTGCGGCGAAAAATAGTTTGGCAATATCAGAAAGGAGTTTTTCAGAGAAAAATTGCAAAGAGTTTGAAGTTATCATCATCTACAGTGCCTAATATCATCCAAAGATTCAGAGAATCTGGAACAATCTCTGTGGGTAAGGGTCAAGGCCGGAAAACCATACTGGATGCCTTCGGGCCCTTAGACAGCACTGCATCACATACAGGAATGCTACTGTAATGGAAATCACAACATGGGCTCAGGAATACTTCCAGAAAACATTGTCGGTGAACACAATCCACCTTTGCTGACTAAAAATCTATAGATAAAAAAAAACATAACTAAAGGACAAGGACAACCCAAGTTGTTTTCAGAGCTCAGTTCAGAAGCCTGCATCTCTGATGGTATGGGGTTGCATGAGTGCGTGTGGCATGGGCAGCTTACACATCTGGAAAGGCACCATCAATGCTGAAAAGTACATCCAAGTTCTAGAACAACATATGCAGATGTCGTCTCTTTCAGGGAAGACCTTGCAAATTAACTTAAATCAACTTAGTTTTCCCTTAAAATGAAAAATTTTCTCAGTCTAAACAGTTGATATGTCATCTGTTGTATTCTGTTATTATTCATAATTTGTACAGTGTCCCAACTTTTTTGGAATCAGGTTTGTATATATGGAAATATAATATATAAATACTTTTGATAGCAGATAATCTACTCACTCTCATGTCACTCAAAACTAATTACAAAGTTGCTAAAACCATATTTTTTAAACCATTATATGGTCACATCTTATCTTGCCTAGGCCACAAGCGAAGACTGCCACTGGAGCCCACTTAAAACAAATGACACCCATGACTACAAGTCAGAACTGTTTCCTTGAAGCTAAACAGCAAGTGCTTTTTGGGGGTGGGGGTTGGGGCCAATCCAGAGATATAGAGAAACAAAGCCCAGTCCAGACGGAAGTATTCAATTTATTCAGGTCTCAGTACAGCTGTTGCCAAAATAGCTTAGTGATTAAGTGACCAAAGGCTTAAAAGGAGAAAATCTTCCAGAGCAGCCAGACCTGGTGGTTACAGTCAACAGACGGCTGGATGGAACAAGTAATATAAACATTCAAGAGGTCATTAGTAATAAACCTGTGAGCATTGTTCATTTCAGTCAGCACAGTGTTGATGTTTCACTCTGAATCCACTTTCAGCCCGATGGTACCTTTCAGCAACGATGTCTTATTTATAGTTAAATAAATAAATACATACATAAATAAACCAAATATATCAACATCTGAAGTGGATCAAAAAAGTTAATCAAAGTTGTCCTAAAACAAGAATAGGTTTTGGTTTTGGGTTTCAGGACCATGATGAAAGGTTTTGATCCACATCAAATGTTGACTAGTGTTAACAATACAGACTAGGGTCACACACACACACACACACACACACACACACACACGTGTGTGTGTGTGTGACCCTGGACCACAAAACCAGTCATAAGGGTTATGTTTTAAAACAAGCTGCCCATTGCTGTATGGTTTGTTAGGTGTTAGGATAGGACAATATTTGTCTGAGATTAAAAAAAAAAAAAAAAAAAGTTGAATCTAATGGATCAAAAAAAAAAAAAAAACATGTACAAAATAGCCTTTAAAGTTGTCCAAATGAAGTCCTTAGCAACACATATTACTGGTTAAACATTAAGTGTTGATATATTTACAGTAGGAAAATTACAAAATATCTTAATGAAACATGATCTTTACTTAATATTCTTATAATTTTTTGTCATAAAAGAAAAATCAACAATTTTGACCCATACAATGTATTGTGTGACTTATGACTGGTTTTGTGGACTAGGGTCACATACATATGCAGTATTTTCAGTTTTTCATATTCTTTATATTAAAATTTCTATAATAGTATCTATTTGTCACAGTAAAAATATGTCTGACATACAAAATAAGCTTATTATGCTACTTGTAAAAGCTTCAGTTAGACCTATTCGAGAACGGTTTTAAAACATAAAATATGTAAAGACTGTTGATAGACAAAGCAAGGGAAAAAAGTTATAGCTATTTTTAGAAAATAATTTATTTCATCCTTTTGTGGATCCTTTAATGAGCTATTTAGAGGTCAATAAAGTCAATACACACACAATACACATTTAAGCTTTGAAATCAGATAGGGCTGTTGGGCCCAACTACACAGAGAACGCTTAACTGCTGGAAATGAAAAGACTTGAAACTTTACACTTGTGATCAAAAAAGATAGGGTGGAGGTCTGTTTACAGATGGTCTCAGTGGAAACTTAAGCAGAATAAAGAGCATCCCTAAATACACACAGCAAAAAGCATTAAAGAATTTGAAAGAATCAAATGACTCAACTTTGGAGTTTATATTATAAATGCAGTTTGTTCGTTTTTTTTCCCACACAAAGCCACTTAAGACATCTGAAAAACCCAAAACAGGAGCGCAAAGCCATTCGATGTTCCATTAAGCGCTCTGACTAACTTGTTTATCTGAGAGAGCGCTCACAGCTGAGGAATTCAGACTTTCACAATCTTTCAAAAACACTGCGGATGATCCAGAGTGAGGCTTAAAAAAGGAAATAACCTGCTGACTGCTGTCTTTCTGTCTCTCTTTAAAACACACGTGATGGTTTCATAAAAAAAAAAAAAAAACTGCAACGGAGTGACACAATCTTCCAGACAAGGCCTTTTAGCAGTAGGCTAATAAACAGAAATGAGCTGGTTTCTGATTCTCTTTTAGTCCAAGTTGCTTAATACTCTAAGCGCCGGCTTCTCTGTGATGTATAATTGGTATGCTGACGGGAGAGTATTTTGGTTTTGGTGAGAAGTAACATTAGAATCTCCCAAAACCACTCTGTATCTATTGTTAGTAATTAATTCAGGAGTTTCTTTAATTTCATCATATACTAATCTTGACTGTAGCACCCTTTTCAACCTAGGCTTGCTAGCAAAACAGGTTTCTACCTACATTTTTTTAAAACTCTTTCACAGAAATGTATAATTAAAGACTTATATTTGCATGTTTTCTTGAAAAATATGTTATGACTTCAACTAAAACAAATTAACACAGTTTGTGTTAAATAGCTAACTGCATATGAATGGCTTTTCTGATGCAGTAAACTTGCTTTATAGCTCACCTGATACACTGTGAAACATGAGTCTAGATAAAACAGCATAAATAATCCGAGAAACAGGCTTAAATGGCATTGATGCATCATCAAATGCACTTTTGTTAACATTATCAGCTATTTAGAGGTAAAGTTTACTGACGGTGGTACATTATCTTAAAACGCGCTAAGCATTATAGCCACTCACAGGACATTTTGTTTCTGAACTGTCATGATACAACAAACAATGTGATGAAACATTGCCCAAATGTACTTAGTTTTGGATAAAACTGAATGTGCTTTTAGTGCCACTCACTGAACATTTCATTTTCCAAACTGTTGCAATACATACAACAACCAACACAATAAATGTTTCCAAATTCATGTTCGTCTGTTTTGGATAGAGCTCAACTTGCTTTTAGCACCGCTCACTAGAGATTTCAAATTAAAATTGCTGTAATGGGTTTGAGAAACAACATCAGGTCACTCCACGGGCATATTTTTTTAAAGTACCTGGGCTGATCTTCTCTGTAGTTTCAATGGAATCAAAATGTTAAAATTGTTCAGCAGCCTATATAAGATAATATTTGTGTCTGCTCTTACCTTCCGAAAGAGTTACAAGTTCAAATAGTCTCTTTTAAGTGTTTCTGTTATGTTAATGGCATTGCTACTAACAAGATTAGCCAGTTAGTTGCGGAAGTGGTGTAGCACGTCCTCTACAGAGACATCTGGGAGCTTATAGCATAACCCACTCAATCAGGCAGCTAATCCAATTAGACTTTGATGTGCAGGTCTGCCCCTTTTCGTGAACTAGGCTAATTCAAAGACGTATGTCTGTGGTTGAGTGTATTTGTGTCTGCGTGTGAGAAAAACTGATGCAGAGCCACTATGAATAGGTCAGCATGCCTTTCATCAAAACCAACTTAGATATAAAGAGAACAAATGTGCCCTTCTTGCCCAAAGGCTGTCATCAGCTGGTGGAAACTGGAGGGAGGATATTCATGACTTCCTGATCACTTTGGACCAGTGCTTCCATGGCGATACACCACCATTAGTGTCCATCAAGATGAGACAGAGCCTTTGTGAGGACATTGCCTGTTCCCATGGTAACAATATGCCTCAATCCAGAATGTGTGACATCTGTGTAGACACAGACAGGAAGGAGATTTCTTAGAAGTAGAGTCATATTAATCCTAGCAATTCCCTCTCTGTCAATACGCAGAGGAGCTGTGCTACACTTTTAACTTTCAGTTGGTGATATTAAAATGTTGTTACTCAGCTATGGCTGTTAAACCAAAGGATTACATTTTAAGAAACCCCCTGAATATCCATCCATCTATTTAGCGCATCTGGTGGCTCGAGGTACAAGGTAAACGATAAATGCACCGTGCAGCAAAAACGTTTCCATTTTAAGGAGTGGTTGGTCTCCCACTCAGGCCTCTGAGGGTGGAACAGCCCAGGAAACCTCTTTCCACCCACACACACACACACAGGCATGAAACCTCTGACTCAACTTGAAACCATGAGTGCTGTGGAGGCATCCTGCTGACTGCCTGGTGCACCCAGCCTCAGATTACAGGGTTTGTCACTGCAACCTTCTTAGTGTAGGTCATCTGTAAGATAAACATTGCAGTGTACTAACCAGTACACCAGCAATATTACAGACTGAAATCGAATAACACAAAACGCAGCTGCAAAACTTAAGATTAGCTCACTGAACATACCTCAGAGGAAATTAACCTCAAGGAGATTTATAAAAATGTTTCATGTCATTTAACATCTTGAATAAAACAGACCTAAAATAAGACAATTGCTGATCAACGGTAATTGGTAAAATGTATATGCACACCATAAACATTGAGAGAATTTAATGAAAAATGTTTGAGTTCATATTGAAATGTTTGACTTTTGGTGTCTCTGCAAACTTGAACACAGTTTGAGGCACTGTTCAGATCCCCAAAGGAGACCTGAGAAGAGAAACATGTAAACTCCATGTAATATTGTTTCTGTTTAGGAGAAACGACACATCTATTTTCTGTGGTTTCATATTTCGTATTTTGCTCTATATCTGTCATCTACCTGCATGTCTCCCTGACAGGCATTTGATGTGCAACACCAACACTGGTATTGAGTCATACACAGGGGTGGGGCATTAATCTTCACAACGGAAAAAAGAACAAACTTAAAGTATATATAGCAACACGTATAACACCGTTTCCCTCGCATTAATGTACATTCACACGATTTTCTACATTAATTTGTTTATTTCCTGTGTTATTTTCCATCTCCGTTGAAATTCAATAGGAGGCTATATTGATAGCAGTCTGTGCACGACATTTTCGCTGCTTTTTTGAAAAAAGTTGTCGTGGTCAGTTTAGCGGTGTTTACTGCGTAAAATTGGCTAAACATTTTCCATTAAACGCCACGGTTAGTGTTTGCAATCCACCCCTTGCAAACTTCAACATTTGTGCGTACTACTATTGCGAAGCTCTATACTAGATGTCGTCAGACCCGAGGGGCGGAGCCAAGATGTCGCAATCTTACTAAGAACAGCATCATCGAGTCAGGCTGGTGTAACACACGGAGCATATTAGACGTGCCCAGCCGAAGTGAGATTACAGTCAGACGGTCAGGCTGAGGGTCCACGTCTGATTTGTGATCACATTACTAAAAGGACCTTTAATTTCGGCAGCAACAAAAGACCAACTAAAGGACTACTTTTTCATTTCTGTGCTGTCACCATTTAGGTCGCGTCCTCTAGTTAAACTTTCTTTGGACAATTTATTGTGTGTAGTATCACTGAACTTAGAGTTAAGTGCATCCAACAACGTTTTATCAAGTTTCATTTGTCCGGTACTCGCCGTGAAAGATCTAAAACTATATCCGACCTCCAAAGGACGTTATTACGTATATACAAACAGTGAGAATCAAGATCCAAGGAAATATTATCCATGCAGGACGCGTTCATTTAGCGGGAATAAGGAACAAAGACATTCGTGCCAACAACTGAAGATCTCTTGGTGTTGCCGCCAGACTCACAAGTATCAATTTGCTCAGTCTCCAGGACAAAGAAAAGGACAGAATACGGATTGGAAAACTCTAAACGTGCAAGAATAACTGCAAAACACTTTGAAGCCGGGGATACTTTTCAGATCACCTACTGTATAAGGCACGCGCCTCCTTTCAAACTGACTCATATTTATTCTGCATTCACTGGAGACGACATTTTCATTTATATTCTGAGACCTAACTACAGCTGACCGTTTCCCAGAGTTCATTTCATAATATTTGAATTTTCTCCCGGTGGAAATGTTCTCTGACAAGTAGACACAACTAAGTGCGCCTGTAGTTTTCATTGTTCTGTTTTGGAGAGGAGCGGGTCCTTTGTCTGAGCAGCGAGGTGAGTCCTGCAAACCTTTACGCGTCACATTAACCTCTAGAATCACTATTTAGTACAACAAACCCAAAATCCCTTAGATTAGTTCAGTTATTGATCAACTTTTCCATTGAAACGATTATTGAGAAACACTTTGGTTAAACTTTACATGGAAAGTGATGCGGCGCATGTTGTTGTTTGAACCTTGTCAACTTGGATGTCACATCATAACCCTTGAGCATTTTGAACATATTACTTAAATCGTTTATTCAGCCGGGAACTTGGTGTAGTAGTTTACGTTTGTGATAAAATCCGCTCGCTCCGGGGGATTTAGGTTCGAGTCCGACGTGACCTGGGTCAAGTTCCGAAACCTCAC
This sequence comes from Carassius gibelio, assembly GCF_023724105.1. Taxonomy (NCBI): domain Eukaryota; kingdom Metazoa; phylum Chordata; class Actinopteri; order Cypriniformes; family Cyprinidae; genus Carassius; species Carassius gibelio. The sequence goes on from NC_068406.1 coordinate 17,077,660, forward strand.
ACGTACAAATGTTTCAAAATAGTATTTTAAAGGAAAAACGCTAACATTTTTAATAGCTAAAAAGTTAATTTCAAATACCGAAGTGGAAGAAACTAGGCTACGTCATTGTATGACGTATGCTTGAATGTGTAATAACTTAGAAACTGCATGACTCACAGTCGCCGAACAACATTTCTTAAAGAACTTGAGTCAGTATGATCGAGCACTCCTGCTCATCACATAGTCATTTAACAGTTTTAAATCATGTCCTTTCATTACACAATGTCAACGAACCTCCCATTCTTATTAAGTTAGTTGGTGTGAGATATTATACCGCGGTTACTGAGTGTTGAAGTGTGGCGCAATAATCAAATGCACTCATTTTTATCAACTTTCCTTTTCACCTTTGTGCATAGACTCTTCATTCTTAATCAAATCACCCTTAATGGTACGTTAAGTCATGGTGTCACAAGGTCATGAACTTACCTTTTCTTGTTTTTGTCACAGATGAGTATGAATCTGTCAACCCCTACACCTCCACTGCGACTGAAGCGAGTAGACTTTGAGGACTCTCACAACACCGATACTTTCAAATGCAAGCGCCGCAGACTCAGCCAGCCTCCATCCCCGGGTCTCGCGCCCTGTCTTCGCCCCCTGTCCCAGAGCCCTGAGCAGCCGGGGCCAGAGAAGCACCACGTCTCACGTATTGGGCCCTACATCCTGCTGGAGGCCACAGAAGGAGCTCAGACGTTCCGAGCGGTTCATCAGGTCACCGAGCAGGAGTACACATGCAAGGTGAGCATAGATGCTTCATTATAATGGATTTAAAATAGTTTCTGTTAATGTAAGTTGATGTAATAAGGGATCTATAATCATCTTGTTTTGGTATGTTGCCACCAGGTGTTTTCCATTAAAAAGTATCACGAGTTCATCGCACCCTACACACGTCTGCTTCCACACAGCAACATCTGCAAGATCTCAGAGATGGTGCTCGGGGAGGCCAACGTGTACATATTCTTCGAGCGTAACTATGGAGACATGCACTCATACGTGCGCACCTGCAAGAGGCTGCAGGAGGATGAGGCAGTTCGCCTGTTTGGCCAGATGGCAGCCGCGGTCGCGCACTGTCATGAGAACGGCGTCATTTTAAGAGACCTTAAACTGCGCAAGTTCGTGTTCACTGATCCACAGAGGTAAGTAACTTAGGATTTAATTCTTTAATTACTAGCCAACTGAGTCAAATCTGCTATTTGTAGAAGGGGTGCATAATATTAAACACCAGCAAATATCAAAATATATTTTGCACAGTATTGATCTTAATTGCACATGCTTATTTACCATATTTTTCTTTTAAATCATTATTAATTTGAAATCTTAAAATTAATATATATTTTTTTTTATTGTTGCAATGCTAAATTTAATTGTAGTATTTAAAATGACTATTGGTTATTTACATATGAAAAATAATAATTGGCTTATTGGTATTGGACATAATTTTTATAATGTTATTGTCATTGTTTAGGTATAACAAGATTACTCCGTAAAGGTGTTGTTAAAAAAAAAAAAAGTATAAAAAAAAAGTATAAAAAATATATTATAGTTAACTACTATATTAATGTATAAATAAATTAAAGATTAATATAAAATAAATACTTTTGTTTTTGTTTTTGTTAAAACAGCAATTTAAAAATAAAATCATGCATTTTTAAGTGTATAAAATATTAGATCCACACTAATTACAACCTGCAGGATTTGCATAGGCGTTACCTTGTATTGCTCATTCAGCAAATATTTTCTTATATTTTTAACGCAGGACGTAGTTATCAGGTGACTGATAGATGCTCTTTTGTTTCCTCAGAACAAAGCTGGTCTTGCAAAACCTGGAGGACTCCTGTCTTCTTAACGGGAATGACGATTCGCTGACGGACAAACATGGCTGCCCGGCCTACGTCGGCCCAGAGATCTTAAACTCACGGCACTCGTACTCAGGGAAGGCTGCCGACGTATGGAGCCTTGGCGTGGTTCTCTACACCATGCTAGTAGGACGTTATCCATTTCAGGACGTAGAACCCACAGCACTGTTCAGCAAAATTCGCAGGGGTGCGTTCACCATACCAGAGACTCTTTCACCCAGGGCTAAGTCACTGGTGTGTTGCATGTTGAGGAAGACTCCCTCAGAGAGGCTTGAGGCTGGAGATGTACTCTTCCACCCGTGGCTCCACTGTAATAACAACGTATCCCTCAACCAGCACTCCAGCACCAGACACTCGAGAGATCAGTTGGTGCCTGATTTTGAACCAAATGAGAATGAAGATTGTTAATGAGCTGCTTCATTCGGTTTACCCACAATCAGGGGGATTGGACTCTATGGAGGAAGAGAGATTGCCTCGCAAGGTATGCTGAGGTGTTCGTGATGGGCCAGAGACTGACCTTGTAGTCTTTACAGACCGAAGTAACGTTTTTTTACCTCTGAAAATATCCATTTGTGATCTCTCCAAGAAAATGACACCGGAGGACAAAAAAATGCTGCTTTCCTAGCAGACGTTCCACCTTGGTTCCTGAAAGAAAGTCATGAGGCTCGTGCACACTATTTTAACATCAGTATTGTCTAATCAGTGCATGGATTTCCCATTGTACAACCATGTTGTGTAAATTAAAGTACCTCTAACTTAATTCCTGGTATACTTGATGCACACTTTGTGCCTTTATGTACTGTTTACATATTTTTGCAGTGGAAAACACAGACTATTTAAAGTGCCTTTTTTTTCCAGAAAAACAGCCAATGTTGTTGGACTTGTTGAAGTACCAAAGATTTGAGTTTTTCCTCCCACAGTCTGAGCGTGTGTAACTGCAACGGGTCAGCACGAGTGCACAGAATTCAAAAGGGTTCTAAGTTTTCTGCGAGTCTCTTTTGTAAATGTCTTTCCATCTGTTAATCTATGTATGTGTGCTGTAGAGCAGGTTTAACCCTGAAGGGATGTAGGGCAAATCATGTGCCACAGGAATCATCCACATGATTTAGAGATGTGCCCGTTGAGCGAAACAAAGGCTTTACATGCGTTATCGTTTGTGATGCCTGCATGCAATGCTTTCACCCCTTTTTCGTTAAAGTACCTGTCATTTTGTAGATATCTTTTTTGTTACTAGCGAGAAGTGGACACTACATTCATTGTTGTTTCAAAGGTTGACGTACCTACAAATAAGTATTTTGTTGTTGCCAGTACAAATAAAATGAAAAAAATCAAATAAAATCAAGACTGCATTGCTGCTTATTAATGATTCATTATGAGATTTGGCCCGATTAACGATACACAATCAGTACAAAAAAGCAGTATTTTTATTTTTATCTCAGCAAGGCTGTGTAATAAGAAAGTGTTTTTTTTCTTAACAATCACAATCAGTGCACATTAAATCAGTAAATATTTATTTGACATAGCATTTTAAAAATAACAAAAGTGTTCTTTAAAAGAATACTCAAAAATGTGTTAAGCTCCCAAGAAGGAAATGTTTATGTATCATTAATGCATAAATCTGCATCCAATGAGGCTCATCCTTGATTGTTTTTAGGAATATTACTCAAAACATTTATAGTAATAAGCTATGAAGTTAAGAGCAAAAGTGATCTTACATCTTTCTGCTCGTATCCTGTTCTTATACTGGTGCAACACTGTGATACATCAAAGTGCTCACAATTACAAACATAGTCAAATCTAAAACAGAAAAGGAATTTGGTAAGATTGCAACTTCACCACATATGGCCAGATCCTCAAGAGGCCCTCCAACACATAACAGCAGACATTATGAGCTATAGCGCTCATCACGACTAAGTGTTATTTATTCAAGCCACAGAAGAAAGATTAAGCAACAGCACTGAATCTGATCAGACAAAGTGGTTCACTATCAAGCTATATGTCAAACGGGATGTAATAAAGTTAAGAAACAGCCATTGACACCCACTCAAAGTTTATAGACAATCAATATTATCCACAGAACCATGTTAGATCTACAGCTATAAACACATCAGCAAACAATATCAAGAGTCAAAAGACAACGCAAAATAAGTCTTTGTGGAAGAAAGCAGAACTGCAATGTTTACTTCATGTTATACACCTCACATATGTTACAAAATCCAAGCAAAACCTTAGAGCTTTAGAAAAACTCAACTTTACATACCCATCATGGTTTTCCTTTCACATATTTATTTGCTTTGGGGGCGCAACTAAAAAAGTTGATCCAAAGGTCAAGACACCAATAAATCTACTGGGCGATGTTTACGCTAATATCTGTTTAAATTTAATATTGTCTCTTGAGGCTAGAAAGTTGAAGGAAAATATATTAAATCCAAATCCAAAACAAAATGACACTCATCCATTAACTTATACTGTGATTAATAGAGACAAAAATCAGGGGAATGTTGCTATAACAAAAAAAAAAACATTGAATTATAAGCATGTATTGGTCTCACAAACATGGAAACTTGAAAAAACATTTAAATGTGAACTATGACTTACAATCTTTTAATTTCATTTAATGCTCAAAATGCTTTAAAACTTAAAACATTAAAGGATGATCAGAGGCAGAAGACAAGGATGCCACCTAGTGGAAATACTGAAGTAAAGTACTTGGAGTCATAAAAACTAGTGGAAATAATGAACACGAATAAATGAATGAGGTTTGAGTATCAAAAAATAAAAATACCTGGAGAGGGAGAAAACAGCCAGGGAGAATAAAACTTATATACACGCACTCAGATACAAATAACATGACCTCTTTGGAAGTGTAAAATGGCAAGTATCATAACACATATCACACATGTTCATTCAGAGGAACATTAAGAGAATGCAACGGAAAGTACACAGAAAAGTAAAGAAAAATGCTAAAGTGCAATGAATAGCACTCTCTGGATTACCACATCTCTCTATTCTTCAGAAATGACCAACGATATATAAAATTGAAACAGAAGCAGAAAAGAATAACAGGCGATTAAAACTCAGGCAAGATATGCTGGCTTCAGATGATAAGGAGGAGGGCTTCATCAGGCACACAGTGCACCGTACCTGTGGAAAGACCCATCAATCCATCATTGACCTTAATGACACAAGCTGCTGTTTGTCAGTCTGGTAATAACAGAGTAATTTTCTTTAGTTACACTACAATGTTACTTTTGGCTGTTGGCTTTCCATTAGCAAATACACTGGAACCACATGGTTTATTTGCAGTCATTTTATCTGCAGTCATAACGCAACAGCCGTGGGCGTTCATGATGCAGTACTTCCTAGAGAAGTGATAATAAATAATAACGGTGCAGTTCGCATAGTTCCTCACCTCTCTTCATCCATGTTGCCCTCTTCCTCTTCCTCATAGCTGCCCTCATCTAACTCCAGATCCAGTTCAGTGCCGATGCCAGAGTCACGTGGAGCCATGAAAAGACTAAAGGATCACAAAGATTCAGAGCTCAATTTGGTGCTAAATACACTTTTCTTATTATTAGCTATGTTAAAAAACAGTTGTGCTACTCTATTTTTGTGGAAGGATTCTTTATTAAAGTTTAAAAGGACAGCATTTATTTATGTAGTTAAAAATCTTTTGTACGTTATAAAAGTATTCGCTGCCACTTTTGATCAATTTAATGCATCCATGCGGAATAAATGTATTCTTCCACCCCCACATAACATAATACACAATGTGTAATAAAATCAAAGTTTGACTCCTAACCCTAGGGTTGTGGGTTTGAATCTCGGGCCGGCAATACCACGACTTAGGTGCCCTTGAGCAAAGGAATTGAACCCCGAACTGCTCCCTGGGCGCCGCAGGAAAAATGGCTGCCCACTGCTCTGGGTGTGTGTTCACAGTGTGTGTGTGTGTGTGAGTTCACTGCTCTGTGTGTGTGTACTTTGGATGGGTTAAATGCAGAGCACGAATTCTGAGTATGGGTCACCTAACTTGGCTGAATGTCACTTCACTACCTGACATAAAGATTCTCACCTGACAGAACGGCATGTGAAGAACACGATCCTCTTCAGTCTTTTGTTATAAAAGAAGTAGTTGAAGGACCATAGGTTGCCTTCTTCCCCATAAGGGTCGGAATCTAGATCTGGGTTGTAGCTGTAACAGAATGCAATCAGAGCTTGCTTAATAATTCAAACAAACACTATTCAAAAGCTTCATCAAATTTAAGGCAAGCCTGAATGAACACTTATTTTAAAAGCAGAATATCTACCTGTATATGTCACATTCAGCAAGGCTGATCTCCTTGTCTAGAGCCTCCCATAACTGAGGCTGTAGGTGACTGTACACCTCACCCGCAGCAGCAGACAAACTGCTGTTCACTGCATTAAACACCTGCGGGTAACATGAATTATGTTTTACAATAGTTTTATAATGTCCCATTCTATATAAGAATGAGTGCATGTATTGTTTCAGAAATTGTAACCATTTAACATCAAATTTACCCAATTAACACTAGGCTCTTTGCTGAAATCGTGGCCTTTGGTGCGACTGAAGTCGTAGTCTGGCCGGAAGGATTCATTGAGAGTGGCGATCAGGTAAAAAAGCGTCTTTCTGCTGCACTTGTCCGAAAGAGGACCCTCCCCATCATCCAAACTCTGGCTCAGTCTTAAAGTAGAACGTATTTCAGTTAATGCGCAATGACTTTGTGGAAGACATGTATTGTATTGTGTGTAAGTGAGGGGGCTTACTTGTTGGGGCTGATTCCTGAGCTCTGCGGAGGAGACAGAGCCTCCAGCACATGCGGCTGCCCCTCCTGACAAAACTGCTTAAACATCTGCTTGTCATCACCTGCCATCTTACAGGAGTAGCTCTCGATACTGTCAGTAGAAAATAAATGCTTCAAATAACACTCTTGACACCAGAACAGTGTGAATAACATGTGTGTTACACAGTTTGTCTCTGTGTTGAGTGTTCAGATATGTAAATGTTGTTTATAAAACCAAGTATTGAACACTTACCGTCCAATTATCTTACAGTCTCCCGTTTCAATAGTGAGGAGACTGTTTATGGCCTCAAAACCGGAGTTTTCCAGGAGCTTCATGGTGTATTCAACTTTTTTATATATACTGATAGAATTGCAATGACGTTTTAGAGCCACTAGGTGTCAATTTCTTTGCTAAACAACCATCGGCCTGTTATTCCGCCGTTACACCAAACCAAAACAATGTTTAGCACGTTAGTTTGGAGAATATACGGCTCAAACAGAAATATAGCAATAATAAACAAAATGCCAATACTGGGTTGTAATCAAATAACCACTAACCTCGACGTCCCCTACAGAAGCACCTTTAAAAACAAACGGCTCTCTATTACATTCAAATGTTAAAAAACAAAAATAAAATAAAAAATAAGTCACCCTTGCAGATTCTTACGACCGCGTAAATAATCTTCTCCGGTTGCTTAATGCACTTCTATGTCTAATAAATATCTCTTCCTTTTTACTGTGAAATTTCCAATACCTGCCATTAAACAAGCTAAAATTTAGAGGGAAATTATGCATCCCAGCTACTGAATCAGAACTTGAGGAGAATTCCAAGGCTTATAAAAGCCTTAATCCTCGGTTTATAGTTGTCTATTTGTGTGGAGGAATGACAACAGCAGAGGACGAGCGTTTGTGTTGCAGTTTTCGGTCGCAGTAATTCGCAGTTGTCTTTTTCCTGTGTTCTTTTCGGTCATGATGTCATAGTGGTACAAGTGTTCCATGTTTACCGCCACCTGCTGGCTCGGGGTTCAATTGCGCTTCTGTTTTCCCCCCAATCATAACAAAGAAATGTATGATTCTTTTTGTCTGATGTATGACATCAGTGATAAAGTATCAAAATCGTGGCAAAACAAATTCATTGAATTCAAATTTTTTTTTACACAAGAGTATTCTTATATTGCAATTTAAATATTCTAAAGCTGTTGTTGTTTTTTATGGTTGTATGCATGTATAAAGGTCTAAGAAAAACATCTAGAGATTTACATCCTGCCCACTTAAGAATTGTAAAGGTTGTTTCATCAATTATTATTTTATTTTTTTTTGCATCCGCACCAATTGCCCCTACTTAAGGATGGCCCTGGGTTGGGTACAAAAAGGCAATTAAAACTAAGGTTGCATCACAAACACCCGAAATATAACTAAAACAAGTATTTAAGAACTTGTTACCACAAGCTTTTACATAACATAATGCTTGCTTGATAAACCCTGTTAAAAACTGAAAAACTATTTTCTCAAAGGCATTTTATTTACAAAGGTGGTTTTGAAGAGTCGCAACTCAACTGAAGACAGACGCAGCAGTAAAGATAAGATTTTTTACATCCCAGTCCCTTAATGCATGATGTCACTCAATTAAAGTGAATAAAAAGAAGAGAAGACATGGATGGCCATGACATTTCCAAAGAAAACAAAACATACAGGGTAAGCAAGTATTTTCCCTGAGAACACTGCTTCATATTTACATTTTTGATGCAGAAAGGTGAGCAATGAGTCATAGCCTATGACCTTCAACTATCTGTCAGATCATTAAACAGTAGGACCATAAAATGTTTTGCCTAAACTAGATCAAAGGTTAACAAAATGACCTGTTAAAACAACGTTGATAATGATGTCCAAAGAACATTTAAAGGATCAGAGACACGTGACTCAAAAAGACTAAGAAAAGTGTGGCCTTGATGTGCCTCTCTAATAAAAAGCTAATTTTCAGTATACACAGTACACAAACTGAAATCTTCCTGTCTTTAATACACGTGTGATAGTGCTATAACAACTTCCAACACAATCTTTATACCTGAGGCTGTCTTACAATGGCTTAATACCTCCAACAGCTAAATAAGATTTGTTCCTCTTTTTTTTTTTTTTTAAGGACAGCTTTAGGAAGTCCACTAAAAGAAAACAAGAGGTCAAGACCTGTACAGCACAACGGGTGTTTCTCAAGCACTATGTGATAAAGAAATCAGACTTATATTGACAAGGAAAAAACTAAAAGAAACATTAAAACAGATCTATTAGAGCTTGAAAATAAAGTCTTAATTTAAAATGCTGTGGATCAAATGGTGTCACAGTCCTTTCAAATTCATAGTGGCAGTGTTTTTGTAAGAAAACGGATGACATCGCTCATGTCTAACTGTCAATCATTTCTGAGAGTTCTAATAGAAGGTCGTCCTCTCCCTTGCCCGAATCCAATTCCAAGTCATCCTCAAGACGATCATCAGTAAATTCATCCAACAGGTCTTCAAAGTCATCCACTGATGAACTGGTAACAACAGAATTACGACCAGTAGTGGTGCTGGACCGCCGAGAGCGCATGCTGGGTGTTTTGATCACAGGGCTACAAGAGACAAAAACAAAAATACATTTTTCTTATATATGTGTGTGTGTGTGTGTACAGTACACTTTCATTATGGATCTTTTGGTTCAGTACGCACGTGTACTGAATGAGGAGTTCATTTTTTTCAGGAAATTCAGACAATAAATGCTGTTTTGGTGCTCTTTGACATGGATCACTGTATTGATTTGATGGTTTATTTAAAAGGGGACAGTGCAATTTCATAAAACACATTAACAAACATGGTTAAAAAAGCCAGAATTAGCCAAAAGGCTATTTTTCGTCTGTAGTCCCCTAGCCAAGATGTAAAAAAAAAAAAAAAAAAAAAGCATTAAAATACATTTACAAGTCTATGGCAAATTGACTACAATATAAATGACACTGTAAAATAACTTAAGGTACACTGTACCAGTTACAATAATAAGAAAAAAAACATTTTCAAAAAGGCTTTAGTATATCAAATATATAATACAGCTCAATAGGCTCGGCTTTTAATGTTGGCAGACATAATTGTTAATGAGAAAAATTGTACAATTTTTTGTCAAGGCCTTGTAAGTGTTGAGCTGTCTAACCTCCTCGGGTATAAAATTCCATATATATATATATATATATATATATATATATATATATATATATATATATAATTGTAGAATGTAATATAATGATATAATATGTTTAATTGCCTCAGTTCTAACGGCAGCGAAGAGTGTGAGTGGGTGCGATCATCCCTTCCACTGTATTACTAGTTTTTAAATGCGAAACATATGAACATCTCACTCCTCACATAATCGCTCAATGTTTCAACTGCAGAAAGATGTCATTAAAACAGATTGTAAACAAAACGTCACTTAACATTTACTTCAGGCAACAGCCTGTCAACAGCTCGTTATTTGCTAGAAAAATTAAGTACAGAGAAGAGCATTTCACTAAATATTGGACTATATACACTCATTTTACTTTGACTGTTAGTGATGTCTTCATTAAATGCATGTTTAAATAAATCTGTTATGAAACAAGTTGATAGTACCTCTGTAAATTATTATATTTCAACAACAAATAGAAACTATGTAGGTTTTATATAATATATATTATATATTAAAGCTAAAAATAATTTTTTTTTGTTAATTGTAGCCTTAAAATAAAGGGCTCCCTACAGTTTAGCTGAAGTAGATTTTTATCCCTACGAAAATTTGCCATAATTTTTTTCTCCTACTGTAACGAGCTTTACAAAATATTTCTATAGCACATTTTGTTTTTTCTCTTGCTGTACCGAAACCATACTGAACCTTGACGTCAGAACCTAGGTACATACTGAACCGTCACACACAATTTATTATTTAAAAAAAGCATAATGTCTAAAATACATGAGAACAATTTCCATACCTTTGGGGGACCGCAACAATTTCAGGAGATGTAGTACTGGCAGGCTCAATGCAGTTCACAGGCACCATCTGAACATCCACGGTGTTGGAAGGCATCTGCTGAGCATTGGACTGCACATCTGGAGAGGTTGGGGACTCCATCTAAAAGGGTTTAAAAAATTTTTTAAAACTGTATTCTATATATATATATATATATATATATATATATATATATATATATATATATATATATATATATATATATATATATATTTTTTTTTTTATACAGTGATGCACCAGACTTGCCTAACACCTTTAATTAATGAATAAACTAACTCTTACCTTAAGATGCTTGTTGGGAATAACCAGCGAGGAAGGTGATTGACAGGCAGTGTTAAGAGGTTTGACTTCAGCAACAGCAGAGTGAACTCTTGCAGCTTTCCTCTTTTGGGTAGGCTGGGCTGCCGGCTTTATCACTGATGGCTTCACATTCACCTTGGGCTTCACTGAAATGCAGGCAAATGCAATGGAATTGAGTAGGCCATTTGGAAAAGTTATTCATTTCAATTTTATACATGCAGGTACACTTTATTACATAAATATCAGTACTACTGTAAGTATTACAGTCATGTAGAAAGCAATAAAAAAAAACGTTAAAGAGATATTAAATATGACCATAAATTAATGTTAAATTCATACCCTTGGTCTCTGTTTGAATAGTTCCCTCATTTAGCTGGACAGGTTTCACAGGAGAGGTTGAGGGCTTTGGTGTGTTTGATTGTGTCAGTGTGTTCCTCGATGGAGTCCTGTCTCCAGAGTGCTTGGGAGAGCTTTTCTGGGGTGCTTCTGAGGCAGCAGGGAGCGGAGAGCTCTTGTGTTTGAGGGCAATCCGCTGTCTCACAGTTGTTTGTGGTTGGCCAGATGGTTCAGAATCTGGCGGCGAGGCAGCGGGTGCAGACAGTCCTGCGTCTTTCTGGTTGGTGGAGGTGACTTGCTCCTCTTGCAGCTTGCGGAGTCTCTTCTCTCGCATGATCTCTTCAAACGTTTTTACTTTAACGGTCTCACTGGCGGGTTTACCTTTTCCATTCGCCTGCGAGTTGAACGGAGCAAACAATTATTTGAGAAACAATATGTATGCCTGCTGTTTTGTTTCATTTGTCTTACCTCTATTGCAGGTTCTGGTTTCTTCTCAGGTGCATCTGGTTTTGTCTGACCCACAGTGCACGCAGCTGCTGGAAAGAATTAACAGCTATGTGAACACACTTCTTTGGGCTTATGACAACCATTTCAAACTAGTAAAACATGAATGTGTCTGATTTACATGAGTTTTTATTAATGCGTAGAATGCGCCTCTTTGGAGGTGCACTTGACTCTGCTTCAGTTGAGGTTGGGGTCTTCTCATCTGTGGTCTCTTGAAGCTGTGCCTGCATCCGGGCTGCCTTTTCCCTGCGTATTTCCTCCAGCGTTTTTACTCGTACCTCCCCAGCTGCCACAGGAGCCTTGACCGCAGCTCCGGCAGTGGAAGGTCCTTCATTCCCCTCTGGGCTTCTGGCTGTTGTGCTCACTTCCTCTGCTTTTTTTTCCTGCATTTTTTTCTTTTCGTGAAGGATTTCAGAGGTCTTAACTTGAGGTCCGCCAGCGGGTTTGACAGTTTTCTTGGATGGGCTTAGCTCCTTCGCCGGCACTTCTTTTACAACACGCACAACTTTACTTGTTTTAAGATTTCTGGCTGCCTTCTCTTGCCGAATCTCCTCGAGGGTTTTTATACGGATATCTCCAGATGATTTTGGCTCGCTGTCAGTGGTAGTTGGGGCTGCAGTCAACCCAATTCTTTCACGCACTGGTTTCTGAGCTATAAAGAGACCAGGAAAATAGAAATTATGAAAAAGATACAAAAGACTGACCCAACTACAGCTGCCACAAACAAATCTTTCACCTTTCTGTGGTAGCACGTCTGTGGAGGATTCAACAATTCCACCCAGACGATCAGCAAGGCGTCGTTTTAAAGGTAGGTCTTCCTCCACAGGAGCATCTTTAAACGACAACATCATCTTTCAGTTTTTGTAAAAGGGGTCGCAGATATATAAATTTGAAGCAAATGGATTTCATAAGCTTACCTCTGGCCGAAAGTCTTTTCCCAAGTCTGTCTGCAATTTTTCTTTTTCCAATCTCATTAACAGAGGAATCTGCGACAGATTTTAAAATTATTTAATGGTTTGATACTGTAAAAAAAAATTTATTTTAAAACCTGATGGACCACCCACCAATGCTGGCATTGTTAACTTCCAGACGTGAGCGGGATTTAATGTTTTCCTTTTCGATAGCAGTTCCTTTGTTTTGGGCTGAGCCTTGCATGATGGACTGCCCTGCAAACAAACGAAAAGCGAATATTTAAATGATGCACCAGATGTCTTAACAACAAAACATGCCCAAATAAAACAGTGCTGAAGATTCATTTACCAGATTTCTTCAAACTTGCCATGAGTGCTTTCCTCAATCTGATCTCCTCTAATGTCTGGATACCGAAGTCCAGCGAATCATCTGCATGACAGATGAGGATTAAATAAAGCTCCTAATATATTAAAGAAAATATCAACAGAACATGGAAACAGTCTTTACTTTTACTTGGAATCATTTTTCTGGGGGACCCGCCAAGAGATTCATCTCCTTCTTCTGAGAATTGATCTGCAAGTATTGAAGTAAAAAGACAGTGAGTATTTCTAGATGAACTCTGCGGCCAGTAGCTCCAACCCTAATTAAACACACCTGAACCAGCTAATCAAGGACTAATTACAGGTTAGAATCAACTACTAACGAGATTGGACAGCCTGGTCAAGTTAAGTCACAAAAATGTGAGCTCACCGTCCTCATCATCATCATCAACAGGGTTGATGACCACTGGTGGATGGGTAGGGCTCGGGACATTCTCTTGGGTCTCCGTTCTAATGACCCCTCTCAACTGCGGGTTAGTGGGGTTTGCAGTGGGCGCAGGGACTTGGTTGACTTGGTCTTCAAGTGGGGTCTCTTCCTTCTCCTTTTGCACTGCTTGTCCTATTAAAAAAGTAAAGACAAAGGCCAGTTCATATTAGAAATTTATAAAGACCGGTATAGTTCAAACTACTGTAAAGACAACAAAATACCTTTGTCTGGGGCAAAATAATTCCCATTGATGATGCGCGGCTTCTCATGATGGAAAGCACAGTGAGGTTTCTGGCAGCCAGCCGGCTGCTTCTCCCAATAGCATGCGATTTCCTTGCGGTTTTTCTAGAAAGTAATAAGAAGGTGGATCATTATTAAGGTCCCATTTGAGAAACAATGCAAGAATCTTAACAGAAAGAGGTTTTGGAATCGGTCACAAACCTTTATTTCCATATGGCGAAACTTGCAGATGTCACGGAAGCACCTTTGCTCTTGCCACAGGGTGCAGACCGTCTCGCTACCCATGGCGGCCTCGCAATGGCGAAAAGGGCAGCTGTCACCCTTTAAAGGCAAATTGCAACACCAAAAATTAACTTTTAATCACGATCATCATCTTTTTTATGCATGTAAAAAAACCTTTGCATATTACATTTCATCATAATACTTTTCACATTAAATCTTTATTTAACAATGTAATATTTTATTTATTATACATACCTAAATATATGCATATATACAAATATATATATATGGGTACATAATGCACAGCATATGACTATTTACACTTTTTATTTTACCTTAGTACAGGTGGAATAGTAGAAGAAGTAGCAGTCATCTCCTTGCATGGTCATTCTGGCCTCTTCAGTGATGCTGGGATCTCGTCCTGGACTCCTGCGATAAGGTCTACGTGAATCTCCCTATTTAGAGTGTTACAAGCCTATTCATGCCCCTGTAGATCCTTTCACAGTTTTCACTTTCACATTCTGTCCTCAATGATGCAAAATGGTGGCCGATATTTACTTGAGAGAAAGAAGTTGCAAGAACTTAGTTCACCTGCAGTGGCTGAGATGTTCCCTGGTGATCTCAAGCACTTGAAGGGTCGCTCCGGACTGTATGGATCCTGAAGGAACACTGGACTGATGAGTAAAGACTGAACAGGGGGAGAGATGGGGCAACTTTTGCCTCTCTTAGAAACTTGTTCCCATCAGACTGCTGTGTTAAAATTGGCAGGTGGTGGAAAATGTCCGTTTCATTTTTTTTTTTTTTTTTCAATATTGTTGACAATTGAGCGGTGAGGGGGTTTGGGGGAGTTTTAAAAAAATTCCTCAAGCTAGATGTGGTCAAAAAAAGATAGACGAGGGCAAAAAAAGGGAACTGGATATCTTGGAGATGTTGGAAAGAAACAAAACGAAGGATTCTCTTCTACATTTGCTGAAGGCAGGTGGAAAATTTAAAGGGGGTAGACTGGAACTTTAAAAAAAAAATGCTCAATAAAGGACACCCAAAAATCAATGGTGAGATAAAAAAGCAGCAATCTTCAGGGAAGCTATTTCATTCTCCAAATCCAGTTATCCTCTGGAATGAAGGACAAGTTCTTGCATAACCTATATTTCAAAAAAAGAGACAAAAACACTCCCCATGTCCTGAACAATTGGTTATAGGAATAAGAACATGAACATAACATTTTATTACATGGGAATCTTAAAGCAAACTGAACATGTTTTGGATTTATATCACCTGTAACTGGACACAATAATACGTGATAACGCACACAAACAACTTCAGATTGGGAAGACATTTTTGTATTTGAACTCATTTTGGTTCTGGATATCGTTTTTTCGAGCATGATAAACCATCAAGTTTTAAAATTGGTATTATCTGAATGAACATTTCGCAGATTTTGAATCCGCACCTGTACATTCAGAGTCAAGTTTACAAAATCAGCGTCAGTAAATCTCAAATACTTTAACATATTTTTTTTTTTTCAAATGAAGAAAAAAAAGTAACTGATATTACACAATCGAACGTTACACACTCATAAATAAACCAAAAGGACTTTTATTTATTTATTTTTATATATATTATGTTTCCATTGAGTTTTTCCAAATTTCGATTACGATTAACGTTAGATACATTATAAATTATACTGACAGTTCAAAAGATAGTTTTATCCCCTTTTGTCTTGTTAGGCCTTTAGTGTCGTATTTGGTCTGACTCACTAAACTACGAAAGTTGTCAGATGAGAAACAGAGACAAACAACGTGTAAAGAACAAATAATTATTTCATATGTTCAAGCCTAAAAGCTGTTTACGTGAAAATAACACCGTGTTCTATGGCTTTCGAACAGCATGTTGCTAGCTTCGGGTAAGTTAGCATGTTGTTAACTTTAGCACGACTAACGTTACTGCACTTAAATAAAATAAATCAGCGATTAAATAAAAAGTTCAATCACAATTACCAGTTTAAACCGATTGGAATTAAGTATGTTCGGTTTGGTGCATGTAGACAGTCGTGGCCGACGCTCCTGGACTGGACTTTATCCCTTCTTGACTTCACAGGCGTAGAAAATGGCGCCCGGCTACCCAGACGGCAAAGTGCTGACGAACAGACTCGTTAAAGGGATAGTTCACCAAAAACTGTAGCAAAGAGTATTTGACTGTAGGTGTCGCTGTTCTAATCTAAACCATAGACATATTTATATGTTCTAAACCCCTACGACTTTCTTTATTCTTCAGAACCTGAATTCCTGTAAGTCAAGCCAGAGGAAAAATATAGGGTAGTATCTTTTTGTTTTAAAAGAGATCCAAACGACTTGTGCGCTACATTTCTTGTATTTAACAGTGGTTTATTTATTTTATAGCGACTTATTTAAAAGTATGACTTTTTTGTGTGTTGGGCAGAAGAAGTGTATGCAGATTTGAAAGAAAATAAGAGTTTATAAAAAATTATTATAAGAGTTTAGGAGTTAGGCTAAAATAAAGAAATTAAAAAGTAGTATCTGAGTAACCTAGTGAAAAGAACACAAATACACCATTTTGTATGTAGTATATGTTTAACTGATTCTCACTCGCACTGTATCTAGAACAATAGCCAGAAATCTAACATACACCATGTTGCTCACTTACTTTTTAATGTAGCTATTACTTTTAACTAGACACACAATGCAATTATTAATAATTATGGCAAAAAAACAAAAATAAAAATATAAGAATCTTCATATATTCCAGTAAATGGATGCAAACCTACATCTTGTGCTTCACATTACATGTGCAGAGTCAATTTCTCAAAACAGTTTCGTCAGTTTTAACATCTAACAAATGTTATTTAGCTGCTTATTTATGCTACACTGGTTGCTTGACTATTGACAAAATGGCTCAAAAATGAATTTTAAAGCAAAGGAATATGATTTCACATTAACAACCACAACTATTCACAAGTACACCACATGCAACCATACTGTATGTAGGCTACAACCTAGCTATCCTGTATTTTAGATTTAGAAAATTATGCTCAGCTGTTTTGCCATCTATATATATATATATATATATATATATATATATATATATATATATATATATATATGTATGTATATATCATTAAATCAACATGTTACCCATAAAATATGTTATGCCACTGAGTTAGAAAACTTGCACTCCCTAATGTAATAAAAATGATCATATGGGATGGACGTGCTGGCCCAGAATTATTTATAATGGCAGGGGTGCACCAGGTGATATTTGTCATCCCTCTAGTACAGCTATAAAATGAGTTGGAATCCATTCTGTGATAAAGTCCATCTGATCTGTTTGCACAGAACTGACTTTTCAATGCAGGAAGAGAGCTGAGAATGTCCACACATGTTGGCAGTGGTGAAAAGCCCTTTCCAAATGTTACAAAGGAGTTTGTAGTCATAGAACCATTCAATTCATCTTTTGCTCCTGTAACAAATCAATAATTATATATCAGAATCTGAAGATAAATAACCATTCTAAAAATCAAATCAATTAATGCAAATCTTACCAAGGATTAACCATTTCTTCAGGAGGTTGACTAAAGGGTAACTGCCTTGTCCACAGAAATATCCAGAAAAATCATCCAGGTCTAGAGCCCATACAAATGCACCCCCAAAGCCATGTTCCTGTAAGTATTTTATCTTAACAATAACAAGCAGAGCTGTTATTATATTCTGTCAATTTAAACGTGGAAGTAGTCTATGTAACAGAATGTACCTTAATTTCAAAGCTCCTCAGATTGTCAAAACCCACCCAATCACTGCCTTTAAAAGAAAAAGGAACTTTCTGGTCTTCTATCCATTGTACTGCCCCGCCATTTAGGAAGAGACATATCTTGAAAAAAAGAAAATATTTCTTAACTTAAAATAGACAAGCATTTGCAATTAATATTACAAATTTTGAACAAAGGTTTTTGTCTAGAAAATATATTTTCCTATGAGGTTTACTTCAAAGTAAGACCACAGGCCCATCTCTTGTGTATAAGGTCCAGGAGAAGCCAAGATATTGGCTGGGGCTCCAACTCCACTCTGAGAGGAGGTGAGGATGAAGGAACGTCCATACGTGGCAAAGCCCATCAACAACTTCTCAGGAGGAGCTCCCTGGAATCTCCAGTATTTTAGTGCAGAATCCTGTATGCAAGATGAAAATATGAAAACTACCCAGCAGCAAATTCAAGTTATTCATTGTCTTGAAGCCTGTGCTCATAATAAGAGTCAGTCTGCTTACGGTGTTTGAGTTGATATCCTCCTCGTCTTGGATGCCACTGTACAAAGGGCTGTGATGTCTTGCGAAGCCATCTTTAAATGTATGAAAATCAAATGTCTTGACACTAATAAAGTCCAGATACCTAAAAAAATGTTTTTTACATTTTTAAGCTTTTTGGGGCAATTTTTGTAATTGTCATAAGATATCATGGTGGCTGAATGACATGTTGCTCTTACTTAGAAATCTCTGGAATATTGTAGCTCCTTTCAATAACTTCTTTCTGTGCTGAAACGGTTGCTGTTAGTATCAGTCTGACGTATTTGTTTGACTGGCCTTCAGCTAGAAAGGACTCCAGAAGTTCCTTAAGTTTCACAAAACTCATTTAGTTGGTAATCATTTTTAATTATTTTAAGCATAAACCATAATAAACTTTCTGCTTAAACCAAGAAGAAGAAAAACATGTTTGAAAAATGAAATGAATGTAGAGAATCATTAAAGTCTGTTTCGATTAGAAAATTGGGAAAGTTTTGATGATGGTTCAGTTGATGAAACAACCACTTTTTTTTTTTTTTTTGCGTCGAGTTGGTTATACCTTCAAAAGAAATTCAAGTGTATTCAAATATTAATACATACGTGTCTAAAAGTATAAAAGAAGTTATAGGCCTACATTTGAGGAAAGGAGCACTTAAGAATAAAGTTATTAAGGTATTTAAACAAACAGAAAGAGAATAAAAAATTATATTGAAGGAAGCAAAACAAGCTCATAGACATTATAAAAACAATGACTTGATTTTTTCCCTCAAATAAATCTATTGTAACTGATTTTGTTTTGGGAATTAACTAGTATTATTATTATTATTTTTATTTTTAATAGATTCAAATCAACGGGTAAATATGCCAAATGCAATGAAATGATAGATGCCGTAGCTCCATTATCTGCAGAGATAATTGGTATATGACATCAGGACGTCAGAAGTGTTTTAATCCATCAATAGGAAAAAAAGCTGTTGGTCCTGAAGGGTGAAGTGCATTTTTTTTTAAGAACTTAGGAAATAAATTAGCCCTAGTGTGGCAACTATTGATACACACATATTGTTCCTGTGTTATTGAAGACTGCGTGTAAAACCATTATCCAAAGTTCCATGTCTGATTTTAGGATTTTAGACCAATAGCCCTTACTTCAGTAATTTGGAAATGCTTGGAAAGATTGTTACTTCAGCATTTAGTTCAGATGGTTAAAGACAAACCTGACCCTTTATAGTACTGAAGATGCTGTTGCTACTTTAGTACCTATTTTAATTTCTAAACCTCAGATAAACCTACTACTGCAGTAAGAATTTTGTTTCTAGATTGTTCCCCGACGTTTAACACAATACAGGTTGATATTTTGGTGTCAAAACTTGTACAGTTGAGCTTAAATTCCCAATTGATGATGAGTGAATAAAAAGTCATCTGCTATTATAACAAATGTTGGAGTACCCCAGGGATGTGTTAGTTCTGCTATACTTTTGTTGAGCTGACATGACAAATCAATATATTTTAAATTATTCTGATGACACTGTTTTAATATTCGTGTTGAATGGTTTGGAAAGTCCTGTGCTACATCAACAGGGTGTGACAAAATTCACAAAATTGGTAGAATGGTGTAGAAATCATTTGGGTACACATTTGATGGTTGTACATTGCCTGATGTTATTCATAATGAACAAATCAGACAGGTTAAAATGTACAAATATTAGGAGTGATGGTGGAAGATATGCTGTCTTGGAAGGATCACATTGATACTCTTTGTAAAAGAGTAAAGCAAAGAACTTACTATCTTTGTCGTCTTAGATCTTTCAGAATGCGAAGGAAGAGACCTTTGATATTCTTTATGTCTGTGTTTCTGAGTATACTGGAATATTGTAATTCTATATGGTATAAAAGGTAAAAAAAAAATTGTTTAATTACATAGAAGTCTGTTCAAGGATTGTTGGCCAGTCTCTTGTGAAGTTATATATGATTTAGCATATTATAACAACCTGTTAAGGCTAGATAATAATAGCTGATTCTAATCACATCCTGCATTATGAAGTTGTCTCATTGCAGTCAAATTGGAGGTTTCAACAGAGTGAGGATGAAGCATTCATTTTGCATCAGGCTATGCTTGAGTTGAATAAGACACTTCGAATCAAGAGCATACGAGGTGAAGGTGCTGTAAAGTGTAGGGTGTATTTTTAAATGTACAATGCTTGATGTTTTTGTACTGTGTAGATTAAATGCATTTGTTGGTGTTCAATGTTGTAAACATGGATACTGTCAGATAAGAAACATTTCAGACTTGTCTGACAATAAAGTACCATCATCATCATTATTATATGAAAACATATTTTTCATTTTAACCTTGCACAGTAGAGTGAATTTCATTTTTTCTTCTAGACGCGTCTCTGAAGTGCCTTTGTTTTCCCAGTCCAAATCCAGCCCATCAAAGTTATACTTCCTCAGAAATTCTATGGAAGACTTGATGAATGTCTGTCGGTTTGTCCAGTTGGACAGCATAATGGAGATTCTAATGTGAACAAGTAAATTCATGACTACTTACTTCACTATAACTTGTAATGTGGCTTACAAATGTTTCAGATTAATCTCAAATTTGCTAAATCTCTCTCAATAAGCCTTGTTTTTGTAAAAAAAATAAAATAAAATAAACAGAAAAAGAATGCTTACTGGTTTGAGTCCTGGTCTCTGACGGACAACAAGGTTATTAGGTGAGGATTTCTAAAAGAAACATTTTTGTGAAGTCTGTGTCACATACCAGAACATCTGACAGACCAAAAATATACAAGACTAGAAACGTGTATCTCTGAGCTAGAAGCATCCTTACCGGTTCTTAAGTGCATTGAAGGTCGAGTAAAGGGCCACATCATTCCACTCACTGCCTGCTATGTTATTGGCATAGTTTACAATGGCAAATGCATAGATCAAATGAGTACACAAGTATGGGTCCACATTCTCAGGAAGGTACTTAGCAGTTCCTGCTCTGTACTGAGACCAGTTTGTGAAGTAACACACCAGTCTTGAACAGGTTACTGAGGAAAAATACAATATAAAAATACACATACTAACATGTCAAACGTAATTTGTATGTGATATAATTTTAATGAATAATTCTCAATCTCTCAGTACTTCTTAAAAAATATTAGAATTTTCATTTTAATGCAGTGGATTGAAAATAACCTTACCGAACTGAAAGAACAAAATCAGGCCTGACAAAAATGGAAAAAGATCATTAATAGATGCTTTTACATTGTATTAATATATTAACCTTCCTGTTGTATTCCAAAACTTCTGCTTTGTGGTCAAACTGACATACACTGGTTTCCATGCAATTTTCCAAAAATCTGCACTATGAAAAAAGACATCCATTGTAGCTTGGTTTTATGTTCAGAAATCAGCATAGACACAACATAATGTTAATGATGTTTTGTCTTGGTTCCTTATAGTATAAATAATATCTAACAATATATATTATCTCTTGCTATAACCCTAAATGAGAAATATTCACAAAATGTAAAGGAGAAATAAATAGTTTAATCGGTATTTCAAGAATTTTGAAAATCGAATGTTGTTCTAATTGACCCCAACACAACATAGGGTTTAAATAAACGTATTTGGATAAAAATAGACAAAATACCTGTTAAACGTGTTATTCCCCTGTTCATTTTGTTGCTTCTACATGTCCCTTTAGTGTTTTTGTGGGAAACTCAGCATAAAGTAAAATTAAGGGTGGGGAGAGACAGGGAGGGCTACACATGTATAACATGACACTAAATATCAGATCAGATTTTTCTTGCCGATAGAAAAATCAGAATTTCAGTCAGATTTGGCCAATCCAGATTTATCTGACTGTAGTAACATACCAATAAAGATTTATTTATTTTGCAACTTATTGTTTTGAATGAACATTTTTCTTTCTTTGACAGACACAGTGAAGATTTAATGTATCTCTCTTGGTGGATTCAGTGGTATGGATGTCCATTCCCTTGAGGCTGTTCACAATAGGAGGAAATGAAATGCTATTCAAAACAATTGAGAATACAACGGCAACTTTATTTTGAGATTGTGAAGAAAAAAGCTCATGCACTGAAATCTTACACATTTTATTGTGAATGAAAGTGTGCTACTAAATGTTAAGCTCTTCACATTTAAACACAAACATCATAAACAATATCTAAACATTTGATCTTGTTGGATAGCCTTGTTGTCTTATCTAAGAAAAAAAAAGAAAAGAAACAACTGATCTGACATGACATGACCTAAAAAAAAATAAAAACTGATCTGACATGACCTATTTTCAGTTTCACCTCAAGCTCTCTACTATTATTATTTCTGATGAAGCTAGAAACTCTAGTAGTGTACCTAAACTGCACAAACATCATATGTTTCAGTGACTTCAGGCACGTGGACATACAAATATTCATTACATTATCTTCAACGGCCTTAGGATGAACCCACTCCTTCTGTAGGATCATAAAGGGATACTATAGACATATATAAGTAACTTCAAGCTAATATTTATGATAATATGTACCCAGTGTTGCACAAGAAAGTTACATTAGGTCATTGTTCAATAAGATAGAGATACATTTGCTCTTTTTTACTGGAAAGTGTGTTTAATGCAGACAGAGACAAGGGTCCAGACAGGGACGAAGGTCATACAGGTGTCATTCCAGTGATAAAAATAACAACAACACTGCAGTTAGTATCAACATTACCTGAGCTTGCACTCCAACATCATCTTTGACCTGTCTAAATACCTCCAACATTAGTGGGACATTGTAAAATAACTAATAAAAGTGTCTATCATATTGATTTAGTTTAGTCTTAATTTCTTAATTTAATCATACCCCCCTCTGTATTTTAATTTGTGCTGTACCAGTCAAACGTTTGGTATAATACGATTTGTAAATGTTGCAAGACATATATTTTGGTCATGTATAATTTCCAGTATTTCCATAACACATGATCCTTCAGAAATCATACTAATATGCTGAGTTGCTGCTCAAGAAACATTTTTATTTTTATTTTTCATGCTGAAAGCAGTTTTTGCTGCTTAATATTTTTTTGGAAACCTTTATATACCATACACAAAGTTTGGGGTATAAGTATAAAAAAAGAAAGAAAGAAAGAAAAGAAAAACAAATTAATATTCTTATTCAGCAATGATGCATTAAATATATGAAATGTTACAGCAAAGACATACATAATGTCACAAAAGATACTTCAAATGCAGTTTCTTTCTTTCTATTCATCAAAGAATCCTTAAGTTGTTAGTCAGCAAAAACCTTTCCACGCTGATAAGAAGAACCATATTAATTAATTACCAGTAATAATTGATTGCCAAATCAGCATATTAGAGTAATTTGTGAAGGATCGTTGTTAAGTCACGTTGGAGTACTGAATGATCTTTAAGATAGTATTAACATTTCACAATATTACTGTTTTACTGTATCTGTAATCAAACAAATGAAGCCTTGGTTAGCACGAAAGACTTTCAAAAACATAAAATCCTAGCTATTCCAAACA
This sequence comes from Carassius gibelio, assembly GCF_023724105.1. Taxonomy (NCBI): domain Eukaryota; kingdom Metazoa; phylum Chordata; class Actinopteri; order Cypriniformes; family Cyprinidae; genus Carassius; species Carassius gibelio. The sequence goes on from NC_068406.1 coordinate 17,101,520, forward strand.
TTTGTCAAGAATAGAATTTTGAAGCTTCCTTCTTGGTTACATTTTAATAAAGCATGTACTGCCTTTTCAAACAAAACACTTAAAAGTAATCACAGACTGATATTACTGTTCTGCAACTGGCATTACAGAGACTAACAAAGCGTCACGGAGTATTACTGGTCTTGGTGCAAGTGACATATGCCTCGAAAAACACGATTTTAAAAGTGAATTAGCGTCTGTTAATTTTTTTTTTTTTACCTCATCAGCATCATTTTTACCCAAGCAGTGTTGGTTTTCATTAGTAACAGACCTGAGAGTGAATTGTCCAACTTGATAATGCAATATAAGATTCCTATCTAGAGATAAGATACGATTTTGTAAGATAGGATAAAAAACCCAAATCCCGTTAAGACTTTAATAGGCCTATACATTTATGAAGATCCTTATTTAAGATGTCACATCTTAAATTCGATTCGATTCGATTAGATTAGATTAGATTAGATAAACTTTATTGTCATTGCACATGTAAGGTACCGAGCAACAAAATTGAGTTAGCATCTAACCATAAGGTCAATAAGCAAGTACAGAATATACAAGGTCATATTTTACAAATGTACAATAAATATACAAATAAGGCAGTGTATGGACATCATTTAGAGATTTTAAATACTATCAGCATGATATAAAGATAGGTGTACTATGAACATACAATACAGATGGATTATGTAAAATTGTATGTACATTATAGGCAGAAATTATGAACATATGAACATCATTTACACTAGTGCAGTAGACAATAAAGTGCATAGAAAATATTTCAGTGTGCAAACGGATTACTCAGTATTCTGGATGAACAGACAGTAGTGCAAGTAATAACAAATTAACTTTTTAATTTGCTTGTTTGTAAATAGATGTATTGATGAAGAGGGGTGAGGAGTCTATGTGTGGTGTATGTGTGTGTGTGTGTGTGTGTGTGTGTGTGTACGGGTGTTGGGGGGTTTCAGAGGGCAGAGTTATTAAGAAATTAAGACCTAAGATAAGAAACTTTCTGTAATACACCCCCAGAGGCTCTCAGACCCCAGGGGGCTAATAAACATATTTATAGCACACTTGACATAATACCAACTGATCAAATGAAATAAAGATAGTTACACACTCTATGTATTACTGCAGCAAGGATGCATTAAATATATGAAATGTTACAGCAAAGACATACATAATGTCACAAAAGATACTTCAAATGCAGTTTCTTTCTTTCTATTCATCAAAGAATCCTTAAGTTGTTAGTCAGCAAAAACCTTTCCACGCTGATAAGAAGAACCATATTAATTAATTACCAGTAATAATTGATTGCCAAATCAGCATATTAGAGTAATTTGTGAAGGATCGTTGTTAAGTCACGTTGGAGTACTTAATGTTCTTTCAGATAGTATTCATATTTCACAATATTACTGTTTTACTGTATCTGTAATCAAACAAATGAAGCCTTGGTGAGCACGAAAGACTTTCAAAAACATAAAATCCTAGCTAGAATTCTGAAGCTTCCTTCTTGGTTACATTTTAATAAAGCATGTACTGCCTTTTCAAACAAAACACTTAAAAGTAATCACAGACTGATATTACTGTTCTGCAACTGGCATTACAGAGACTAACAAAGCGTCACGGAGTATTACTGGTCTTGGTGCAAGTGACATATGCCTCGAAAAACACGATTTTAAAAGTGAATTAGCGTCTGTTAATTTTTTTTTTTTTTACCTCATCAGCAGCTCAAGCAGTGTTGGTTGCTTAGTAACAGACCTGAGAGTGAATTGTCCAACTTGATAATGCAATATAAGATTCCTATCTAGAGATAAGATACGATTTTGTAAGATAGGATAAAAAACCCAAATCCCGTTAAGACTTTAATAGGCCTATACATTTATGAAAATCCTTATTTAAGATGTCACATCTTAAATTCGATTAGATTAGATTAGATTCAACTTTATTGTCATTGCACATGTAAGGTACAGAGCAACGACATTTAGTTAGCATCTAACCATAAGGTCAATAAGCAAGTACAGAATATACAAGGTCATATTTTACAAATGTACAATAAATATACAAAGAAGGCAGTGTATGGACATCATTTAGAGATTTTAAATACTATCAGCATGATATAAAGATAGGTGTACTATGAACATACAATACAGATGGATTATGTAAAATTGTATGTACATTATAGGCAGAAATTATGAACATATGAACATCATTTACACCAGTGCAATGGACAGTAAAGTGGATAGAAAATATTTCAGTGTGCAAACGGATTACTCAGTATTCTGGATGAACAGACAGTAGTGCAAGTAATAACAAGTTAACAGTTTTTTGCTGGTTTGTAAATAGATGTATTGATGAAGAGGGGTGAGGAGTCTGTGTGTGGTGTGTGTGTGTGTGTGGGGGGGGGTGTTGGGGGGTGTCAGAGGGCAGAGTTATTAAGAAATTAAGACCTAAGATAAGAAACTTTCTGTAAAACGCCCCCAGAGGCTCTCAGACCCCAGGGGGCTAATAAACATATTTATAGCACACTTGACATAATACCAACTGATCAAATGAAATAAAGATAGTTACACACTCTATGTATGACTAGATTTATGAAATGGTAAATTTCACACATAGTAAAGCATTCTTATAAACTTGAAAAATAATGAAGGAAAGAAGTGCCATCATTAAACATGTCATATTATGTACACCACCCATCTACATACAGTATTTTCACTTAGAGTCTACCATCAACACCAATAAATATAATATACAGTAAACTGAGTATCCTTCTCAAGTATATAAGGTCTTGTTGTTTTGCTTGCCAGATTTACTTGAAGAGTAAAGTTATTAAATTAAAAATGAGCTGTTCTGACAATTGTGATAATGTTACGCGAGCAAATTAGGGACCTAGATTTTTTTATTCTTATATTACAGCTGAGCTGATAAACTACCTGTAGATATCTGGGACACTTGATTTGGCACGCGATTAGATCTTTTTTTATTTTATTTTTATTTGTGGTGTACACAAATAGATTCATAAAGAATATGCAGTTTATTTTTGAAGCTACATATTTATAGTACGTTTTTTATTTTTTATTTATTGAAATAAACTTAATTAGTAAACTTACACTACCATTTTCAAAGTCTCTTATATGCTCACCTGGGCTGCATTTATTTAATCAAACATATAAAACAGTTAAATTGTGAAACATTAGTTTTCATTTAAAAAGAATAACTGTTTTCTGTTTTAATATATTTTAAAATAAAATGTATTCCTGTGATGGAAAAGCTGATTTTTCAGATGCTATAACTCCAGTTCTTCGTGGGTTTTTTCATGAGTAGAATGTTCAAAAGAACAGTATTTATTTACATTTTTATAAATGTCCTAAGTGTCATTTTGCAGCATATTTTTATTGTCTTTGGTAATGTGCTTTCTTCCTTTTCACACTGATATCATCACCTGGCATGTATAGGTGATAAGATATGAGCAATACATCACTGATGTTCTCTTTTAACATCTCCACATTTTAGTTCTTATATTCTCTTTATTTATATATTTGATTTAATGATCAGATTGTACACAGTTTTATACATTCCTGAATGATGGCAAAATGAAGACAAATGTGACATTGCTAAAGTTAATCGATAAGTGCAACTTAACCATCTGTTTGATTTTGGTTTCCAAATCAGTAGGGGAATATTATGGTGATCCTGAAGCGATACGTTTGAAGGCACCATAGCACTTTATAATGTGGTTCTGATAGCGCAACAAAGTTATATAAGAAAATTATCTTTGTAGAGATAAATTACTTGCGTAAGACTCTTTAAAGAATATTGACCCCATAAATGTTTGGTTTCCTGAAAACTGTATCTAAACCTTTTATTCAGATATCAAATACAGCTATTTTTGATTAGTTACGATAACTATTAATAGAAATAGAAATAGGAATAGGATTACTATTAGTAGAAATAATTATGCTTAGCAATAGTTTCACAGTAAAACAAAGATACAGACAACTTTATACTTTTACTACAAGTCTCAGAGGACCAGATATTTAAATTTATATTTATCGTACATTGTCATTTCCTCTTGCACATATTACATGATAATTCTTTTACAATTACGTTTTTCAAATTTAAACACATAACTGATGTCGGCTGAATATATTTTTTAATATGTATAAGTTAATATAGATTTTTTTATATATATATCAGTGTAACAAACATATTGGCACATTGCACAGATTTTATTGTAGCAGGCCTAATTTTCCATCTTATCTATGATTTTAGCTTCAGGCAATTTGTGCTGATGCCAAAAAGTATATTTACAATTCAGTCCATAGTTTAGAAGAGATACCATATCTAACACCATCATAATAAATCATCCCAGATGGATTTGACAACCCCCAGTTGCTATAAAAACCATGGGTTCCTGATGATCCTTTGTACATTTTTCGAGCTAGAGGTACCCTAGGTATGTGCGATCATAATACATCTTAAAATCTTTATTTCTACTATTAGTATATATGTTATTAAAAAACCCTCTTGTTTTATTCTTACAGGGCAATTTAGAAGTAAACATGGGAAAGCTTACACTCATCGCAGGTAATGTGTATAAATAATAAGTGAAATACTAATGTGTTTTATTCATTCTTTTATGTTTGTCATTTACATGATATTATTGCATATTCTAGGTTTGGGCTTGGTGCTCTGCCATGTTGGTGAGTCATTGAGTATCTACTGCATCATATACTAATATCACATTCATTGTAACGAATTACTATTAACTTATATGTTCAAATCAGCAAGATGTCTTGTCTAAGAGCTTCTTTGTGTCTCCATATACAGCCTTCTCCATGGAAATGGGTTGCTACTTCACCAACTGGTCCCAGTACAGACCTGGAATTGGAAAATATACTCCTGCAAATGTCGACCCTTTCCTTTGCACACACCTCTTGTATGCTTTTGCAATGATCAACCATGCCAACGAGCTTGTCACCTACGAGTGGAACGATGAGACTCTTTACAAGGCCTTCAATGATCTCAAGAACATGTGTGTATTGGTTACTACATAAAGTTTAACACTTCAAATGCTCAGTTTCTCAAATCATGTATGATGTTTTGTCATACATGTTAACTAAATTAATATCACAAAATCCTAAAATATCTCCATTATCCTCACAGAAATCCCAGTCTTAAAACTCTCTTGGCTGTTGGTGGATGGAACTTTGGTTCAGCACAGTACGTATTCTGAAAAAAAATATTGAAGTTTAGATTTATGTTGTCAAAAGAAATGCAAGAACATCTAACACTGTCAATCCCAGGTTCTCCATCATGGTGTCCAATGCTGCAAACCGTCAGAAGTTCATTCAGTCCTCCATCAAGTTCCTGAGAACTTATGGATTTGACGGTATGGACCTGGACTGGGAATACCCTGGAGCAAGAGGAAGTCCACCTGAAGACAAACAAAGATTCACACAGCTGCTGAAGGTGGGTCTGATTCTAATACAGTGTCTTTTTAAGCAGATATTGTGGAGCACATTCCTTATTCAATCTCATTTTATGTCAAGTCTATTATCCTTGATATATATTGCTTTATACAATAACTTATACAATAGTTTATAGATTTAGGTTCAGTTCAGCGAAGACAGTAGTATTGTTATTCAGCTAAAGTCATTTCATTGTTTATAATTTTAGCTGTATTATGTTTTTCTTTATAGGAAATTATTGAGGCCTATGAGGCTGAGGGCAAAGCTACTGGCAGACCCAGACTGATGCTGACTGCTGCTGTAGCTGCTGGCAAAGGGACCATTGATGATGGATACGAGATTGCAGAGGTTGCCAAGTAAGTATAACGACACTGAATCATAATATTTACAAAATGGCAGAGCAATGAGGTGAAAATAAGCCACCAAGACCTCTCTTGATTTGTGTATTTTCTTCTTTTTTTTTTTTTCTAGGTACTTGGACTTCATCAATGTGATGACTTATGACTTCCATGGAACTTGGGAAAGATTCACAGGACACAACAGTCCCCTGTACCAAGGCTCAAAGGATGAGGGAGACCTGGTCTACTTTAATACTGTGAGAATTGATTTACTGTAACATCATTTATCATGCTGTATTCAAACCTCCCAAAGGAATCATTCTTAAAATGACTACTCTCTTGCTCATTCAGGACTTTGCTATGCGCTATTGGAGGGACAACGGCACCCCTGTGGAGAAACTCAGAATGGGTTTTGCAACATACGGTCGCACTTTCCGTCTGACATCTTCAGATACTTCCGTTGGAGCCCCAGCTAGTGGACCTGCTTCAGCTGGAAGCTACACTCGCGAGGCTGGATTCTGGTCTTACTATGAGGTGGGAGCTTTGGAAAAGTCATTTTGTCCAAAATGGAAAGTAAAATGAATGGCATAATTAAAACAATTCTTTCAATATTTGTATAGATCTGTGGATTCCTAGAGGGAACAACAATCCAGTGGATTGAGGATCAGAAGGTGCCCTATGCCACTAAGAATAATGAATGGGTTGGATTTGATACAAAGGAGAGCTTTGAAACTAAGGTACTTTTGAGATTTGAGTATTGATTTACTGGAGTTGGGTTGGAATGTCAGTATTTGTCAGCATCTGACTATATTCCTTTCAATTTATAGGTCCGTTATCTGAAAGACAAGAAATTTGGAGGAGCCTTCGTCTGGGCGCTTGATCTGGATGACTTTGCTGGACAGTTCTGTAATCAAGGAAACCATCCTCTCATGGGCCATCTGCATAATCTTCTGGATATCGGTAAGTCTTTCCTAATTATTAGGTGGCGCTAATAATTAAGATTCAAAATGGCAGACAAGTAGGCCTATTATGACTGACTATGGTAAAATTGTCAACACTATACTGTGAGTCAAGGAATATTTATAGACCAGGCTTAATGTTTGGAAAGTTATAAGCATTGTTTATATTTTTTGGATCAGTAGGTGTAAGTGCCAGTTTGTAAAATTTAAATTAAATTTAGTTACAATTATAGCGTTACATTTTATAATCAAAAGAAAAGCTAAAAAGCTTCCTAGCTAATGCTGACATGCCTTTAATTTTATCAGAATTGCCACCTCTCCCTCCTTACCACCACCATCAAACCCACTCTAAAACTAATGCTTATTAAAATGCTTTTTCCAGTAGTACCTCCGAAGCCTTCTACCACCACCCCTAAACCTGGCCAAAGCACAACACCCACCACCACTACCACCACCACCACCACTCATGCTCCAGGACCAGGATTCTGTAATGGAAAGCCTGATGGACTCTATCCTCACCCTGAAGACCCCAACAAATTTTATAACTGTGCAGGAGGCAACACTTACATAGATAAGTGTGGTCCAGGCACTGTGTTTGATGACAGCTGTAAGTGCTGTGGCTGGCCCAAACACTAAGGGATCACTAATGTGAAAAGGTTGAAACAGGACACTGCAAATTTTTTAAGAACCCAAGAAGAATCAGAACTAAACATGTTTGACTACAACTATTTCACATAAGTGTGAACTGAACATAATTAATGTGCTTTGTTTTTCCATTTGAATGTATTTTGAAAGTGTTTTAACTCCCCTGTAAATCTATTCATGTGATTGCTTGATAGTACAACTGCTATGCATCATTTATAAAAAAAAAAAAAAAAGAAAGAAATGTATAGAACAAGATTAAAAAAACTCATCCTCATGTTAATAAACAACATGCAGCCATCATTAAAATTGTTCTGGTTATGTTTGATTACATCGTCTTGCATTTGATAAAAAATTCATGGTGTGTTCAATAACAAACATATATATTTTTTTTTAATAAGATAAAAACAAAAACAGAACAATACATTTCAAGCAAAACATATTTAGTCACTATAACTGACTCACTGACGATTTTTATATTAGAGAATTAAAATGACAAATCTTGGTTAATTCATGACTGTTCATAAAACCAAATTATCTCTAAGTTTTTTTTTCCTTTCTGTTGAATATTTGTATTTATAACCAACTGGCAGGTATTTTGGTAAGATTAATAATGCATGATTAGATTGCCACAGGAGTAAGTTCATGTTTGAAGTCAAGTAAATTAAGTGATATCACAAACTAAAAATAGAATGTGTGAGATATCGATGTCCTTATACCTTTCTGGACCTTGAACGTGTCAGATGTGTTGTTGTCTATGCAAGGTCAGAAAGCTCTCGGATATCATCAAAACTATTGGTAATACTTTACAATAACGTTCATTAATAAATCATTAAAGGAATAACTTACTGTACTTTGCAGTCTATGGGACAGTCACAAGCCTCCTGGTTTTCATTCAAAATATCTTAAATTGTGTTCTGAAGTTAAACTAAGCTTTTATGGGTTTGGAACGACATACGGGAAGTGATTAATGACAAAATTTTCATTTTGGGGTGGAGTATGACTTTAACACACATTATATAATGTTTAACTAATCATTACTTAATAAATATTAACATATCTAGAAACATGAGCTAATGTGCTTATGTTAACTAATGAACTTCTTAAACATCACCAAATGATTACCAGATCATTATTTCATGTAAATCGAAATGCTTCCAAATGTCATTAAACTTTCAAATCATATGATCATGCATTAAAAAAAAAAACACAGCAACAACTTCAAATGATTTTGACGGATTTACAAATGGTTTGGTTTCTTAAAATCGTGTATAATTGTAAAGGGGAATCTTGTACCTCTTTTTATTGGAAATAAATGTCACTTTTATAATAGTTTAAAAATAGAGACTTTTGTGTAATTATTCCATATTTTTTGTAGTCATTCTGTATCAGAACCCCAGACATACAATCCAAATAGTCTACAAGAAACTTCAGAGTGTTACCTTTCATTTGAGACCAGGATTATGCTTCTACACCAAGAGGCTGCTGCACAGTAAGCATTTTATTGTCAGTATACATTTTGGGTAACCATAAGTCCTATGGGGAGTTTCCATAGGGCATTTTACAAAATGCATGAGCATACCTTGGCAAATAAATGGTCTAAAGTACTCCTATTTCATTCTATATTGATCTGCTTTTGCACACAGCTTCACAAGACCTGATGCTTGGGCTCAGTTTTGTTTCAAAACAGTCATGTCACTTTCAAAAAAGTCATCAAGTGACCTAGAGGCTGAAATGTGGTAAGTTGAGATGCTGGTATTCCGGCAGAAAGTAAAAAACAATATTCTAGCCTCTTTAACTCTGTGCCAGTACTTCACACAATTATTATTTCCTAAGAAACTACAGGGTCTCAGCTTTCTAAAGAGGTCAGGCATTTGATGGTAGGCAAAAATATCTGGGAACAGTGATCTCTGAAGTAGGCACAGTGCAATGTCGAGGGGAAAAGCCTAGGAAATGGCATGTAATAATTCAAATTATTTTATTATAATAGTACTATTCATATTATAAAAGTTATATATATATATATATATATATATATATATATATATTATAAAGTGATTGGTAGAAAATTGAGCAAATTATGATTATTTAAAAAGTAAATGCACCATTAAAACACAATGTTACAAGTGAACAAGCTGACTGTCACAAGATGGCCACCAAGTGCGGACGTTGCCCTCCATTGGCCAGAAGCGCAGACAAAACATCTAGCCTTTATTATGTATAGCTATGGCTAGCACGGCAAAAATGTGTTGACATTTGATTTCAAATCTACACACTTGCTCACCTTTACAAATGACTGAATTTAGCACACAAAATTACACAGAAGTGGCAAATGTGACCTCACTTTTAAACTCTGTATTTCACTCTGTTTTTGAAAAAATAAAAAAAATAAATGGTGCTAGCAATGCTCTTTATTTATTATTTGTAAAGCAGTGGTAGATTATTAAAAGGTTTGCTGAAACTACTGCTTTGGAGCCACTGGTGCAGACCAGGTAGCTTACAATCTAAATTTTCTAACATTATATCAAATAAGTGATCACAGGAAATGAACCGATCAGAAGATGAACCATTTTAAGGTAAGCACTGCAGTAAAACTTACTCTAAATCATTAGTTCATAACAAATCAAGCATTCTTTAGTTAATATTTTAGCATTATTGTGATCTTTTATTAGGCAGAAGACTCTCTACCATTGCAGTCCCACATGACCAGGAAGGTCCCTAATATCAACTCACAGGTGGGTTCACTTCTGTAGGAAGGAGAAAGATCATCACATAGTAGTTTCTTGCATGTGTCTTAGTGTGTTTTTGTCTCCAACAGTTACCCCTTCACTGCAGACAAGCTGAAGGCTAAATCCTCAACTGGAGTCTTTCTGTCTATGGATCTCATCATTTTTGGACAGAAAGTCTTAATATAGTGTTGAAACCCGGGATCTCCACTTAAGCACTGAGTTGACACGTATACAGACCAGGGAATATTCTGATATTGTCGATCAAGTACTGAGTCCAGTCTCCAGTCCTAACCCTAACCCTAACCCAGTCTGCGGAGAAGTACATTTATTCCTAGAGGTGGACAAAAACAATGTGTTGGCTTTTAAAAGGCTATTTTGATAATGACTTTCACTCCTATGCTGTGGAAAATATGGAAAAATTGAAATGATTATGAAGGTGGGGTTATGCGTCATGTTACCTGATGAGATGAAAAGAACCTTTGTCCTGTGTTGTACATTTCCTTTTGACTGGTTAAAATTGTATACATATATCTATGAATGTAATTGTTGATATTTCATTATAATAATTATTTTGACAATAAGCTAAACAACCAATGATTTTTCCATCAACATTATTTAGAATTTTATTTATGTTTTTTAACATAATGTTTGTAGTAAAAGGAAAGCACATAATGTCTTTAATTATACACACTTTTACACATCTTTGTTCAAGCCTTTCTGACAGATTTACTGTGTTAAAATCATCAATACAATGAATGAGTAAAAATTAACACAAAAAACATCCCAGGACTCATTAATGTGTTAAAGTTCTACACAGGTTGTGTCATGTTTAACACATCTTTTCTAAGAGTGTAGGCACTTCACAAACTATTCATGTTAATATATACATTAGCTTATAATCAGTCTGTAAAGGTCATATATTTTGTCTTAGTTTGTTGAGTTGACCTCTACTATTTGCATATCTTTATTCATTTATTAATAATTGCAGTACCCAATCTAATTTGGAAACTATTAATCAATTCAATTGAAAAGGTGTATAGGAATTTACTAATAATTAATACCTTTACCATTTGAGTTGTCATTTTGATGGCAAAAGTGTCCCAAATGACCAGAATGAACCGTAACCCTATTTTCACATAATTTTTTATCAATTGTTAATGTGTTTGCAGTGTTCATTATTTGTAAATGTTTATAAACATTTACTATGTTTAATGTGTTTTTTGTTGTTGTTGTTTTTTTAATCTTTATTGTCACTGGACTTACATCTATTTTACCAATGTTTGTGTAATTAGCTAAATGCTTAGTAAGACATATCACACATTGTAATTTGGGTGCAAAACATGTTTTTATCATCTCAACACTTATATCTGTATACTATTGTGTATTATTACACAGAATATTCCTCGAGTCCTACATCATCAGGAGTCCTACATCAAAAATACATTTTCAAGAAAATACTTCATTTATCGAAACAATGCAATATAAACAGATTGGATTGTGTTCCCTTATAGTAATCAAATTGATTCCTGTTGTTGACACCTTACCCAACCTTAAACCTACCCAAACACAAAACCTGTCCCTAACCCTACCTGTATCACACCTTAACAGCAGAAAAGGTGTTGTGCATTAATTGTATAACATCTGTAAAAATAAATTGTAGATTTTCAAGATGTGCATGATCATATGAATTAGAAGTTTAATGACACTTTAAGCATTTGAATTTAAATGAAATGTTAATTATTGCATAATGTTTAATACATTTATTAGTAAACATTAACAAGCACATTATTTAAAATTTCTAGATATGTGAATATATAGGAACTAATGATCCGTTAAGCATTACATACTGTTTGTTATTATAAAGTGTTACCAAAATATCTCCAATAGACTGCTGATATGCTAAATATCATAAAGGCTTTAAGTCATAAACTCACTTTGCTAAATGGGCCAAGTGGTATAGCTTAGTCTTACAAATTTGACGTAATAAGCAACCTAGTGAGATTAATTTATTGCCTTTTACATCTTCAGTTTCTGTCCTGTTTATGTTGAAACATACTATTTATCTGGTATCCAAGACCTTTGATTAAATACCTTGATAATGTGTTACTTTTATTGTCCATACATTGTGTACTGCCTTCCTTGTATCAGCCGATCCCCTAAAATACCCATTGTTCATTTATATTGAAGCCTGTATATATTATCGCTGAGTATGGATATTACAGCCATATGCATTTGACCTTCAAGTCCTAAAATGTACACTAGTACACAAGTTTTCATCATGAAGCAATAATTTAGTTAATTTTAATCTAAAGCAGAAAATTGATGTAATGAGTTAAGGTTTCTAACTAGTTTATTAGACATATTAGTGTAGTATAAAATATCTAAAATAATTGAACGATGCTGGCATCCATATAAAGTCATTTAATTACAATAAATTAATCCCCAAATGTATAGTTAGACTATTCTTCAGAATTTTTTTTTTTTTTACAACTGTTTTGTTCATTTAAATTTAGATTTCACAACGCATATAATTTTAAATCAGCTTCACAGAAAAAGCATGTTTCAGTGTTATATTAATGCAGTATTCTCTTATCAGGCAGTGATGCGTTGCTAGTTTCAAAGTCATGTCCTAATGGTATATAGTTAGTTATGAGATAATACAAGTTATATGGTTAGTAACGTCATGTAGCATATACATTTACATAGAAACAGAAAAACAAAAAAGGGGTAAGGAGATTTGTAAATGGTTTTCAAGCATTTTTTTTTTTTACTAGACTTTGATGTCCTTGGTACCATTTCTTTACTATTTCTTACTTAATATATTGTATGTGTGCATGTCTGTAACCTGTTAGTGGGTAGGATATATTAAGCAACATTTTGTCCTCAATGTTGATATGTTAGAATCAGGAAAAACAAGGGTCAATTTGTGATGACTAGATGACTGGATCAGAGCATCTCCAAAACTGCAGCTCTCATATGGTGTTCCCATTCTGCAGTGGTCAGTATCTATCAAAAGTGGTACAAGTTAGGTACAGTGGTGAACTGGCGACAGGGTCAAGGGCAGCCAAGGCTTATTGGTGCATGTGGGGAGTGAAGGCTGGGTGGCCCATGTGGTCCGTTCCAACAGACAAGCTACTATAGCTCAGGTTGCTCAAGAAGTTAATGCTGATTCTGATGGAAAAGTGTCAGAATACAGTTTGTTGCATATGGGGCTACATAGCCCCAGACCAGTCAGGGTGCCCATGCTGACCCCTGTCCACTGCCAAAAGTGCCAACAGTGGGCATGTGAGCATCAGAACTGGACCACAGAGCAATGAAAGAAGGTGGCCTGGTCTGATGAATCACATTTTCTTTTACACCTGGGGAACACATGGCACCAGGATGCAATATGGGAAGGCAGTGTGATACATTGAGCAATTTTCTGCTGGGAAACTTTGGGTCCTGCCATCCATGTGGATGTTACTTTGACACCTACCTCCTATTTAAGCATTGTTGCAGACCGTGTACACCCTTTCATGTAAACAATATTCCCTGGTGTCTGTGGCCTCATTTAGCAGGATAATGCGCCCTGCCGCAAAACCAAAAATGGTTCAGGAATGGTTTGAGCACAACAATGAGTTTAAAGTGTTGACTTGGCCTCCAAATTCCCCAGTTTATGGGACTTAGAGGATCTGCTACTAACATCATGGAGCCAGATACCACAGCACAACTTAAGGGGTCTAGTGGAAAACCCGTATTTATCTCTGGGGTATATTTTAAGCAATAGCCAAAAATACAGGTCAAAATTATAGATTTTTCTTTTATGCCCAAAATCATTAAGATATGAAGTAAAGATCATGTTCCTACCATAATAAATATATCAAAACTTAATGTATGATTAGTAATATGCATTGCTAATAACTTTAAAAGGCAATTTTCTCAATCTTTAGACTTTTTTGCTCCCTCAGATTCCAGATTTTCAAATAGTTGTATCTCGGCCAAATATTGTCCAATGCTAATAAACCATAAATCATTGGAGAGCTTATTCATTCAGAAAAAAATGACACTTAAGACTGATTTTGTGGTCAAAGGTCACATTTATGTATTTTTTATTTGCTGTTTTGCTGTTTCTTGAATGAGATTTTGAGATATGATTGTGAAGTGGTGTATTTGCATTAAAAAAAACAAACAAACAAACAAAAAAAAAACCACAGAAGTCTACCTTGATGACAAGTAAGTTTATTAATTTCTTCAAAAAAATGACCGAGAAACAGTGAGTCATTTAAGAATAGTTACTTACACTAACAAACTGCACACAGATGGAATGGAGATTTAGACATAATATTTTCAGTTTATAAACATGAAAAAAAATTATGTTCTGTGTCATTTTTGCGCTTTCACTATTTGCAGATGTTTTTTTGAAGGTGATCCCTTAGGGCCAAACACAGCACTTACATGTGTCATCAAACACGGTGCCTATGGCACAATGGTCCAAGAAGGTATTGCCTCCTGCACAGTTATAATATTTGTTGGGGTCTTCAGGGTGAGGATAGAGTCCATCTGGCTTTCCATTACAGAATCCTGGTCCTGGAGCATGAGTGGTGGTGGTAGTGGTGGTGGGCGTTGTGGTTTGGCCAGGTTTGAGGGTGGTAGTAGAAGGCCTCGGAGGTACTTCTGGAAAAAGCATTTTAATAAGCATTAGTTTTATTTATTTTTTAATTCAAATACAGCCAGTGGTGCAAGGAAAGCTTGTGAAAATGTGTACCGATATCCAGAAGATTGCGCAGATGGCCCATGAGAGGATGGTTCCCCTGATTACAGAACTGTCCAGCAAAGTCATCCAGATCAAGCGCCCAGACGAAGGCTCCACCAAAATTCTTGTCTTTCAGATAACGGACCTATAAATTGAGAGAAGAGCTGCTAGTCAGTTTCTGACAAATGTTGACAATGAAACCCAACTCCAGTAAAATCTCAAAAGCACCTTAGTTTCAAAGCTCTCTTTTGTATCAAATCCAACCCATTCACCATTCTTAGTGGCATAGGGCACCTTCTGATCTTCAATCCACTGGAGTGTTGTTCCCTCTAGGAATCCACAGACCTATACAGATATTGGTGTATTGTTTGACAGTAGTAGATATTGGGAATATTCAAAAGATACTTTTAAAGAATATGTTCAATTATTTTGGACAAAATGACTTTTCCAAAGCTCCCACCTCATAGTAAGACCAGAATCCAGCCTCGCGAGTGTAGCTTCCAGCTGAAGCAGGTCCACTAGCTGGGGCTCCAACGGAAGTATCTGAAGATGTCAGACGGAAAGTGCGACCGTATGTTGCAAAACCCATTCTGAGTTTCTCCACAGGGGTGCCGTTGTCCCTCCAATATCGCATAGCAAAGTCCTTAATGAGCAAGAGAGTAGTCATTTTAAAAAATTATTCCTTTGGGAGGTTTGAATACAGCATGATAAATGATGTTACAGTAAATCAATTCTCACAGTATTAAAGTAGACCAGGTCTCCCTCATCCTTTGAGCCTTGATACAGGGGACTATTGTGACCTGTGAATCTTTCCCAAGTTCCATGGAAGTCATAAGTCATCACATTGATGAAGTCCAGGTATCTGGAAAAAAAAAGATTATACAAATCAAGAGGGGTCTCTCTACTCTGATTCAGTATCCTATGACCCTAGACCAAAAGGTTGGGAAAATGGATCAGTAGATTACTTGGCAATTTTAGCAATCTCGTATCCTTCATCAATGGTCCCTTTGCCAGCAGATACAGCAGCGGTCAGCATCAGTTGAGGTCTGCCAGTAGCCTTGGCTTCAGCTGCATAGGCCGCAACAAGTTCCTTCAAAGAGAAACATGGATAAATAAATAAAAAAATGAAAGGAGCAAAAGTTCTCCACAATATCTGCCTAAAAGACATATCATTACAATCAGACCCACCTTGCACAGCTGTGTGAATCTTTGTTTGTCTTCAGGTGGACTTCCTCTTGCTCCAGGGTATTCCCAGTCCAGGTCCAGACCATCGAATCCATGAGTTCTCAGGAACTTGATGGTGGACTGGATGAATGTTTGACGGTTTGCAGCAGTGGACACCATGATGGAGAACCTGAGATGAATTTTGGAAAAATCTTGAAATCTAGGTGTTTCAGCATTTCAATTGATCATCAATCTAAT
This sequence comes from Carassius gibelio, assembly GCF_023724105.1. Lineage (NCBI taxonomy): Eukaryota > Metazoa > Chordata > Actinopteri > Cypriniformes > Cyprinidae > Carassius > Carassius gibelio. The sequence goes on from NC_068406.1 coordinate 17,117,831, forward strand.
GTGATAATGGAAAAAAAAAAATCGTAAGAAAACTTACTGTGTTGAACCAAAGTTCCATCCACCAACAGCCAGAAGAGTCTTAAGAGTGGGATTTCTGTGTGGTTAATATAGTTAATTTAAGATATTTTAATAATATAGACAATACATATTTAGATTTTATTTTATCATGTCTAAATACATTGACACTTCTTATTTGCTATTTATTTTTGCTATTGTATTTTGACATATTTTTACATAGTATTTTTTTCTAATACACACATGTTCTTGAGGTTATTGAATGCAGAGTAGAAAACATCGTCGTTCCATTCATAGGTGACAAGCTCGTTCTTTTGGTTGATGATTGAAAAAGCATAGATTAGGTGTGTACAAAGGAAAGGGTCAACATTTGCAGGAGTATATTTTCCAATTCCAGGTCTGTACTGGGACCAGTTGGTGAAGTAGCAGCCCATTTCCATGGAGAAGGCTGGATATGGATACACAAAGAAGCTCTTAGACAAGACATTTTCAAACTAAAATGCACCCCTTAAACTGATCTGTCTCATTTCAAAATTTCAATCATATATAGATATTTTATTTAAAATATGTGATGTGATAAATACTCAGTGACTCACCGACATGGCAGAGCACCAAGCCCAATCCTAGAATATGCAATGACATCATGTAAATGACAAACATAAAATAATTCACTAGCATATTTTGGATTGCACTTTATTATTTCTTACCTGCTGTAAGTGTAAGTCTACCCATTTTCTGACAATTTTCTATAAAAAAAAAAAATTCAAAAGTAGTTTCCTAAATAAGCGAAGAAGAGATAAATATTTTAAGCTGAATTCTTAATATAGAAATTACCTGATGGTTATTAACCTGGGGTTTGTCAAGAAAAATGAGAGGATGAACATCCAAACTCCTGGGTTTTTTATAGGAGTTGGCTGTTATCTATTCCATCCTAATATGGGAGGATTTATTAGGAAGGTCTAAGATATGCTATCTCCAGTAAACTATGGACTGAACGGTGCCCAGGAGCTGACATGGTCGGTTCACTTAGTTTTGTTGTGGCCACGACATAATAACTTGTGGGAACGTGATAATATGTCATGTCCACGAGATACTAATTTGTGGGAACATCATCTTAACTCGTGGGAACGTGATATTATGTGATGGCCATGAGATCATTTTGTCGAGGTGACATCCTTCTGTCATGGCCTCGAGATGCTATGTTGAGGGAACAGACATGGATTTCTCATGGCCACGACTTCTTATGTTAAGGGAACAACATATTTTTCTCATAGCCACAAGTTTCATGCATAAATAAACCTGTGTGACCATAGCAGACTGTTGATTGTCGTTTCTCCCTCTGTGTCCATATTTGGTTGTTCCTGTTCTAATTATTAGTTAATCACCTCATTGTGCTCACCTGTCTTACCTTTCATATATGCCTTATATTAGTTCCTGTCTCTTGTGTTCTAGTTTGTTGGTTATTATGAATGTCTATGTGTACGTGTTGTGCTGCCTTCGCTCTGTGGATTATCCTTTTTGTGGATCAAGATTTGTATTCTCATCTTTGTCTTCATTCATTCCCTCATGCACCAAACTGTCTAAGTAGCGACACCCCTCCTCTCCTTTTTATTTCTGTTTATTTCTTTTCCCAGTTTTTATTTGTGCACTTATAGATAATTTAAAGGATCTCCTTCCCCTCTCAACATGTTCATCAACCTGATGTCCTCTTCCTACTGCTGGAGTAGAAGGAAATGCCTCTTGAAGTCCACTCTATGAGCTTCACTGAGAACGCGAATCACTCCAGCAACCCAGACAACTGGGTGCTGCCTCTGCACATTCTTCCTTGTGAGCCTCAATGAGGAGCGTGGCTGCCCTGAAATGGACCTTTGGACTCGTTTGCCGCCTTTGTGGAGTGGGTGCTGATGAGCAAACAATTCACTATCAACCATTGACCCCGCAGAGGAAAATCTCACCAGTCCCACTCCAGACCCAGAGCCCAGCAAACAATCACCCTGCTGTGTGGAGCCTAAGCCAAAGCCCGCCGTGACCGTCGAGCCATTGCCAAAGAGGACAAAAAAGCTGAGGACTGCCTCAGAGCTCAAGTCTGACCTGGTGCGAGAGCTGGCAAATGAGTGTGCGCAGAAGGATGATGCAAGGGAATATGAGGTTTTGGAAGAAAGCCATGCCCCCTGCACCACTGCTGAGGTTGAGCTGCTGCTGGACTCAGTGGAACCTATGGACAACTTGGATTTTTGTGGATATGCCCGATCTTCTCCCACCATCCTATGAACACTCTACTAATCCTATTGCAACTATGGAGGTCTTTCTCCCTTCTGCCGAACCAAACCCTCACAAATCCCCTGCATCTGCCTCAGTCGCCGACGCCATCTGCTTCGAAAAATTTGTTGTTCCCTCAAAGTAGCATCTTGAGGCCACGACATGTCGTTACCTTGAAAAAATGATCTCTTGGCCATGACATAATATCACATTCCCACAAGTTAATATAAGGTTCCCACATTACCCACATTACAATATCACATTACCTATTTCCACACACCTATTTCCCTAAATTATAAACACTATTCCCCTATTCCCCGCTAATCCAATGTAGAAACAGAAAATATTTATTAAGCCAAACGTTACTGTTGTATACATGAGCATCCTGGTCCTGGTCCAGGAGGGGGTGCAGTCCCCAGTGCTAAGCTTCATCTCTTCTCCGAGCTGGGTCTGGCCACAGTACTTCTTCCACATCACAAGATACGTTTTCTCTTGCCAAACATCGAGGGAAATATCTCCGAGCATGGCGTATCCAACCTTGGAAAGAGGCCACCTCTATGTCCTCACATGTGTCCTCCATTGCCTGGAGAAGTGGTATGCTGGCAAAGGGTTGGCGATCATACACTTTCCAGCACCAGGCTGAGAAGAATTCTAATCTCTGAAGGTTTGAATTATGGATGCCACTGTAAATCGACTCAAATTAGGCTGGACTCTCAGTCCAGCCTCTCTCATGGTCAAACTGTGGTTGATTACATGATCAACAAGTGTTGCCTTAATCTCATCAGAGATGGCTCTCCTTCCTTCTCTTATTTGCCCTCGTCCTCTTCTTCCTCTTCTTCTTCCTCTCCCCCTTCCCCTTCCCCTTCCTCCTCCTCCTATTGGTATTTGTCCTCATTGTCCCCTGCCTCTTCCTCTTATTCCTCTTGTTCTCTGTTCATTGTTAGCATCCATTGTTCAAAACGGGTAATCTGACCTTTGAACTATTTATAGGCCTATCTATACTACTGTAAAGTAAAGCAGTGATTGGTTAGTGATGAGTTAAGCAATTAGTGTTTGCACATGTGAGGAGAGTGTCTGTGTGACCTGGTGAATAAGTGTAGCATTTTGATTGGTTGTGTTTGGAAAAGGAAAGCAAGTCACTTCCTGATAGATCTTTGTGTTTTAGGTAGAGAACTGTGTGTAGTGTTTTGAAAAAAGTCAAGTCAAATCACCTTTATTTATATAGCGCTTTAAACAAAATACATTGCGTCAAAGCAACTGAACAACATTCATTAGGAAAACAGTGTGTCAATAATGCAAAATGATAGTTAAAGGCAGTTCATCACTGAATTCAGTGATGTCATCTATGTTCAGTTAAATAGTGTCTGTGCATTTATTTGCGATCAAGTCAATGATATTGCTGTAGATGAAGTGACCCCAACTAAGCAAGCCAGAGGCGACAGCGGCAAGGAACCGAAACTCCATCTGTGACAGAATGGAGAAAAAAACCTTGGGAGAAACCAGGCTCAGTTGGGAGGCTAGTTCTCTTCTGACCAGACGAAACCAGAAGTTCAATTACAGGCTGCAGCAAAGTCAGATTGTGCAGAAGAATCATCTGTTTCACGTGGTCTTGTCCTGGTGGTCCTCTGAAAATTGTTTTATTCAATTGAAAACTGAGCCAAAGGCCGATAAAAAGCTTATGGTTTTGAAGATTTGGCATGTAGTTTTGCACTGTTTTTGGCATTGTTTTTAGATTTTTGAGACAAAGCAGACGAACAAAGTGACACTTATTTTTTACTCACAAATTCGCTGTTGAAGGTAGTTCTGGAGTAGAATTAAAGATATGCTTAGTATATTTGATTGTGCTTAAGTGGAACAATTGCAAGTACACTTTAGGAACACTTTGAATATTTTGCATTTAAATAATATTATTCAAAGATATAATTCCCATCAAATATGACATCAAAACACATTTTAGACTTAATATTAATACATTTGCATTGAACAAAAGTATTACACCAAATAAAGTTTAATTATATTTTAGTCTTGAGTTATTTGTCAGTAAATATGTTAACTTTCTCAGGTTCAAATTAAGTTTTAGTGCAAGTTTTTAGTACTCCAGATACATAAAATATGTATCTGGAGTAATAAAGTAGTTCGTTTTTAACTGTTGCAAATCAGCAACGCCTGCCTTGGATTCTAACTATGAGGGTGAGTAAATAATACTAGAAATGTTAATTTGTTGGTAAAATCATGAGAAAACAAAACATTTGTGCTTTATATGATTTTTTTTAGGGTTGTAAATACAGCATGAAGATTGCATGTTTAAAAGGCATACCAACCGTACTATGCAATAACAAAACGCATTAGGTGTCTCCAGGCAATTATCAATGTGACTTTATCAGTGTGATGACAAATAACTTGGGACTTAGGAAAGATTTAATGAGCCTAATTTACTGGTTCCAAGCTGCAAAGGATGACTAATAAAACGTGTGTTGGCACACTTGATATGGATGATAAGGATGGATCCTTTAATGATTAAAAATGCTTATCCTCCTGCCACCATCACTTTCACCATCAGCACCTCAACCACACCTAAAGAAATCACTTCCATCACAGAAACTATTAGTTCTGGAAACTGATTCGGCATTGGAAAGCCCACCAACCTAATTCTGTGTTGTGATGATTAAGAATCACGTTTTGTCATCTGACTTGTTTTATGGGATATAATTCTTCATTTAATGCATGAACTTCCAACTGAAAGGCCTTCACTTTTCGTCTTAAACACCTCCACTGGTGTTTGTCTGCATTAACTGCATATTTTTGTTTTCTGGATTTGTGTCATGACTGCATGGTGAAACCATAGTTGTGAGAAGACTAGGATCTTTTTGTAATACACCCCCTGGAGAAGTAATGACATGACCTGACATTTGTGCTTTTTTAAGTTGCTTAAACATATAAACGGTTAAAGATAACACTGTAATCAGCACAAACTGGGCTACAATAATATGTGAGCAGCATGTATGTGCATGATTGTGTTTTTGAGAAAACAATGTTTATGCATGGTTAGTGAAAAACTACCATTTTTGAATCACATGAATAAGGCCATGAAACACGTACAGAACATTTGTTCAAATGTTTTTGCTTCAAAATGATGGGAAAATTATCCTGTTCAAAAAAAAAAATTATATATATATATATATATATATATATATATATAGAGAGAGAGAGAGAGAGAGAGAGAGAGAGAGAGATTTAAATTTTAAGGCAGTTTTTGCCTAGAAAGCCTGTATGCGAGGAGACGTGAATGATCATGAATGATAGTGTGATTTAACACCTTAGAAGACAAAGGCCCGCATAATGAGCTGCATAATGAGCTGCATAATGAGCCTTTCAGTAAATTGTGTGACTGATTTTTTTTTTTTCCGTAGTTTATTTAGAATATATTCAGCTATCACACTAAATGAGATTCACTTGTAAGTGCAGTTACCAGTCAAAAGCTTTTAAACAGTAAGATTTGTAATTTTTAAAGAAGTATCTTCTTCTCACCAAGCCTGCATTTATTTGATCCAAAGTACAGCAAAAACATTATAATTATAAAATATTTTTACTATTTAAAATAACGGTTTTCTATTTGAATATATTATAAAATGTAATATAATTAATTCCTGTCATTTCAAAGCTTATTTCCCTATCATAGGTCACTTCGATGCTGCGGTGACGTCACCACGTATGGGAACACCTCCGGTGTGACGAATGTCTGAAGCCCTATACCATCCCGCCAATCCTATTGGCCAAATGGAGCATAGCACCACCCTACGCATGCGCACGCATGATATACCTGGGTGCAGCGCGCCATTTCGCTCAGATTTCATTCCTTCAGGAATAGCGAATCATCTGTGCCCTATCATCTCGCGTTCTCCAGCGATCTCTTCGAGCAGTGTTAACTCCTCTTCGCGGACGCGATGAGTTTTCGCAAATGCAAGGAGCCATGTACCAGGTACATCACAGCGGGGGACACTCATGACAGGTGCGTAGTGTGTCTTGGTCTACATCACGCACAGGCGGCGCTTAGCGGCCTTTCTTCCTGTCCCCATTGTGATGGCCTGCGGCTCAGAGTACTGCGCTCTAGGGTGGAAGTATTCTCAAATGTCGCCCTCGAGTCTAACCCCCGTCAGGTCACCTCTGCGACTGCCGAGGCACCGCACGAGGCGAGGGCCTGGGGTGACACGTGCGACATGGATTTCGTGGACAGCGCAGCGCTGGAATATTCTCCACATCGCTCGCTCTCCCCTACCCTGCTGCAGAATAAAAATTATACTGAGCCTGTCGTCTTCTCTAATGAGGATTTACTTCCCACACCGGAGGCATGCGTCGCCATCTCCTTCGGTTGTGGACGCTATGACGACGACGTTTTATCCACCGCGGCCTCGGGGTCTGAGGACTTCGCGACCGACACTAGCCCTCTTCCTCCTAGCGGACAGGAGAGGCGTGTTTCCCCCTCCTACAGTGAGCTGTTGGACGTGGTTTCTCGTGCGGTGGGTAAATTGGGGCTAGACTGGGAGGTTGACAAGGCCGAGGCCCAACCTTCTTCTAATCTGGACGACCATTTTCTAACTAGTCGGACACCTACACAGCCCCGGAGGCCTTTACCTTTTTTCCCGGACCTCCACCAGGAGGTTTCGAGGTCCTGGAAACAGCCGTTTTCGGCCAGGATCACTAATGCTGCGGCCGTGGATTTCGCCACTGTTTCTGATATGGCGAACCATGGCTACACAATGATGCCCCCGGTGGAAGAGACTCTCGCCGAACACCTTGCGCGTAGTTCGGCCGCGGCATGGAAGTCTCGCCCCCTTCTTCCTTCGAAGGCATGTCGAGTCACGTCTAGTTTGGTGGGTAAATCCTACATGGCGGCTGGTCAAGCGGCTGCTTCACTCCACTCTATGGCGGTCCTTCAGGCCTACCAAGCGGAGTTATTGAAGGAATTGGATGAAGGTGAGGGCATCACACCGGAGGCAGTGAAAGAACTGCATAGAGCAACGGATTTGGCGCTACGTGCTACCAAACATACCGCTCGTGCAGTGGGCCGTACTATGGCCGGTTTGATTTCGGTTATGCGCCACCTCTGGCTTAATCTCACCGATATTAAGGAGAAGGATAAATCTTTCCTTATGGATGCCCCTGTCTCCAGGGATGGGTTGTTCGGTGAGGCTGTCACATCTGTAGTGGAGAAGTTCAGGGCAGCGAAACAGCAATCAGCCGCTTTCCGCCAGCTGATTCCCCGCAGACCCAGGGAAGTTGAACGCCGGCAAGCGCCCGCGCGTTCTCGCTCAACCTCCTCTCACCGTCAGCGAGCAGCCTCTCGAGAGGAGCCCACACCTATGGCGCCTCTTGTAAGGACTGGGGCCCTAGGGTTTTTCCTCCGGCGCACCAGCGTCAACGAAAGAGATTGAACCTGACTTCGACGGCAAAGGCCTCTCGTTCTCGGGTACCGAATAGCAGCTCCTGATCTTTTTGCTGCTTGCCAGGGACTGTGCCCTCCGCTAGAGAGCGCTGTCGGACCGCTTTCGCGCATCCTACACTCTCATTGCAGTCCCCATGCTCAAACATTGACTGTCTCGCCGCAAACAGCGCCTCGAGCAGCATTGGATCGAGCTGTAATGTCAGACGCTCCCTCAGACACTCTGCGCAATCCTGCTTTCGGAATTCGAGGGACGACTCAAGGACCCTACACAAACGGCCCGTTTATGACGGCTCGCGCAGCCGCCGCTTTTTCGCTAGCGGCAGAGCCCCATGTTGCATCTGTTGGCCTAATTCCTGCCGTGGACACGTTTCAGGATTATACTCAACGGGACGCAACGACTCTTGCGCATACGCTTCCCCGGTGCACGAACACCACAGGTTTTTCGTGTCCGGCCGTTTTAACGCGTATGACAGCGTTGCAGGGAGCGGAAGTTTTGAAACCGCTAATATTGTTTCGGGCCGCGTGGGAATGCTTGCCCGGCATTTCTCAATGGGTGTTACGCACGATTTGTCACGGATACACCATTCAGTTTCGAAAAGGCCCGCCTCTTTTCCGCGGAATTCTTTCCACTACGGTGAAGTCTACGGAAATGGCGGTGCTGCGACAGGAAATGTCAACTCTGCTGAGCAAAGGGGCTATAGAAGAAGTACACCCCTCTCAGATGGAGACAGGTTTTTACAGCAGTTATTTCATGGTACCGAAAAAAGACGGCGAATTATGGCCCATTCTGGATTTACACCGTCTGAATCTTGCACTCAGGCCGAGCAACTTCAAGATGTTGACGGTAAAATCTATTCTGTCTCAGATCCGACCAAACGATTGGTTTATTACGATCGATCTGAAGGATGCGTATTTCCATATTCAGATCGTCAAGAGACACAGGAAGTTCCTCAGATTCGCTTTAGAGGGCAAAGCGTATCAGTACCGCGTTCTTCCCTTTGGCTTGGCTTTAGCGCCCCGTACTTTCTCCAAATGCATGGACGCAGCTCTGGCCCCGTTGCGGCTCCAGGGCGTTCGTGTGTTGAATTATTTGGACGATTGGCTGGTGCTAGCGCAATCGCAGACTCAGGCACACTCTCACCGAGATCTTGTGCTGAATCATTTAAACAACCTGGGCTTACGCACAAATTTCAAGAAAAGTGTTTTAACTCCCTCTCAACGGATAACTTTTCTGGGAATAGATCTGGACTCTCGCGCGATGACAGCGAAGCTTTCTCTCCCGCGCGCTCAGTCGATTGCGTCATGCGTGCGGCACTTCAAAGCGGGTCGCACGGTGACAGTGAGATTGTGCCTCAGGCTCTTATAATAATTATAATTAATAATTCTTTACATTTTATATAGCGCTTTTCTAGACACTCAAAGCGCTTTACATAGACAGGGGGTATCTCCTCATCCACCACCAGTGTGCAGCATCCACCTGGATGATGCGACGGCAGCCATAGTGCGCCAGAACGCCCACCACACACCAGTTTACTGATGGAGAGGAGACAGAGTGATGAAGCCAATCAGTAGACATGGGGATTGTTAGAAAGCCATGATGGTCAGAGGCCAATGGGCGAATTTAGCCAGGATGCCGAGGTCACACCTCTACTCTTTCCGAAAGACATCCTGGGATTTTTAATGACCACAGAGAGTCAGGACCTCGGTTTAACGTCTCATCCGAAGGACGGTGCTTGTTGACAGTATAGTGTCCCCATCACTACACTGGGGCGCTAGGACCCACACAGACCACAGGGTGAGCACCCCCTGCTGGCCTCACTAGCACCTCTTCCAGCAGCAACCTAGTTTTTCTCAGGAGGTCTCCCATCCAGGTACTGACCAGGCTCAGCCCTGCTTAGCTTCAGTGGGCAACCAGTCTTGGGCTCCAGGGTGATATGGCTGCCGGCTCTTAGGTCTAATGGCAGCAGCATCCCCCGTGATTCGCCTGGGATTGCTTCAAATGCGCCCCTTTCAGTGGTGGACAAAAAGGCGGAATATTTCACCCCGTTGTCTTCCGCATCGAACGATTTCGGTGACACGGCGTGTGTGATGTCGCTAAAATTATGGATGTCAACCGAATTTCTCCTGTCAGGAGTTCGACTGGGAATTTATGCTTTCCGAGAGACTGTCACGACGGACGCGTCTTTGACTGGTTGGGGAGCTGTGTGTCGAGGGCGCCCAGCCCACGGAGTATGGACAGCGGCTCAGCGCGGCTGGCACATAAACAGACTGGAATTACTGGCAGTTTTTCGGGCTCTCCAGTATTTCACGGATCTGCTGATCGGCCGTCATGTGCTGCTCAGATCAGACAACACAGCGGTTGTGTCTTACCTGAACCATCAAGGAGGATTGCACTCTCGCCCCCTGTGCAGGCTGGCGAGGCATGTTCTTCTGTGGTCTCGGGACAAATTTCTGTTGATCCGGGCCGTTCATATCCCCGGACGATTGAATTTCGGAGCGGACTTGCTATCCAGACAGGCTCTGGAACAGGGAGAATGGCGATTACACCCCCAGACGGTGAATCTTTTATGGCGGATATTCGGCAAAGCGAAAGTGGATTTATTCGCGTCGAGCATGACTACGCATTGCCCGCTATGGTTCTCCCTACGCTCCCCATCGCCCCTGGGCGTGGATGCGTTAGCTCACAGCTGGCCCAGGACCAGTCTGTATGCTTTTCCTCCGATTCGTTTGATCCCAGCGGTATTATGCAGAATACGGCGGGACAGAGTGGAACAGCTGCTGCTGGTGGCTCCGCGATGGCACACGCAGCCGTGGTTTGCGGATCTGATCAGTCTGCTAGCGGGCTCTCCGTGGGAGATTCCCCTCAGAAAGGATTTGTTATCACAAGCACAGGGGCTGATTTGGCACCCGAGGCCAGATCTGTGGAAACTGTGGGCGTGGCCACTGAGCGGAGTGCATTAGTATGTCCCGGTCTTTCTGTTGAAACCACTGAGACTATATTGAATTCTAGAGCAGCTTCTACGAGACGCTTATATGCTTTCAAGTGGAGACTGTTTACAGCCTGGTGTGGCAATCATAATGTGGATCCAGTTTACTGCCCAGTGGCTTCAGTGCTGGAGTTCCTCCAGGAGCGTTTTTCGGATGGCGTTACACCAGCCACTTTAAAGGTTTACGTGGCAGCCATTTCAGCTTACCACGAATACATAGGCGGTGCCTCTGTGGGGCGTCATCCACTAGTTTCTCGTTTCATACAGGGTGCGCGACGGCTGAGGCCTTTCCGCCCTGTGCGAGTTCCTTCATGGGATTTATCCATTGTGTTGCTAGGATTATCAGGGCATCCGTTTGAGCCCTTGGAGACCGTATCGGATAAATTCTTGACACTGAAGACACTTCTTCTCATGGCTTTATCCTCCCTCAAGAGAGTTGGGGATTTACAGGCTCTTTCTGTTTCACCCTCATGCATGGAATTTGCACCGGGCTCTGTGAAGGTGCTGCTGCGGCCCAGGCCTAACTATGTTCCTAAGGTCGCATCTAACCCCTTTCGCTTTCAGCAAGTGGCCCTGGAAGCTTTTTCACCTGCTGAGGCTGGGTCAGGAGATCTAAGTCTTTGCCCTGTTAGAGCTTTGAAGACTTATGTGGATCGTACAGCCCCTTGGCGTGAATCTGACCAGCTGTTTGTCTGTTTTGGACATAAAAGTAAGGGCCATGCGGTTACAAAGCAGCGCATGTCCCATTGGCTGGTGGAGGCAATTTCTTTGGCCTATGAGGCGCGCGGACTCGCTTCGCCCTTAGGAATTAAAGCTCATTCCACTCGAGCTGTGGCTTCTTCTCAAGCTTTTCTCAGTGGATCTTCTATGGATGATATCTGTGCTGCGGCAGGATGGTCCTCACCGAGCACTTTTATCAAGTCCTACAGTCTAGATGTGAGGATGGCTCCTGGCTCCCGGGTTCTCTCCGCTTGAGCAGATGCTTCCTCGGATCTCAGTTATCAGGTACGTCAGGCGTTTTGGTATATCGTTCCCATACGTGGTGACGTCACCGCAGCATCGAAGTGACCTATGATAGGGAACATCTCGGTTACGTATGTAACCATGGTTCCCTGAATAGGGAACGAGATGCTGCGGTTCTGGCCGTTCCGTACCTTGATAATTTCTTCATCTTCAGTCATGAAATCTGAGCGAAATGGCGCGCTGCACCCAGGTATATCATGCGTGCGCAAGCGTAGGGTGGTGCTATGCGCCATTTGGCCAATAGGATTGGCGGGATGGTATAGGGCTTCAGACATTCGTCACACCGGAGGTGTTCCCATACGTGGTGACGTCACCGCAGCATCTCGTTCCCTATTCAGGGAACCATGGTTACATACTTAACCGAGATGTTTTTTAGCATCATTACTTTGTCTTCAGTATCATATGATCATTGAGAAAGCTTTCTAATATTCTGATTTATATATTTATATTAGTACAATAAGTAGTATTAATATTAGTACTTATTTGCATTTTCTGCTGTAGTAATATTACCCTTTTCTAACCTCATTAGTTTACAGACAATTTTTGTGCCAAAATGTTTACTAAAATTATGGGTTAGGATTTGCTCCATGAATGTAGTTCTAATTTCAAACAATTTTTCTAACAAACGAGTTGTACATTTCCCATATATGAAACTGTTGTTGAAAATGTTTTCCAGAAGTCTGTGAGTGATGTTCCTTGATGGCATACTCTGTGCATTGAACAAAAATAAGAGAGATAATATTTTAACATATCACCACAGCTTATTGATGTTGAAAGCTTCACAAATTGAATGTTTCACATACTTATGCAATGATCCAATTATTTAGTACAACAGCAAATGCAGATCGCCAGGTGTGGAGTGGGAAGAACATAAATAAAAAATAGTGTAATTTAAAAGAAGAGCATAAAGCTGTGGTAATAATATAATGTGATATACCTAAAGTTATCAAATTATCGTAAATACTATTTAAACTTTTTCGATTTCATAACAAAAAACATCTCTCACCACAAATTTATGTGTAAAATGTATTGAGGTTTATCAATGCGTTCTTTAAGTGGAAATTTATTTTATAGTAAGAAAAAAGTGTCTTAAAAGTACACTTTTTATTCATATTTATCCGTAAAAATGAGAATGTTGGTCAAGAGAAATCATGGGATCAATAACCAAATTACTAAAGCAAGACTAATAAAATATTTATTCAAATATGTATTTATAAGTATACCCTTCCTTCATTTTTGTGAACTATACCTTTTCCTGTAGGCCTACCTTGTAAACCAGTGTTGTTTTTTTGTTGTAAGAAAAAGTGATGAGAATGTTTATTGCAGCATAGCAGTGACAAAGTACACGTTACACCCTGGGTTCAACAGAGTCGGAATGAACCCAGAACATCCTGAGCTCAAACCTTTTATATACATTTCCAGTTTACTACCATTAATGTAAATTAAGTAGCTCTTATTGTTACAGCTGTGATCAGTATGTTAATTAAATTCTGTGACCCCTTTGTCTGAAGTGGTTCTCGGTGTCCCACACCCATTCCATTCTACAGTTGATCACCATTTGCTGAGGATGTGATCATCTATTATGTTAATCTAATTGTCAGCCTTTTACATGTGTGCTTCTCATAATTAGTGAACCTGCATGTAAACACCCTTTTAACTAGCAGAGTAGAATAATAATGGCTGTTAGAAAGGCATGCAAACGTAAAAGAAAAACCAAAGAGAATAAAGAGGATTTTAGAGGATAACCTCTAAAACCAAAGGTGATACCTTTTTAAAAGCTCATTGTCATCAAATGTTTTATTATGTTTATATTCTGAAGCAGATTTCCAGCAACAGTCATTTTAGGATAATTGTGGCTTGGTCTTGGGACGTGGGAGCCCTCTTCACTACTCCTAATGTTTCACAGATTTAGGAGCTGGTTTTAGTGTTAAAATGCTTTGTGAAAACCTTGTAAAAAATGTACGAGTCCTAAATTTAGGACTGTCATGGCCATTATTTTTAAAGGGGTCATATGATGCTTTTTTTAAAAGATCATTATTTTGTGTATTTGGAGTAACATAATATTTTGACATGCTTTAATGATCAAAAAACACATTATTTTTCAAATACTGTACATTATTGTAGGTCCTCTAAGCCCTGCCTCTCTCAAACGCACCATTTTCTACAAAGTCCCTCCTTCTGACAAGTGCAGTCTGCTCTGATTGGCGCACACACACAATGCTCAAAACTCATTAGAACAGTCAATAACAAATACTTAAACTAATAAACTAATAACAAAACATACTTACAGTAGCTGATTCAGAAGCGCCTGATTGTCATAGCAAAGTCAGAATGACCTCCTCTACTAGGTTCATGAAACGGTCATCCATAAAATGTGTTGCTGTTCTGTTGTAAGTAATCTTAAAGATTTCTCAATGCATCTACTTTTGGAAGGCCAAATAAAGTGCTTTTGCCTAGATACACACAGCATCTCCGTGACAAGGCTGCTTCAACACTAACTGCGGTTACTGAAACCTCTTTGTGTGAACATTTTAGCGGCATTACCAAATATTTACACATACTTATGTAGAGATGTGGGGGCATGTTTGAACGAATCATTTTAAGGGGGCGTGGCAGAGTCATAACTTTGATCAAGAATATCTCTTTGGATTTGAGAATTTAGTCTTTGCAGCTTTACAGATCTTCTTCATGCACCAAGAACTTGTAACACTCCAAAAAGAAAGGAAAAACTGAAATCGCATCATATGACCTCTTTAATATTTTCTCCTAAATCGGCGATTTATAATCTACTTTTAGCCTTAAAGGGACAATAAGTAACTTTTTCGGTATTTTATTATCTAAAATCAATATTTTTATTCATAAATATGCCCTCAATGGTGTACAAATACCTATGCCAATGTTTAAACTAATCCTCGTAAATGAAGAATTTATTATCTTTATATACATGGGACGGGTAGGTCGACGGAGGCTTCCATGTAGTTCCGCCATCTTGCAAAACTATAATAGCGGAGAGGGTCAAAAAGTACTAAGCCAACGCGTTTCCACAATGCGTTTTCGGTCAAAGCCAGAAACGCAGATGCGGAGCAGTGAGAGGCGCTTGAAACTGCACCGGCAAGTTTAAAAGTCTGGATTGCATTCTTATTATGGACCATACATATGCCGCGCCACAGGAGAAGAAAACATCGTCGCCAAAACAGTCAAAAATAGAACGTAAAAGGAAACGTGACCGTAGATTACAGAAAACAAGAGTTAATGTCGGGGAAGCTTTTTCTAGGTGGCAAGAGCTAATGCTGGATAAAGATTTCAAAAGAGACGCTGAAGTGGCCTGTTTTCTTCTCGACAGGTAAGTCAGTGTTACAATCTATATTATAATATTTTTTCTTTGCTTGGTTGTTAATATATAGATAGACAAACATTTATAGTTAAAAGTTAAACAGGCTATTTGATGAATAGCAGCTACTGAGTAATGTAGCGAAAGTGCTAAAAACTAGATTTGTAAGTTTTAGTTTTTGTAACCCAGAAATTCTATAGAAATATTTTAATAGAGCATACGATTTTTGATGAAAATTCATTGCTAGTGCTAGACATAAATTGTACAAACCTCGGTTGCTTCTCTTCTCTGCCTTTGTAAACTTTCAATTCTATCAAGATCGTCTCTAGTAGCTGCCGGGCATCTTTGTCGTCGTGTTATTGACTCTCGCTCTCCTCCTCTTCCTCGTTCACCTCCTCGCCTAGATCCCACTGATCCACTGCCTCTCTGTCCTCTCCCTCTACCTCTACCTCTTCCTCTCCCTATTGTTGAATCATCTGATGATGATATCTAACAATGCACATAATTCAGAAAATAACGAATAAAAAAGACATAACTACTAATTACAATATTTCATGTTTTCCACAGTCAGTAATTCATACTGTAACATTCGTTTGTTAGTTGTCATGTTGCAGTTTGTTTGAAATAACACACCTGTTCACCTGAAGGAAAACTCAACGGAGTGCTATTAGAAGACATCCTGTCAAAGCTTTTTGGTACATATGGCCTACCGTAGATGCAATGCGCATTTGAAAAAGCGAGGCGCTGGAGAGCAAATTTAGTTTGAATGCAAAATACAATTTCACCACTAGATGGGAGTAATTCCTACTTACAGTCCCTTTAAGATGTTTTGTGAATGGGGCCCAGTTCTGTAATTGTTCAGGTAAACAGAGTACTGAGAAACACAGGTAACATAAATGATTAATTATTCACAAAAATATGTGAACAGTCATAGGAGTAGTTTAAGCTTAACTTCGTTCCACTTTATTACCTGCTTGAAATTACCGATAAAACAAAATGCAATCTGAGGTGCTTGTGCTAATAATGTCTGTTCCACTTGCTTGTACTTGAAGGCCCCACCCATCATGGGGTATCCTGATGAATATTCACAAAAGGGCCACCCATGGAACCAAATATTTCAGGAACTGAATATATTGTAACACCTACAATATTTAAATGTTACACTCGATTTGACAAATTTTAGTCTGAAATTATGGTTTGGGAAAAGTCAAACAAGTAAAGGTGTCCAAGTTTTGTGGTGTCGCTAACTGTACTGTGGGTGGCACTAGTGGGATGTTTTAGTGGGATGTGCTCGCTTTCTGTTTCTGAGGTAAACAAAGCTTAGCAAACTCGCAGCACGTCATCTGAGGTAAATACAGTCTTATTCCTCTCAGCGTCATCCAAACACGGAGAGTATCCAAGGTGAACACATTGCTGCTTTGTTTGCGGTGATGAGGGTGTTTACATGTCACGTGTCTCACTTTGAGATTTGTAATATCAATAATGCATGTAGCACATGGGCGGGGTCACAGATACAATTTAGGTGGAAAAACTGGACATGTCGTTGATTTCATATGGATTACTTTATCACAGAATATTTGTTTCCGATGAGATATACTTCGATTAGGAGTATACATATCAAGCTTTCTACAAATATATTTTCTTCATGTCGATATGTAAAGTATTCACTGAGTTTCAGTTCATTTTAGTGACGTTTTTCTAAAAGCAGTTGGCGGAGACAGTGAAGACTGAAAGCGCACCATTAGTTTTAATTTTACAAAAGCACAAAGTTTTGTTGTTATGGTGAGCACACACAAATAAAGGTAGACCCTTTACAGATTCAAGTTATCTATTATTTTTACGTGTCCAACAAAACGTGACAGAGCATTTTAACTTCTTTTCTCTGTCATCTGGAAAATATCAAAGTGTTCCTGTTGGCTCCTTTGATGACCCCACGTGGTTAAAATGTTTAGTTTTGCAGCACAACAACAGAAAACTAGACTGTACTGAACCGGACATTATAATATTTGATTAACAAAACCTGAGGGAAAATATGAACAGCAATTTACTAAGACACAACTTTCCATGACTTCTTTATTTATTTATCTTTAAATGATGAGCTTGGATATTTGGAAGTAAGGGTAATAAATCACAACAGTAAGAGACTGGACAGCTGTATTGAACAGGATGAGTGGATTGGAAACTTGTACTCAAGGCCAATCACAACATTTGCAATCATCAATAAAGACCAGACCAGGCTGGCATTTATGCAGGTATGTGTTTCCACGGAAGCACTGGAAGTAAGTGGTTTCGTCAGCAAGGTTAGGGTACAACCCATCTGGTTTGCCAACACAGAAAGTGGTGGCGGGGTCAGCAGTCGTGGTGGGACGTGGTGTAGTGGTGGGCTTGGGTGGGAAACCTGTGGATAGAGATTCAGCATCACAATACATATAATGGAAGACAGAATAAACTTTTCTGCAGTCTTTTTCTGCATTATAATCACATTTACCTAGTGCATTTCGCAAATGGTTGACAAGAGGATAAGCTCCACTGTTACAAAAACGGCCAGCAAAATCGTCTAAATCTAAGGTCCACACTGATGCTCCTCCCAAGTTTAAGGAGTTAAGCCACTGGACCTGTTAAAGCAAATATTAGGAAAGGTTTGTTGGAAGCTCGTCAAACATCTAGTTGCATTCTGGGAAATCAGCAGCTGATTTACCTTAGCAGTAAAACTTTCACGGTTGTCAAATCCAACCCAAGACCTTCCTTGCACTGCATAGGGCACCTTCTGCTCTTCGATCCATTCAACGGTAAAACTTGATTCCATGGGGCAAATCTGAAAACCAAAAACAATAACCAAATTTCACCACCCAAATTTTACATAGATCATGTGTGTTTTGCATGTTAAATAACTAGCTTTTGAGAACATTTTTCTCATAAAATTTTTCATTTCAATAAAAGTAGTTCCAAAAAACAAACTGCAATCACTGACCAACAATGTAATGGTATTCCCGAATGAATCGGTTGAGCGAATGATTCTGTGACTTGCTTGATTTGTGCCAGAATGAATCAGTATTTTAAAAATAATTATTTAAATGAATGATTTGATGATTCACTCAGAAAGTATACAAATTCTATGCTTTGATGTCTAATGTATGACCTAGTTTTTAGAGTAAAACCAGTTGAGAACACGTTTTAGAACATAAGTAAAAATAATGTGTTAAAACCTCATAATAGGACCAGAAGCCTGCTTCACGTGTGTAGGGGCCGGCGTCAGCAGGGCCATTGGCTGGGGCTCCGAGACCTGTTTGCGAAGTGGAGAGCAAGAATGTGCGTCCGTATGTGGGGAAGCCAAGAAGCAGCTGGTCAGCGTGGGCTCCACTGTCCATCCACATATCCACAGATGATTTCTGAAGAAGAGAGCCAAGAACGTGCTAAAAGATCTTACAAATGACACTTCGAAATGATCCATTTTGAATTTAAGGGTTTGCATCTTACGATATTGTGGTGAATGAGGTTTCCAGTGTCCAAGGAGCTTGGGAAAAGGGGGCTGTTGTGCCCCGTCACGGGGTCCCAGTGTCCATGGTAGTCAAAAGACAAAAGGGTCAAGAAATCCACAAGACTATAATGACAGAAAGAAGGAGAAAGTGAAAAACTTTCATTGGTACGTTAATGCAGCTTAATTGAAATATAGCAAACTTACCCTGAGATTTCAGCAACCTCATAAGCAAGCTCAATAGTAGACTTGATGCCAGAAACTTTGCAGGAGACAAGCAGAGGAGTTTTCTTTGTGTCTATGGCCTCTTGTTCAACAGCTTCTCTCAGTTCCTAAGAGAGAATTTTCATACAATAGAAACATAATTAGACTCAAAGTCATGTTTTAATGGAAATAAACCTGCTTGATTTTAACCCTCTAGTCTGCTCACCTTCAGGAATATAGTAAACCTCTGCTTGTCCTCTGGTGGGCTTCCATTTTTACCTGGGTACTGCCAGTCAATGTCCATACCATCAAATTCATGGAGACGCAGAAACTGCAAGGCAGAACTGATGAAAGTCTTGCGGTTCTCTGGAGTCGACACCATTTTAATGTATCTGCAAAGTTGCAAAGAAAGATATACAGTACATAAGTTAAATTATTCGGTATATCATGTTTAATGTGTTTGTAGCGAGATAATTTAACTTGAGTGTTTACTAAAAAAATATTTTGTGTATGTTTTTCAAAGTCATGTCATGTATTTTTGACTTTTACTGTGTTTCACTTACGGACTGACGCCATTGACTGTTCCTCCAACAGACAGCAAGGTCTTCAATGCAGGATTTCTATAAAATAAATAAATAAAATAAACGAAGTAATAAGAGAAATCTATGAGTAAAGCTTTTAAATCATTGTAAAAAAAATTGCATTATCAAAAAGGTCTGACTTAAATTGTGTAATTTATCATGGTTTATCACGCGGTGATGATTGCATTACAATAGATACAGCATTCACTTACACTTTTTTCAGTTCATTCAGTGACTTGTACAGCACTTCGTCATTCGCTTCAACAGTAGTCATTTGATTATCACGGCTGATGGATGCGAGAGCATAAATCACATGTGTGCAGAGGAACGGATCAATGTCTTCTGGCAGGAACTTTCCACTGCTGGGTCTGTACTGGGCCCAGTTGGTCATGTAGCACACCAGCTTTGTAGAAGCCACTACATCAGAAATTCACATATATTGCATGCATGTCATTTATTATGAATGTTAGTGAATTTATTATATAGACTATATATTTGACATTTATTTATGGTAATGCAAAGCTATTGAAGGTACTTACCCATCTGCACTGTAAGCAAGATGCCCAGTGCTACAGAAAATACAACATGATTATGAATAAATATTCAAATATAATTTATAGTAGATAAATATATTTAAAAAATCAATTAAATGTATGTGAAAAAAATACCTGCTAAAAGTGTTAATTTGGTCATCTTAGTCTTGGTCCAAACTAGTCTTCTTCAGAAACAGAGCTGGAAAACAATACAACTAATGCATTAGCCATTTCACCAGCACGTCTTTGCACGTTTTGCCATAGTCAAACCCTTTCTATAATAGAAATGGTTGAAAAATGAAAATGAATGTGTGCATAGAAACATTAGTAACAAAGAAATGAACGAAACAGAAGCTGAGAAGCTGCCCTCTTTTACCTGTCGGCTGCACTCAGAATGGCCAGTTTGGTGAAGAGCTGTTCATGATCATGTGTACTTATACATTATTAATAGTTCCAAAGTACAGGTGATAAGTGCTAACTTCACAAGAATTGGGCAATAGAATTAATAAGAAGTTATATAACCAGCAAGTTACGGGAGGGGGGTATTATCTTTTGGATTGTTATAACACTATGATCTAATAGTCATAATTAGTATCATAAAGTGTAACCCATCAACTTTAACATGTCAAATATTCACGTGAACAGTTTTGTTTCTTCTTATTTCTAATATTAGGCATGCAGGCATGATAGTATATGCACAGACCTGTATCAATCTCTGCATGTTAATATAAATACATATAAGTTTTTAATATCTAGTGGCATTGCGCCACCTTATATATTCCACACATCTTTATGAGTGTGCATTATGGCAATCCCAAAAAAAAACAAAAAAACTGAACATAGCTTCTTGAAATACAGTCAAAATGTTTTTTATTGAAGAATATTTACAAGTGCTGCATTATTCACATTCAGTCCGCAGTGGACAGGCTCGACTTTACAACAAATGTGGTTCATGGTAGTTCGAAGAGACCACTTGACATCACAACCTGAGTGACATTCAGAGTGAAACTACAAGCGTGCCATTCGACTCCTGCAAGCGTAAATACAGACAAGTTTGGAAAGTTGTTAGCGGCTATAAATGTTGAGTTGTGACTGACGAAGCCCTGATTGAACACGAAAGGGGGCAAACCACACAACGTGAAACACAGCAGAATGATTTTCGAATTAAATGATACAAGAATTGAAAGCTGTGAAATTGTACATAGTGGACTCATAATGCACTTAAAATCACTTGAAATAGAAGTACAAACCAAGGGCAAGAGACAAGGACACTATAGTTTTGGTTTTGTAGTCCTAACATGACTTGAGTGCTTCTACATTTGAAAAGTGTAACATTTACTCGACTGCTACCAGGGTGTGGGACTAGAGCTACTGATGATGCTATTATGTGTTTTTGGCTAAAATCGTTTTAAATGCCACTGATCGTGATTTGTAATTTACAGTTAATGGGCAAAATATAAAATTGCTTGATATAAATGATCATACAAGGTGTTAGAGATGAAAAAGACAAAATGAAGGAGCTCAAACAATCAAGCACCCCCCACACGAAGAAAATACTACATTTACAGTAAGAACTTGATAAAAACAGTGTTAAATAGAAAATGAAATACATTTAATAGAAACACTGAATAGAAAAAAAGCGAATAATTCTAAAGAAATCATCCCACTGAACAGGCACTAATGAAAATCAATGCAGGGTGAAGGAAAGAAATATATACAACATTCAAACAGTTTCATTGTACCTTTTTGATCTGAAAGTACAAGCTTCAGACTGAAATTTGACGCATTGTGCACATCAAACGATTTCATAACAGTTTTAAGTTTGTACTTCGGTAGTTGAAGTCATAGTTTTGAAATACAAATCTAAAAAGCACAGCAGAGGATCTCTGAAATCTTTAGTTTTGTTCATTAATAAATAAAAAGGAAATAAAAAGGAAAACATAACAGTAAAAAAAATCCATATAGGTTTTTAAACAAACATGGCAGGTTTAGGTTGAGCTGGATTTTGTAGCAGATAAGTGTCCTGGGACCTGTTAGAGTGACCCGAGAGCCCCAGAATTGTCGCTAAGACCATCACAATCACTGTTGCCAAGTATGCGGTCTTCCCACGGAATTGGGCTGCTTTAACAGTGTTGCCGCAGATTGTTTTTCATGTCAGCGGGTTAAAGCGCCCCCAATAACGTGACATTTAGCCCCTGCAATGCGATTCTTACCAGGGAAACCTCCCCGAAAATTTTTATTTTACCCACTGGAATGCAATTTTTTACAGGGGACACCCCTCAAAATGCTACTGAGCTAATTATGAGTAGCAATTGGGTGGGTTTTGTTATGAAAACCTGGCAACCCTGCTCACAATCTAATGTCAGCCTACCAAAACACGTCTCCTAATTCTTTTAGTCGAAAGGACCTTGTCACTTAAGGTGTCTGCCATTAAGGACAGCATCCAAAGATTGAGCCAGTTCTTGTAAGAAAACAATACCTTTATATAATAATTAACTTGTTTGTCCATGAATGTTATCTTCAGCATTGTTCAATGTTCAGTGTCTCGCTCTTGCAGTGTGCCAAGAAAGCAATTAACAGCCCATGGACGTCAACTTTATGTAATCTTTGAGGAAAAAGACAAAGCAATATCAATGAGATAACAGAGTGATGACTTTGCCAAGCCAAGCCCACTTTAACAACTACACGAATCTGGTTCTGTTGTACCATTGCTTTTGTGGGACCTTTCTTCTTTAAAAACTAGAAAACTGAGGAAGGCCGAATGCTACAATCATTCCAAAACAGATACAAAAACCTGTTAATAAAAATCCTGATCCACGCTTGCTTGAAATTACATTGACACACACAAAAAAAAAGATAAAATAAAAAAGGTAAACATTCATTTGGATCATTTTGCAGTCCATATGCTGCCGACAAAGTATAAAAAAAAGTGTTTGTTTCATCCATTATGGAAATGTCACCAATACATCCATGTGTATTTACACCTATGACGAAATCAACAAGATAGAGCTGTTGTTGAATTTTAGAAACTACAACCAAATGCTGACATGATCAGTGCTCAATTTTGAGTTTCCGAGCTTCTAAGGCAAGCGTCTAAAATGATAACAATCAAAAAAGTCTCCCACAATGACTTTCTGTCCAAACATCCTTGTAAAAAAACCTTTTTATACAAAAGAACCTTCCACTCCTCAATTCAAAAACTTTACACCCCACACATCTATTCCAACTTTCCTCATCAGCACCCCCCAGACCCCCCCCCCCCCCAACCTACAGCCTGTCCCTTCTGGGGAAAACCTGCTCCATTCAATAAGAAATGCCTCATCCCTGGCTATCATCACAGTCCAGACGAGCCAATGAGAACGAGTGCTGTGAACAACAGAACAGATGTGCAGAGGGACCCAGAAGTGCCAGAACTGTTCTGGACCATCATTCCAGTGCCTGTGGATCAAACACACAGACTTTCAGAGACATCATTTAGAAATTAAACTCTAGGTCTTAACTAAAACCAGTACCCCTAGCTACTTTTAGTATCACACACCTGAATCTTGAGACACTATTGCCTCATGGGCTGCTCCGTCTCCTCCATCTCCCCACGAGCGGATTTCCAGAACCACATAACCATTGTCCTTGGGTAACGGCAGAGTGATGGAGTTCTTGCTTTTCTCCACTATCTTCAAGGAAGAATGGCCTTCATGCTTGTAGAGGACCTGCACAAATAATAGAGAATCAGTTAATGTTAAAATGTTAAAAAAGATTTTCAAGCATTTCAAGTCAATTCTCTTTGTATAGCACCTTTCACAAGACAGTGTCAAAGCAGCTTTACAGAAAGTCATGATGGTGAAATGTTTATTCACTGCCAACAGGCTCGATAGGATCGTTGGTCTGATGTTCCATAAGGGACAACACGTTCTCTTCTCACGTGACATTAGGCTGCTCATTTATTCAATTCTTACCTCAGAGCTATGTAATAATACGACAGAAGCCTTTGACTGAAATGACTGAATCTGAGCAAATATTCTGATGACATTCAAATTCAGACAGATGACCCAGCACAAACACACATCCTAAGATATACCCGTAGTTTTGGGTGGCAGCGTGTCACTCACTTTGTAACCCAGAACGGCAGACTCATTGTCCATGGATTTAACATGATCCCATCTCACAGTAACCCAAGAACCAGCAATCTTCCATGAGACGTTACCTGGAGGACGGCTGGGGGCTAGAATTAAAGATATAAGCAAAAGTAAGTCCACAAAGCCTTCACACCATGCTCTGTGACAAAGACAGGAAGTGCAGATGTCAAGTTTTCAAGTATATGAATGACTGTTCGGGGACTGTTCATTTGAACTGCAATGGAAGTTACAGATTGTTGTAGTAATCTTTAGTGGCAAAATAAAACTTATTATATTTCTGTTATTGTAACATTGTAATCTAAATAAGTGGGTTAACCTATTTCTACAGATCAAGTGACAGTTCATTTTCTCCACAAAGGAGTATGAAAATAAATATAGGTGGTTTTAAGTTAACAGCAAAGCTCTTTACCCAAAGTATGAAAGAAAGGTTCTGTAAGGATAACTCCAACCACGACAACGTGATGTGATTCAATGAGATCTTTAATTTCTCTAAACTCTTCCTCCTTTAGGCTACCAGCTTACGCAAGTTGGACATTAATCAGCCTTTTTTATTTCTTAGAACAACATTCTTATCAACCAAACACTGCCCTCTGATTTAAAGAGTACCCAGCTGACATTTCAACATTTTTAATAGGTGTATCAAGGTTGAATCACTGTTGAATTTGTTTTAATTTTGCAAATTAAATCAATGTAGATATTTATTGTAGGGCATCCATTTATATATATATATATATATATATATATATATATATATATATATATATATATATATATATACACACACACACACACACACATATATATATATATATATATATATATACACACACACACACACATATATATATATTTATATATATATATATATATATATATATATATATTTATATATATATATATATTTATATATATCCTTTTTACATTAAACATTCTTTAATAATGAATCAACTGAAATTCTTTCAGTCATCTTTTAAAATTAAAGGAGACCTATTATGCCTCTTTTTACAATATAAGTAATAGTTGTGAGTCTATAATATAAGTAAAGTTGTGAGTCTGTAAAGTTTCAGCTCAAAACAACCCACAGACCATTTATAATGATCATTATGAAAATTTCTATTTTGAGTGGAAGCAGAAGCATGCTGTTTTTGTGCATGTCTCACCCTGAAATCATGTTTTAAAGGGGTCATATAATGCGATTTCAAGTTTTCCTTTCTCTTTGGAGTGTTACAAGCTGATTGTGCATAGTGAGTTTTTTCACAAGCTTGCAGAGAAAGGTTTACCAAAAAGAAAATTACTAGGTTGATCTTTTTCATGTTTCATAGGTTAGTAGCTGCACCAGAGACCCAGTTATAGCTCTTAAACATGGAAAAAGTCCGATTTTCATGATATGTCACCTTTAAAGTTTGATCAAGTGTCGGCTATGTAGTTAGGAGTAGGAGCTTGGGTTAAGATTTGCAGAATTTTTTTTTTTAAATCTCTGAGAGCTTGTTCTACTCATGTAAAATAAGTTACCAGTGCACACTGAGCCCAAAAATGAGGTCTTACGAGGTTTCTTGGTGACGACAGTGGTTCTTGGGGAGGGTGGGCCAGTGCCTGCACTGTTGTAGGCCAATACAGTGACATGATAAAGAGTGTTGGGCCTCAGACCAGTGACTCGTGCCATGCTCTCCAGCCCTGCTGTTCTCACTCGGTCCGCAGCTGCCTCACGTTCATGTTGTCGCCAATAACGAATCTGTAACCAGAGCAAGAGGACGGTCTCAAACCTGTGACAAGCTTGATCATACTGAAAACAACCTGATTGTGAATTCTGTATGAAAAATTAACATAACAAATCTTAATTTGCTTTTGAAAGACAATTATATTACCCTATTTAATTAAATACAATCTGCAAAAAATACCCTTTGATACCAGTGGATTTCAAAGCATGGCTTTATCTAAAGGGAGGCACCTTATCTATTATTGCGTTTCATGTTCCTTGATCTGATCTAGACGTGCTGTATATAAAAAAGGAGCTAATGAGATAACAGTAGCTCTATTAGTCTATTAGGGCAAAGCTCATATACTGATGTGCCACCTCAATAGCCAACATTGACCCGCAATGGTCAACAAAACTGCTATTAGCTCTGTCATGCCATTTATGTTTAACAATCCACATACAAATATAAAAAGAGATATTACAGATATTAAATGAAGAATGGGCCTGACCTCATAACCCCGAAGAACTCCATTAATGTTCAGATGTTGAATGGGGTCCCAGGACACCTGAATCTCAAAAGCTGTCAGAGCCGTGGCATTAATCCTTCTTGGGGATATGGTAGGCTCTAAGGAAGGCGGGAAAACATCATGTTACACCTCTGTCAGTTATCATGCATTTGTTTAACATTAAACCTTTTTTAACCTTTCATTTTATAAAGCTGGCCACATTTTAATCCCTGACTCTTCGAATTCTGTAAATACACCCCTTACGTGCACATTGCTGTGATTACAGTTTGATGTAAACGTTTGATGTCAGTTATAATACCGTTTACAATGTCTCTTTATTCATTAACAGCCTCTTTTTAAAGCCAACATTATACTCTGACACGTGCGACAAAATTATCTTTCCCGAAGTGAGATGTGATGAAAGACCTTGTTAAAATAATCTTGGGATCCTCATAAAGGATTTACAGAGCAGTTTAGTTTATTTTCTCATTTCACTGGTATTATTGGTCCTTGTGTTGTTACTTCTATAACTACTAACTGATCACTTAATAGGAATCTTTGATATGTAAATGTTGGTGGTTTTGTGTGTAAATATAACTAGGATGAGACATTATTGCAGCTTTGTTTAAATATTGATTTTGGGAGGAAATTTTGACTTCAGAAAGTTACAATATGCTTCCACAGAACAACAAACTCAACAAAGTCTAATTAGAACACAATGAAAATGATTATCCTTCACAATGTTTCTCACCCTCTTCTGCAGAATGTACCACAGCAATCTGGCTGAAGGGACCTTCTCCTTTCTTGTTGTAGGCCTTGATTCTGACCTCAAAAGGGCAGTAGGCTGACAGACTCTCATTACTGTACACATATCGTGATGACTCCACGTGTGGCACTCTCACCACCATCCATGTTGGCATGCCTTGCTTTCTGAATGCCAGGATATAACCAAAGCCATCTCCATTCTGATACTCCCTGGCCATGGTCTGCAATTCATTCCAGTAGAAAATGTTTTTTTTTTTTTGTCTCATTATGGAACAGAAGGTGAGTGTTGAGTAATAAAGACATTGATTGACCATCTGTTCGTAACTCTACATACTGATTAAAAAGAATAAAGCAATCTAATATGAAATTATAGCAATAGAGGTCCATGGCACTTACAGTCCATGTAATGATAAGTTCATTACGGTTTCCTCCACCTCCACCAAGTCCACTGGGAGCCACAGTGGGTGCTGTAAGATAAATAATAAAATAATAACCCAATTATATAATGGAAAAAAATACATTACCGTCTTCCAAACATTACTATTTTATGTTATATATTATATATCTATATTATAGTTATTATGATATTCAATATTGAAATTTTTGTTCAATACTACCAAATTTGTAATTGTTCTGACCTGCTTGTTTGGTTCGGACAGGCTGGGAGGGCATGCTTGGTTCTCCACTACCCAAAATGTTGCTGGCTATAACCTGGAATTCATAATCCATCCAGGGTCGAAGATCTATCACACGTGCAGACTCAGCATTTCCTTCTATGTTTGCAGGTTCTGAAGGAACCATAACAAACAATCATAACATAAACGAACAATCATAACATGATGTATGATGGTCTAACACAAATACATTTTCAATATAGCAAAGGGTGTTGTGAGTTTGACAGTTTTCTTACTTCAAAACAAATAAATGAAATATTTACATTTTTAAGCAATATGTGTGCAACCGTGACTAAAGCAAAAAAAAATGATTACAAGATGAATATGAAATAAAACTACAAATGATTACAAGATGAATATGAAATAAAACTACAAATTGTCACATTTTTTTAATTTGGTGTTCCAACACATACATGTTTTACCAACTGGAAGATCAGCTTCATCCCCCTAGTTGATGAGAACTGTTGAATTTGTTTTAATTTTGCAAATTAAATCAATGTAGTGTTCTAAGTGTTCAGCTGTGTGCTGTTGCATTAATTCTTCAGATATTAAAAGGAGGGAATGTGTCTTATCAATAATATATCCTTTGCTTCTGCATTCTAAGTCTTGCATTCGATGACGACACATGCAAACTTTGCAAAATTTGTATACAAATATATAAAAGAGGAAGTCAATTAAAAACAAAGGGCATGGAGAAATCAAGAGTTTGGAAACCACCGGCGACATCAGCAACCAAAAATGACCTGATCGGCTGAGAAAAACAGAGGAGTTGACAAATCATAAGAGCTGTGAAAAAGAACCTTAAAACACACGTCTGTAAAACCACCAACAACCTCTAGAAACTGGGGAGATGCTCTGACAATCTACTGTCCGTAGGAGACTTTGACACAGAATTAAAGAGGCTCCACAGCAAAATGCAAACCTCTGACAAGCACCAAAAACAGAAAGGCAAGATTAGAGTAGGCAAAAGCCAGTAGAGTTTTGCATGCATGACTGTCTCTGGAACAGGCCCTCTCAATTTTAATAATGACTTAATGTATGATGGCAGTAGCAGAATGAATTTGGAAGGGTACAAAATAATCTTGGCTACCAATATTCAAGAAAATGCCACCAAACTCATCAGAAAGCGCTTCATATTGCATCAGGACAATGGCCCAAAACACCCTACCAGTTCTGTCAAAGTGTTTATCAGGGCAAAGAAATGTAAAGTCTTAGATTGCCCAAATCAATCTCCAGATTTCAATTTGATTGAGCAGGAATTTCACCATCTGAAGAGGAGACAAAAGGCAAAAACTCCTCAAAACAAGCAGCAGATGGAACTGGCTGCATTAAAGGCTGGGAAAAGCTTTTCAAAGGATGAGACCAAGAGTCGAGTGATGTCCATGCGTCGCAGACTCACTGATTGCATGGAAAGAAATCTGTGAAACATAATAGCTTTTAATCTTTTACATCTGTCTTATGTTCTTATGTTCAGCTGTCTCAATACTTATGCTCACATAAGGTAGTGGGATGAACTATAAAATGCTGTCTTTTTTATTTGGTAAAACATGTATATGTTGAAACACCCAATAATAAAATGTGAAATTCTGTAGTTTTGTGTTATATTCTTATAATTATTGTGTTATATTATCTTTTGATCATGTTTGAAAATGTTTTGACTCCACAGCAAAAAAAGCAACTGAGGGCAAAAAAAAAGGGGGACTGTGAAGAATTCAGGGTTATGAAATAAAGTTCTAAACATTTATAGAAAAAAAAACACTTTTCATTATAAGCCTATTTGTAATAATATTTATGCAAAAATATAAATTCTACTATTATGCAGTAAGTTGTGTTTGTATTGCATCAAAATGGCCCATGACCTCACCTGTCCTCATCCTCTTCCAGTCGTGAGTCTGTGAGGATCGGCCCAGGATGACATACTTGCCAATGGGACTGTGGTTATCATATCCACGACTCCATCTCAGCAAAACTGATGTGTCATTGACACTAGTCACCAATAAACCTCCAGGAGGTCCTGGTGGGCCTGTAAAGAAAGAAACGTTTAGCTTTACCAGAAAATAAACTTCTTCTTTTTTTATATATATATATATATTTATATTCATGCACACGGCTAGTTGGGTCAGCTTTCTTAAACAAAATCTGTACCAAATGGGCATATGGGAACTAAACCCCAAGGAAATAGATCTGCTAAATTTATATTTCATGACTCTACATTTCATGCATTCTCACAGGGCTGAGAGCTGAGAGTTGTCTGAGCAAAAATGATCAAGCTAAGGTAAAACACAAATGCAGGGCTGCAGGCTGGTGAACTGAGCTTTCATAAGGTCTCTATCAGTGCTCGGCCAGCTGGAAGCCCTCACCCCTCACAACCAGCTTGGCCGAGGCCACAGCACTGTCCACCACCGTCTGGGCCGTGCAGGTGTATGTGCCAGCATGACTGAGCTGTCCGTTCACTATCAACAGGTCACCAATCGTCTCTTTCTATATAAAATGACAGGGAAAAGAAAAGTAAACTGTGTTAGAAAGTAACCCAAAACCCAGAAGCCCACTTCAACTTCATAGGAGCATTATCATGGTTTTTATTACATGCTTAATCTGGAGAGGTTTCGAATTTGGAATTTTAAAATTGACTGTACAGAATATAATATGTCTAAAAGGCATTTACTTTGAAGTGAATCCTATTAAAGCTAATCTCAGAGTGTGTGAAGAGCCTGCCGCTATTGGAATACAAATTCAAATGGTTTTACTAATCTTTTTAATTTTTAATTTTAAGAACATAACTAGATTTTCACATTTTATTAAAGAAAGTGTAAGTGGTATTTGCTAGGGTGTTGTGGGTGGTTGTCAGAGATCCTCTATGCTCTAAGTTGTTTTTAGCATGAACTTTCTCTTTATCAAAAATGTAAAAAAAAAAAAAATCAATAACAATAATAAAAAAATACATTTTAAAATATATTAAAATATAAAACAATTATTTTCACAATATAATTGTTTATACTGTGTATTTGATCAAATTAACACAGCCTTGGTGAGCATAACATACTTACATTTTTGTGTAAATCTTAAAGAGTTAATGTACTGAAGTGTACAGTTTTTTAAACACCCACTGACATCAAGTGCTCACCCCCTCCAAACGCCGATAGTTTCCATTTGGTTCCTCGAGGTCCAGCAGAACTCCATTGAGGAACCAGGTGAAGGTGAGATCCATAGTAGGGTCATGTGACGCATGGCACTGCAGAGTGGCATTTTCACCCTGATTGATGTCAGCATTAGAGGGTGCTAATGTGATTTTTGTGGCATCTGTTTGAGAAAATGGTGCAAAACATAACTTCATAAACTGAAAGAATCTGCACCCACATTAGTATTTTAAAGGTTTATGAGCAGATCAATAAGACAAAAACACACTCAGGCTTAAAATCATAAGATATGTGCACAATGAATATGCAGATAGAAAGGTGTTTACATCCAAAGCAAACTAAGCTAAAAAGCCTATAAAGTCTATAAAGTCCCGATAAAGAAACATTGTTAATGGGTTTTACAGGATCTTACACTTTTCAAGTGTAATCTGTGTTAATAAAAAAAAAAACTATGTATATAAACTTCCACTTCTGCAACAATATTTAGTGCAAAACAGATAACCTGAGACCTTTTAAAGTAGATAAAAATACAAAAAAATTGGTTTTGTTACCTCTGACAGACAGGTGTCCCGTGCTGTTGGCTTTGCCAAGGTAGTTTTCTGCAAAGCAGGTGTACTTTCCCTCATCGGAGCGACTGATATTGTAGATCCACAGAACTCCATCTGGAGTGACTGTTATCCTGGAGAAAAATCCTCTTTTTGAGATCACTGTACTCAAAGCATCTACAAACAGCTCACAAGGCCATGTTTTAAAGCATTTAGGAGGTCTTTGAAACACTTTGAAACATTACTGGATTACCTGGTACTATTGGTCAGTAGCTCTGTGCCACGGCTCCAGAAGAGAGTGGGTTTAGGAGCCGCCCGAGGCTTACACTCCATTTTCACCTGTCCACCACGAGCAGCAGGAACAAGCTTACGTACTGGATTTAACCTGAAGTCTGGAGCCTGAACTAAAATACGGTGACAGGACGGGGAGGAAGGGAGATGGGGAACCATACAGAGAGGATTTAAACACAGATCATATTATAATTGGGGTTCAGGTATGACTGGGTGGGCAGAAGGGGGTTTGAAGTGCATTAAGGTAGATAACAAGAGAAATGTGTCAATGATTTTCGCAGTTGCATTCTTTTTTGCTTTCATTTTGAAATTAATTTGTGCTCACCTTGAACTCTGAGCTCAGCGTTTGAGTAAATGGTGCCGTGTTTGTTTTCGGCCACACACTGATACATCCCTGAATCCTCCAAGGCGAGGTTACTGATCCTCAGTCGCCCGTTAATCACTTCCACACGGTCCTGCGGACAGGTAATTGTAAGAGACATGATGCACATTCACATTAATGCCAGCAGAGGGCCACACGACATTTCTCTTATCAATATACCTGCAGCTGAGAAAATAATGAGCAGGTTATTCACTGTCACATCTCCCTGCCTCAAAGACATGAGGAGTTTTCTAAAAATGAGTTAGCATATATCAGTCTGAGTCTTGACAGTCAGAGGTCCTGTTCATTTCTGATAACACACACATTGTCAGATGACAATCCAGCTAGTTTAGTGTGTGTGTGCGTGCATATATGGCTGACCTGTGTGGTGAGGGGCTGTCCGTTACGGAGCCATCGAATGGTGGGTCTCGGTTTGCCCGAAGCAGCACAGCTCCACTGCAGCTCCGAACTGATTTCCACCTCAGAGTCACTCATGACCTGAAGCCACTCAGGCTGGGCTGGGAAGAGAGAACACAAACAAACCAGCAGATTTTACTTCTCTCCCTAATAAGTGGATTGATGTGTATTTATTTATTAATATAATGAATCAGCTTTTATTTTGATATTATTAGTTTTGAATTAAAATTGTGTTGTTTTGTGCACACACACATACACACACACACAAACACACTCACGTGTGTTTTTGTGAAAAGAGGGGACATCCCATAGACGTAATGGTTTTTATACTGTAGAAACTGTATATTCTATCGCCCTTCACCAACCCTACACCTAACCCTAACCCTCACAGGAAACTTTGTGCATTTTTACTTTCTCAAAAAAACTCATTCTGTATGATTTATAAGCGTTTTGAAAAATGGGGACATGGGTTATGTCCTCATAAGTCACCCTCTCCTTGTAATACCTGTGTCATACCCATGTCATTATACAGAGTTGAGTCCTGATATGTCACAAAAACAAGAGCACACACAGTACATAACTTTAATTCATTTTCATTTTTATTTTGTTTTAGCATTTAAACTTATTCAATTTTAATTTCAATTTTTCGTTTTTTAGTCTATTTGTAATATTTATATTTATAGAATTTATATTGTATATTTTATTTTATTTTAGCTTCTTCAAATTAACAAATTTTTTATAATTTTAGTTAACAATAACAACACAAGGTTTTATGCTGCATCAAACCTCTACCAAAGGTAGCAAGAGGAAAATCTAGTAGAAAATATCATTCTAGTTCTGACGTTGTGCCTACCTTGCACAGAGACACGTCCCTGATGTGTCTCACGGCCCTCTGAGGTGTAAACCTCACACTCATACATGCCCTCGTCATCAAAATTCAGTTCAGGAATAATCAGGGTGGGTCCCTCTGCACTTGCTCCGACCTTCGGTGGTAAAATCCCATCGACCTTCCTCCAGCGGATTTTAGGAATGGGACTTAGGGAGGGAAGTAAAGAGTGAGCAAAAGGATTTTAGTGAAATTTTTTCAATTTTTATAGCTGACTGAGTTATGGGTTATGTTGAACAGATGTCGCAGTGATCTCTAATGGGAAGTGAGGAGCTAAGGGGGACTTACTTGCCATAGGCAAAGCATTCCAGCTGTACAGTTTGTCCCGATAATGCGTACGTCTCAGCGGGAAAACGCACTCGGACATTTGGAGCGGCTTTCCTTGGGTTTGCTTTGGAAAATCAAAACGCAATACTTTTTTTAAAATATAAAATGTTATTTTGATAGCTGCATGTACTTGAGCTTGTTTCTTATTTTAACTAACCATTAGGGTAAACAGTGAGCTGGACAGCTTTGCTGAAGATGCTCTTGGTGCTGATGTCCATGTTGATGGTGGTGAAGCAGAAATAGTTGCCCGTGTCATTGGCCCTTGCATTAGCAAGATACAAGTTACCCGTCACCTGAGAAACAAACCATCTGCCCCCCTCTGGCTGGATGAAGTTGGGGAACTCGTTTATGAACCAGCGGTAGGACAATGCTAGGTGGAACAAAATGAATGGAAGATGTAATATAAACATTTGAGGAAATAAATAAACTGAATATAGAGTGAATTGTTACACTAACTGATAACGTGAAATCATACCTGGGTAATGAGCTGGCGGCTGACAGGCAAGAAAGGTTCCTGCACCTTCATGGACCGTCTGAGGGCTTCTACTCTCAGGGGGGAAGTCATGGAGGTCTAGAATGCACACAACATTAATCAGGACAGGTAGAGTACAATTTCACCTCCTGCTACTTTTATTCAGAAAGGAATA
Source organism: Carassius gibelio (assembly GCF_023724105.1). Classification (NCBI taxonomy): domain Eukaryota; kingdom Metazoa; phylum Chordata; class Actinopteri; order Cypriniformes; family Cyprinidae; genus Carassius; species Carassius gibelio. Next base: position 17,152,067 of record NC_068406.1, read on the forward strand.
GTTTTCACACTGGGAAAACAAAATCATTTGGTTTGAACTCACAGCCAAATTTGAGGTTAGCCACTCGGCTAATGATGGTGCCACAGCGGTTGACGGCGAGACACTGGTATGACCCACCATCTCGCCCATTCTGAGGGTTATTGATCACAAGGTTTCCTGCGACCTGTGTGTAGTGCGAATCCTCGACAAATGCTATTTCAGTGCCATTCACACGCCACCTGTGAAAAATCACATACAAGATCTAACTTCAATAGATTCTAGCTTTAAAAAAGTGCATAACCAATCATTTATTCAGGCAAACTTGTAGTACACTCGTTGTGGGGACAGCATGCATATTGTTTTAAAATATATATTTTTGCTCGGTTTTCCTGAAAAAATATTTTTACCGTCTTTTAAATAAGGAGATTTTTAAGGCTTAAGAAGCAAAATTGCATATTAAAACATAGTTTCAGAGAATATATATCATTGTTTATTTTCTTACCATATTGACAAATAGTGTTTTTTCTAAGCATAAATATACAACAAGATTTTGAGAAGTTAATGTATATAACTAGACTATTTGGGTCAGTAACACTTTTAGCCAACAAGCTAAAATGCATGAAACTGATCAAAATTACAATAAAGACATTTATAATTTTACAAAAGACTTCAATTTCAAATATATAGTATTTGAAATAATTTATTTTGGTAAAAATATTTTTACAATGTTTGTGTTTTAAGTTAGATCATGTGAATAAAGTGAATAGTGAATAAAGGTCCTGTTTTGTTCGATAAAGTGTAAGTGCCAAAAAGCTGATGTGAATACCGGTAAATAGCAGCAGGGCTGGCGCGAGCCTGGCAGCTCAGGGTCACCTTGCCTTCTGGCATCCCCTCTGGGTAAATCAGACTAGACGGCTGCTCCTCAAACACAGGGCCACTGTCATGACCCGACACACACACATCCCCACCTACAAAAATGTGCCCACCGTTACTGTCTGTTAGAAACATTTCAACAAAGACTGTCACAAAATGCTTTTAAATCAAAAACAGCATTCATGGCCTTTTAGCATGGTGACCCCTTGCATTTTAACCAACAGCTTTCCTGTTACCAGATGATTAAGCAGGCAACAGAACACTAAATGAAAGTCAAGGGTATAGTAAAATATCTATGAGAGTAATCTAGCTCAAGTATTCTTGTCATGCTCAGGCTTTTTGTACTGCCTCCTTTGACAGCCAGTGTACTGTGCCAAACCGACAGATACAGGGGGCGTGCGTGCCTAACAACTCCAGCGTATTTGCACTCAGAGTGGGAGTGTACTCCACCCGGGGAAAGTCAGCAGGGAATACAAGCTGTCAGAAAGAATTGCACGCACTCAGATATTTTGACAGAACAGAGGGGAACAGGAGAGTCTCCAGGTAGCCGTAAACGCATATGATGCATTATGAACTGGGTCAAGATTGAGTTTGGATTATATAGGACTGTGTGTACATTTGTGTCAGTGTTTGCAACTATGACTAGGATTTTGCCTTTCTATTTTTAAATAAATTGGTGCTTCTTTTTGAATTGAGACTGTGTATTATAATGCAATTTGTGATGGATTAGAGTACTATGAAAAAAGTTCTTTGTTCTTTGTTCTCGTATTTTCCAGTAACACATTCCTAAAACAAGATACATTCATTTATTAATAAATTGCAGATATTGATATCGTTTTCAGAGAATATAATGTATTGAATTAAGTCATTTTTTTCCTCCCTACTGGTATTTAGCTGTGGTGTAATCTAATGTTACGAAGTAATAATATTTTATTACATTACTTAAGTATTTTTTGGGACTATCTGTACTATACTTGAGGTTTTTTTTTAGCCATTTTTACTTTTACTCCACTACATTTCCTAATTAAAATGTATACTTTTACTCCGATGCATTTCCCCGAGGAATATTTGTTACTTACTACAAAATAGACAGAAGTCAAAAGAACACAGACCAAAATAATTTTTTGCACCAGGCTGTAAACGTTTTTTTTTTTTTTTTTGCTGTAAAGTTGGGCATTTTAACATGGAGAGTCTATGGGATTGACTCTCTTTTGCAGCCAGCCTCAAGCGGCCGGTCGATGAATTACAGTGTTAGTCACTTCCGTATGGGCTTCACGAGAGAGAGCGGGAGGTTGCCGCTCGGTTGAAGCTCAATGACTCACTCATTAACAGTCACTTGCTGCCACCTACTGGTGGTTTTAATTTCACGTTTTGACCATTTTTTCACGTTTTAAATTCTTACAGATATCAGTATTCAACATTTTATGTTTAAAACAAAACATTAGACCTATTTATGCATCTGTAACTGCAGGTTAAATGCATCCATGTCCCCTCTGAGATACATAAACTGAGTAAATACATTTAAATGCTATTTCAGATGCAGAAATTTTCTTGTGCTGGAATAAAAGATGTTAAGTTGATGAACCAGATGAAGTGCTTCGTATTCTTACTAAAAATTAAAAAATGTAAGAAAGAGTTAAAACTGAACACAATCTTGTTAATCAAGTTGTGTATGAACATTTTATATATTGTTTATTTTCTTCTTTTTTAATTTTGCTTTTACTTGTACTTGTATGTTGCCATCTTTAAATAGGAAAACATGGAAGTTTTTGGTAGCTTCTAAATTCATCCCTGTTTGGATCATAAGGAATGAATGGTGCTGAGCTAAAAGCTAGCATAGTGGCGCCGCACGCTACAGCGTTTGAGTGCATGCACTGAGATGGGTACATATCAACTCGTCTAAGATGAATGAAGAACATAGTGGAATATGGAAAAATTGTGGTGTTTTCCTTTAAAAAGACAAGTTCTGGTAAGACTCACAGGAATCTAGGGAAATAATAGGGAGGCAGGGGAGGAGAGATGAGTATAGAAGGGGAGCCGGCTCCAAGAGAGGGTTTCTGCTCTGAGATTACAGTCAAATTCAGAGGTGTGATGGCTGCTTCCAGTAATGGGGACAAACAGCACAAAACTGCCACTTAAGTTCTTTTCCACTCAAGTTTCTCAACAGCTCTTCACAGTCTCTATGTGTAGTTACTTCTGTGTACTAGACTAGAAACAGTAATTGTTTTGTTCAATCTAAATGCCTGTGATAATACATCAGAACCTAGACATTTTCCTCAGTGCAGTGAATATGACAGAATATGATTAGGTATATTCTCTAACCATTTGTTCCTTTCCTTGCCCATGTTTTGGTGTTACCACATTACAGATTTATGAAAGAAATTAAAACTCTAATTCAGTAAGGATGCATTAAATTGAATAAGTGAGCAAAGACATATATAAATGTAACAAAAGATTAATTAATTTCCATGAACTGAATTCCATGAACAGATTCCTGATTTTACACTGCTGAAGTGTTATTTAAATGTTTCACTTTTCACAGTCTATTTTTTGTGGAATCAACAGTTTTAGATAAATCTTCCCCTAAATGGCAGGTGAAAATAAAACAAATTATGCTCTGTCTCTTATGTTGGTGAGATGGTGGCTCCTGGCCAGAATTTGGTGCAGAGTGGACCAGATTTTATGCCCGTGAAACTAGTACAACTTTAGAGTGCTGTTTGCCAAGTTAATAGCATTATGGGCAAAAGCACATTTTTATCAATGTTTAATGGGCCCTGGATTACTTCAGCCGTCAAAAACACCTCTCAAGTAAATCAAATCCCTTCTGCCCACTGATCTAAGATAACACAATGAATAATTAATCTGAATTTGTGGCCCCCCTCTGATGCACAAGCCTAAAACCACACATCCCAGACACCATCAAAGTGACAACGTACATTTCAATGATGTTTCAACAAGGAAATGCTGGCGCGGAGGGAATATAGAAAAAATAAGAACAAAGGGTGAGTGGTAACGAAGTTTCACTAATGGGGGAAGGGTTGAACAAGACCTAAGTATATTTGCAAATGGGATCTTGACTGAGTTGAGATGATGGGAGACATCAGAACAGATCATACTTACCCAATGCGTAGCTCAGAGCCAGAGAGCTGAGAGACAGCAGACACAACAGAATCCTCATCCTCCTACTCCACACTCAGACAAAAGACAGAGGCCTTTCAGCTCCTGGGGACAAACAAAAACCTAGATGACTCACAGAAAATAGGCTGATTCTGAGATGAGCATCAACCTTATTTTTAAATGAAGGTAACATTTCACCCAAGAATGAAAGTTTGTGGACCAATTCTATTGAAAATAAGAAAACATTGAAAAATATCCCAAAATATCTTCTATTATGTTCCACAGAAGAAAGAAGAAGGAAGAAGGATGAGTTTAGGTGCACATATGGATATATTTTATTTTTCTGTGTCTCTTTTACAACTGAAAAGAATCATAACAGCCTTGTCCAACCAATGTGAGGATGCATGGCTGTGTGTTTTCAATTGGCAACAAATTCTGATTTATTCTGACACTATATTCCTCTGACAACCTGAAAATCTACTCTACACCGTCATATTCACCGCTCCCTCGCCCTGATGTGTCACCTGCTGATGCATGCCTCAGATTCGGGGCTTATAAAACAGGGACATCAAATTGTCTAGCGGCTAAATTGACAAGAGTGCGCTGGGGAGCATCTGTTTTGCACCATTCGCCATCCGGCCCTCACATCTGCTTTGAGTGTGCAGGATTGTTTCCTTCACTGTGCAGCCCAGTAATTGGCAACTGCACATCTTTTTCCTGGCCCAAGTAATGGCAATCGCAACAAGAGCCGCTGCTCTGCAGTTCTCGGTATGTCTGCAGGTGAAGCTGAGAACCACGAAGCGTCAGCACAGATGTGCTGTTTGTGATGAGAATGCCCCCTGGAAGCAATCCAGCAGTTGTTTGTAGAGGTTTAAAAAAGAGAGAAGTGGGCTTTTATCAGAGAAATGTCTTAATTACACCAGACAAGACTCTGATTGCCACCTGACAGCACTCAAATGCTTGTTTTATCAGTACTGCTTCGGTGTGTTGTCACAGTCTTTTCAACCGCACTCTACTTAGCACGGCGTAATGTGCTGGCTGTCAGGATGTAGCTGACAGGATTTTCCTCATGCTGCAGTAGATGTACAGTATGCATGAATATGAGAGGGCTGTTTGTCAATGAACACAAAAATCAATCAATGCATCAATGCACACATTTACAGCAAGCTCTCTGTTATGATTTGATTTACCATTTAAGGACTCTGTAGTCCATCTACCATACCCTATCATCAGAGAGACTTATAAAAAAAAATATATATATATATATTTTTATATATATATATATATATATTTTTATATATATATATATATATATATATATATATATATATATATATATATATATATATATATATATATATATATATATATATATATATATATAATATATATAATATATATATATTTAAAATAAAAAAAATGATTTTTTTAAATTACTTATACATTTTATATTTATTATTATAGTATTGCAAAAGCAACACTTTAAAATGGGCCTACTGATTTTAACTGTATTTTTTTTTTAAATATGCATGCAGCACATTTAAAATAAAATGTTGTCTTTTTAACTGATATTTTAATATTGCAAAAGCAACCCTTTAATTAACAAAATTACACATTTTCATTTTGACAAGATCTTTGTGTATTTCTCAGGTTCACACCTTCCTACAGTGAATCATGCCTCTTGCTCCAACACTTTTCTGTTAAATCCCCTTGTTTTTCTGCGTCCATTTCAAACGTCAGAGCTAAGGACATTCATAACAGTGCTTGAGGCTGACTGCTTCCTGAGGGTGACAAATTCTACACATAGAAACAGAGTGAGCCTGAAAATGTATACTACATCAACCCTGCTAAACATTTCTATTAATTTGTGCAGGGAGATGGTGTCATCATTGTGGTTTAAATGGGGCAGGCATGGCCTAATAGATAGAAAGTCAGCCTTGTAACCTTAAGGCTGTGGGTTCGAGTCTCAGGTTTGGCAGGAATTGTCAGTGGGGGGAGTGAATAACCAATAAACAGCAAAAACCTCCCTTTGTACATGTAACATTTTTTGGAAATTTGGCTAACAAGAGGCCACCTGAAAAAGTCCTAGTGTTCCCTATGGCCATTTCATTCCTGTCTAGTGCCTAGCATCATACATTCATCTGAGTACTTCCTTTTCTCAAAAGCCAGGTTTCTTGTAGGACTGAAGTACTGCCTAGGGCAATGACGCTTTTACTGCTGCCCTGACATCTGCTAATGGGACTTAGCCCCCCAAAATGGATTTTCCCTCGCAGGTGGCTTATTGAAGTCTATGTGGAGACTCAACAAAATAAACATATCTAAGGAATTTTTATCAGTCCTTTATCAGTACCTTCATCTACATACCTTCAGGTTCTGTTGGACACTAACTGCATCCTCAAAAAAAAAAATACTTTGGTCTACAAACAGCCAAACTGCTATACATTACAGCTGATACAGCAAGAAACGTCTTGCCAGTCTGAATATTCCTAAAGTAAATCAAATTGGTATTCACTGAACCAGTCCAAGCCTGATCTAAATTGTATGCCTTAGTGTCCCCAAGTCACAGTCTTGTCACAGAATAAATATTCAATATTTGCAATCTGAGTTTGCAGATAAAGTTAGCACTTGATAGCCAGAGCTAAAACAGCAGCAGTGGGGAGGAATTATAATGATGATCCATGCAAAAAAAAAAAAAAAAAAAAAAAAAAAACCATCTATTTTAAAAACTAAAAATAAGTTTCTGGTTTACTACTTCATTTGCAGATGCCAGAATTGTGTAATGAGTCACTCCACAGCAAATCTAAAACTACAGGTCTGTGGATTCAACACCAAGTGCATCCTTTCATGATTATTCATGCCACGATTAGCTGTTTGTTGTGATTGTTTGCTGTTCAACATGTTTGCTCAGAGCAGTGAGTCATCTCCCCAGTGTCTGAACAGTGACACAAAGCTGGAACTTATTTAGGAACTTGAGTCTTGGGTACATTAAACCAAATCATTATAATGACTATGCCATTAAGCTTAGAATCTATAAAACATGACAATAAAGCAGAGAGCATGATTAAAGTGTAAACCCCATTGTGTAATTAACAGATACTACTGAAAGCTTCAATGGGATACATGAAAGTTAATTTTGTCTTTACTATCGTCTTTAAACATTTGAATCTAAGATTCACAAATTTTAAACCAAAAGAACTTAAGCACTTTTAATAAAGCTTTATGTTTGTTATTTTTCACAGCGGTTCCCAATGGTGATCTACAAATCCAAGCTCAATGGCTCTGCTGACGTACTGCCTTTTAGGGTTGTACCATGCATTATTAAAGTCTTGCCTTTCTCGATATTTCACCTAGCTGTCAGTTACTAAAGCAGCAATAATCTAATGAAATGTTGAATGAGGTTTGAAGGCTGCTATCCAAAAAGAAAAAAAGCATGGGGCTTTATTATAAACTAAAGCAATGAATGATGTTAATTAATAAGTGTAAGATGTGACTAATATGAGTGTGGTACCTTTTATTCAGAAAACGATATCAGCAATATAATTTTGCTTGTATAGAACATTGTGTGGTTGTGCATTTCCCATATATTGAGCAGTCAAAGACATGCTAGTATAATGTACCTGAGGACAACTGTCACAGTAGCTCTAATTGGTGCCACCTCAACAGACAGGAGAGCACAGGCGCTGGGAAAAGTGCTGAGGCTGAGTACAGCATGGCCTTAGACAGCAGCGTGGCAGCCAGTGGTGATAAAAATCTTCATCTTAAAATGCTGTCTTTGCCTTGGCTTGAAATCAGATCTCTGTTCAAACTGGAATGGCTCAGATTTCACAGACCCAAAGACCTGTGCTAAAATTGCTTAGTCTAAACAATGATATTTTCATTTAGGTCAAACAAAGCTCGAGTCCTTCAAATTTGGTTTAAGCTACACTTCAATCTAACTACATTGTGAAAAGTCATTCTAATGTTAACTGCACATGCAATGCAACGCTAAAAGACAGGACACATATTCAAGACGGGGTGACTGACCAAGTTCAATTGACTGACTTCAGTTTGCTCCCCTACATTGAAAAAAATAATTTTAAAGGATATTTTATATTATCTGTAATTATTTACTTCAGTTTTTAATTATATATCATTTTTATAATTTATGTGGTTATAAAATGTGGTGGGAGGAGCAAACGACAGACACAGTGGGCTTTTATTAACAGAAAACAAAACAAAACAGGGAAATAAAAGTGGCCAAAGGGGGAGAGTGTCCAAAACAAACAGGGGATCTGGTGTCCTCAACGTGCTGCGGGGTTCGTTTGGGTTGGGCAGTGTTCATGGAGGAAGGGTCCAGGTAAGGGGTGGAGTCCGGAGTCCGGAGGGCGTATGCGCTCTCCTCTTCGGTCCGGGGCGCAAGGGGCAGCGGCTTCTTCTATCGGTCACATCCTTCTCGTTGGCCGTGGCGCTTGCAGGGGATGAACAGCCTGTCATCCTGGCCACCCTGGCTCGTCCAGCGCCCCTCCTCTCTCACACAATCACTCCTGTCGGGAGCCTGGTGAAATGCGGCGATTTAGGACGGGGTGCCGATGATAATCAGGGAGGAGGCAGCTGACTCATCACATATATTTCTGTCTATTACTACTTTATCCATTGTATTCTTAAGATATATACATACAATAAGTGAAAAAGGTCACATTGATGGTTGAAATCACATGGATGATCTAAAAGTATGTGGTCAAGAATTCAAGTAAATATGGCTCTAAATGATGAATCACCCATAAACATTAAATATGCAGGATGCATACATTCAGTACATAAAACTAAAGCAGCAGCTTGTGCACCACCTGTTTCAATTGTTCTTATATACATGCACACATTAAGCGACACCTCATTGCCTCCCCGTGCCCTGCAGATGGTACGTAAAGTGGTGCCAGTTTGGGCCCTGAAGGCCACGGCCATGTATCAAACTCACAAGAGAAAGTGTGTGAGGGCGAGAGACCTTAGAAGACAAACAGCCTCATGTGGACCCACTAGCCCTCCTGTAACTGAAATATCAACATGATAGTCTGTGAGTGTTGACAGCCCGCCAAGATGAAATGTCCTGTAATAGCTTGGCTCACTTCACAGAGGACGATGATATTCTTGTGCTTTTTGAAGAGGAAACAGACTGAAATTTGGTGACCTTCAAAAGGCTCACAAAAGAAGCATTCTTTGAACATTTTAACTCAGGGAATAAAATTCTAAACACTGATATATCAATCCTGATTTTGATAAACACAGTATATGGTTACAATATTAATTAACGGCTGACCTTACAGATTAATTACAGAAATTACATTTAATTGTGATTGTGAACACTTATATTTGCCTAATCTAATGCTCAATTAAAGTTAATCTAAATGTAACCTTGATTAAATATTAAAATAATACTGTAACTTATAATTTTGTGACGCCTAAATTTATTGTAGCATTTAAAATGGCTGATTTCAGATTTTTTTGTTTTTGTTTATTTAGATAGAATATAATATTAGCCTTTTATAGGCTATCACAGGTAAATAAATTATCAGCTTATTTGTTCATATGGAAATTATTATACTTCAAAACTTTGGGTTTGGTAAGATGTTTTTAAAACAAATATCATGCACAGTAATTTTGAGAAAAAAAAACTTTAATATTTTAATGTTTCCTATTTTGCATTTCCTAAATATCTTTATTTTATATATTTTAATTTATTTAGTTCATTTTTTTGTCATTTATATAAAAAGCTGAATTTTTAGGATCCATTACTCCTACAAATTCGCATGAAGAGTCACATGATCCTATAACAAAGATTTCTTATTATCAATGATTAAAGTTTTTGTAAAAACCTTGATACATTTTTCTTTGATGAATTTTTGTAACATTATAAATGCCTCCACTGTCAATTTAGATCAAATTTGTCTTCCCTGTGCTGGAGTATTAATTTATTATTATAAAAAAATAAAATAAAAAAATAACTGAAACCCAACTTTTGAAAGGCATATAATCTTTTGTAATACATTTTCAATGAATTCACACCCTTAATTTTAACCATAATATCATTTTAATTAATCTAGCTGACTGTTCTACAATTCTGTTGACCGAAACTGATCGCATAGTGAAGAGGCTGCATATAGAACTCTCTCTGTTACACATTTGCTGTGGTAAGGCCCATTAAAACATAACAAGGGGCTGTGGTCGTACCGAGGGAGAGACTGCAATTACAATGCCCAGTGACTTCAATTGGAGCATGGCATGTTCTCACTGACAGATACAGCATCTGCAGCAGCAATGCCTGAGGAGAACAATGACCGCTCTGTGTCCCAGAAGTGCTCATTGCAGAACACAAAACAGAAGCTCATCTGTACTTCAGCACTTCACAGAGATCAGAGTCCCCACTCTTCCTCATTTGCCACCTTCTCCCTCAAACACAGGCCCATCCATTCTCTCTAATGGCCATAACTCAACGAGACCTCCATAACCCAACAGATGTGGAGGTCCTTGACCTTTATCACCCTCTGACAAAGACATCTGATCTTGTGGTCTCCGACCCTTCCAGTGACCTATTCCTCTCTGTTTGATCAGACATTTTTATTAGCACTCCCAGTGAATGGCTGAACTGCTGAAGGCACTCGTGACCTGGATGTGTGCAGATCAGGGTTAAGTAAGTGCATGCTCTTATGGATGAATGACTCTTTCAAATATATGTGACACTTCAGTTAAGATACACTTCGCTTCAGTTAAAACTTCCCTTCTGTAAGCACATCATCCTGACTGCCAGAGTTCATGGCTTCAATGCTCTCTACATGATCATTTTTCAGCAGCTGGACAGGAATCTACTTCCAGCTCCCATACTAATCTAATTTCATCTCACATTTACATAGATTCACACAGCGCTGTGGATGCATCTCATTCTCACTTCGTCCATGATCTATGAGAGGACTGGGTCATTTTAGCTTTTTCTAGAAGTGGATTTCAGCTACCATTTATACTGAAATGCAAATATGGAAAGAACCATTAAATAATGATGTTGTAAAATGATTTCTACTAATTTTGCCAGCTTAAAATTACTTTCATTGGTGTAAATATATATATATATATATATATATATATATATATATATATATATATATATATATATATATATATATATATATATATATATATGCATGTCATATTAGTCATTCAAACCATCTTATACTCACTTCACAATGTGAACAAATTAATCATGTGGACTAGCTACAAGTTTGTCCACTCCACAGATGCAGAAATAGGTTTATTGATCGGAGCTGAATCACAGGTCCTAACCTTGACATTCCAGTAACAAAACAGCGAAACCTTTACGTGTTGAGGCACAGAATCTATCTCATTTCCTTCAAGCTCTTGGGAGTAAACAACATGCCGTATAGCAACAGATATGGAGACCACTGTTTAAAAAGTCTACAAGTAGAGCCGGTCTATTAAAGTGTAAAGTGGTCGATTTAGGGACCAATTACTTAGCTAAAAGAGTGTGTCAAAATGCCCAAACCACAAGAAATTCAGTTGGCAAGTGTTCTGCATTTATATAATAGCTAGGATTTTGATGTCCATTTAAAATGTGAAAAAAAAAAAAAAAAAAAAAAAAAAAAAAATATATATATATATATATATATATATATATATATATATATATATATATATATATATATATATATATATATATATATATATATATATATATATATATATATTACCACAACTTACCTTAAATATTAAATAAAAAGAGTGTGGAGAATGACTGATGAATTAGTATAGAACATAATAATAATAATAATAATAATAATAATCAAAATGTAATAAAATATATTAAAATAGGAATTATTATAAATTGCAATAATATTTCATCTTTGAAATCTTTGATCACATAAATGCAGCTTGGCTGAGCATAAGAGACTTCTTAAAAACAACAACAACTAAACGTTTAAACATATGAAGGATACTGAATATATTGCTTATCATGATTACCTGTTTGGTAACTACATGTTTGGTTTAAGAAAAGCACATAAAAATTTGGGAATTTTTGATATTTTGGTGTCAATATGAATGAATATATCGCCCACATGGACAACACCCATCAAAAAAAGATCTGGAGCGCTAGTCGCTCACCCTCATCTGCTTCTGAAAGCATGGGGATCTCGTGAATGTTTTATGAGGGTGGTGGATATAGCACACGCCCTCATTCCAGTAGATTGTGAAGCTATATTTACATGAAGTATTTTATAAAAAATTCTAGGTCATAAGTCTGCCAAAATCAGAATCTGCCAGAATCAGCAGCATCATGTCCAAGAGCTGCTTGCGTACTACTGTTTTTTTCTTTCTCAGTCTCTCACCGTTTCACATTTTTTGGTTCCAGCCACACACCTGATCACACTGATGGGGCTGCTGCAGGCCAGCATTAGCAGTCCGTGGTGTACTTTTCCACAGTGCTTCACTGAGCTTTAATTTGCTGCTGCTGCTCGGTCTGTCACTATCAGTTTTAACCCTTGGCCATGGCTGTCCCCAGCCTCCAAAATACTTCTGAAATTATCTCTCTCACTACAACTGTCACCAATAAACCTGAGTCAGTGACCATTTATGTACTACCTTTTTTACTTTGCACAAATTACTTCTAAAGTTTTCAAAATGCGGTTGGGAAAATATATATATATTTTTTAATGTTTAAAAATTGTCAGGTTCAGTTTCTGGTCATGGTCATTAGATCTAACTTCTAAACAATACTTCTGGTAATTCAGATTCAAAGGAAGGAAGAGATTAAAGATCTCAGTGTGGCTACAAAGAACACAAAGACAACTGAGTGGAGACTGATCACAGAATTCAAAGGGCAACACTGAAATGCATGGTGCAAAGCCTTCAGTCGTTATTAATAGAGAAATGCCTAGGCACAAGACAGCTTAAGTCATGCAGATTTAACTGATAAGAACAGAATAAAACCCCATCAAATGAGGCGAGAATTTCGTGCCACAGGGCTGAGTCACAGAACAAGGCAGTTAGTATTGGGGCATACTGACCTTGGTGTGCTTTTTGTCTATGATCAGAATTTATGAACTGGAGCAGTTTGTTCAGACTAGGGTCTGCATTCTTTATATCATGTTGCTGAAGATGCCTTGATGGAAAATGTCTTTATTGTTATGCTTTAATTTAATATTGCAACTTACTGAATAATATTTCTAGGCTAGAACATGTGTATCTCTATGGAGAATATCTCTATTTTAAACAGTTATTGTTTATTTAAAGGGTTATTTTTAAAGTAAACAGATTTTTTTTTTTTTTACTTTTGGTTACAAAAAGAAAAACGATTAATATGGGCTTAGCTGGCACTTTGGAACCTGCCATTAAACAGGATTTTTATCCAAATTTAACAATTCATAATTCATAAAATATTAATATAAATGTTTTAGCCAACAAATATTGTAAAAATACAAATGGAGCATTTGGCACACTATGACATATAGATTAAACTACGTGTGACAGCTTGCAAGAGGTCTTTGAAAACAACAAACAAAACAACTACTGGAGAAAACACATTGTCTAACTGGACCTTCGACTAAACTTCCTAGTGTGGCAACTAGCCCCGGTCTCTTTTACATATGAGTAGTAGATCATACGCTTTAATGCAATATAAAACGTTACAATGTTATGCAGCGTTAACTACCCCGGGTCTCTCCTATGACAGCACTTCTGCTATATAACAGACTTCTCAATTTAATGTATGTGTGTCTTTGGCTAGTAGTTCGCACATGTGTTTCAGGTAAGACTCATGCTTATCTATCAGCCGCTATGATTTCAAGAAGGTTCGTTGCTCCCGTGTAAACAAAACGCCGTTACTCGCCGTTCACACAAGCCCACCCCATTATTTGATGATAGACGTGTTTATTTCATATAACGTTAGGCCTCCTGATAACTACAGTATGCCATAGTTAACCGAAATATTCCCGAATTATTATTCCGCTAGACTGTATTGCGCAATCTCTTTCCTGACAGATTATTATGGGACGCTTCAGTTCTCAAAGCAGAATATAAACACAGCGGGTGTAGTCCTAAATACGAACAAAATAGCCAAATAACGAATTAAAGGAAATATGAATGGAATTGTTAAGTGGATTATTACGTGTTAGACGATAAAGGTTTGAAAGCGCTTTCTTACCTTTCTAAGAAGCTTTGAATGAGGACGTGCTCGCGTCTCTCTGCCTCCTCCAGTGACGCTGCTGGTGCCGCGCGCTGCGTCAATAACGGCCACTGGCCTTTTCTAATATTATGAGATTTTTCTCTCTCTTTAAGCAGCTGCAGCCCCCGTCGCAATAAGGATGTTGTCGTCTGCACGACGTGATCTCTGTTCCTCACTCTGTCTCTATCTTCCTTTCATAATAGCCTAAATCATTCCCCTTATCCCTCCTCCCGCCCCTCTCCCTCTCCCTCTCTCTCTCATCCTTCCTCTCCCCTCCCTCCGACTCTACATTTGATTCAAACGAGGGAATACGATTAACGCAACACAAGTAAGTGAACCTCTTTTTTTCTTTAATACAGTGAATGTACACAAAGAAGGTAGAAGTTTTCGTCAAAGGATGTAAAGTGTGTACCCTTCCCCCACTGGAACACACACACATTTGAGGAAGTCGTGGCCTAATGGTTAGAGGGTTGGACTCCCAATCGAAGGGTTGTGAGTTCTAGTCTCGGGCCGGACGGAATTGTGGGTGGGGGGAGTGCATGAACAGTTCTCTCTCCACATTCAATACCACGACTTAGGTGCCCTTGAGCAAGGCATCGAACCCCCAACTGCTCCCCGGGCGCCGCAGCATAAATGGCTGCCCACTGCTCCGGGTGTGTGTTCACAGTGTGTGTGTGTGTTCACTGCTCTGTGTGTGTGCATTTCGGATGGGTTAAATGCAGAGCACAAATTCTGAGTATGGGTCACCATACTTGGCTGAATGTCACTTCACTTCACTTTCAAATACACTAACACACCCCTTCACACCTCTCTAATGAAACCCCAATGGCACAATATGCACACCCTCACATCTCGAGGAAACCACACCATCTGTGTTCAGATTGTTATTCCTGCCACTACTGATTCATACAGACTACGAATAATGGCTGAATAATATTATTCAAAGCTGCTGCATACAAAAACGTCTGAAAGTAGAAAGTAGTTAACCACAGAAAAGGCAGGCCTACTCATTTTATTCCAAAGGACTGTAATCAAATAGGGTTTTTAGATAACAATGTAAGCATTAAAGTCCACCCCTAAATCTACCTGTCAGTGGGGTGTAGGCTTTTTTATTTTAGGTTTTGATGTCCTTAAGAATATAGTATATTTGAGGTATAAGTACCAAAAACCATATAAATAATATACTTTCTCAGGAGATCTGCATAGAACAAATTGATTTTGGCCTGTCTAATTAATATTCATGAGCCTCTCTTCTGATTGGCTTGTTGCTTTCTGAGTGATGCACGGCCAGGCCAACCACAGGTAACTAGGGTAATGTGCTGTTGCCTGCTAAGGCAAATAAAAAATATAAACACCTGTAAATAGAAACAACTGGCCACTGCTGAGGGAAATGTTTTCCAACTTACATGTTTGAGCCGGACTCAGACCGGCAATGAAAGGCGACAACCACCACATCATCAAATGCGCTAACTACAGGATGTTTCAGAATGGTATTTTTTTTTTTTTTTTAAACTGAATGCAGTAATCTATATATCTTTTGTTTTCCTACTCATACTGGGATATTGAAGGATCACAATGCCAACTCAACGTATCAGCCATCGGCAATAGACTGGCCCAGCCCTAGTTCAGAAGGCTGTCAAATTATGCATGACAGTTTTTTATTTATCTTTTAGGTACAACGCATTTTAATTAAATCTTTTGTTTGTTTTGTTTTTTATTTACCTGTTTGTAAGCACTGTGCAGTGTTTATGTTCAAATTGTGTATTTACAATGTTAAAGTGGCTGACAACAATAAATATTCCTATTAGGAATAAAACTGCCTCGCTTTTGAACTGTGCAGACCTGCAGCCGTATAGGTAGGCCTACCATGCTACTGTATTTTAATATAGGTCATTATAGTGGTACTTGGGAGAGCCAAATGTTTTCTGAGTGAAGTGCACTCATTATAAAAAGCTGAGAACCACTGATCTAGGAATTAAAGGATAAATATTTGAAATGAATTGGATACTTTGTTGAAACACAACTCAATTAATTAAATTCAATTCGATTCAAGTTTATTTGTATAGCGCTTTTTACAGTACAAATCGTTACAAAGCAACTTTACAGAAAATTATGTTTCTACAATATTTAGTAGTAGCTTATGGTGGTGACTGTCAGTTTGTGCACGTTTGACAGGATTTTTTGAAAAAATGAATACAAGACATAACTAGACGATGAACATTATTAATATTATTAATTAATAATTATATGATGCAGTCACACATGTAGCAACAATTGTTAGTTCTGTTTGTTGATTCAGGGTTAATAAAGCATCATAAGCAATAAAAGAGCAAGCAACACAAATTTCCTTTGGCTTTTTCTTAACCTTTTTATTAGTAATACTTGTAAGGGAGTTCTATTTAGGAAAATATACATAGGTGGGAAACGTTAACAACATGTTTTGAAGAACATGGTTTGGCTAATAAAACAGCTTAAAAAAATATATATATATAATTCATTTTATTAAATGCTGAAGGATGTTTTCTTTAGAATAGTGAAAAATGAAACACAGCATAAAGATATTCCATCCAGTTTAATAATTGGTTTTGACAAATTGGACACTGGAACACAAATATACAGACATAATATGATTAACAAAACTAGTTTCAGTCAAAAGTTGCTCAAGGGCCTAATCCAGTAATAAACTAATCTTGAAATTGAAGTTTGTATGCCCATGAGAAGGAGAGGGAAAACACAAAATGCAGTGCGGGATGCTTGGCACAGATGAAGACAAAGAGATTTGTTAATTGATCATGTTGTCTCAGCATGAAGTCATGAAAGGAGAGATTATATATCTTTCAGGCGATGGTAAATGATGCTGGAACACGATGGTTTTAAATTAATTTATTCTACAAGATTCCAGGAAGTTCCAGTCTCCTCATTCTCCCCTGGCTCTCTTGTACACAGACTAGAGGATGGGATCATTTTTCAGTGCCCTTGTCCCCAGAGACTGACCCTGCCTATCTAAGCTGGACCTCACCAGGCCGATACTAAGAGCCTAGACCCTGATTGACTGTGTGCGCCAGTCCCTGCTGTCGTATTAATTTTCATTTTGACTGCTGGAGCCTCTACAAATCTCATCAATGCTGTCATGGACTGTGGAGGAGCGCATGTGATTCAGGCACTCACCCTGTGAGTGTGTCCGCCTGCCTGATGTGATACATACTCTGATTCTCTTTGTTCAGGCCATGTAATGAATAGCTATTGATGTCAGAAGAAAACCTGTCACTCAATGTATGTTTACGTTTTGCTGAAAGAACAGAAAATGCAGAAATCTTTATGGCCCTTTGCCAAAGTAAAACTTATGTGCAAAACACAAAGACTAAATTTGGTCTTAAAGATGAACAATAAATAAATGAATAAGTTTACTTTTGACCAATATGGATATAACTGCATTCTATTATTAAATCTATTATTCTATCATTCTATTATTAAATTAAATGAAGTGTTCCTGTAGCTCAATTGGTAGAGCAAGGTTGGGGGTTCGATTCCCCGGGAACACATGATAGGTAAAAATTAATAGCCTGAATGCACTATAAGTCGCTTTGGATAAAAGCGTCTGCTAAATGCATAAATTATTTTTTTATTTAATTTAAATCACAAAAATTATATATATATATATATATATATATATATATATATATATATATATATATATATATATATATATGAATGGCCAAAAGGAATTTGTATACTTGTTTATTTATTTATTTGGCTACTTTTGGTGCATAACAGATTTAATGAATTATGCTTGACATACAGTATATACTTGCAAACTGACTTACAAAGCATGTCAGCTACATGAATTGAATATTATACTGATAGTGTTTCTGTCTGGTCATTCCAGGCTTACTGTATCATCTGGCTCCAAACCCTTGGTAGATGAGCTGAGCTCCATCTGTTGCTTTCAGAAGGATCAATAGTTGTGATTTCTAATGATGCCTAAAAGCTCTGGGTAACTTGAGCATTCTGCCCAAGGCCCCATTGCTTGCCTTCAACCGCCACTGAAGAACAACCCTTGTGCCCATGCTGAGGTCACCCAGACTGATTAAATGCTCAGTTCAGATTGTGTATTGCTAATATGGGAGATTAGAGTAGAGTAATTCCTATAGTACATTTTCACATCCATATCATGTATTTATGTCTTAATAAGTTATTAAATGCATATTTGTTACACTATTTCAGTGTCACAATATTGTAAAAAAATTTTTTATAAATAATTTCCCCAAGTATTACAAATTGACAATTTAAAATGAATACAATTCAAATATATTGAAAATAAAAAGGTAAATATAAAATAATCCTCAAATTTCATTGCATGTTCAATTTGTACAAGTTGCAGAGTCCAAAATATTCTGCATATAGCATTGTCTGAGAGTCTGAATGTTTCAATGGCTTAGATCTATAGCCAGGAAAAACCATAATTCAACACACAAAATGGAAATTACCAGATCTGCCTTTTCCTTTGTCAATTCAAATTCATGAATACAATAAATATTTAAACAAATAAAGGAGATCACATCCCATTGCCTATACTAAGCATGTATTGCCAGACATAGATGCATGCATGTATGTAAAACAACAACAAAAAACTCAATAACAAAGTGTTCCATCCTCTGTTATTCCTATGTCAAATCGATGGAGCCCTTTTCATTTTGTTTCCCTTTCCTTATCTCTGGGCAAAAGGGACAATTAGCATTTAGATAGGAAGTACTCTCATATAACCCAGACATTGGATGGTCCTTTCTCGAAAACTCTTCATACCCTGGAGACACAGAATCAGTGGCAAAAGCCTAAAGCGGCACTGCCACTCTTACCTGAAGGATGACACCTGGACACGTCCTCCAGGGGCTGTCTGTCACATCTTTTAAATGGGCTTCACGGCTCCCAGCTGTATACTGTATATACATGTGTGTGTGTGCGTGTGTGTGTGCGTGCGTGACTTGAGCAGAGACAGACTGAGTTGATCAGAGGTCCTGCTGGGCTCTGCCTGTCAGCCTGCAACAGTCTGTAAACACATTCCCAGAGCAACTAGACATTTATACACACACAAAAAAGGTTCATTAGTGCATTATACGTTATTAAATGTACAATATTTCGGTGGCCCTTGGGGTGGGTTGTGGGTGGAGGGGTTCTTTGTTTTGTTAAGTTTTGTTTCTTGATTTTCTTCTGATTAAACACCTTGTCTCATTTTCTAATAGGTGTAATACCTTTTTATATGTCTACAAAAATGCAATAATAATAATAATAAAATAAAAATAAAATAAATGTTCAATATAAACCTACAATAATACAATATAAAATTATAAATTTTGCACTTTGGCCACTGGATATAGGTATACATATATATATATATATATATATATATATATATATATATATATATATATATATATATATATATATATATATATATTTTTTTTTTTTTTTTTTGGCTAATAATGATTTAGTAAAAATATAAAAAAAGTAAGTTTGAGTAGATCGACACAATTACGTCATATGCAATCAGATCCACTGATTGATGGATCTTTGACTGCAGAATTCATGTGCTCTGCTGGAATTTGACTATTAAATATGATTTTTTTGTTTTAAATTATAATGACTGATGGCTTAAACAGAAGGACCATTCACCATCGATTAATAATAACTTCAGAGCTCATGGCAGGTCTTTCTTTAAAGATTAGTAGCATAGGTTTCTGTATTGAAATATGGCACGCAAAAGTGGCACAACTGTTTAACTGTGCTGTTGAGATATTTAGGCTTAAGAATTAAACATAAATATGTCTGACATGAATCCACTAGTGATCACCAGTTGGTTTTTGTAACTCTTGCTCTTGAATTGTACACCGCGCTCTATTTCTTCAACACAACATCATTCTCACAGTCACAGGACACATCCGAGGGGAGTGGACAAGCTTGCCAACGAAGAGCTGTTTATCCCTGCCACCCGGGGACAACAGGAAACGAAAAACATAAAGCTCAGAGCAGTTTCAGCATCTTTATCTTTAGAAAGTGTCAGGCCAGGCTGCCTGCTATAGAGCAGCAAATCCCTGAAGTGGGAATTGAGGATGTGCGGCGGCAGTCGTAATGCCATCTGCCTGCGGGGCATATTGTGACGGCTCACCGGGGCGCTGCCAGTGTGAAGCACGTGATGTGATGCGGACTCAGCACACACCTGCGTTAAAACAGCTGGGACATACAGCAAAATTAAGACAAGACAATAATGAAGGAGTTTGGGTTTTTGGCCTCCACATCAGAGTGTGCTAGCACAACAGATGCTCATTTGCTACTCTAATGCACTAAAATTGACAAGTGCTTATTGTTTGAGAGAGTGTCTTGCAAGAAGACAAATAGAATTTTAAGTTTAGGGCATTAAAAGGGATAATTCACCCAAAAAGGAAAATTTCTTCAGACCATCGAAGTTGTAGGTGACTTTTTTTCTCTCAGTAGAACAGTAAAGATGGTTTATTAAGTTTTTGGATGAATATTCCCGGAGTGGAAGTTTTTTTTTCTGAAAAAAAAAAAAATCACAAAAATTGAATTTAAATCAAATAAACTGTTTTAAGAAACCAGAGTTAGATATAAAATAATTGCTTATTCGTTTTATTGGCTGTGGATTTTCCGCTAATACTAATACAAATAGATAAAGATATATATATATATATATATATATATATATATGTGTGTGTGTGTGTGTGTGTGTGTGTGTGTGTGTGTGTGTGTGTGTGTGTGTGTGTGTGTGCGTGTGTGTGTGTGTGTGTGTGTGTGTATATAGACACACACACACACACAATGTGGACCATTAGGCTATATATAAATGAATATATTCGACTCTGCTTTGAAACACGTCACTTGACAACACTTAACTTTCTGAATTTTAACACTGTCTCCAGGAAGCACAATGGGCTATAATCAAATCGTTTGTAGAGAAATATGTGTTCAAACTGAGCTCTAAATTGATTACAAAATTAGCCATGCAAAGAGAATTAATCTTTTCCTTTTGAAGCAGCATGTGTAGATGGATGCATATGTAATTTGAGTCTGATTAATTCTTCAGTCCTGTTGTGCGTATTGAAAATGTAATAAAATTCTGAAATGAAAAGGACGACAGTTCAATGATGGCCACAAGAGGAGCGGGCCCACAACAGATGAGCCACCTGGACCCTAAACAGACCACACCCCTCGGCTCTTATCACAGTGGATGAATCCCATGGGACACGACCCATTAAACCCCATTATCTAGATAGACAGAATTTGAGAGAGCAGGACCATTGATCTGTCAAAGGAGGAGGGGGAGAGATGGCTATCATCTCCTGTCTGCTGGCTGATCTTCCTGGGGAGGCTGACATTTTTGGAGGTCCTCAGAAGTCTGGTGGTGACACCGCTTTGTCATAAGACAGTGCTTTGTGTCCATCTGACGTCAGGCTTGGCCAAAACCTCGGCGCATCAACCATTTCCCAAATGAACATCGACCTTAACCAGGCCAGACGGCCTTTTTTTATCTTAACCACTAAAGAGAAGACTTTTAATTGTAGAATGAAATGAAGTTCCTTTCAGCATTATGTCATGCAAGACGCTCTCCAGATGAAAGTGATGTGCAAGCTCTATGAACTGTGTATCCGGAGAGACGTGGCTCAGATGCAGAGATAAAAGAGTCCCTCTGCGTGACGATTAGCGAGATTGACAGAACTGCAGAAGGCACTTGCTTTCCATGCTCATTACTTTAAAATCACTTTTCTTGACAGCTACACATTAGAAAGAGTAAAGATGGAGAACATGTTAGCCTGTGATTTTTGTATTTTATTATTGTACTTTGGTATGGTAATAAAAGGTAAGATTCTTTGAAAAAAAAAATAGACTGTATTCAGCAAGAATGCATTAAATTGATCAAAAGTGTCAGTAAAGACATGCATAACGTTACAAAAGATTTCTATTTCAAGTAAATGCTGTTCTTTCCAACTTTGTGTTTATCAAAGAATCCTGACAAGAATCACCAAAATTGATCATGAAAACTATTACTTTAGCACCAGATCAGCGTAAAAGATCTATTTCTGAAGGATCATTTGACACCGAAGACTGGAGTATCAGCATAAATTCATATATTTAATATAATATACCATTTCTCACATTATCAGAGTTTATTTGCTATAGTTTCGAAAATGGTAATAAAATACGACAAGATCTTGATAATGTCAGATAACTTTGATAGAAAGGTGTGTAATGAATTAGGTTGAATAGCTGTCAGCTGTTAAATTTAAGTACACAATTAGATCATAGCAATTTAGTTCAACTAATTACAAAGCAATTCTTAATATTGTTCAGTCCGTGGTGTGAAAAGGTCACTTTAGCAATTAAAGAAAAAACACTTAAGGAAAACATGGACAGGTCAAAGTGTCTGAATAATTTTTGGTCCCAAATTTTCAATTTTACTGGTAGTCCACTGTATGAAGAATTCTAAAATTATTTGGGTATAATATGTTTATTTTATTTTACTATCATCACTTACATAAATGAACTATTATGTCCCGCACCCACTATAAAAAAAAGATATACAAAATTATATCTGGGGTCTGAATATTACAGAGTGTAAAATAAGTATTGAACACGTCATTCATATTCATCATCCTGGTAGATGGCAACAGATTTTTATCAAGAATGTCAATTATATAAAAGTTTGCCAGTGCCATTTGCTGGAAAACAGCCCCATGGCCAGATGTTCCCACCTCCAAACTTTTCTGTTGGTATGGGGTTTTAGAGGCAATGTGCAATATCATTTGACCTCCAAACATGGTGTGTATAATGGCATCCAAATAGTTCAGTTTAGGTGTCATCTGGCCAGACTATGTTCTCCCAGCATTTCACAGGCTTGTCTAAATGTTGTGCAGCAAACTTTAAATGAGCTTTAACGTTTTTTTCTTCAGCAAAGGAGTCTTGTGTGGTAAGACCGTGCATACATGCCACAGCAGATGAGTGCATTACTTGTACATGCTAATTCCAGGTCTTTCTGAAGATCTCCACAAGTGGTCCTTAGATTAATTATTTTTAATTCTCTGTCAGAAATCTTGCGACGAGCACCCGGTCATGGTTGGTTTATGGTGAAATTATGTTCTTTCCACTTCCAGATTATGGTCCCAACAGGGCTCACTGGAACATTCAGAGGTTTAGAAATCCTTCTGTAACCAATGCCATCAGTATGATTTGTATAAATAAGGTTGCGAAGGTTTTCAGAGGGCTCTTTGCTTTTACCCATCATGAGATGTTTCTTGTGTGACACATTGGTAATGAGAAACCTTTTTATAGGCCATTAGTTAGGACTGAACCAGCTAATATTATTTCCACTGACAAGGGGCAGGATTGTTTTCTAATTATTGATAGATTTCAGCTGGTGTCTAGGATTTCCATGCCTTTTTGCAACTCATGCGTCCAATAGTTTTTCCCCGTGTCATTCCATTTTATTACACATAGCTTAATTTCTGAATTTGTTTGTTTTGTTTTCTTTTTATGTATTAATTACTTGGTTGTTACTGACATCTGGTTAATATTTCAAGTTGACAACACCTTCAGAAATATATTTACTGAGAAAAATGGTGACGTGTTTAATACTTATTTTATCCACTGTGCGTCTGTGTGTATATATATATATATATATATATATATATATATATATATATATATATATATATATATATATATATATATATATAAAACTTGTCCCACCGTGCATCTTTGCTCTTTTAAAATTGTTCAAGTGAATGATTTTGTTACCGTCTATAAAAATAATTTTCTGATAATAATTAAAAGAATTTAATGTGAAACAGGTAGAATACCGGTAAATGAACTCAATTATCTGCTGACTTAGAAAACAGCAGAAGCCAGCAGAGATAATGAGATGCATATTTGAAAGATTAATTCTGCATCTCTGACTTTGAGGACCTTAAATGAATTATTAATAGCATATGTATTTATTTTAGACCCCCTTCCCTTCAGTGAGGTGATTAGTTACTCTTCATTTCTTCATGCTCAGTGGCGATGGCACCCATGGCACCACACTGTCAAGAATGGAAAGAGTGAAGAACGGGGGAAGGAGGTGTGTCTCGGTGACATGTGAGCTAATTGACTTCCAGTGGCATCCATCCATTGTGCCAGCTGGGGCTGTTCAGTCTGATCTGCTTTCATTTGGCCTCAGGGAGTAGAACTAATACCCACCACACACCCCACCCTGCTCCACCCCACCCCACCCTCACATCCTCCTTTGGACGGACTGACTGAAGGATGGAAAACATCTTTCTGTTGCACCTTTCCACCGCGCATAGCATTAGCTTTATATTGGACTACTGCTCTGGTCAGATGCCATAAGTGACATTAATTATTGAGAGCTTGATGAATGATGGAAGCTGTAGCTTTTAAGCACAGAGTGCCGCCTGACGTTCAGACAAGGCCTGTTTGACAAATGAATGGTAATAAGATTACTCACGGCTGCTTTTTGTTTTTCCTCCTTGATTAATGATTAGTGGGTGACAAATGCCACATGTCCCTGAGTAATGTTGAAAGGTAGAAAGACGCATTTGTCACACCACTGGATTCTCTGGCAGTTTCTTAATTTCTTTATTTATTCTTCTTTGTTTGTATACATGAAGGTGGAAAGTATGATTGAGTAGTGTACTGGAAAGAAGTAGAAAATTATTAGAATTGCATTTTTGTAAATATTGAAAGGTATACAGGTGCATCTCAATAAATTAGAATGTGGTGGAAAAGTTCATTTCAGTTATTCAACTCAAATTGTGAAACTTGTGTATTAAATAATTTCAATGCACACAGACTGAAGTTGTTTAAGTCTTTGATTATTTTAATTGGAATTATTTTGGCTCACATTTAACAAAAAACCAATTCACTATCTCAACAAATTAGAACATGGTGGCATACCAATCAGCTAATCAACTTAAAACACTTTCCTGAGCCTTCAAAATGGTCTCTCAGTTTGGTTCACTAGGCTACACAATCATGGGGAAGACTGTTGACCTGACAGTTGTTCAGAAGACAATCATTGACACCCTTCACAAAGTGGGTAAGCCACAAACAGTATTTGCTAAAGAAGCTGGCTTTACACAGAGTGCTGTATCAAAGCATGAGGATTTTCAAGCAAAATCGATTCAAGAATTTGAGTGAACTTCACAAGGAATGGACTGAGGCTGGGGTTAAGGCATACATACATGTCAAGGAATTTGGCTACAGTTGTCATATACCTTTTGTTAAGCAACTCCTGAATCAAAGACAATGTCAGAGGCATCTTCCCTGGACTAAGATGAAGAAGAAATGGATTGTTGCCCAGTGGTCCTCTTTTGGGTGGAGAAGCTCATAGCCCAAGCTGCTTGAAGTACTGTGTTAAGTTTCCAAAGTCTGTAATGATTTGGGGTGCAATGTCATCTGCTGGTGTTGATCCATTGTGTTTTTTGAAAACCAAAGTCACTGCACCCGTTTACCAAGAAATTGTGGAGCACTTCATGCTTCCTTCTGCTGACCCGCTTTTTGAAGATGCTGATTTCATTTTCCAGCGGGATGTGGCACCTGCCCACAATGCCAAAAGCACCAAAATCTGGTTAAATGACCATGGTGTTGGTGTGCTTGACTGACCAGCAAACTCACCAGACCTGGACCCCAGAGAGAATCTATGGGATATTGTCAAGAGGAAAATGAGAAATAAGAGACCAAAAAATGCAGATAAGCTGAAGGCCACAGTCAAAGAAACCTGGGCTCCTATACCACCTCAGCAGTGCCACAAACTGATCACCTCCATGCCACGACGAATAGAGGCAGTAATTAAAGTAAAAGGAGCCCTACCAAGTATTGAGTACATGAACAGTAAATGAACCTACCTTTGTGCAGAAGGCCAACAATTCAATAAAAAAGGTTTTTCTTTTTTTTCTTTTTTTTTTTTTTTTTTTTGGTCTTATAAAGTATTCTTATTTGTTGAGATATTGAATTGATGGGTTTTTGTTAAATGTGAACCAAAATAATCCCAATTAAAAGAACCAAAGACTTAAACTACTTCAGTCTGTGTGCACTGAATTTATTTAATACATGAGTTTCACAATTTTAGTTGAATTACTGAAATAAATGAACTTTTACACAACATTCTAATTTGAGATGCACCTGTATATATAGTATATAATATAAACTATACTATATATATATATATATATATATATATATATATATATATATATAGTATACTTTTTACTTTATTTAAATACAGTCAAACAAAAAATAATTCAGACACCAGATTTTAAAGTGGGTGTAGGATACTATAGTTCATTTATGTAAGTAATGATAGCGAAATAAAGTAAACTGTGACATATTATACCAAAAAATGGACTACCAGTAAAATGTATAAAGTCGGGACCAAAAATGTATGTATTTATTTATAAATTTTAATTTATATTCTATAACATTATTATATTAATATATTAATTAAAAATATATTATATTTATATTATTAATAATAATTATTTATATTCTATAAATTATAGACACTTTGACCTGACCGTGTTTTGCTTAAGTGTTTTTTTTTCCCCTTTAATTGCTAATTGCTAATATAATGTTGAATAAATAATGTAATGTCTGAATACATTTTGGTTTGACTGCATATTTAAAAATGTATTTTTCAATCTGGACAAAAAGATGACTGTGATGTCATTGACCCATATATGTATTGGAAATATCTAAAGTGACACTGTGTTTGATGTATGTCATACAAACACAATAAACACACACACAAAAGCAGGCTCTTCGTTTAGTAGACAGAGAATGACTGATTGCATATGGTGCACTCAGAGATATTGAGTCTGGAACAGATGTCACCTGACAGACAACTGTACTGTGTGTCCATCAGCTAGGATCAATACTGGGCATGTATTTCAGAAGGAAACAGTTGGAGAACAAAGCATGTTCTAGTATAAACAACACAAACTAGACACAGCAACTACCACCGAAAGGCCTTATTATTTGTTGATTGCACAGAGTGGCTCTTACCTCATTTCTGTGATCTGTCACCCTTATTAGAAGAGCTGGCACTACTTTTCCATATGCATTTAAGTAGACAGTCACTTGGACGGTTAAGCTGAACTGCAGTGATGTTGAATGATGATGCACTCAGGACGAGTAGTTTGGAGTGTACAGTGTGTGTCATCAGCCGTTTCAGATTCTGATTACATGGCAAGCAACTACTGAATTTTGTATATGGGATGAAGTATTGCAACATTTAGATAAAACAATTTCAAATAATAAAACCATAAAAATAAAAAAGACAAATTGTGTTAAATGGTTCATTATTTTAACGTTTTTATATAAAAAACGTGATTTTTTTTTAAGTTTAAAAGAAACAGCATTTATTTGAAATGTCTAAATATTTATAACATTATTAAAGACTTTACTGTATTATTTGACCAATTTAATGCATCCTTACTAAATAAAAGTATTAATTTCATATAATAAACTAACAAATAATTAGATTAAACCTACTGACCTAAATAACCAAATGTGTTATTTTTTTCAATCATTGGTTTAATACAGTATGTACATTCTATGAAGATAAAACAATCAGTTCCACTCTTTTACCCTGCATCTGACATGTCAAAACTCAACTATTAAAGCCCAGAACAATAAGGTAAAAACTCAATTGCCAAATCATGATGTATGACTTTGATGAAGAACATCACACAGTTAATCTGTCAGTTAAGCTTCTGAGGTGGTCTCAGTGCCCCACTGACTCTTGGCCAGAGAGCAGAGAGCTGGGTAAAAACAGCAGTCTCGGGTAAGAATGGACAGTCTTTCTGTCTTTACCTTTGAAGTCGCAGGTGGCTGTGAAATACGGCTGGACACTGACTAACATCAGCTCACACTCCTCAGCACAACACAGTTCCAGCCAAACCTACTAGAACATGATGTTCATTCTTTGATAACATAATTACAAGTAGATCTAACAACTGTCATTTATAAAACGGTCGACTTTGCAGAACAGTTATTGGTGATTTTATCACCCATATAAAGAAGCAAAGAGCTAATGTTTGCAGTTTACAAAGCGGACAGTTATCCTGATGTCATTTGAAATATGGTTCTCTAACAGAATAATCAATAAACACAAATGGATTCACTAAAGCATCATGAACACGGATGAGCTCAAAGCTAAGTGTCAGGTCTGATTCACACTGCACATGTAAGCAGGATTTAAGATGCGCATATTTTTATTTTGATGCCATGTTAACAGTATTCATGCTGCTTGCAGAAATAGACAGAAGTCAACACAGAATATAAATGAAATCCTATATGCCATTATTTAAATTACTTTTATTTCAGTATTTAAATATGTTATTGTTTGTCATTATCACTTTTTATTAATGAGCTTCTTGTGTATGTCTGTGGTGTGAGTCAAGTTATGAATGGTTTCGATTACATTATTAAAATGTTTAAAATATTGCACACATCATGCCATGATAAGACCGTTTGCATTGGCAAAATGAATCAATCAGGGTTTTGGGTTTTGGCCATGCTGTCTGACGTCTAGCCCCTTGATGGAGGAAAGACTAATGGAAGAAGTGAGTTGAAATGCAGCTGATGTGTGATGTGAGCACTCTGGATGATTAAACCAGGCTGGAAGATCAGCGCAGGTTAGAATGTGACGACTGGCATGAGTTTGTATTACAGGAGCATCTGCCTGCATTTATCTTTATTATCTCAGAGACCTTCGGTATCTCTATCAGAGCTCTACGACTGAGATTTTTGCATCTTTAGTTCATCATTTTTTGGCTTCCAGTCCATCAATCTGAAGGAAAAAGCTGGATGATGTTTATAAACAAGTCAATAGGATGTCACTTTCTGACGGCACCCATTCACTGCAGATGATCCAATGGTGAGCATCTGATGTACTGCTAAATTTCTCCAAATCTGTTCTGATGAAGAATCAAACTTACATTTTAGATGGCCTGAGAGAGAATTTGCAGCTAATTCTTTAAGTTGACTATTTCTAAAACTGCATAAACTTGAACAAAACTCTGTTTTCATTAGTAAACAACCCATTTAATTAAATCCAATCTCAGGTTAATGTTGCGCCAGGCTTTCACATGAATCATTCGACTGCACTTTGTCAATGCACCTGCATTAAGAGAGTAACTTAACCCCATTTATCTGAAGAAGTAATTACAGAATCCTATCTTCTACTGAAAGGTGGCTTGAAGCTTTGGCCATGGATATTTTAGCTAATGGTGTCCGTGAGAGATATATGTGACAGGTGTTTAAAAGGTCTGGCTTTTCTCTCAGATGGCGGAAGGCAGAGGGCATTAATATTTACCAGTCTCAGGGGGTCAAGGCAAAATGTATTCATCTCTCCTAAATAAAATATGTATATGGTACACACTTTCCAGGGTCCACAACAGATTTATCGTCACAGGCTTGTTATTTCTTTCACCATTTATTTTTTGTGCCTCTTGCCATCTGAGTAAAGAAAGAGGTCATATCAGCTACATTAAGCTGTGGAAGTCATTAAAGTCGTCCGGATATGGGACAAAAATCTATGAGGAGAGCTGTGGCTCACTCAAATGTAGTGTGGATGATGATGAGCTGACCTGTGCAACAGAGGCCAGATTACTGGAGACAATGATAAACAGAGATCTGCATCATATGGGTTTTAATCTAGTGTTAACCGACCTTGAATATAAAGTAAACTGATTAGAATATATACGTACATATTGAAAAATGATTCATACAAATGCTAATAAAATACATATTTTATATTAATTTTTAATAGTATTTTATAATTAGCATGAAATATTAAAGAACTATTTTATATAATTATAAAACCAAATTAAAAAGGACACTTCTAGTCTCTTTCATCTAATATAAAAAGTCATGTAATAAAATAAATACCCTTTTATATATAAAAATGAAGTGTGTATGTATATATGTATATACTTAAGCCATTACAATAATTCATATATTTTTAACAATTACATGTAATAACATTTGAATTCAATGACATTTAAGTCATGTACTTTAGTTAAGTCTAAACCTGCTCATTTGCTATATATATATATATATATATATATATATATATATATATATATATATATATATATATATATATATACATATATATATATATATATATATATTAATATGTATAATATAATAAATATGCGCATTTGCTACCTATATATAGCAAAAGAATAGCAAAAAAAGCACACACAAACACATATGTTTTTTTCCTAAGTGTATAATAAAAATATAGTTATTCAAATATAATTATGCAATTGTTAAGCTGTTACATAATTTTATATATTTTCACCAAAATTCAATTCAATTACATTTTAAATTAGATACTGTAGTTCAAGTCTGAATCTGCCCATTTGATACGATTCATTCGCAATCCAATTCTGAACAGTTAACACTTTAGTTTTCCTTTACTTTAAAATCCCCAAATTTTATCCTATATGACGATATGTGTGATACTTATGACTCAGTGGAGATGTGTCAAGTTTACCAACCAAACCAGTAAGTGTTTAAAAGGTGAAACTGTTTTTTAATCAGAGGCAAGGACAGATCAGAAGGTTGAGAAAAGGACACAGCTTTACTATAAAGAAAGGCGTCTCGAGCAGATTAAGTTGCAGCATCTCATCATACACGCATACAGGTTGAACAATAATGACTGACCATTTCCTTGGCCAGAATTACAGAAAAAATAAACACCATTAACCAGCATGATCAGCAAGCTGCTCCAATGCACAAATGGCTAAAAATACAATAAGGATAATAATAATAATAATAATTAACATGTATGGTTTTGCAAGAAATCAAACATGTCATGAGAATAGCTGTGGCAATTATTATAATCCGTAACTAAATTATGCATGTTACCAGTTAAGTACACGGATGATCCGACATTGGGCGAAAGAGAGAATAAGCAATATACCAACAAATATATAGTTGTATATATTTTTGAACATCGCCACAACAACTCATGGACATGGGAACAATCTGTGAGGATGATAAAAGTGGCTGCAGAAGTAGGACAAAATAGTTTTAAGCTGACTTTGAATTGCCTCGATGTTAAATCCTGTGACTCACAAAGCTACAACAACGTCACGTGTGATCTAAAGAGTTGTCTGTGCATGTAAGTCTCTACAAAAGCTGGTAGACTAGGCCTACTGTGCAGAAAACAAAAGAGCGAAAGGCAAACGAGGACAGTATTGCTTTGAGGTACTGGAGAGAAAGCAGATCTGATGGATCCAATGAATTTCATTAACACGTATTTCTTTACTGCAAAGGCATTGGATATACAACAACGCATCCATATCAGGGAGTTATGACCTGATATTCAGCCCTTTTAAAGAGCGTGATCACCTGTGACACGGGTGTAAGGCATTATGGGAGCCTGTGGTGAAGTAATATGTGAACAGACAAACCAGTTTCTCTTGCATAACACAATTCAAATGTTTACAAAAAGGTAAGAATGCTACAATACAGCTCTACAGCATTTGCTATTTACATCATCGGTAATGGTGTCAGCCGGTTGAAACTGAGACGTGAGTGAAGAAATATGTCACGATTACAAGGACGGGACACAAAAACAAGTCTCATTCAAATGACCCAAGATCACTGGCTGAAACCGAATCCAAACCTGTGAGTGGAGTCTTGCATTTTGGGATGCACCAAAATAATTTTATTTTCACTTATTGTAGCACAATAAACCTCCTCAAAAAAAGAAGAAGAAGATGAAGAAAAAAAAAGGATATTTACATCATGATCGAAATAAATACACAATATTTCCATTTCATGTTATGTAGAAATTACATTAAATAAATTCTAAAATATTAACAGAATAGCAATGATATGACATTAATACTAAAAAGAGCAGCACAATTAACAAATAAGACATACTCCTTTTAATGGTGCCATTACTTTTCACTATTTTACATTGCCACAAACATGGTCCTTGATCTCTGAAGTATGTTTTCATCTACATTACACAGAGAAGATTTCAACATCACAGCCCAGACTCCGAAAAGCTGTTGTGGAGTCATTAATAAATTATCAATATATTAGTGCCTATTATTTTTATAAATAAAATCAAGATAAATATGTAAAGGGGTCCAAAAGTTTGAGATCACAAGTAAAACTTAATAAAAAATGAATAGAAGTGGTTTGTCGCCCTTTAGGTTTAATGAGCGGAAATAAACCT
Organism: Carassius gibelio; assembly: GCF_023724105.1. Lineage (NCBI taxonomy): Eukaryota > Metazoa > Chordata > Actinopteri > Cypriniformes > Cyprinidae > Carassius > Carassius gibelio. The sequence continues at coordinate 17,184,508 of NC_068406.1, forward strand.
GGTGTAAACCAGGATGATTTTACAGCATACAAACAGAGAGAAATATAGCAGCAGACTCAATGTTTCAAATGAATCAGTTCCTTATTTAATTAAATCCCAAAGTTGGCATGAAACAGAAGCTGCGCTCGAACAAAAGAAATATCTACATTTTTAGTTTTCAAAAAAACATAAAATGTTGTTTATTTCCAGGTGCAAATTTAAAAACCGCAGATCCTCAGACTTTTGAACCACAGTAGTGCAGAAGATGAAGTAATGGTAGTGGTATGAGAGCGGCACTACAATTACAGTGGCATGTCTTCAGGGCAGTGTCTCAGCTGCTCTCCCGACAAAGAAAATCAACACTGGATCAACCCCAAACAATATCTACACTTCTCTTTACCGACTCGGTACATCTATGTTGAGTTATTCATGTCTAGAAACCCTCATATGACAACCCACTTATGTATTGATGCACCCCAAACTTTTTTAGACTCCTTGAAGAAACTTATTCTGACACCGAAATCTTCACCAAGCTTATTTAAAAAATAAAATAAAGAAAAATAAATAAAGAAATAAAGAAAAGCAAACTTCATCATTTTATCCTCATCATTCTCTTTTGAGGACTATTTAAAAAAAAAAGGAATATCATTGCGTATTCAACTTTTGATATTTCAACCTCTCCATTGTCCTTTGTGCTAAAATACTACCATGCTTTAAAATATTGTCTTTTTTCATCATTTACAAGTGACGCCTTCTAACCTCGGCCGATAAATATTGGTGGCGTTTTATAGTTGCAGCCAGTAAAAATATATTAAGAGAGCAATGGCAAATGAAAGCATGATATCAGTCCTGTCACCTACTGTATAGTCAGAACTGGGTGTTTTTTTGTTGTTGTTGTTGTTGTTGTTTACAAAAGAAAACATGGATTCTAACGTCCAATTTTAACCCAAAAGCATGATAATGATAATTCATAGTGCATAGTTTTATAAAGCACATCAAACCGTGATAGCACTGTCTAGAGAATTCATGTTTTTGGATGCATCTATTTGCGGTGGAGGAAAAAAAAGGATCATTCACTGCGGAAATATCAATATGATAAATGTATTTGCCGACGTTCTGCAGTCGAGTCGACCCACAGTTGACATGTTACAGGTCTGGTGCTTGTATCACCGTTTCTTTGATGCTAGCTACGGTTAGGAAGAGGAAGAAGGGGCAGATTAAAGATTTACTAAATAAAAAAAGAAGAGCATAAGCCATATGAAAAGCTCAAAAGTCTGCCCCGTCGCCCTAAAGGCACACTAAAGTCTGTGTGGGGCATGGGGATACCTTAAAGAAAGGTTTCTAAACATGTTTTTGGCTCACCTGCCTTTCCCCATACATTGTTTAGAAGGATCATGCACTCCAGTGCGTTGAATGTGAATGCTTGTAATTCTCTCTGTATATATTTATATATATGTATTTTTATGCATGTAGTGGCCCCCTCCGGCCCACTGGGGGCACTGTGTTCAGGTCGGGGTGCTATGCCAGAGAGTAGATGGCATTAACGGGTGACGTGGCTTCTGAGCTCTCGTTTCCTTCCGTCTCCTCTTTGTCCTTCTTAACTGTGTACTGTCCTATGAAAGAGCCGTCCTCGTTGAACTGGCCGTCTCCTCCTTCACCATAATCCACCAGACTGTCGTCGCTCTCCTTTACGTTCCCGTCTAGGGATGTCTGGCTGCCTTGTAATGGCTTGTTGTCTTCGTCGCTGCTGTTGGGAGAAAGAGAAAAAGTTAGAACATGGTTCGACTGGATAGCATGGACCTGTTACAGTAGCACCCTTAATTTCTCCAAAAGCATGTTAGACAACCATTTAAAAGTAGGCATGTATTCTGATTACATAAACACAAGCAACTTACAAATCAGTTCATTATAGAAGATATTTTAAATTCATTTTCAGCAGCCAATACTTCAGTCTTCAGTGTCACATGTTCCTTCAGAAATCATTCTAATATGCTGATTTGCCACTTAAGAAATAGTAATATCAGAAATCGTGTATCAGTAGTGTCTCTACTTTAGTTACTATGTCGCCCGCAGTTGGAATCAACTTCCAGAAGAGATCAGATGTGCTAAAACACTGGTAACATTTAAATCTAGACTTAAAAATCATCTGTTTAGATGTGCATTTCTTGAATGAGCACTTTGCATTGTTCGAACTGATTGCACTGTATTTTCAAGTTTTTAAAAAAATGTAAAATCATTTTCTGTTTCTGTTTTTTAATTCATTTTAAATAAGTACATTTTTAAATCATTTTAAAAGTTTAAAAATTGCTTGTTTTATTTTTGTTATTTTTCTTCATGATTATTTTACTTTCTTTTATGTAAAGCACTTTGAAATACCATTGTGTACGAAATGTGCTATATAAATAAACTTGCCTTGCCTACTTACAGTATCTCTCTGTCAATGTATTTTATTATCATAGACATATATTTTCCATATTTATGTAATTCATCCATTCATCCTTGCCAAGGTGACATATTTGTGACTCCAAAGCTATCAGTCACATGACATTCACTGCATAGATGATTGGCTTAAAGAATGCTTGCGGAACTGATTATAAAAAAATAGAGATTAATGGGAAAGTTTTCTTAAAACTTGGAAAATAACAAGTGAATCAAGAAAGTTAAAAAATTTCCTAAAGGTATTCAATGCTTTTGGCCATCGCATAAAGATGAACCCTGATCAAGAATATTAAAACACCAAAATCCTATTTCCCATGTGGCATGTGAATTCAATAAGATTTTCTAAATAGTTGACAGTTTTGCTCTTTATTCCATGTAAAAACTATTACAAACGCTGAGAAAAACATTCAAATCTCACTTTTGAGAAACGCCAAGGAGAAAAGAAAAGTCCCAAGGTGAAATTTTGACAACAAATTTATTACTAAAGACAAAGACAAACTATTTGCTCTCTGTATTGTATAAATGATATCATGACTATAAATTATTCATTGCACTATATTATCACAGGTATATAATTTATCCCTTGCCCTGTCCATGCATGAGAGTCATTTTAAAAGGGACCTCTGCTGGAGGGTAACTAAGAGTGTCATGCATGAGGAACTGGGACCTACAGTACCTCAACTGAAAAGCACCAAGAAAACAGAAAACCACAAAGCAAAACCTATGAGATCCTAAAAATCATTGACTTGGCACAGAGGTCCATTTTAAATATCATGTAATATCCATGGACCTTGTTGTAAATTGTATTACGGATGGACTGTTAAATTGAATTGTCATAAATAAACTACTTTGTCCCCCCACAAAACAAGGTTTACTACCAGGCTCCATGATATTATCAATCGATACGGGTCATAGAAATGCTTTTACCAACTGCATATATCCTCTCTATAAACAAGGAACAATTCTGCATCAAATGTGTTAACATTAAATAGAAATAGCAAGATATAACCAGATTACGCAGGTCTGTGCATGCACCATGACAACTGGAAAATCATGGCCGTTTAGTTATTCATCTTTAGATTCAATAAGGCACATTCAGAAAATGCTTTTCCCCACCAAACACACTCTCTGCACCAGCAAGGGTTCAGGGAATAAAGAGAATGGGTTTTTGATTTAATCGATCAGTCCTTGAACTCACAGTATCTCCTGATTTCACCTCAAACAGTGGAAAAACTGATTTTCAATGAGCGAAAGCAATCTGTATTTCATACTGTCCATCATTTTTGACAGGATATATGAAAACTATGATGACGTGATGCATGAATTATGGCTTGTTGCATACACCTAATTGCAAATGTACCTGTAGGAATTTTTTCGCAAGATGTGAAATACGTACCCCCAAGTATGTTTCGATACGCTCTTTCAAGAGTTGAGTGGCACTATAACTCTAATGCTCCATGATGTTTTAAAATATAGTGCCATCTGCACTACACCTAAACCTACCCAAATGGTATGAACAAAAGTGAAAGTGATGTAAAAACACAATCACAAGCATGCCATTTTAGCTTGTTTTTCGATCACTCATCTTTCAGCTCTTTCATTGGGAGTAATGTTTTTCATGGGATTTGTACACAAGGATTCCGCATGTCCAATTCTGTGCCGGCTGAGCTACCGAGCAAGATTATTACGTTCGTAAAGTGAAACATACGAAGCTGTAATAATAACGGTGTATGAAAACAATTACAAGTGCTTGCTGTTTTACCGACTCTTGGTGTTAATTCTGCTGGAAACTGCAGTGATATGTACTTATTGGTACGTAACCTTACTTCGTGTCTGGCGAAAAGAAATTCCACAGGAACGTTTTTATCATGAGATCAGGTATCCTAATTTTTTTTTTTTTTTCAAATATTTTAAAAGCAAATTAATTAATTCATTAACAAACGAATAGATAGGGCTGTCAAATAAAAATGTAAAATTACATCACATTACATGCCGATTTGTCAAATCGATGTATCCTTTACAGTGAATGGGTGCCGCCAGAATGCGAGTCAAAAACCATTGCACTAATCCACAAGTAATTCATATGATTTCAGTTCTTCAACCAGCTTTGCACTTTACTACAGTAGATGCTAATTGACAGATACATTCAGTGTGGATTATTGTGATGGTTTTCAAGCTGTTTGGACTCTCATTCTGATGAAGAAACAAACTCTTCTACATCTTGGATGATGTGTGGGTGAGTACAATTCCAGCAAATATTTTTTTATGGGTAAACCATTACTTTAAATTGACAGCCCTATAAATAAAATTATTAAATTCACAAATTTGGTAAGCTACTATATTCTAACAACATCAATTTTGAGGATTATAAGTTATGTTGATGAATTATATAAGTTGATGAATTATAAGTCATGTTAAAATGACAGGAAAAAAATGTGTCGTCGAAAAATATAAGTTAGTTACATATGTTATGTATCCTAATGTATGCTTTCAGTCATTTATCAATACTAAAGGAGTAGGACATGTATTAATCGATTAAAATCAAAAATGCAAGGTGCTTTAGTTCTTGATTAATAATCCAAAGAATGGTGAAATTAATGCCACTCTTTTCATACCTTTCCTTTTCAAGAGACCTTCATTGGACCAACAGGAATGGAAAACACCCAAGAATAAAAAAAAATTATTAAGGGAGTAAGAGTGAGAAAAAAAGGAATAAAACAAAATATTTGTGTCATCAAAGAGCACTTGAAAGAAAAATTATAGGAAAAAGAAAATGATGCAGTGAACATCATCATTATAAACAGCCCTCTGCAAATAATCTGTGGCATTCAATCGAATACAGATCACTGACAAAACCCAAGGGCTCTGATTTCCAGCAGACTCTCCTCTCAAACTGTAGGAAATGCATTATAAATTCTGAAAGCCAAAGGGCATCATAGGCTCAATGAAGTGAAAAAACATACATTTTCTTAGCAAACTCCTTGCATGCAAATATATGTTCAACTGAGTTTCAGCTAAAAAAGTAGAATAATTTATTTTATGTTTCATGCTGTGATTGAATTTTGTGTACTGCACTTTCCATTAAACAACATTTCAAGGGTGCTGAACGTGGGAGGAAGATCCTTGGTTCCTTTTTGACAAATTAACCATGACATTACAGTACCAGCTTTTAAAATATTAACCTTACAATGAAAAAATAAGAGATCATTATTATCATCATTTTATTTATAAGAGAGTCAAAATGATTTCAAGACCGAATAAAATGCTTCAGTACTTGATATTTTATTTCAGGCCAAAGCTTTTAATACATATTCCAATTCACTCTGAAAGGCTTTTTATGAACCATGCGTTTTACTGTAAGTGGTGCTGTAAGAGTTTACAGCACCGTGTCCTAAACGGGCAAGTTTCAAGGGCAAGCAGTTTGCTCTTCTTAAATATGGGTGACCATATGTTTTTTTCCAGACATGTATTAGCTGGGATTTCTAAATTGCATAAAATGTCTGCGTTTTGTCTGTGTTTTCTTATTGTTATCTTAGTTGATGAAGGTAGTGACAGAAGAGTAGTCTGACTAATGCGTGCAAGCATTGTACACTATCAACCAATGGTGGCCTGTGAGAAGATGGGATTTACATAGAATGATCAAACCACTGAAAATATTTATACATTTAATGTATGACAACTTTAGAGTGCAAAGCCTAAACCTGGACATTTTAGGCAATTTAGAGCACCCTGCCAGGACATTGTTAGGAAAAAAAGGACATATGGGTCATGTTTTATGTAAAACCTTGAAAACATCCTGTCTCTATCCACACCTGAGATGCTAGTAGCTGGCTTTTCACCCTGGCTGCTTTATTGCATCGTGTTTGGTTAGGACACGGTGTGTTTACTTTCATAAAATTGCTGGATTACATCCAAAATAAAGGGACCAAGGAGTTTAACACCTTTTTTATAGAGAACAAACATTGATTAGACAGCAGCTTTAGTCCCCGTTCTGCCATCCACATGTAGTCTAACCAATGACATGCTCAGGCTGAGATGAAGTGCTGAAACCAAATACCTGTTCTCGTTCCTTAACAACCCAGCCGAAAGAGGAGGGGGGAGAAAAGGGATCATGAAGATGGAGTTGACCACATCATTCACATGTTAGATGAGAGAGACGTTAGAAAGTAGAAACGAAGGGATCAGCTTCTCAGCATTACTAAGCGAATCAGTTACTGAATATCTGTGGTCTTGATCTCCTTAAAGTGAATTAGCTTTGAGGAAAGGTGAACAATTTAATATTACATAACTGTTAATAATGTGACACATGAGTGGTTTTACTAAAAATGCTATAGTCCAAATGGTTAGAGCATGTTTTTCAATTAGTTGTTAAGAGGATCACAACTACAAATCCATGTTACATTTCTACTGAAATGTCAAATGTAGCTTAAGTGCAGTGTTGAGAAGCTCTTACTGTATCTGAAACTGCTCCCTGTTGCCTATATATAGCAGTTTTGTGATTGTTTTTTATAAATCGTTTTTTACAGCAGTTTTAACACCATTGATTTGGGGCAAGTTGGAAAAGAAACTGGACAGATCTATTGACCATTCAAAGGAAAGCTTTTGACTTGAGTCACAGAAGGCATGGGATAACATTAGTGTTGAAGTTCTCAGCTAATATATTGACACTGCAGAGAAATGTGCTACTGTAATTTCTGCAAAACATAACCAAATATTATGGTTAAAAGTGGATAAAAACAGTACGACTCATTTCTATTTTGGCCACCACTGTACCTACAATGTACTCTATGAGCTCACATACACTGGCTAGAACACTATTTCCCAAAATCCACCATGGATTCACTCACTTAATTGTGTCACTCCTTTCTAATATAGTGCACTTAACTGCCATTCGCTATATAGGAGTTAGTAAACGAGTGTGCGAATGAGCGATTTCGAACACAGCTTGTGTTTAGCTTGCTATGCTAATCAAGCTACCTTTCTGAAAAGTTAACAGATGTTAAAATTGACATGCAAAATAAAATATTACACTATTTATATTGTCATCCAACTGAAAATTTAAACTTTGAAGTGTTTATTCTTAACATTGCATAAGTAACATGACAATTAATAGCTTATGGAGCTAGAGATATTGTATAACATCTGCCTAAAGCCCTCACTGACACTTCCCTTTACTCTTTGTACAGAGGTTGTAATATCCACAACATCTTGAAAGAAGTGCGCTTACACGGCAAAGATAAATAAATTAAGGATGACAGGTAGAAAAATGCTTGTTTGTTAAGGTTCACACCGCCCTAACAAATGCCAAGTGTAACACAGTGATCCGGACAAAAGCCATCAAGCGCCAGTGCTAGTTAACTAAAGCTAAAATTGTTCTAAATGGTTTTCTTTGATTGCAAAACGGCTCAAATAAAATAAATATAAATGTTAAAATAAAAACTTCAAAAATTTGAATTGTTGCAATGGTGTTGGTGCCGACCACCTGAGAAATCAGTGCATTGAGAAATCGGTGCATTGTTTTCTAGCTGAACTGAGATCTATATTAACCACAACAGGCTTATTTTCTGTTTAGGTAATATAAAAGCCTCATCAACAACTGGGGGGGGGGGGGGGGGGGTATGTAAGTTGTTAATTAAAATCTGTTTGGTTTACATGGTTAGTTATTATTTTTGATTAAAATGAGAAAGGCATATTCCCCTCTGCAGGGTTAGAGCTAAGTTCAGGACCTGTAACAGGTAAAACAAAGTTATTCATCAACAGGTTCAATATCATAAGTAGCAGAGAGTGCATATAAACAGTTCGAAAATAAGATTATTGAAAGTCATTTCCCTTCATATGAACCCAAAAAGCTGTTCATGGATTAAAAAAGCTTACTTTTATGGTATAAATGATCAAAAGTGCAAACTTACGGATAGTCAAATGAACCATCTTGGTCTTTATGGTCAACATTATCTAAGGGGAGGTCTTTCTTTTCTCTCACTAGTAAAAAACAAAGAAAAAAACATATTAAAAAATGTATATATCATAAATACATAACACTGGGTTAATGTGGCTTTGTATTTGCTGCATACCTGCATATTTTCCTCCACGACTCCTCTTGATGAAACAAACGATGAGCAGGATGAGAACTAATAGAGCGACAGCACACATCAGCCCAATGAACCAGCCCTGAGTAGCAATGTCTTCCTGCTCCTTGTAGGCTGTTAACAACCAAACAAACACACACACAGAGGAGGGAGGAGAAAAAGAGAGGTACAGAATAAAATGTTTAAGTTTCATAATATACTCATGAGCAAGAATGTCAGAAATCAACTTCCACAGATAATTTTACACATTAAGAAGCTTGTTTTCCCCCTGCATGATTTATCGAGCCTGCGAACAGCTGAACACACTAACAACAAATGGAGAAGCTAATAAATCTCACTGACTTTCAGCAACATGGTAGGAGTCATTTGACAGCCATTCTTTATCAAAAACACATTAGCGGTGAGAACTGCAGATCTGGATTTGAATTATCCATCCTGATAATAACATCAGAGCACAGGGTGCTCTCTCCATGAAGAGTTATCTGATGAGAATGGAACCTGAGTAAAGCTTGGTTTAACCGCATCCTCAAATACTCCCCTTTTCAAAAAAACTAACAAACAACAACAAAATAAAATAAAAAATAAACACTCTTTTTAATAGATGCATCTTGTGAAAAACTTTAGTCTCTCCTAATATTATAAAGTGTTTCTTAAAAATGGTCTATTATTATTATTATTATTATTATTTTTTCAGTTCTCTATTGAAAGTAATTTGGATATACACTAGAGTACAGAAGTTCGTGCTCGGTAGTTCTTAAATAATTATTGTAAAAAATATATTTAAACATGTTTTAATAAATTGTAAAATGTAGTAAATTTCCAGAAGCCATTACTACAGTCTTCAGTGTCACATGATCTTTCAGAAATCAGGATCATGTACAAGAAATTGTTGTAAACCGTTGTGCTGCCTAATATTTTTGTGGAATCCATGATACATATTCTTCATGATTCTTTGATAAATAGAAAATTATTTAAAATAGAAGTCTATAATAGAAGTAATAAATATATATTGTTTTACCGCCACAAATGAACAATTTATTGTATCCTTGATAAATAAAACTATTAATTTCTTGGTAAGAATTTATTTTAAGGGCCAACTCTCACTATTAACTATAACTGCTTATTAGCATGCATATTACTAGCACACTGGCTGTTTATTAGTATTCATAAAGCACATATAATATTTTATTCTGCATGGCCATATTTTACATTCCTTAATCATGTCCCATACCTAAACTTAACATCTACTTTACTAAATATTAATAAGCAGCAAATTTTGGGTTTATTAAGGGAGAACTCTTAATTAAAAATGCATATGTGTTCCCATTTTCTTTAAACTTTTTTGTTTTACTGAACCCAGACTTTTGAACATTGCATCTTATGAGCTTGTCGAAGACTTAATTTCAAAACCACAGGCATTAGAGTCTACTCTGATATAATATAATAATTTAAGGCCTAATAATAGTGGTGTTTTTATGTGGAAAATCACAGAGGGATCTATCAGTCAGAGGAACAAAGCTGACGGTTTGGATTATATTATCAGCTCAATCTTCTATACCCGAAAAACAGCAAACATCCCACCTAAAAACGGCTCTGATGCTTATCATCACAGGGATCAATATCTTATTGAACGTGCTTTTACACAAAATGCTGTGAGATTTCATCTTGCTTGCAGCGCCTGAGACACATATGCATCCTGCTGGAAAAAGTTTGCTAATGCATCTGAAGCGTAAATAATTTTTGCTCCAAGGGAAATGAACCCATGCCCCTGGTATTGCTAGCACCATGTTTTACCAATCACAGTGCCAGTTAACAATCAGTAAATATGACAACATACAGTTTTCTATCTTTCAGAAGGTCGAGGTCACGTTGAACCCTTTCTTTCTCCCTTGTGTCTTGGCCACCCCTCACCTCTGCCTGTCTCGAACGTGACATAGTCGCTGCTGATGGAGATGTGCTCATGGGAATACACCCGCAACCGATACTTGGCCCCAGCCACCAGCCCAGCCAGCTTAATGGGAGGCTGGTGTTTTACTTGTATGCTTTTCATCGACCCATTACCTTCAGGAGGAGACACAAGAGAGGTGCCCATCAAACCGAGCCCAAACTAAACTGACCAAGACGAAGATAGCAGGTCATGTTTGTTAACTGAGGAAACATGCTGCATCCTTATCCACTCTACATTCAAGATTCGTCTCTGTTCAGGATGGTAATTCTTAAGTGAGATTGTATATAAAAAAAGCAGTCTGTGAGCGAATACTGGAATATCTTCACTCAGCACACATCAAAGTCTGGCATTGGTGTATTAGGGGCATCATTTGCTTCAGTGACGCCTCTTAAAAGCTTTGATGTGAAGTTGCCGCTTAATATCTCACACTGGATTTGCTATAATGAACTCCGGTCTAGAGTGGAGGGAGGTGCACGTTGTCTCAATTACCCACAGACCGCATCTCGTCTCTGAGGAAGCCGAGAAGTGGAGAGACAAATCCCAAAGGCATTGTCAAAAGGTGGGCATAATGACTCAGTGAGGTTTCATGATGTTCATAAGAAACCTAAATGAAATCATCATCCACTGTGTAACTCATGTGTTGGCATGAGTTTGATCAATATGTGATCATATACAAGAGCCTTTGAAGCAAGCAGCCATTGGATTATATAATATGCATATGAAAATTCAATTACAGCACCTTAAAGTGCTACAAGATCTACAAGCTGAAGCTACGAGCTGGAAAGTAAGTCTGTATCCCTTTTAGACAATTCCCATTTATTAATGCTTTCAAAAAACGTAAAAAAAAATCTGTGCTTGGAAGGCACAGATATTCCACAAACATTCTGTCCAGGGTTTGTTCGGAGTATTACACTTTTGGAATCATTTACTCACCCTCCTGTGGTTCCAAACATGTATATATGTCGGCAGTGGGGACCATCAACTATTTGATTAGCAGCATTCTTTAAAATATCTTCTTTTTTGTTCAGTATAAGAAAGAAACTCATACAGGTTCGGAGCGACATGAGGATGAGTAAATGATGACAGTTTAATTTCTGGGTGAACTACTGCTATAATACCTGACTAAAGACAAGTTATTCTCTACCGCCGCATTAGAAGCAATGTGCATGTGCATTTTAATTATGTTTAATCCCATATTACATGCACACAATTTGCTGATAGCTTTTTAAACATCACAATGTCCTGCTTTAAGATCAACAAAACATCTCATATGGGCTGAGGAGCTTCTACATATAGCAAGACATTGTCACACCATGCCTCACGCAGAATGCATGCAGCTGCCACAATCTTGACAGGACATGGTGACAGGATGAGGAAGAGGGAGAAGGAAGAGGGAGTGTTCCATAATGAAATAGTGATTCTACATGGGAAGTACTTTTGGAGAATGTGTGCGTATTGGTCCTGATGTAATCTGACCCTATAATAATGCAGTACTCCTTAGTGTAAGAGTCCACATTGATGCACCTCTTGGATGAAACCCAGATTGCTAGAGTACATTTTCACCGGCTTGGTGGGATATTGCATCAGGATGTACTGTACAGTACAACATGTTTCAAGGTTAAATATGTTACTCTGACTCTCCCCTTTGGTGAGTCCTTTGGTAAGAAACATTGACCTCATCATCATCTTTCTCCGAAACGTTTTCAACAAAGAAAAAAAAAAAAAGAAAAGAAAAAAGCCCAAGGGGCATCAATCAGATGTGGCAGGCTTGTTGGCATAATCTAATCATGGAATGGGACAATGGTGGCCAATATAAACAAAAAGCCAAGCAGCTGTGGGCAGCCAGACAATGAGTGCAGCTGGGAACCCAATGGATGAGGTAAGGGTGGAGTTTGCAATCACATCTGATGAGCCAGACAGATAGCTCAAGGGCGAAGGAGCAAGCGAGAGAGAGAGAGCAAGAAAGCAAGAGAGAGAGAGACTTTTGTAGAGAAATATACACTAGTCAAAAACTAGTTACATATTGCATGTATCTTTTTCATGCTGTGACCGTCTTAAACATGCACACTAATGGAGGATGAAGAATGGTTTTTGATTTACATTCATCTGTGTAATCAAAAATAATTTAGGGCATTGCGTAAAGTAAGTAAATAAATAAATAAAATCAGTATTTTGTCTTAATTTACAGTTTTTAAAAAAACCTAACACTATAAATTATCCAAGAAATCAATATTACATTATTTTATATTATATTATATGAGCTCAATAATATAAGGTGCTGTTTTGTTTTAAGCACAAATCTAACAATATTTAGTAAGTTTCAAGCTTATAACAAGAAACAAATATTTTATTATTTCATTAACATAATATTTAATATATGTATATTTATATTTATAAAACCTAAACAAATTATATATAATTTTTGCATCATGTTTTCTGAAAACAACTTCTACAAAAATGTACACCTAAAAATGTTTATATATTTTTACTGGTTAAAAAAAAGAGAAGAAGATAAAACTGTAAAAAAAAAAAAAAAAAAAAAAAAAAAAAAGGAAGTGATTGCAGGACTTTATATAATAAGTTTAGACTTCTGGGTGCCTGAAAGTCACTGTTTTACGGACCAAAAATTCTCTGTGGTCCAGTCAGAGCAGGTCTCAGTCATTTCTTTTTTTCAGTATCAAGTCTCTCCCCCTCAAACATTTAGTCAAATCTCTCCCTGTTCTTAGCCACCAGTGAGAACTAGAGCTTTCTAAACGGGGCATGCATGACTGCTGATGACATATAGCACAACGCAGTACTGCAGCTAGATATGACATTATTGAGTAACCTGCTGGAGCAATGTTAACAAATACTGTGGACAAAAACATTACAGAGAATCACAACAGGGAGATATCATAAATGCTGGACAATTCAAACAACATTTACAATAACTCCCTTTCAAATAAAACATGAGCTCCCTGTAATATTTATGGTGATGTTCTATAAATATGCCATATAAATGAGGCCCAATTAAACATTACGAGAGGAAGATTTAGGTCTCCAGCAGTCCCAGTAAAATCTAGCATTCCCTACATAAGCTCTCAAAGGGTGCATCTGGCTCTTACTGTCCAGTGTGAACTCTAGCACAAACTCGCTGCTGTCAACGGAGAAGTTGTGCTTCCAGCTGACGTTAGCATAGTCATTGTTAGCATCCACGGTCAGATTCCAGATCTTTACATTCGGGACTATGCAGAACAGGTGGGAGAGGAATACACTTAAATATTTTCTGATACAAACACTGGTACACATGCTTAAACTTAAAGACCCCATGAAACCTAAATTAGAGTTTTCTTTTAGATAATATAGATTACTTAGCTTTGAGGCCATCTATATGCTAGTTTAGCTGACAAAAAAAAATATACTATCCTCTGGGGAAAATGGACCAAAACTTATCCTTTGGGGCACATTTAAATTTTAGTTAAAAAAAAAAAAGCTCTCTAGAATGAAAATATTCCCTTAATAGTCACATTAATGAAACTTCCTGTCCATTATCATTAATGTAGTGATGCATAAAGCAACACTTAAATATAGCTCAATATACCTCAAAATCGAAGAATGAACTGGTGTGATGTCTATTCAAACTAAATCTGGTCAAAATGAAGTTTGTTTGGAACTTGTTTTGGTAGGTCAAAACAATTCAAAAAGTTCACCAAAGTGAGCTTTCTGGAAAAATGTGCATATATTTTAATATTTATCTAAACACCACTTTCAGCACCATGGATAGTTCTGATGTATGAAAACAATGTATTATTGTGTGTTTTTTTTGTTTGGTTTTTTAAGTATACTGGGGTCTTTAAACCATCTGCTAGCAATAGTAAGTAGTACATTATAGTTTCATAGTTCATAGAAGATTTTAGTTTTTAGCTTATTAGCTATTAAAATCATAGCTATGTCACACCTGTAAATACTGTCACTTTAAATACGTTAACACAAGAAATAAAACTTTCATGGGGTCTTTAAAACTAGAGCATTTTAGCAATATTACTGATTTCATTTCTAACTTGTTCTTCTAAATATCTCATAGTTTACAGAGCATGCATTTAATTTTCTAATGCAACAAAACTACTTGTAATTCAAATGTCAATTCTAATTCTGCATAATCTGAGTGTTGTGTGTCCGTGAGGGAACAGGGAGAACATCAATCATGCCCTGTCCTAAATGGTCCACTAACCGAGTCAGTCATACATAATAAATGTCATCTAAACAAGAGGACACACTGATTTGATTGAATGAATCTATACTGTGGGCGTTTCCAGTGAACACTGTCATTATCAGATACCCAGCATTTTCCAATCCACTGTTTTAGGAGACATGGGCCGAACAGGAAGAACCGTGGTGGAAGCTGTTGTAGTAGTGGTGGTAGTAGTTGTGGTAGTTGTAGTAGTAGTAGTGGTAGTAGTTGTGGGTTTGGGCGGAGCAGCAGTTGTAGGGGCTGGTGTGGTTGGTTCTGGGGTAAGTATTGTTGGGATTGGGTCGGTGGAGAGGGGAGGGGGAGGAGGAGGAGTTTCGAACATCAAGGCATCCGTAAAGTTAACGGCTGAGAGGAAGAACACAGAGAAGTTAAGGTGAAGGTCCCAGGGTTAAGCACAAGAGAGACAAAGAGAAGCGAGAAAACACAGAAAAAGAATGAGTTAATTAAATGGAATTCCCACAGTTCTCTTTTTCCAAAACGTATTCAGTGAAAGAGAGTGGCTATGCTTCGAATGGAATACTGGCATACTATATACTGCATATTATCTACTGCATTCTACCTGCTATTTATACTATTCACACTGTGAATGAACTATATGAAAATACATACACACACATACACTACCAGTCAAAGGTTCAAAGAGTATTGATATTTATATTAAGCATGGATGTATTAAAATCATTAAAATTGACAGTAACATTTATAATGAATAGATTTATAATAAGCATTTAATAAGATTTATGCAATAATCATGTGACACTGAAGACTGGAGTAAAATATATTAAAATAGAAAACAGATATTTTAAATATTAAGAACAGTTTTACTGTAAAGTATTTTGCTAAAATAAATGTAGCCTTTGCAAGCATAGGATACTTTTCAAAAACATTTTAAAAACTGTACCATCCCAAAACCTTTCACTGATAATAGTATGTGCATGGATAAGAATTCAGTTTCCTGGTTCTAGAATGACCAGATAATATGTCATGCCTTGAACAATATTTGCATATTTAAGATGCCAACATTTTGTAATGCTTGCATTGTTTGTTTAGCTGGTGTTACTTTCTCAAATATCTTTTGAAATATATATGAAATATTCATCCACATCATTCCACTCAGGAATACTGAAGAGGTTGCATAGAGGGTGTCTAAAAATTGATTGTTGTGCACCACCCAGGGGGAAAACAGGGTCACTACAAGCTATGCAACGCTCTGCAAAATGCTAACATATTCTCAGATCTTACTGCCATTTTGAAACCACCGAAAATATAAACAAATATCTGGGATTTAACAAACAAACAAACATTGCAGAGCTGTCAATACAAAAAGAGAAAATGTGTGGAAATCCATTAGAACACACAGTGGATAGAATCATTATCCAAGATAGAGATTCATAATGAAAGATTATATATCTTTGCTTGCTTTTAGCTTGGAAACAACGCTGTTTTGATTAACAGACTCCATAACAAAAACTATAGAAGCAGTTTCCAAATTCAACCTTACAGGCAAAACTAAAAAGTGAGAGCAATCCATAAATATGCTTGCAAAGGTTAAAACAGACAGAGAGTGTCAGAGAGCCCTGGAGCGCATGGTGACATCAAGTTTTCCAGACCAAGACATGCTAATGGATGTGAGACTTTTGCACAGGGATGTGTTCTAAGATCAACACAGCCAATCAGCCGTAACTTAGTGCACTCTTACCTGTATGTTGCCATCTGACCAAAAAAAATTGAATTGAAATAGAAATAAAGGTGGCACAAGCAGAAGCAGAGGCGTGCATTGCCAAAGCAACAGTTTGTGAATAATGGCGAGCTGATTCACTCTTTTTAATAATTAAGCAGCACAACACTTACAATCTGCAGCTTTGTTTTATCTAACACTAACTTTCATGCTTGCAATATGACCTGCACATGCACAATCTACACTTAAACTTTGAAGGAGTTACTGGAGACATACTAGAAAACAGCTCATAATTACTGCACTAATACACTAACTTATTATTATGCCATTTTTGTCATGGATGGATTCACAGCCAAACATCATCACTCCATTACTACTGTTCCATAAGAAGCTCATCCATATATTAGCATGAAAAATGACATTTCCTTTCAACACAGGCATTTTGCACAACATCATTTGAATGATTGAAAAAAAAAAAACATCTGCCACTTTTGTAAAGTTTAGTCTTGCATGTTAACAGCATTAATTAACTATGAAAATACTGATAGATTTGACATTTGTGGGTATTAATCATAATTTTGCATCCACTTTGAAAGAGGTGAAAGTAGTAATTTACACAAATTACACACATACTGCTCCTCTCTGACTATTTGCAACTTCTAAATCTAAAACGTGCAATGTACAATACAATTTCAAAGGGCTTATAATATAACTGCTATCTTCCAATATAAAATTAGATTTATTCAGTATTCATGACAGTTTGCCCTTTATTTCCACCAGAGAAAAAGAAGATTGCGATTTAAGTGCTATTAACACAAAGCCCATGGTCAATGGATGCAATTTTCATCCAAAGCAGTTAATTACTGTACAGTTTAACCATTAGTATCAACAACATAAATTGGCTTGCCATAGTGATTCACCTCTGTAACAGTATTATCTTCACAAATGTCCATACAATATTAGATTTTTTTCTTCTATCATCTGAACATTAACTTCTCTTCCCCTAACACTAACAACTGTATCAAGCATTACAATTAGAGACTAACAACAAAGTGGTTCTGTCTGGCTCCTGGCTAGATTTAAAAACTAAAATGATGATAGAAGCATGCTAGGATATGCCAAGCAAGGCATGTGGTAGGAAGTGATGTCAGTGCTAATGTAGCAAGGTGCCATCAGGGATTGGGTGTCAGTCAATAAATCACATCAGAGCCACACATGACTTATCTTATTTGTGTGGTGCTTCAGGCACAATAGCATCTTATCAGCATCTTAAAGAGGTAAAACTCGAATCATCTACACTGAGAGCAGATTCAGTGATTCACATCACAAAAGTGCAAGAGCCCATCCCTGAAAGCACACAGTGACATGAAGGTTGGCAGACCAACAAAGAGATGGATAGGGACAGGCATTTATTGACAGTGCAGCTGAGCAGTGTTTTTCATCAGGGAAAATATAAGAGTTAAAGGTGAAGTGTGCAATTCCTAAAGGCAGCCAAACAAATTTACAATTAAAAATAAATAAATAAATAAAATATTCCCTCAGAATTTTTCTTTATTAAAAATAATAACAATATATATATATATATATATATATATATATATATATATATATATATATATATATATATATATATATATACAGTATTGTTCAAAATAATAGCAGTACAATGTGACTAACCAGAATAATCAAGGTTTTTAGTATATTTTTTATTGCTACGTGGCAAACAAGTTACCAGTAGGTTCAGTAGATTGTCAGAAAACAAACAAGAC
Source organism: Carassius gibelio (assembly GCF_023724105.1). Taxonomy (NCBI): domain Eukaryota; kingdom Metazoa; phylum Chordata; class Actinopteri; order Cypriniformes; family Cyprinidae; genus Carassius; species Carassius gibelio. The sequence continues at coordinate 17,202,638 of NC_068406.1, forward strand.
CCAGCATTCATGATATGCACGCTCTTAAGGCTGTGCAATTGGGCAATTAGTTGAAAGGGGTGTGTTCAAAAAAATAGCAGTGTCTACCTTTGACTGTACAAACTCAAAACTATTTTGTACAAACATTTTTTTTTCTGGGATTTAGCAATCCTGTGAATCAATAAACTAATATTTAGTTGTATGACCACAGTTTTTTAAAACTGCTTGACATCTGTGTGGCATGGAGTCAACCAACTTGTGGCACCTCTCAGCTGTTATTCCACTCCATGATTCTTTAACAACATTCCACAATTCATTCACATTTCTTGGTTTTGCTTCAGAAACAGCATTTTTTATATCACCCCACAAGTTCTCAATTGGATTAAGGTCTGGAGATTGGTCTGGCCACTCCATAACATTAGTTTTGTTGGTTTGGAACCAAGACTTTGCCCGTTTACTAGTGTGTTTTGGGTCATTGTCTTGTTGAAACAACCATTTCAAGGGCATGTCCTCTTCAGCATAGGGCAACATGACCTCTTCAAGTATTTTAACATATGCAAACTGATCCATGATCCCTGGTATGCGATAAATAGGCCCAACACCATAGTAGGAGAAACATGCCCATATCATGATGCTTGCTCCTCCATGCTTCACTGTCTTCACTGTGTACTGTAGCTTGAATTCAGAGTTTGGGGGTCGTCTCACAAACTGCCTGTGGCCCTTGGACCCAAAAAGAACAATTTTACTCTCATCAGTCCACAAAATGTTCCTCCATTTCTCTTTAGGCCAGTTGATGTGTTCTTTGGCAAATTGTAACCTCTTCTGCACATGCCTTTTTTTTAACAGAGGGACTTTGCGGGGGATTCTTGAAAATAGATTAGCTTCACACAGACGTCTTCTAACTGTCACAGTACTTACAGGTAACTCCAGACTGTCTTTTATCATCCTGGAGGTGATCATTGGCTGAGCCTTTGCCATTCTGGTTATTCTTCTATCCATTTTGATGGTTGTCTTCCGTTTTCTTCCACGTCTCTCTGGTTTTGCTCTCCATTTTAAGGCATTGGAGATCATTTTAGCTGAACAGCCTATCATTTTTTGCACCTCTTTATAGGTTTTCCCCTCTCTAATCAACTTTTTAATCAAAGTACGCTGTTCTTCTGAACAATGTCTTGAACGACCCATTTTCCTCAGCTTTCAAATGCATGTTCAACAAGTGTTGGCTTCATCCTTAAATAGGGGCCACCTGATTCACACCTGTTTCTTCACAAAATTGATGACCTCAGTGATTGAATGCCACACTGCTATTTTTTTGAACACACCCCTTTCAACTAATTCAACTAATTGCCCAATTGCACAGCCTTAAGAGCATGCATATCATGAATGCTGGGTCTCATTTGTTTTCTGAGAATCTACTGAACCTACTGGTAACTTGTTTGCCACGTAGCAATAAAAAAATATACGAAAAACCTTGATTATACTGGTTAGTCACATTGTACTGCTATTATTTTGAACAATACTGTATAAATTGACTTGAGAAGCAAATGTAGACAATATTTTTTTTGCCATTATTTCAGATATAAAATAAATATTTTAAAACCATTATTAAATTAACACATGCACGCATGCATGCACGCACGCACACACACACACACACACACACATATATATATATATATATATATATATATATATATATATATTGTTTTCAATTAATTATAATTCAATAAACTCCTGAAAACAAGTAGCAATATCTTAAAATTCCAGTTGGGCCAAAAATAAATAATTTTTTTTTTTGGTGCATTGTAAACAAAACAAATATTATTTGAGTACATTATACAAGAAGTACCGTTTCAGTCACTGTACTTCAAAATGTTATGCTTAATTTATAGTGTTTCTTGCCAAATCTGTGCAATTATTTGTGAAAATTTACTAAATTTAAGAATTTTCTATACCAATTTTATTTTATTTTTTTCAGTGTAGGAATCTTGAGTGTGGCATTGACTTAAGCAGCTGCACTGTTACGTATTAAAAAGCAGACAGACAGAATTTGAGAGAAAAAGACAGACAGAGGCTGAAGCAGAGACAGAGCAAGGCAGGAGTTAGACAGGCAGGCAGTCCATTTCCCCATTACCTACAACTGTAGAGTCAGTATCTGGGGTGCCTTCAGTCAACACCACAGGAAAGACAGGAGGAGAAGAGGGGAGACAGGTGAAAGCAAGTCAAAGAAGAAACAGACTGAGTTAAAGACATCACAAAGCATCGGAAACAACAGTGTGAAGGAGACAGAAAAGTATTATCAGAAAAAAGAGAACGACGGGGTGGAGCACAGACAGGAACATCCAATGATTCTGCTCTCAGATTCACTAACACTTACAGAACACAGAGTGAAACGACTCGCTTGCTGACCTTCATTAGTGAAATGTGGTGACTCCATGGCGTACACTTCTCCCGCTCCGACCTGTGTGCGGGCTGCAAGGTAGAACTTGAACCGTGTGAAGCGGTTAGGTAGATTCATGATGTACTCTGTCACGTTGGGTTGAAAATGCTCGAACTTCCTCTCTCCCTCCTGTGTGCCATTCACTGGAATCACAAAAGCAAAAAAGAATGAATAAGTGCGCTATATTTTTACACTTCATGAAGAACATTTCAGCAGGGTTTGCACTGTGCAAAATTCAAGTGCTTATGGTGCATTCAAGTCATGTTAGAAAGACTGCATTTGTGAATTAATGCACATGAACTAATAAACTAATCATAATTGTGACTGGGAAACTGGCAAAAAACTGATTTTTGTTGCTTTCAAGTGCATCTGGTAAACTTGTAACGCCAAGACGGGCATATGTTATTATTACAAAGTGTAAAGCATTTGGAAACATAACATTGAATAAAATAAAACATTAAAGTTGAGTGATTAACTTTGAAGCATTCACTACAGACTTGCTTTCCTCTCTCTGATTGCGACAGTATAGAGATACATATAATAGATGCATATAATTTATGTTATAGATCCATTTTTCTGCCATGTTTCAAATAAGCATAAAAAGCTTGTGCATGATCTAGAATTATTTCTAGAATTATTTTCCACTCGTAAATACAACCTTTCTCAGTCATTTATGTACTAGGAATTCGTAAAGATTATATTTGTGGAAATGTTGTGGCTGATTTCTCTGAGTACGATGAGCTCACCTGTGTGGTATTCAAGTGTGTATCCTATCAGGACACCGTTCGGCTCCAGAGGCTTGTCCCACTTCAGGTGAACCATGCCTGTGTGCCTCTGAATCCTAAAGTACTTTGGAGCCCCTGGCTCTGTGAAAGGATTAGATGAGAGCTGTTCATATTCTGATTTTGGATATAAACGTCACATATTTGACGTCTCATCATAGCTCATGCTTCACCACTAAAGCACAGGATGGTGAACCCTACCTCCCTCCTTGGTGTAGAACTCCACAGTGTTGCTCTGTGGTCCCTCATATTCTCTGTTAGCCACCACCATGTACATCTTGTATTTGCTATACGGAAAAAGGTCTGTCAGGATGCCAGAGGGCTGTTCTGCCGTGGTGAAGAAGCCTTTATGCAACTTTGTCTTGTTCACTTTCAGGCCCTTAATGAGGCTGGCTTCCCGCCAGTAGTACAACTGAGAATATGATATAAATACTGAATCAGCAATGATAGCAAATAAGTAAAAACATTTTTGTGTCAGGCAGATGTTTGTTCGTTCACCTTGTACTCTTTAAACTCTCCGTTCACAGTGCTGGGGTCCACAGCCACCCAGTGTACATTTACTTTGGTGCTGTTGATCTTCGACACCCTGAGGTCTGTTGGTGCAGCGGATGGTTCTGATGGGGAAAAAACAGGATAAGTATAAAAGAAACCAGAAAAGACTATAAAAATGTCATTAAATATGAAATGTTAGTACTCACTGTCTTCCCCAGAATAACCAATGACTATGTTTGACTCAGGGCTGTGTCCAAAGTCATTGATGGCCTTTATTTTGATCTCATATGGGACATAGGTGTCTGTATTATGAATAATGTGCTTCGTTCTGGTTGTGGTTATGTTATTCCACTCTTCCTCAGTGTCCTTCCTTCTCCATGAGACCATGTATCGCAGGTTTAGCCCATTCCTTTCTGTGCTCTTAAGTGCCTATGAAATAGATGGTACAGATAGATTAGCTCACAAACCGTCACATCCGTCTGTTTTTTCTTTTTGTTCGTTTTTTGAGGTACTTCGTTAAACATGGTTCATTTTACCTGCCATGTGATCTCCATGTTGTTCTTCTTGCTTCCCCAGCCTTTAAGACCACTCGGCACAACATCAGGAGCTGAAACAAATAATTATATGTTACTAAATGACTGTTTAAGCACACACTCAAACACATTTCTGTCTGGGCTTATGGTTGCTGCTGATCTCTTACGGGCTCCACTGGTCTGATAGCGGGCAGAGGGAAGGCTGGGTTGACTCTGGCCCACGGCATTGATTGCAATCACTCTGAACTGGTAGTTGACAAAGGGGGACAGTTGCAGGTTGACTGAGTTTAGGTTGCCACCAAATATAGACAGGTTCTGCCACTTCCCCGGCTCCCACTTGTCCTCTTCAAACTGCACAAGGAAATCTGTAGTAATGCAAGAAGACACAATGGCATGATAATTGAGTCTCTTTAAAATAAAGAGTTTAAAAGCATTTATTCCAGCTGCTGGTCAATAAACCTACACAGAGAAGGAAACTCAAAGGTTCATGATATGTCAATCTCAAAAATAATTAAATTACTCTATTCATTTGGTTCTAGTCACCAAAACGATTTACTGACATTTCTTTTAAAGATAACAGGATAACAATATAACACTGGTTGATGTCAGATGTGACAACTGGATGGTTTTTCTGATCAATGTAAACTGTGTCTTTAAAACATAAAGACACACATGAGCATCGACAAAGTCATGAAGACAAAGTTCATTAACTGAACTATGGTCATTGTAGACATAAGACTCTATACTCTGAACTTACGCGTAACAGGACTGTTGTTTTCATTCCCAGGCACCCAAGTGAGTCTAACACTACGTGCTGAAGGGTCCGAAAGCTCAAGATCCTGAGGGGGATCAGGTCGAGCTGCAAGAGAACAATATACTAATTAACCATGTTAACTTATATAATAATTCTCAGAATGTTAGAAGAAGAATATTAAAAGGGGGATTGATTGTTAGAGGCTTTAATTGGACATTAGAAATAACTGCACTAGATGCGTTACCTGCAAAGGCACTGCGATTTGAGGCAGACGAGATGTCATCCTCTATGAGTTAAAGGTCAAAGGTCAGAGGTCAAGGGTTAGTGTGACTATTAGTAGATAAATATAAGAAAAAAGCAGTATAGCAGGAAGCACAACAGTAGGAACATTCAAGCAAACTATGAAGCTGTGGGAAGTGCTATTAAGAGCACAGATCTATAAGTTATAAAAGTGCAAAAGGCAATTTATAAAACAGATAGTTGCAACCACAACTATTTCAGAGGAACTACATTGTTTGGCAGAAGAATCTTTTTATCAATATCATTACATTTTAATTGCTTTTTGTATTCTGTGAAACCTTGCTACATATATGGAACAACCGTTTTATAAAAGCAATAAGCCCTGTGAAGCCGTGGTTTACAGGGAATTTAGTATAGCTAAGGTTTTTTTCCTTCGCATCATGCCTAAAGGGGCGTCTTAGCTGTAATACATTCACTGTAATTCACGGCTTCACAGGGCCTATTTTTTTATTATTATCCTCTGGATATGACAACATGAGAAAGGTGCATAAAGGAGGACGATGTACTGTAGGGTGTGAATCTGTGTGTACCTGTAACTATAAGGCGAGCTGAGGCAGAGTTCTCATCTATCTCAGTTTTGGCAGTGCATGTGTAGGTTCCTGCATCTTCTGGATTGACATTGTAAATAGTCAAAGCCTCATCATCCTTTCTGAACCGGTTGCTAAAACATACAGATCATAACATAACATCTTTTTTTAAAGAAATGCATACTTTTATTTAACAAGGGTGCATTCAATTAATCTACAGTTACAGTAAGGACTTTTATGATTATATTGTGTAGGTATTGTTAAATGACATTACATCCAGTTAAGGTTTAGAGGCTTGTCATCTTTTAGCCATGTGACCGTAGCAGGAAGGGAGGGATCATGTTTTACTCGACAATCAAAGCGAACCGTGGTTCCTTTGGCCTGTGTGACATGTTCAGGTGCCCGCACTATTCTCGTGGGCTCTGAAATGCAGCACAACACACACACACACACACACACACACGCACAGAGTAAATGAAGACATTCATGAACAATAATGTAATGTGTTCTCTTAAAAAACAAAATGTAGTGGTTAATGTATCAGGTCTCACCTTTAACCTCCAGGCGCACTTGATTCTCCATCTTGCCCAGAATATTACTGGCAACACAAGTATAGGTGCCTTGGTCTTCTGGCCGGGCTTGTTTAATCTCCAAAGTACCGTTGTTGTACAACTTGTACTGACCACCATCCAGACCACTGCCTAGGCCATTCTTGAACCTGAACACACATGTACAGTATATTCATTTGAATTCTAATACACAAAAGTTTCTGGTCAGTATGCTTTTGTTTATAGAAATTAATATTGTTCAGTAAACATGCAGTAAATTGATCAAAAGTGACAGTGAAGAGCAAAAATATAAAGCAGTAAATCTGTTTTCAACATTGATAATAATAATAAAAAGTTATTGATCAGCAAAATTTGCATATTAGAAGGATTTCTGAAGAATCAAGTAATACTGAAGACTAGAGTAATGATGCTGAAAATTCACAGGAATAAAATGGATTTTAAAATATGTTCAAATGCAAAACAGTTGTTTAAAACTGTAATCATTTTTTATAATATTACTAGGTTTGTATTTATTATATAAATGCAGCCTTGGTGAGGATAAAATACTTCTTTGATCCCATACTTCTTCAGATCCCAATTTATTTAACATTAGCCTAGTTTATCTTTTTAAACAATGAAATGTAATCTCACCAGCGCAGTAAAGGAAACGGTGAGCCAAAGAAAGGGCAGTCAAGGAAGGTCCTGTTGTTTTCAATGACTTTGATCAGCTGGTTCTTTGGACCTAGCATCCGTGGTGCCATGTCTAAGAAGAAAACAACATTAACATATCACAATCTTGTGACCTGTCTGAACGTTTTAAATGATTGACTCCATCATCTCTTACCAAGGATGTTGACAAACGCATTGGCCAATAGATAACCATGTTCATTGGAGGCGTTACATTGGTAAACTGCGGTGCTGCCTATCTGGACTGAATGGAACAGGATTGTGTCACCAAGAACTTGGCGGTTTGGGTTGGGCAGTGAACCTGAAGAAATACAAAGAGCAGAAAAAACGGATGCAAAAATGTGTTATGATTCAGACTGTTAAAATCAAAAAAGCAACAGTTATTGCTTTCAGTTCTCACTTTCAATAGGTTCCCCATTCATAAGCCATTGGATAGTGGGTTTAGGGTTCCCTCTGGCACGACACACTAATCGTCCATTCTCTTCAGGGGCAAGCACCAGATTGGTGGGCTTATCTAGCCAATAGGGAGCAGCTGTACAGGGCAATAAAGAAATCTTAAAATGAAAAAGAAATGACCTTCATGAACAAGATCCAGCAACTGTCTTTTCTCTATGGCTCACCTTTAACCTGGACTTCAACAGAATGGCGAATGCTGCCTATTTTGTTACTGGCCATGCAGACGTAGTCACCAGAGTCCTCCTCAGACACATTGAGGAGGCGTAACGTTTTACCAAAATTCTCAATCTTGACTTTTTTAGATGGGAGGTCTGCTCCTTTTTTAATCCAACTAATGTCAGGAGATGGGCTGGAAAAATGGAAAAAGAACAGAAGAACCGTAATTGATAAATCTAATAACTACTACTTAAACTGATGTATATAGAGCTTTTAGTAACTGAATATGCTGTAAACCCCAGTGTTTTTGTTGTTAAAGACCCCCTTTGGTTAAAATGGGTTAGGTTTAACGTGCAAATTCATCAATTAACACCAATCCTGAGCATTTTCTCCTTAAAACTGTGGCGTACTAAAATGTTAATCAATCCTGACAATGTGGCAGGCAATACTTTTTATATTATTATTGTATTATTACTGTTAGTTAACTAGGTGAAAGTGGAGTAGGTCTGAGTTTGTGCGACTGAGTGGAGGACTAATTAGCATATTCATGAGTATGTGTAGACTAAATGAGATAAGGGTGTAAAGTTACATTCAAGCCATTGCATAAAAAAATATTTTCATGGAGACAAACATTTAAATATGTCATTTTGATTATCAAAGATTAGTTTTAAGGGATACAATTAGTGACTGCAGGGGGATATATATATATATATATATATATATATATATATATACATATATATATATATATATATATATATATATATATATATATATATATATATATATATATATATATATATATATATATATATATATATATATGTATATATATATATATATATATATATATATACATATATATATATATATATATATATATATATATATATATATATATATATATATATATATATGAACAAATTTTAAATACTAAAACATATAACTAAGTTTAAATGAAAACTGAAAATATAAAAATGAAAGCTAATTCTATACAAATAATTACTATAGCATTATATAAATAGCACTAAATAACACTTACACTCCAGCTGCTATACACTCCAGAAGAAGCTGTTCTCCTCGAAGCACTGTCTTGGAGCTGGACAAGCCCTTTGGAGACAGAAAGGTTGGCTGGGTTTCTGGTACATTACGTGCTATGGAAAAAAAAAATGAAGAAAGAAAATTGTTAACATGTTAACATGCACAGAAAAAGACACTGGTATGAGGAGCTACTTAAAACTGCACTGTTATGGATTATTGTTATATATAAACTGCAAATTCTCTCTCTCTCTCTCTCTCGCTCTATAAATATATATATATTTACAATATACGTACATTTGCAAACGTGAGAGACAAAATCAGATTTAGCTTATTTTATTTCCAAAGGTAATACTTCATTTGTGATATCTCTATTTATATATATATAAAAATTAAAAGTCGCATTAGCAGTGGTAAGACTTACAAACACTGGTTACATATTATATATATACCCAGTTTAGAAATATTATTTCAAATATCAGTTTCTACTTTTATATATTAAAAATGTTATTTATTCCAGTGATGTCATTGATTCATTTACTCCAGTCTTCAGTGCCACATGATTCTTCTAAATTCTGGTGCTCAACAAACATTTCTTATCATTATCAATGTTATTATCAATAACAGTTGTTTTGCTAAAATCTTGATCAAGATTTTTTTTTCTGGATACTTGTTGAATACAACATTCAGAAGAATTGCATTTATTTGAAACAGAAACAATTGGTAACACCAAGCCCTAACTTAATGTCTTTATTCTCACATTTATGTCAAATCTTTGCATGGATACATAAATGCATAAATAATATAAGCATGAAAGAAGAATCGATACTGTAATGACAGACAGATGGTTAGACATAAAATCCTGGTTATGTGAAGACACAGACAATCTTCTCCCTGAGGAAGAGTTGATGAGTATGGCAGTATTAGTCCCTATTGTAATGTATATCTAGCAGTAAGATTAGCTCTCAGTCATTAGCATCTCGAGCAGTGCTCTAGGAGAGGGAGTGACAACAGCCTTTGTTGGAGACATTAAGTGGGAGGACAACGTCTGGGAGATTAGACTATGAAGCTGCCAGAAACACATGTTTCACGCCCCTGTCACGTGTGTCTGTGGTGACAGCAGTGCCAGTTCCCTGTCAGTGCTGCCCCACAATGCCCTGGTGGAGACTATACAAGCAATTCAAGGGAAAAGATAACTAAAAAAAAAAGCTTATGTCTGTCAGTGAACCCTGATCCCCACAATATTGTCATATGGGTATTTGGGTGAATCTCAAAAAGCCATAAATGTGTTTGTCATAAGGTTTGAATTTTACCTATTTTCTTAATATACTCAGTTCCACCCTTAGGCCATATCCGCGGATACATATGTGAGGATTTGCACATGGTTATCATTGGATTAAAGTTGCTGAAATATTAATGAGCACCTCTGGCCTAATCTCCTTACTAGCATTTCCATATCTCCATAATGAGCAATGTGATAGGGATAATTAAAGCAATTACAATCGAAATTTGAATAATGTTTCTTCAAACCATGATAGAAATTTATTGACCAAAAAACTGCTTAGATTGATGTATTTAAAATCATGGTAAGTAATCCAAGCATTAAGTGGTAAATTCTACAGTCTGTAAAAACTATGTGGAACATCTTTCTTGATCATGTTGATTAAATAACAGACACACTATCTCTGCATTTCCTCTGCTGTATGTGGTTAGAAACAGCAACGCTAATTCAGTTAGTGTTGTTTTACAGAAGCATACAGATAACAGACTAGCTGTTTGTGGAACTCACCACCATACAGATCAGTGGAGTTCAGAAACGTGTCATTATAAGGTTCCTCTGTGAATAAATGGCAGTTTAATTAACATACAAATACAGAAAAGAATACACCCAATTACAACTGGGAAGAAGAGAACAATTTTGGATGGAAATGGAAGACAGACAGTACTTCAAGTCTCTTATTAAAACTGTGATAGTTACCAATGAAGAGCCTCCAAATTAAAGTGAAAAAAGACAACGAATACAGAGAAATGTCCCCAGCAATACTACCTTCTCACCACTAGATGGACCACAATATTCACATATACCTTGGGCAGCAGCACAGCAATGTATCAGTTAGATCAAATTAAAGATAACAAGTGATCCTGAAGAAATCACCACTCACTTGTTATCACTTTAAGGGTGTAGGGGTTCTTCTGTTGAATGGTGTGTGTGAACTCGAAGCGAGCGTTGCAGCTGTAGTCAGTGTTGGCATCTTTAGCCAAAACATTAGAGAAGAACAAGTCACCGTTCAAGCCCATTGACACCCTGTTGTCCTGTTTTATGGGCATAATGGCTGTGGAGAAAAAAAGAGAATCTTGACTAATTTGTTCAGCTTAATTTGACATGCAATAGCTGACAGGCAGCATAAGAAATGACGCTTAAGATGTGGGAACCGCAGAAGCATATTTATTATCTTCTGGCCTGAAACATCACACGGATCAGTCAATGTGTCGCTCAAGGGAAGGAGCAGTGAGGAAGAGGTGACGATGAAGATGAGATGTTCTACACTAATCACCAATGAGTCTGGATTTAATAATCATGTCTTTTTGGACTAAACTGTGTTGTGATCACATGACATGTAGTAATGGATATTTCCTAGTGCACAGCATTAAGTATATGAAAGGTGAAGTTGTCTTTTCAATATAAGGATGCGATTAGAAATATTAGAGATTTTTTTTATCAATACAGTTGAAAATTTATATTTAGATTACTTCTGCATGATAATTTCCCATATTTTAATCATACCTCTAATTATTAATATTTGAAAAGTACTAATGATTAAATTGCATCAGTAAATGTAAGCTTTGAAGAATGAATATCCATTTTTACAGTGTTGTAGCATGTTAAGCAATTAAGTTCTTAATGTTTTATTTTTCATATATTTAGACATGACAGTATAGAATTTAAACCATTTTAATAATCATTTATAGGTTATTGGACGTAATATATGCCAAATAATTTATAAACCAGCTACAAAAGTTTACCAAACATGTATTTTGTACAGCAGTGTTCATTTCTGACCAGTGAACATGGAAGTTCAAATGTCTTCTTGATCGAAATGTATACATACTATGAAAGTAGTTGGAACTCAAGCTAGAAATCACTTCACCTTTAAGGTCCATATTTAAGCCCTCTCACTATCACTGTTGCATTTTAAAAGAGCCGTTTGTGACTTGTACTAATGACAAACACAGTCAAGAGTGTGTCTATGCGGCGTGATTCCGGCTCTTTTGAAATGTCTCAGTGCCATGCCTGTTTCTGCTCTCTCAGCTTTTTGTCAGGTTCTGCAGATTCGCATGCATGCACTAGCTCAGCACTAATGCAGTAACGGACACTTCTGTGCAGAGGACACAGACTGCATGACTGAGAGAGAGACAGAAAGTATATGGCAGAGGGAGAGGTAAAAGTGAGCATGTAGGTTATGACTAAATGACAAAGCAATGGAGAGGAGGGTTAAGGTTATGAGACGCAATCAATCACAGGAATTGATGACCAACACTTACAGCTGTCCATCCAGAAGGTTTCAGGAGGAGGGAGACCAGGAGGAGGGTTGCAGGGCAGGACGAGTGATACCCCCTCACGCACAACCACTGGCTCCAGAACCTCCTTCGGCCATAGTGGAGACTCTGAGCAATGGAGACAAGTTTACCAGATTAGAGAATATAACAACAATTCAATCTATGAGAGATGATGTTGTTTTATAATGATTTCTGCATGCAATTTACTAGGGTTAGGTCACTCAAAAAATGTCACTTTGATGTTGTTTCAAATCTGTTTGACTTTCTTCCCTTTCTTTTTTGGAACCAAAACTATAACAAAGCAGTCCATATATACTATATCACAAGTTTTCTAAAAGCATACAGAAATTCTGTAGAAGGAAGGAACCAATCTAAATTTCAGACTGAAGATTCAAAGGAAGCCATTTTTAATGTATGTCAATGAAATCAAATTATACTGTAATACATTTTGGAAACCAACTTCATTGTGTAAAATAAAAAAAAATGATAAAGATGAAATATGAGAGTTAAGGTTGAGAGGAAGATTATCATTCTGTTCACAAGATTGATATAGTGCAAGTTATGTATATGGACAACAAATTATCTTGCGCACCATGGATGAATGAAAGTCATATGGGTTTAAAATGACATAACAATGAAAAAATAATGCCATTATTTTTATTTCATGGTCCACTATAGCTTTAATTTTGTCTGACAGTATTTAAGTGCCACATAAAAAAATCTAATAAATAAATGAATAAATTCAGTAAATAAGATATAGAGAGTAAAGACATAGAATTGTTAGATTTAAGTTTAATTTTATTCTCAAAATATTATGACTTAAATCTCATTTCGCAATGACTTTATTCTCATTTTGCTACAACTTTGTAAAATAACAAAAATTTAATCTCTCAATGCTATGATTTTATTATTATAATTTTGACATTACTTTCTAAAATATTGTGTTATTTTTTATGTGGCACTAAAACACCTTTGTAATGTCGTATGACTTCAGAAGACTTAAAATAAACTGTAGTGCAAGTCACATGAACTACTTTTACGATACTTTCATCCGTTTTGATGTTCTCCACAGAGGAACGAAAGTCATGTGAGTAACATAACAACATGATGTTGAGTGAATAATGGAAGAATTTACATTTTGGGTAAACTAATTCATTACAGACAATTATCATGTTGTGTGTATGTTGTGCTTTGACATTACAGTAAAGCAGCCCTCACTTGACACTCGTAGTAGGATTTTGTTGGAAATCGCCGTGCCAAAGTCATTGGAGGCGAAGCACTGGTACTCTCCTTCATAATCTTCCGGTTTCCCGCTGCTTCTGATCTCCAGTGTTCCGGAACGACTCCGCATGGTCACCCGCGGGTCTTTCCCCACGTTAAAGAACTTCCCATTCCTCCGCCACTGAAACCTGCACAAACCAGTTACAAACAAGATGTGAGCCAACTTGATGCTGTTTATGTAACAGGTTTATTGTTGGATGCTTTTTAATAAGGGGATTTATACACACATCAAACTGATAACAACAATGACATGAATACCAAACCAAAGATGGCATACAGTAAGATGGAAATTCAGCTGTTTTCAAAACCAATGAAATCTATTTTCTAAATGCATGTTCCTGATCTTATTTTGAACAGTTCATCAGGATCAGGATATTCAATCTTCCATTGAAATGACATATTTCGCTCATATGGTGGACTTCTCCAAACATTTTGTCCTAATAAGCCCATTCTTTCTCTTTCAAAACCAATTTTAATATTTCCCAGAATTTCAATAAAAAAAAAAACTTTTGCCACCTTTTTCTTATTGTGATTAAAACCTTGTAGGGTTGCGTGCTTGGTGTTGACCGGGTGCCATCTACTAACCTAAGTATTAATAACTAAGCATATTAATATGCCACAATGGTTTTGCGGACTGGCCTGAGTGGAAGGTTTTGTAAACCCCAACAGACAACCAAACAAAAACAGGGACTCTGAATGGCCACACTGTGTGGAGCTGGTCAAGCCTGCTTTTCACAAACAAGAACAAGGGACTGGAGCCAGAGTGAGCGCCCTGCATTTCTGATGGCATGAGAAGGGTACAAGAGGGAGGGCACTGCCACTGTCAGGTTGGGCCATTGGGTGTCACTCTCTCAAAAATGTGCTGGTCTTTGTTATGCCGAGACTAATGAACATCAAGGTTAATTAGACAGTGACAGAATAGGAAGAATGAGAGACAGAGAATTGATGTGAAAGTGGACGTATACACTACAGTAGGAGTTTGCTGACAAACTGGAAATGTAAAAGTGGTGAGAGATGACAAAAAGGACGAGCAGGACTAGATGGCACAAAGACAAAAATATTTCATCCTTTCTCACGTTGGCACTGGAGTCCCCTTGGCCTCGCATTCAATGATGATGTTATCTCTGGGGTCTACAATGTAGTCCTTTAGTGACTGCTTCACAATGGTGGGGGGCTGTTTGACTGTGGAGGGAGGGACAAAGAGTCAGTCTTATCTGACCAGCACTGAGAACTCAATGTTATGTATACATAAGCAAGCTCTGCATTTCTTGAAAAATGGTTGTTCAGTTCACTCTCATGGTAACATCAAAAATATAGACACAATAAGCACAGACAGACAAAGTTTTGATTGACAGACAAACATCAAATCAAGTATTCTTTGCTAATTGCATATGTACTATTGCTTATATTTTAACAGGCAAGCTAAAATAGAATCCAGAACTATCCATTATATAATTATATAATTACATAAAATTTTGCGCAACAACAGTTAAACAGTGGAATTTGTTGAAAACTACATTACCCACAATTCTGTATAGAAATGTCCACCAATCAGAAAATGTTGACAAGCAAATCACAACAAGATAGTTTTAGTGCTCACCCACTCCCATGAAGCACTGTGAATGTACGTTTTTAGCAAAAAAAAATAAGATATATTGTTTCTGTACATAAAATCTCTCTCTTTTTAGGCTGGTCATGTTAGTGGTAGCCACAGATCCCTAGGTTTTTTACACTGGAAGCCTATGTGGGATTGTATGTATTTCTCTAATCAACTTTGTCTTATTGGCTGATGTGCATTTTGTTTAACCTTTAAAACAAAGTTTGTAGTGCTGTGCTTCACCTTGCTTCACCAGCTGGTTGGCTTGGTTCATGGCTTTTTAGTCACAAGATTCCTGACTGCTCTACTCTACTTCTAGCTGGCTCAGATTGTATTCTGGCATGGCCAACAAACCCCTGAAGTAATCCTTCCCTTCAAAGACATGGCCTGCCAAAAAGACATGCTCTTGGGCTTACATTAGAATATTAATCAGCTTTAATAAATGATAGACTTTATAATTTATCTAGAGTAGCACAGTGAACTTCTGTGAGCTCTCTTGAGACTGGGTTTGAGGGTCTTTTCAATGTTTTTTTTCTTTTCTGGCTTGTATTGGCTCTAACTGTAACATCAATGCAGTAATATCTCTGTTCTTTAGATTTCAGATGTGATATGTTTTGTTGTAAGCTCTATTAAAAACCAGCCGCTGAAATAATTGACAAGTTAATCCATGTTAATGAAGCACTTACGCTCTTGCTGGATCTTTGCTGTTAGTTCCGAGAGGGGCGGGTGAAGAGAAAAACAGTTGTGTGAGTAGTTAACAGAGAGTGAGGAAATATGGCTATGATGACAATAATTAAAACATTTACATTAATATATTAAAATTGCTACTAAACTACGGTTATAAGAAAAAAGACAGACAAATAATTTAGTTAATGGCTGCTAAACTCTGAAATAAGATTGCTACAGTTATTATAAACACAACACTAAGCCTACTTTAACATATTAACACCCAAAATAGCAACCAAACAAATAAACTTACCTGTTAATGGGCCGCCAGATGAATGAAGCAGAGAGAAAATTACAAAAAAAGGGGAAGGGAGATCAATTTTAAGACAGAAAAAAATCATCATATCAAAAATACATCACTGTCACATTAGCAAATCATAACTGGTTCATTTATCTTCCCCATATGGCAGTATATTTACTCTTTGACTGTCTTTCTTTGTCAGTGTGTTAAAGTGACAGGCCTTGCGGGGGTTTCTCACATTCGATAATAACCGCAATCAATGTGATGTATGTTCTCAGAAGAGTCAAGAATTGCTTTTGTGATTGTGCTTTGCTAATTAAAGGAATATGACCTTCATATTCAGGTTATTACCAGAAAGCACCCATGTGTCTATTGTGCTTTTCTTCGGATAGGGACAGGTGCATCTCTGGCTCTGTGCCATTCATCATCTGACATCAATCATAGAACATAAGCAAGGTCACACAGGGATGGGACTTCATGAGAAATATATGTTAGTGTGTGTGAGTGCATGTGTAAGGTCAGATGACAACCCCCATCAATAGAAATCACATTTGGGGTGAGGGTGATATTGGGAGTGAAGGATCATTAGGGAGATAATGGAGAGATGCTAAAGCCCCTTTCACACTGCTCATTGGACCTGGAAAAATGGCAGAACGTTACCAAGTCGCCTTCTGTGTGAACACAAACACGTCCTGGGATTGATTCCGGGATTGATCCCAGGTCAGTAACATTGCCAGCTTCAGTGACAACAGCTTCAGTGAAAGTTAACATGCCTAGCGTTTTCGACTCATACATTACACGTTTATGCCCTGATGTCACGTGTCTTTACAGGACCTTTACGGGTTGTGTGTGAAAGCACGCACATATTCCGGGTAATCACTGGCAGTGTGTAAGGGGCAAAATCTAGTGACCCGAGAACAATTGCCGGGACACATTAACCGTGTATTTTCCGGAATCGCAGTGTGAAAGGGAAGTAAGTCACATCTCTAGTTCAATACATCTTCTACATCAAGGGTGTTCTGCAGGTTGTCTGACTATTATTGCTTGTACATGATGACATTTGTTCATATTAGCTTAATCCGAATTATGATTAGGTTTCATGAGGCAATGTGGTCATCGCTCAAAATAATTTGGATTTCTTGTTGTCATCTAGTTTGAGGAAGTCAGTCTATTTTCTGTCTGCCTATGTCAGTGGGGGCTGGTCTGTGCAGCTCCGGTAACAGGAAGTGGCTGGCAGAGAGCCCAGGTCATCCAGTATGACCGAGAGTCTGGCACAGCTCATCTCAGATATGTAGATCATGGAGGTTATGACACGGTTACATTTGGTTTGATTATCTGTCTGTAATTGTTTTGGAATGGGTTCAATCTGATATTTAAGGTTTGTTTTCACAGGTCAGACTTATATTTTATACTATGTGTACTGTTTATAAATGTATGTAACTGCTCTGTCTCTCGATCCAAACAGGGGTCCTTGGTCTATAAAATGCTTTTGATGGTGCGTGTAATATGGAATAGAAGCATACAAAAGAAGACACAATACAGTCGCTAATAGTGTGATCAGATGCTTGTCATTTCCCAGTAGCCCCTGCTGCTGAATACATTCAGAGAGGTCAAGAGGTCAGAGGAGTATTATGAAGTGCTCAGGGACAGGATCAGTGCTCCAATCTTCTCTATCTACACAGATCAATAGAGATTCACACAGACAGGCCTATAGTGAAAGCCTGAGAAAATGGGGGGAGAGACGACGCAAAAGACAGAATACGAGAATAAGGGAAAATGAGAAAAAGAGAAAGGAAAAGCGAATGATGGCGTCTTGGGATTACAGGCGGAGAAGGGGAGCTGGGGAGGTGCTGACAGCCCCTGAATTCAGGCTGAATTCTCTCTATTGTTGAAGCTGGTGAGCACTGAGCGCCGCTGGGGTGTCTCGCTCTGTATGAGCTTTCAAATCATTTTTCTGAAGAGTGTAAGCCAAACCTGGATGTCTATTATTAGAAAGAAATTGAAAAAAAAACTGGAGGAGTAAAACAAATACAGTTAGACAGCAGAAGGCGGAGTGGATTTATTGGTTTCTTTGTTTAAGAAGCAGTTCAGATAGAATGGATTTTCCTCATTTATTACGCTGTATAAATAGTATGACCATAATACAGAGTGCTGTTTATAGCAGGACAGCAGGAATGTGCAAATCTACATATTTTCAAATTTGCTTAGCTGACGTATCGGTCTACAGTGGAATTATTGACTGATCTGATGCCTTTTTATGAAAAGCTTGTTTGAAAACTTCATATTCACATGAAAATATATGTCAAAGTTGTATATTGATATCACAACTATGATTTAATGCAAAAAGGCAGAACAATAACCCCATTACAGCCTCAAAGAATGGTTTAAAAAAAAAATACTCATCAAAAACAACCATTAGTGCAGGCTTGAAGAGGCACACTATGGAGGTCTGAACATGTGTGTGTTTCTGTGTGATGGGGGATGGGATTGTAATTCTCTGTCCCCTTGTATATACTAAAAAAATCGATTTTCCTTTCAAGATAAATTAAAATATATATGAAATTTGATATTTTCATAATATTTTAGAATATATATATATTTTATTTGCAATATTTAAATTTCATATAACATGACATATTGCAATTTATAATTTCAATGATGACTTACGGTCCAGTGGGACTTCGATTGGAGCCACCACCTTTGACAGCAGCAAGATTATTGACAACACTGCCAGTGCCGCACACCGCTCCTGCGTCCACATCTCTCTCCTCCAATTGGCTGCTCCCTCCCGTCCCAGGTCCCTACTGATTTACTTGCACACTTTTAGATGCGCTGTACGACCTGTGAAAAGAAAAATGCTTATTAAGAAACTCGCTCAACATTAGTGTGACATTTAGGAGGCAGCACTGGCCTTCCAAAATGCATTCCTCCTAGAGTCCTGCTCATCCACAATTTGCAGGGAGACTCTTTAATGGTAAAATACAAAATTTTGAGTGTGAATTATGTGCCTGCTGTGTTCACGAGAAAAGCAGGCGTGGGCTGTGAATGCGTGGAGGTTTTCAGCTGGCCTACATTTGCAGTTGACACTAGCATTCCCTGGAGCCAATGGCCCTCTTACAGATGAATGCAGCATCAGCGCATCACCACACCTACACAACACCATGCAAACCTCCAAACCTGAAAGAAAAGGACTCTTGCTGGTCAATCTGCTCCCTTGATGTGGCACTGAACCCCAAAATTGAGGAAAGGACTGTTATACAAACCACTGAGGTCTGATAGCAGACGTTAACTCCTCTGGTACATCTGTCATATCCTACTTTCATAAAACTGACAGTCTCTCCACACTGACTGGAGGTCAGTGACAAACGCTTCCCTGCAGATACCATCTAGTTGGAATAGTTGATCTCAGAATCATTATGTAAATGAACAGCCGCAGCACTGTAATTCATATGACTCAGGTGGATCCTTTATTATATGAAAAAAATTCCAATTTTAAAATCACTGGTTGGAGCCTTGCTCTCTCCACTCTACTGAACATAATGAGTCTAAAATGATGGTTTTCCAGCATTCTGCTCTTGTGGCTTGTTGTTCGATTAATCAGATATTACAAACTGTATGTTCTCTGTCAGTGTGAATTGTACTAAACAGATGGAAAAAATGAGAGTTTGGATCAAGTGAGAAATTCCTTCATCACACTGATGTGATCATTATCAAATATCCGCACACATGCTGCATGGGTCTAAAGTACCTCATCTTCCCTAGGTGAAGACAACACATGCCACCTCTTCATATCCTTCAGTCAAGAAGTGTTAAAACTGATTGTAACATGTAACCACTGAACTACTAGAGCATTATTTAAAAATGCAGTTAAGTAAATAGCTATTCAACACTTACTGTATGTGAATGTAAAGACACAGGAGGAGAGTACAAAAACAAAACAAGAGAGATGCAGTGAACTTGTATCAAAAAACGCCCTTCAACCTGACCATCAATACTCGTCATAACAGAGTCCAGGTGGTTAGTGAGAGAGACCGTCTGAGCCCTGGAGAGAAGATGGGCTTAAGCCAGAAACAATCTGCCAGAGAGGTCACTGTCAGCCCATAAACAATGCCATCCTTTTATTTCTAATTCAAACTCTTTCAAAGAGCCAAAATCTCTTTAGGCTGCCAGGAATCCCATAAGCACAATTACAAAATCCTGTTAAATACTGTTACCACTTTGGTGCCATGGTAAAAACCTGCCATAATAAATACACACATTCATATAGCATGCATGCCTCCAGGATGAAACTCCTCCGGCAGGAGTTCTCTGGCAGGCTCAGCTGTCTGAGGAACTGACAATATGTTGAATGTCAGTACATTAATGATCTAACCCAAATACTGTAAAAGACTCGAGGAAACCAACAGCATTGCCGGTCTCATCCCCCATCATTCTGAGGCTTTTCAATACATTCCCAAGGAGCAAACTGAAGTTTAGACACATCTGATGAAGTGCTTTGTGCTCGGTGAGCTGTAGTTTATTGAGATTACAGAGTAGCATGTGGGCCAACAGCATGTGTCAAAGTCTCCTTCTGTGACCCCAGCAATGTGAAGACAGGATTCATGGCACACGTCCTAGACAGGGTGGAATAGGGTTTGCTTCCTGCCAAAGGCCAGTCAAGCCATGGCTTAGTCATTCACTGAGTAGCAACATTTCATTAGTGTCTACAATATATAATATACAAAATATGAATAACGCAAGAGTAATAGCTTATTAATTGACCTGAGCATTGACTGGTTGCTGACCGCTGACTAAAGCAAAAAAAAAAAAAAAAAAACATATTACATTACATATTGCACATACATTTGACTTGTTGGCTATGGAAGGCCATTTGTGCCTAAAAATAAGTTAATTGTCAAACTATGAATGAATATTTATGTTTTGCAGGTGCAGATTAATACCTAATTATCTGACTTTAGATAATATAAAGCATAAAATCTTATGTTAATTGAAAAAAATTATATATATATATATATATAAACATGAAATGAAAAGCTACATAGAAATGTTCTTTAAAAACTAATAAAAACTAACAAAAGCACAAAACAAAATTGCTAATACTTAAACTAAAAACATAAATATTTCAACATATAATATTAGATAATATATAAAGGCTTATAAATTTTAAGTCTCTAATGGAGGTGGTAGCACATTAAGCTAAAGAAACATGGAACAAATGTTGAGTGTTTTGGGTGTGTAGAAATTAGTAAAAAGATTTTCATGGGCAATAAGAGATATTTATGGATTTAAATGTACCTGCTATTGCATGGGGAAGTTAATGTTGGACCTTAGTATGCACTTCAGAAAAAGCATCTTCTAATCACAGATAGACCCTTTTAACTCCAGCCCAGAGTGAAATTATTTTTAAATTAGACTTTTAATTATGTTAACACCAGCTCATCAACTGCATTCTGGGATTCATTAATGCCATATAATTAAACAGCCTGTGTGCTCTTATTTGCACGTATGTCTAGATGCATCCATATTACAAGTTAGTATCCTTTCATCAACAACCAGATAAACATTACTGCAGAAAAACAGAAACCTGCTTTTCCCAAATGGCTTGTTATATCTGGGCTGAAGTGGGTGAGGTGGGCTTCATCGTGCAACTCAAACATTTTGTCATTAACAACATAATTCTGAAACCCACTTGAGCTCCATCAGAGCAGGTGAGTGGGCATAGTGTCGCACTCTTCAATCGTTAATGGTCACCGCTAACACAGATTATTAATGCATGATGACAGCAGCACCCACTGGAAGACCTTATTCTGTGGCAAAAGTGACACATTTTGAAATTATCTTGATACTCATCTAGTATTCTGAATAAGAGAATGGACACTGGAGAAACAATGTAAATAATACAAACATATATTGAACAGATTTTGTCATTGTGAGGTCAAATGTCCTTGGTGCCACTGTAGGTTGAAGATCTAACAGTCTGGGATTTCATCTCTATGTCTCTCTCTCTCTGTGTCCCTAGTGTGATGATGGTAGTACAGCCCCAGGCAGTCTTCTCATCCACACACACACACACACACACACACACCCACTCTATAAATACTCACATGGCCATCACAGCCAATTACCCTCAGTGGAGCCATGCCTCTCTGCCCTAGACACCCAACTCACTCCTCCTCGGACCCCCTTCAACACTGTTCTTCACTGAGACAGATTCTGAAGATGCTGGACTAGATGCCCCCTACAGCTGTCACTAACACACACCATATGCGTGTTTTAACACTCCATTTTCAATAGACTTTAGAAAACATTTACACTCATTTACTTGAGGCCATGAGAGAGATTTTCCATAATGTCCCACAGACAGTGTTGACACTAGAGTAAGTATTTATTTTATAAATGATACATCGTTCACAGTGACATAAGAAGGCCATCTGAAAATGTATCCAACATTTAAATTAATGAATGTAGCAGATAATACATTATGAAACAGCTTTCTCGAATTTATTATGACTGGTCAGTCGCAGCATTCAGTGGTAAGAGGTTTCTGTATAGTGACCAATAAATGTTAAATGGTGTTTCACTAATAAAATAAAATAAATACAATAAATAAATAAATAAATGAATACAATTGTATAACATTATAACATTACTCTCTGGAATACCTGATAGATAATTCTACAATCAAAATAGCATTAAAATATGTCAGCTGCATGGCAATCAAGATAAGCATATAATTAGGTACTTACACAAAATGGTTGGGAATTTGGCCAATTTCAAGGCTGATGATGGCAGAGACTTCTAAGACCTGTAAAGACAAAAAAAAAAAAAAAAAAAACCGGGGTGTTATGCTCATTTCAAAACGTGTTGATTCCCCATTATATATATATTTTTATTTTTGTTCTAATTTTAGCTTGCACATATATATGGCTGGTATTTAATAGAGAAAGTTACATAGAAAGAAAACTTATTAACTCTTTCTTTCAGTTTTCTCTCCTCTACCTTCAGAGATGTGAGACTTTAATTGCCCCTCCCCCCCTTTTTTTTAAGTTAACCGTTTTCTGTGAATGTACAAGACTTCCAGTTCATTAGCCGCTGATAGGGAAATAATGGGAAGAATTACAAAGTGCAGTAAATGGTAAAACTGTTTGCAATACACACCATTGTGTTCATAATTAAATTAATATGTTAAAATAATATGGTAAGACCAGTTTGCAATCAAACAGCAAAACAAGCTGTTTTGTACAGCTAAAAATAGCTGGAAGCGAATGAAACCAGACGCCAGACACATACAATTTTACATTACAAATGGTTTTATGGGAAAAATAAAGTGAATAACATGAGGCATTAAACTTCACATCAAAATCTGTGGCCCTGAAGACAGAGGAGATTACTGAGTAGCCTACAGGACAGGAGCTGTGTAATCTTGACCTCTGAAACATTGCAACTTGACCTCTGTCAAACAAAGAGACTACAAGGCCTTGCCTGACTTAATATATACATAATATTGAGAGAGGAAGTGAAATAGAAAGATCACTAGAACAGTGAAAATAAATCAGGGATTGAGAGAATTGTGACTAATATAGAGCGATGGATGAAGTGCTGATAGATGGGTAGAGTGAATCCTGCTGATGTCTCGTTCTCCAGTGGCACATAGCACAGACTGATCTCTATGGACATGAAAGATGCTGAGTAGGAGAACAAACAGGAAATACCTTACGCCAGTACACTGTCTGGATGTGAGCATGCTCAAGACATGCTAAAATTGTGTGACTTTGGGACCGCTTGTATGTGACCATTACACTTCCCAGTTGCACAATTCTGAAATGCCCTGAACACTCATATGGCTTGCTTAGGAGAGGTTTGGTAGACAATAAAATGGTTGGAATTATTCCATAGATTCAGGTCAAATATACACAGCATCAGAATATAGTTATCAGCCCTGTATTTGACTCCTTAATATGGTTATGTTCAACCACAGTACAGTCATTTATGGTTATTGCTATGGAATACAGGCTTGAGTACCATTGCACATTCATACAGACAATTTTCAAGATGCTCTGTAAGCTACTATGTGAACATGACATTTTGAGACTTAAATCCATAAGTAAATGTAATTGTCAGTCTGAAAAACTGACAGTGTGAACATAGCCTTATACTGAGGGAAGGACTCAAGTCATTCCTAATCGCCAAAATATTCTTTCAAACAAGCAAACCATCCAGAACACTTTAGTAACTGCAAAGCAACATGCTCAGAAACAGTGACCAACTATGAACCACCTAGATCATTATATCAACCACCTACTGTACCAATATAGCATGATTTGAAATGCATAGCAATATGCTCAGAAATCCTAAGCACACACTTGCAACGTTCTAGTAACACCCTACTGACAGTATACTGTACTTAAACAGAACATCCTACCAACCACCTATTAAACCCAGAGATCACACAACAACCACTCTTCCAACTACAAAGTAAAAGAACAGCAACACTACAGTGAACCCTAAAAACTGAATTTAAAGGGGTCATATGATGCGATTTCAAGGTTTCCTTTCTCTTTGGAGGGTTACAAGCAGACTAAAGTCCCAAACCCAAAGAGATATTCTGGTTGCACTTTATTTTACAGTACGTGTACTAACATGTACTTATAGTGTACTTACAGTGTATTTATCTAAGAAAGTTCTGGTAACACAAGGTAACTACATGGGGTGGGGTTAGGTTTAGGGGTAGGTTCAGGGTTAGTACCTAGTTATTACATAGTTATTGTAATTACTATAATAAGTACATAGTATGTACATGAGGAACAGGACTGTAAAATAAAGTGCTACCGATATTCTTAAAAAAAGTTAAGACTCGTCCACACCTTGTTTAAAAATGCCCCCAACATGTCTACGTCACTGTGTGGGAAGATTTACATAACACCACCCAAATCTTCACGCAAAGAAAGAAGGCGCAACTTTTATTCTTGCGATAGTATTGTTGCTGCCGCTGAAACAGTTCAACACAAATATTTAGATGTGTGCATTTTATGGAGGACGAGGACTGTTTCCTGGGAGAGTAGCCTACAATGTCAGCTGTTATGCTTTTTTATATTTTTATGGGCTTTTTATGCTTTTTATTGAGATAGGACAGCACAGGGATGACAGAAGGAAAGCATTGGATGGAGAGAGGGGAGCAGGATCGACAAAGAACCTTGAGACAGGAATCAAATTTGGGTCACTGTGATCGCAATTGCACTGTATGCCAATACACTAAGAGCCAACAGCATTATGCTCTATTATAATTTTTAAATGGGTTTAATATACCATACAGCCTTGGGAAAAGGTCTAATAATGCATTCTGTGGATTGCACCACTTCAGGTATCTTACCAGTAACTCAACAAAATGCAATCAAATATTTTTTTAAATCAAGGACTCGAATTAAATAAAGCAATCATGACAGCCCTATTTTTGTGTAACAAATGTGGACAGTTCTGAGGGAAAGGACAGACATGAGGACACATCAAACCAAAAACACCCACAAAAGCCGGGAGGAAGGTAATCTGAACTTCTGTTCTCGTTGACACGACCAGACAACCCAGCAGTTACACAATCATACACTCAGCTTCTTGCTCAAACTTCACCAGACCTCTTCCCAGGAGCTCACAAAAGGTTCTTCCTGCCTCCCTCGAAGCGCAATGTTTACATGCTCCTTTAGTTTTACATCTATTGTCTAGTTGTCACCCAAATATCTCATATTGTCCAGTAACATCTGCTCCTCACAGAATACACTTCCTGTGTGACCTCTGACACCGTCCATTACCGGATCTTATTAGCCTTTACAGGTCAGAAGGCCACAGTAATAACAATCCACACAGATGGGCAAAATGGTCCAATTCGCAACGTCATTCAACTTAAGCTTGGTTTTGGACATACTTATGCTTTAATTTGCACTAAAGTGTCCAGACAGATAAACTAATACTTCAGTGAAGGTAAGACAGAAAAGTGTGCAGAGCTGTGTGGATCACATGGTTGGCAGGAGTGATGGTTCAGTGTTGCAGAATGACCTAGTTATACCAGGAGAGAGGATGGAGAGAATAGATGCGGGGAGGGGGCGGCAGGGAGAGGAAAGGGAGGGGACACAGAAAAGGGGGAAAAGACCTCGGAGGAGCAGAATGAAAAGTAGTTTGGAGGAAAGTGAGAGGAAGACGGGGGGAAAAAGGAAGACGGTGGAAAAGCAATGGAGTGAAAGAGGCGTATCTCCAGCCCTAAAGGGAACGATAAATCAATCCCACCTCTTCCTTATTAGAGCCGAAACTCTTCCTCCTCCCACTCACTGCTGTCAAATATTACCTCATGTATAATAACACCAGCAAAAATCTGGAAAAGACACCGTTTATGCATAAAAGTTAGTCCAAAGTTCTCTCTAATGTGGATTCTAAGCTGATCTAGTAATATGCAACCAGAAGAGGTAAGAGCTGCCTGGATGTTTTACCGGAAGCTGCCAGATGCTGACCTACTCTACTGAAGGTGGGATGAGAGGGATCCTCGCGGCAAGGAGAAGATCTGGGTCATGATGCTCTGATGGTCTTGAAGTGACAAATAAACAAATTTAAAACACATTTTTGACATTACAAGTTTTAAATGACCTGATGGTGAGGACTTAATCACATGAAAGTCAAACGATGCTTGATTATTTAGGTTGACACATTTAAAATAAATTAATGAATGAATGTACTTTTTATTTTTTTGAAAGCTTTGGATGGGGATAAATTATAAAAACACAACATGCTGAGTGTAGCGTAGGATGAAATCCTGAATGTGAAAAGACATAATACAAAATAATATATTATAATATTCCATTTTCTTTAATTAAAAACTACTAAATTAAATACTGGGGTTTTTATCACACACACACAAAAAAAAAAACAGTTCTGCTGAGCACAAGAGACTTTGGTTAAAAAACATTTAAAAATCTAACCAGCCTCAAACCTGAACAGTAGTGTTTAAGTAAATAATATTATATGAATATTATGATAATTCAACATTAAAAATATATAATTCAACAATTCAAAGTGTTGCCAAAATTGGAGATTTAAACCATCAAATTGAAGAAACAACTATCAATGCAAAGATTTAAAACAGCACCACCTTGAAGAGATTTTGATAGCACAAACTCTTTTGTGCCCCAAAAATGATCATTCAAAACCTTTTCAAATGTAATCATCATCAACCCAGAGATGTTACTAAAAACAGTTTTCTGTTTTGTCCCTTTTTTAAATGGCCCCTATAAGAAATGTGCCTGAAATGTCCCAGTAGTTTTATACACCATTACATGTTCTGAATCAGATATCTAAAAGGATATTCATCACATACTAACCAAGCAGTGGGTTTTATCGGTCTACTGCATGTCTAAAACATGCTGTGACACAACTGAAATATTTAAGACCCCCTTCTTCTCCTATACCCTTAAAGACGACCACCCTCTTACATCCTTTCAGCACAGCTTTAGTCTCTTCCATTCGAAGTGAAATTGGATTCTGCCTAATCTCCGCCAGCACATTCGCTTTCCTCTCATTTCCTCCTGCAGTTTAATTCAGTATTTATCCAATCACAGAAAGGTCACACATTGGAGTAAACAGACCAATGGAAAACCTTCTCTGATGTGTTCTTGTATTGATTTTATATTTTATCCTATTTATTCTGTTTTAGTGGATTATAAAAATCTGTTTTGCCATGTGGATATCCTGTAACTCAATGAGACGAGATGAGTTTGTGCCTCGGGAGAGACAGCGATAGGTGGCTAGACAACAGGAACCAATCCGATGGCGCACACACCCAAACCCAGCTCTCCTGCTAATGACCCAATTCATACTAATATATGTGTTTAAGTCACTTCATTGTTTCTTTTGATTTTCTTATTTTCTTCCTGCCCACATCTAAACATAAATGCAACCCAGCTGCTCATAATCCAAACTCTTCTCGCCCGAGTTCCCGCCATAGACGACCTGATCGCTAGGGCTCCATAGCAACAACATCGGGTGAGGGGTGATTGTGTGTATTTTTATTTTTTTGAGTATAACACTCATCCCAGAGGAGAAGTGTGCAACGCCCATGACCAAGCCAGCGTGCATATCCATTATGGGGTGGTAATTTGCTGTGTTTAAAGTCAAAGAAGAAGGTACGAAATGTACAACCTTTTTATTTACATTATCAGGTCTCTTAAGCACTACATTGTCAAATCAGTCTCAAGCGACAGGCTTTCAAAGGCACAAAAATGGCAAATAAAAATGAAAACGATGTAAACCGCACATGTGTGCTGTTGCTTGGATACAAAGTAATAAGGGTTCATTAGAGGTGCAGCAGCTGTGTGTTACTGCACAAAACAGGATTTCAAAAAACTATGCTAAAAAAAATACCACACAGTATATTTCTGAATGATTTCCCTTTTAAAGCATCTAAGCAACTCAAAATGTTTTTTCCCCTTCTTTTGGAACCTTTAGAGAAAGAAAAATAAAATAGATTCAAGAGTACATATTTATGTCATTTTGCTTCTCAAGTAAATCCTATTTTAAGACTGCTTAGATATTATTACTGAAATTGTTTTTGGCAGTGTGGTTTGCAGGAGTGATGGTTCACAAAAATAGCTGCTGGGACTCATTTCCTGGATGTGTCTATCTGCCTGGGGTTACCTTGGTGATTAAATACATTCTGGATCTCTTAATGGTCATAACTGTGCCATCCCACCTCCTGGGACATGGGTTTCCTGCTCCTCCCTGTGTTTTTCTCCTCCTTCGTTCGCACTTATCATAAGGAGGGATTGGTGGATTGTGTGAAGGGTGTGAATATAGTCTCTAGGGATGCCCGCTTGCTGTCGGATGATAAGAAACGTGCGTTAGCATGTGTGTGGATGCTTATGTGCGAGTTTGATTGAATTTGCATGTGTGTTTGAGTCTATGTGTGGATGAGTGTGTGATAGAGTAGGGGGGTCAGGGAGATGAGTTGCTGACAAATCCATTAATTAAACCTCAGAAATCCATCCACTGCACAATAACAACTACAAGAAACGCCCCTGGAGCTAATTTAGGAGGGTGGGCTTTTCATTCTTTTGTAATTATTCTGGACACACGCTGTCATCAAAGCTCTCAGAATAAAGAAAACCAATCAACGAAAGAGATGGCAACGGAGAACATGTCTCTCCTGGTACAGACAAAGAATAGACATGATGTTTTAACCTCTGGTGTATTTGGTGTAATGAAATGTGTTTATGCGGTTTAGGTAAAAAAAAAAAAAAAAGTGAGGTGTGCTGTGATTGGCCAGATATCCAGTGCGTCTTGATTGGCCGAATACCTTAAGTGTGCGACAGAAATGTCACGCCTATTAACATATTGTGATGTCCTGTCTGGCCCGGAGCGACGAGACATAAACATAAAGCCCATTATAAACGTGATATAAACATGATTTCTAGTCGTGTCCTCTTTTGAAAGGTCAAACAATGTAGTTGACTCTTAACTTTTATAAATAATATCTCTTTTGATGTGAAACTTTAGTCTTTGCAACTTCACAGATGTTCTTTGTGCACCAAGAGCTTGTAACACTCATGTGACCCCTTTAATAAATGTTTTGCAATGTTACAGTAGTATATATAATTCTATTTTAACACAATTCTAAACAATTTTACTAGTAATTTAAACGTTTTTATAAAAAATTAACTGACTTAACTTTAAGAAATATCTAAATATATAATATATATAAATATTAGCACTATTTAATTGACATTTGTAAATAATTGGGGATGTCAACATAGTAAAATTTTCACAACTGTTCCAAATAAAATATGTTAAAAATGGGTTAAAATGAGCTCATTTCTGGTTTGGTGTCAATGGAGGGATACTGGAAAAAAGGCAGTGAAATTCCTGGTACAAACTCTCCAACAAAGGCTCCTCAAAGACAACACAGCTCCAAAACATGACAAGCATGCTGCTAAGAAACCCATAATCACTCTTGAAACACGTTTCACACAAGCACTCTATGCTAATCACATTCAAACAAAGAAAATCCCTACGAAATACTGCTAATTACTTTGCGCTTCGCCTCAGAGGATCCAAAGGGTTCATGAGCTGTTTTTCAAGCCCCTGAAGCAGAGAGAGGACCAGCTTTGTGGGAGACCATCTCCATCCTTAAACCATTCTGACTGAACCTGTTCCAAATGCCACAGGGTCAATGCAGTTGGTGCATTCAGGCACTGAAGATAATATATGCGCATGCTATTTACGATGCTTTCTTAATTCTGTGGTTTATGCTAAAACCTTAAGCCTCAAGATTCACCTTTCTCTCAGATCTGAAGACATCAGCAAATCACGGCGGCCTGACGTCTGATGAATCGGACTCATGTGTATTCCACACCGGGCTCTGTTGAACTTCATGTTTGCTTCGGCTCGTACTGTTGCCCTCAGGCACTGTGATTGTGCGCATGAGGCACCACGAGGTCATAATTCAGGTCAATGCTTTTTAGAGACATACAGATCATAACTCTGCATTTAATCCTCAGATTTTTTGGTGGATTTTAGGCATGTAATACAGACTATCCCTTTTAGTCAAAGGAAACATTTCTGCATGCTATAAACACGTTTCTGTCTTCACCTGTCATGCAACATCCATACAACGTGCTCTGACAGCTACGAGCAATTCAAGTGCAATGCCCAAGGGTCCAACAACTGTTCCCCATCTGGGATTCAAGCATCTGGCTCCATATTCCCTTCAAAATGTCAGTTCTTATAGTATGATCTTAAGACTATTACGCTATTATAAACAGAAGCATAGGTCTGGAAGTGCTAAATAACAGCTGTGATTGCATTATGCTGCATATGAGGGAAATTTTGCTAAGTTTGCCACAACAGACTAGCGGCAGAAGAGCTTAGCTAGTCTTGACATGAACACAAGGGAAAAGATTAATACTCCAAAAGAGCATTGCTAGTGTCACCAGTGCTAAATCTCTCATTATGGAAATCAGAAGGCTTTTTAAACCACACAGACTTGGAGTAATTGGAGACATTCTGGAACCATCCATCCACGTCTGGTCCGATCTCAGGATGTAAATGAGCAGTACCAGACCACTTTTTATTCGATAACAGCGGATTTATCCACTCTGAAAGGCAGCGTCAATTATATGAAAGTATATTACTGAATCCAGACAGTGAATTTACAAAATAATTCATTCTTTTTGTGCAATCAGTGCACATTTAATTGGTAAATCATCAGTCATGATGAGAAGTACTGTAAGAAGGAATCACATAAGCTTACAATGCATATATATATATATATATATATATATATATATATATATATATATATGAACCTCTAGTGTTTTGGGTTAAGAATAAGTGTAAATGTGCCATTGTGGGAAAATTTCTAATGTTCCTGGAGAGAATTGAGTGGTTTTTAAATGATGAAGTTTATATATTTACAGTGAAAGAGCATCTCTGTGCATTATCTGTGAGTACATTAACCTCATCCTGTTCAGCTTGCACAAAGCGATGGGCTTTTCAGCCCCCCATGCACAGAAACGCATAGATCAACACAATCAGCCCCTTGTATTGCATGTCATTCAACAGTGCTGATGATTTTACGCAATGCCATAATATTATTGTCACAAGTCTGAGATGTTTTTGCCTTTTCATGTGCATTCATCCAGAACTTCACTCTTCATGGTTCCGGTCTAGGCCACTTACAATATTTACATTAAGGCGTGACAGAATTTCTTTTGAAAAATGACACTAACCATTTACTCCCATGTGTTTTGCAGAGATACACATGGCAGAACAAATCCTGACATGTAGCCATCAATCACATGTGAATGCTGCATATCAATTCCAGGAGTTTCCTAGAAAACATCAAATTCTGGACAGCAAACAGCCTTTTTCTGACTATGCATGACTGCTATGTTGTAAATATGAAACAGCTGCGTGTATTCACCACTGAATTCTTCAAAGGAGAATGTGTAATTATTGCAGCATTAATGAGAACAGACAGATATATGTAAGGCATTTGACTTATCTAAATGAATAAAGACTGAAGCTTTTAAAATATTAAAAATACAGTATCTAAAAGTTCCAACATCTGGCAAAATCTGTCTTAACCAATCCTAAAGCGGGACTATGTCTATACAAACATGCAGAACTAATGTCTCTTTCTTCGCTATCGCTATACATAAATAGCTTTTTTTATGTAAACTGTTGCACTGAATGGAAAGAACTGTTCAATCTTATGTTTTACGAAGGATATGTATGGATCTGTTTTAAAATTATATTATCACAATAAACTGATCTCTTTATAGTAAACACTAAATACGGTAATAGTTGACTATACTTTAAGATGTGTTAAAATGGAAAACTGACAAATAACTGTGTAAGCAGAGATGAAGAGAAAAGGGGGAACATACTAAGAAAGAGATGTTGAGAGTGACAAAATAAAAGGAAAAAACACCCTAAACACTTTCATTAGTGCAGTCTAATTGTTTGTTGAAATAAATAGCCAGTATACTAAACAGATCTGGTTGAACAGTTACAATTATTCATTTGGGCCTTTACCACACTGAGACAAAGACATAAACACATCACTGAAGAGTCAAAATCTACACAGATCTTATAATATCCAGTATTGTGGTTGTGCTTGAGGTTGTCAAAGGAAGCTGGCTTGTGTTGGTGTATGTTCTTCAGCAAGTGACCGTTTTCTTCTGAACGCAAGTCACATGCTAGCTAGACACAATGCATCTGACAGACAGCTCTAGTTTTTACAGTAAAATAAAGATTACTCCTCAGTCTGACAGAAGATGATGTTCAGTAATGTGGTGGCAGCGAGATATGCAGACAGACGGAAGACTTAAAAATGAATGTGAGAGGACAATGCATCAGAGTTCACAAAGGTCACAGCCGACAACCCTGATCATGCAACATGTACCCCAGCGTCCAGCTCAGACATCATCAATATGTATTAATCCACAGCCAACCACTCATCAATAAATGTCTAACTATTTTAGAAAACGACTAACTCATAAATGTAAATGCAAAATGCCCTTTTCATGTTATCTGGCAAATAATACACTACTCATCATACTGACTGCAAAATCTGAAAGGCAGACCAAAATCACAGCTCAAAAGGCACACAATTATTGTCAGAGAGACAATAACATTAAATACAATTTGCCAATCTTGCAAATATTCAGTGTTATCTCTCAAATATTTAATTTAACCTTTCAAATATTTATTTCATGTATTTAGAAGTATTCTGTTTCTTTGAAACGGTTATACGTTTCATATTTGTTTATTTAAATATTTCTAGATTTTAGAATGTTCATTAAAAGCTTAACATAGCTAACTAAAATAACAGAATAAAATCCACAAGTCTAAATGTGTCAGAGCAACAAAGCCCGGTGTAACGCGGTCAGCATGTGGGATGAAACACACATAAGAATGAATGAAAGAAAAAAGATGCATGCTGTCAAGCACTCTCTCTCCTTCCAGAAACAAAAAAAGGCAATAATCAGCTCTCTGGAGTCTGCTTTTGAATCCAGGCAGAGACACACCAATGAAATACATAAGAAAACAAATCCAATTTACCTCTTAGGCAAGAAGGTCTCCTTAACTGGTAAGAGTGAGCTGGCCTGTCATCTCTATTAGAGTAGATTCCTCATTCATTTGTGCTGGCTGTTTACTTGCTTTGAAATCCTATGACTAGAGGAGTAGGTCACTGTGGCTTACAGCCTGTGCCATCAAGAAGCAAAGCATGTTTGTAATTCCTTAATGACATGTCTACTGAGGGCTGTTATGCCTCTGTGCATCCTTACCACAAGCCCTTACTAACTGTCTCTGATGTCCCCTCTCTCTTTCTGCTTCCCTCACGCACAGCAAACACAGATTCCCCCGTCTGCCACCTCCTACTTTGACTTCTCCCCGCCCACCTTATAAATAATTAATCACCATGTGGGCAGACCCCTCCCCCCTTTGAAAAAGATCTCCAAACATGTGCTCCACAGAACAAAAAAAAAAAAAAAACTATACACACATCAAGGAAAAACACAAATGCATGACATATATGTAAAATCCAGACAGTCAGGTGTGCTGTCCTCCCCCTCTCTGAGCCTGCTCACAGCTGGGGGTGGATTTAGCGTTTCTCAGGCTGGGCTGGAAGACTCTCCCTCCTCCAGGCTTTCCCTCCGAGTTTTACCTCTCCATTCCGACCCGCATCTCAATCTCGTGTACGTCTGGACCCCTTTTCACTCCCTGCTTGCCCTCATGTCACCTACTGACAAATCAATACAATGTCAACAACATGCAATTCTCACTATCTATGATTAGAGAGGACTTATAGAGACCCATAGATGCTAGTGCCAGAGAGTTAGAATAAAATAATAAAGATATTTACAATTCTTGCTTCTAGTCAAAACAAACAAAAAAGGTTCATTAAAGAAGTTGTACTTAATTCCACATTCAGGATAGCAATTGCTCAGCGCGTGTTGATATATAGCAGAATATAACATACTAGCGAGGTCAAACACTTTCATAGCAACATCATTAAGAGAAATCTAATAATGTAAACACCTTCTGAGAAGATTCTAATTAAAATGAGCTGTTGGACAGTGTGACAATATGCGGCAATAATTGAAAATATGTTATGCATGTTATTCTGATGACTTATCATATTCTAATCAACAATGATTGCTGTATTATTTATGCACAGAACAATCATACTATAAAATATTATGGAATCTTATATTTGTGTTATTTTTTATATATATCGTGGCAATATTTTTATGGGGTGGCATATGTTTTTGTTGTCAGATTTGTTTTATTAAAAAAATACAGTAAAATTTTCAGTAATTTATGAAAAAAAAAAAAATTCTGAAATGAAAATTTATACAGCTTTACTATTTTAAATGTATTTTAAAATGGAATTTACTTTTGTCATAAAGTCTTCAGTGTAACATGATCCCTCTGAAATCATTCTAATATGAAGATTTGGTGCTCAAGAAACACTTCTTATTATTGTCATTGTTGAAAATAGTTGTACTGCTTAATATTTTCTGTGACAACCTTAATACATATTTCCAGGATTCTTTATTCTTTGAAAAAAAAAAGTTCAAAAGAGCAGCAATTGAAATATTTCTGTAACATTAATGTCACTTTTGATGAGTTTGATTCCACCTTGTTAAAAGTATTACTTCATAAACCATGGTATATGAATATGGTTATTGTGTAGTACCATCTTATATGCATCAAAGTACCAGTTTGTACCATCTAGTAAAAGCTAAGAGCTGCAGATGATTGACAGCTTAACTCGAAGCAGGACCCTTGATCCTGTGTCTCCAAGGTGGATTTACAATTAAAAGGTATTTAGATTACAAACTTAAGCACATTAAATTATGATGAGGGGTATCCTCTGTGACTGCATATCTATCTTCAGGAGTTTAACGGTGAGCATGAATACAAAGATAACAGCTCAAAACCTAATTTCAATGCAAAGTGAGATTAAACACTACAGCAACCTCTCTATTCCCCAGTTTGCTAAACAGATCAAGGAATGTGGAGATTAAACAGTGTTTGTTGCTGTAGTGTATTTGCTTGTGACCTCAAACATGTACAGTCCAAGCACAGTGAAGGGCAGAATGGGTTTCTCTTATTTAGGAAA
Organism: Carassius gibelio; assembly: GCF_023724105.1. Taxonomy (NCBI): domain Eukaryota; kingdom Metazoa; phylum Chordata; class Actinopteri; order Cypriniformes; family Cyprinidae; genus Carassius; species Carassius gibelio. The sequence continues at coordinate 17,238,396 of NC_068406.1, forward strand.
TGTTTCACATTTTTTCCTTTCCACTGATGTCTTTTGTAGGGGCTCCTTCATGTAAGTAACTTCTTCGTGATTGGCACAGCAATTACAAGGAGCTGGAAGATCTAAATCCCTCTGGGGAAGCAGTGAGAAACAGAAAAGACATTATAAACTATCCCTTTAATTTTGGCTTCTTGTTTGGTAAAAAATGTATTTCAGTGGATCATTAAATCATCATTGATCTATTCTATTCTATTCTATTCTATTCTATTCGATCATAGATTAACAGGGTGGTAAAAAACATTTATGCTTAATAATAGATTTTCAATAAAGTGACATTCAGATATTTTAATTCAATAACAAGTTCTGGGGTAACGAAACCTGTATTCACATCATGCAGACATTAAAAGGCTACGAGTAAAGACATTAGACACATTCCTGCTGTGTTGCCGTGCCATAGCATACTGTCACAAAGGGCCCGTCTTTCAATTGCATCAGGTGTAACGCTAATTGCATTGTTTAAATATTTAGAGCAGCTTGAGGCACACAAAGGCACAGGGATAGGGAGGGGCATGGGTTAAAAAGAGCAAGAGCGGGAGGGGGCGGAAGAAGAGAGAGATGATAGGAGAAGAAAGGATAGGAATATGAATGTATTTGAGAACGATAGAATTAGAAAGGCTCTTGTTGAAATTAGAAAGGCTCCAGGATAGGACATGAGTAAAACAAAGAGATGCAACAGTGGAGCATCATGGCTGTTTGAGCAAAGTAAGGCCTCCTTTGTCTGTGTCGAGGGAAATGAAAGCTGGAATGAGACAAACTGGATGTTGTTTTTTTCTTCTTTTCAGTAATCAACGGGGCGGCTCATTAGAGACTAACGAGAGGTCTGAAGAGCACACTTGGGATGGATGGGAGCTGCCAGGTTTATGAGAGAGGCCATGTACAAAAGCTGCCAGTAATGAGCTGAAACGGGTCCATGAGAGTCCCGCTGGAGTGCATCCCACTCTGACATGTTCGGTCGTGTAACCCAGCGGCTTTTGAACACTTGTTTGTGTATAAAAGGAAAAAGATAAAATATTGTTTATAGCTTTCTGTATAAGATCAACATAATGCCAGGGCTACTGGTATCACACCGTTTGAGATATTATTACAATTCAAAATAATAGAACAGTATTTATTTGAAATCTAAATACTTTGTAAATGTCTTTACTTTATCATTTTACTATATCCTTGCTGAATAATATCATTATTTGCTCTTTTTTAAATCAAGTTATACATTTTTCAATTAACTATTCCTTTAAAGAAAGTCTTTGTCTTGTTTTCAAAGACAGCACGTGTAAGAAAAATGCATGCTGCACGTTGACTAATAGCACTTGGCAACGACCCTATTCTCAATGGTTGGTCAGGTCAACAAAGTGTTAAAGTCATCTAGATGAAGGAGTATCCAGGTCCACATGCTAGTTCCCATGCCTCCCATCTGTTTATGTAATATATCACTTCCCTAGTCAATAAGAGGCATTATACATCACAAATAAGCCAGTTTTTCCTAATGAAATCAAATCCTACATGAAATAATTTCTTACACCACAGTAATCAAATTTGACACCTTCGATATCTATTAAAACCATGATAGATAACTATTCTGGGGTGCGTTTCCCAAAGACCTGGGGTGCATTTCTAAAAAACCTGTAAAGAGTACAAAAAACATTCAAAGTTCTCTCTGATCCTGCTGATGAGGTCTGGCAGCTCCTGCAGACAGCTGGTCTTTCGTTTATCACGTCTATACCTCTCCACACACATTCTGTCCTGGTCTGTCCCACCCTCCATTGATCCAAAGACCCCTCTCCACTTATCCTGCTGTGTACGGAGCCAGTCAGAGGGTCAGTTTAATGGCAGCCCTTCAGAACAGCTGCTGCCGAAGGCCAAGCAGATACATCTTGTGACCCTTGAGACAGTCCTTCCTTTCTTCCATGATCCAATTCACTCTCTTCTTACATATATTTAACAGCCACATAAAGAGGAAACATCAAAGAAAGAAAAAACTGTTTTTATGACCCGAAACGACATAAATTCTATCTCGATCAATGATATTGATTTACTTTCATATATATCCTGAAGCTCTTCTTTTAGGCACTTTAAAGTGAACTCCCTCAGTTCCTCGGTTCTTGCATCAGCTCATATTTACATATTATTAACACAAAATGTAAAGATTAAAACACTTGGATTCAGTGGCTTCAATGTCTCATGAACATGGGTGTGATATCATCAGTTATGTAATCCATTAAATAGTTGAAGGGTCATAGGTTAAGCTCATGTCACTTGTACAACCACAGAGCAGATGTCAGGTAGGCCACAGCCTTGACACAAACACAATAACTCTAACAGCAGGGTACCTGGCTGTCTGAGTTTCTACCCAATAAGCCACTGGCTCGTGGCTTAGCTTAAGCAGGAACATGGGTAGACTCTGTAATTCAATGAAGACCCTGAACAGCAGGGCTATTAGAGGTGTAAAATGTCAGAGTGTTTGGATCAGAATGTTCTAGGTGATGTAAACGGTTTCTCTGAACTACTACTTAACAGATCGCATAAAGACAGAGATGGGGCATTACAGAGAATGAGAGATGAAACAACTAAGGAAGCAGCTGGTCAAAAAAGGAAGTGAAATCAATGTAAATGATGCTGTATCTATATCCATATTTATGAAACCGGTCCTCGATGCTGATTGGCCAATGCACCATTCCTGTCAGGGTCATAGCAAGGCAAGGTAAGTTAATTTGTATAGCAAAATTTCATACACAATGGTAATTCAAAGTGTTCTACATAAAAGAAAATAAAATAATAATATTAATAATAAGAAATAATCACAACAATAAAGCAAGGTCATAAACAACAAAGACCCCCCCAAAAAAATCTGAATTGGGGGGTGGGGGGCTATGTGGTTTCAGACTTTCAAAGGGTGCACATGTGTACGCAAATCCTACGAAATCTTATATCAAATCACAAACTGTAAAATATTACAAGTGAAGAGAAGATAGAGTCATTTTACCAGCGCTGCACAGTACACCTGTACTGCACCATGTTACAACACAGTAGTGTGATTGCAAACAGGAACAAGTATACTACAAAGAAATGTCCTGTCGGTGCGTTATTTGAGCTGACTTTGCTTTTCCGGTAAGCATGAGTGGTACACAAGTGGAGCATTCGCATTGGGCAACAAACAACTCAACAGAATGCACAGTCATAAAAAACAGAATATTGGGCAGAGGCGGAGCATCACACAGCTGAACGCTATTTTGTCTCTTTTGGCCAAAAAACGAAAATTCTATTTTCATTTTCAGTGGCCGAAATTTAATTGCATCCCTAATAAAAACAGATGAAACCTTACTATTACATTTAAAAAAAATAAGTCAAGAGCAGCAATGAGTGATTTTCTCATTCGTCTTTTGTTGGTTGATTAATATTAAAAGGTCCCCTTCTTCGTGATTCCATGTTTTAAACTTTAGTTAGAGTGTAATGTTGTTGTTAGAGTATAAATAATATCTGTAAAATTCTAAAGCTCAAAGTTCAATGCCAAGCGAGATATTTGATTTAACAGAATTCGCCTACAAAAAACGACCGGTTTGGACTACATTCCTCTAGTTCCTGCAGGAATGACGTCACTAAAACAGTTTTTTGACTAACCTCCGCCCACATGAATTCACAAACAGGGGGCGTGGCCTTGCTGTGCTCTGACGGAGAAGACGGAAGAGCTGAGTTTGTGTTTGCCATGTCGTTTGAAACGCTGTTATTTTCATCTCTGAGTCCAATCATCTTTGTTTGGGCTTCCCAGGGACGCTGTACTTAGAGATCAATGATTACAATTTATGTTTAACTCAGTTCCGGAAAATTATAATCCACATGTAAAACTATGTGCAGCAAATTTTGCTGAAGACTGCTTGCTGAGGACAACTTTCTCAATCAATTTAATGCCGGATTCGCACAAAGATTATTCTTGAAAGATGGAGCAGTTCCCTCTTTGTCTGGAGAAGGTGTTGTTTATGGACCACAACCGGTAAGTGTATTTTATTATTTAAGTTGGTGCGTTTAACAGTTTCTGTAACTTATTACACAAAGGACAACGCTGTTTAGCTTTGTTAACTAGATATTAGGGCTGTGCAAAAAAACGAATGCGATTTTCATGCGCATCTCGTCAGTAAAAACGCTCCTGTGACTATAAATACATCTACAGCACACGCTCCTGCCCAACTGCTTCTCAAAACTACTCCAAAATTAGCGTTTGCAGGAGGGCCGCGTGCTGTAAGCTCTTGTCGAATCACAACACAGGAACCGCTGGCACAATCTGAACTCGTTATGTATTTCTGAAGGAGGGACTTCATAGAACAAGGAAGACATCTGCCCGTTTTTATGACAGTGAAAACAGCGGTATACAGATAGGTGAATTGTGTGAAAAATACTGTGTTTTTTAACACGCGAAACATGAACACATGTTATATTGCATACTGTAAACACAATCAAAGCTTCAAAAAAGCGTGTGAAACGGGACCTTTAATGTTTGACAGACTGCATGGATCTAATATACTGTACTGTACACATGTGCTGTCTTTCTCAGTTCTTTTCGTTAACATTATATTATATTATATTATATTATATTATATTATATTATATTATATTATATTATATTATATTATATGAAGGAATTAACTAATATAATTCCTTTAATAATAAGAATATATAATTATAATTATAATAATTCCCGTTGGTAAAAAAAAAAAAAAAAAAAAAACGTATAACACATGTGACCTATAAAACAAACTCTTGTGGGCCAAACATCGAAAACATATGGATCAGGATGAAATGCAACACAGATCAGGGCTCTGAGTGTTTAACTGTGTCAGTTGAAGAGTCAACCTCGGGTCTGACATCAAGTGTGTTAAGCCCTGGGGTCGCGGTTCAGTTTAGTCTCCAGACCTACTTTACATCTACACTGACAGAAGGCTGAATCAGAGTGAGTGTTAACAAAAAGCTCTTCCTACATATCGGTCAAGCAGCGGCTGTCGTGTGCAGACCCGCTGAACCCTCCCCCGTCGGCTCCTCAGGAGCCTCTATCAACAGGAGGTGTTGTCATTTCTTCAGTTAATTGTTGGCAGAGCCCCGATCTGCCCTCAAGAAGTCTGGACAAGGGAGGGAAAGCTTTGGTCTCCCACCAGAACGTGTGTGCATCCCCCCAAACGTGCGCGCGCACACACACACACCAACGTCTAAGAATACAATGGGTAAAGCAGCTGGACTGCAGAACCACAAGACAGTCCTGCATACATAATTACAAAACCAAGACAAGCCATCTGTGCCATGGACATCATAACATCTGCTTCAGATCAATAACATTCACAAATAAAGAAAGTGGATTTTTTAAATCCAAAAGATCATCAATTCAAAGCTTCCTTTTTACAGTATGACATAACATGCAGTTTAAGTATTAGGGGCCTTTGATAATGATGTAACCTCCCATTGGGATCCAAAGGACACCTGTTCTGTATGAAAACACTGGTAGTGACTTGTAACACTGTACAGGTCTCAGAGGGGCTGCTGAGGGCCCTTCAAAAAGACTAAATACATTTACATGGGCTTATGCAGACTTGTAAAACAAAGGCAGTATCTATGAAGAATGAAGGAAGGATAATACAACTGCAAAGCCATGTGTGTCTCTGGATATTTTACAGACACATGGCACTAATTATAGGAAATTAACTTACTGCATTATCTTTCAGACTAAGAATAAAGAATAAGAATGGTTAAAATTATCTCATATAATTTTTTTAAAAGGATACATTTACAAAGGCTAGATTTTTTTATTAAAACTACAGTAAACACCGAGATATTGTGAAATATTATCTATTTGAATATATTTTAAAATGAAATTTATTTCTGTGATGTTCTCTAGTCTTCAGTGTCACATGATTCTTCAGAAATCCTTCTAAAATGCTGATTTTGTGCTTAAGAAACATTTCTTATTATCAATGTTGCTTAATAATTTTGTGGAAACTGATAATTTTTCAGAATTTTTTGAAGAGCAGAAAGTTGAAATGTACAGGATTTATTGGTAATATAAATCTTGTTTGTCATAAATGTCACTTTTGATATGAAAGTTTGCGGAGAAAAACAGAGAAATAACATTATTAGCATTCATTTTCATTCATATAGCTTTAAATGCTTACAAATATAATATAATATATAAATAAATATATATATTCCCAGACTACAAAAAGGCATAAAGAGTGTCATCATGACTGCAGTCTCATCCTCTTGAGAGCCGTGGGAAAAGACAAGGATAAAAGTGTCACTGCTTACCATAAGGTTATTTTAGATCATCAAATTACTGACACCCCCCTCTGAGAAACACCTGCAGGCACGGTTATTATTTCTAGGGACAAAATGCTTGTGCCAAACCAAGGTTATCACGTCTCAGCTAATTAGATGGAATGAATATGGCCAAAAATACCCACGAATCTTAAAAATATCAGCATAACACTTTCAAGCAGACATTTTAGGCTAATTTAAAGAAGCAGGAATTAAATGAAATGATGAAATGTGATAAAGGGAGTTGCTACCTAACACAACAGACAGGACACTGTGTTTCTGTGAATATCAGGTGAAGCCCTGAATCGGACCTACTGCACATAGCGGGCAAAGAGAATCCCTTCTAGCATCAGCGCTTAAAGGGATAGTTACAAAAAAAAAAAAAAAAAGGAAGAAGAAGAAGAAGAAAAAAAAGATTTATTTATCCATAAAATAATACATACTGGTGTTTAAGTGATTTTACTCCAGAGGACATGCTATTTTCCCTTACAGAGTCACATTTACTGTAGCACCAGATACAGTCAGAGTTATTATAGTTTACCAAAACTAAAAACATTTTTGGTAGGCCCATTTGAAATAAAATTAATGTTAACAAATAAAATGTAAAAAAAAAAAAAAAAAAAAGTTAACTAAAATTAAAAATAAAATATTTACCAAAATAATTTTCAAATAAAAAAATAAATAAAAATATATTACAATTTTAGTAGGAACTATATATCAATGACATTAAAATAAGCTTGATGGAGAGTGACATGCAGAACTGAATATTAAATAGATCCCTATAAAAACACCATTACTGAGAAATTACTCCATTTGACACACATAAATTAAATTGTTTTGTGTCAACATAATTTTTTTTATGGCATCCCCTTCCCCCCTTCCTCACCCACCACTTTCATCTTTGATTATCATATTCAAGCGAGCAACTGTGTTATACAAACTAATCATAATTTAATGTTCTCAAATCTAAATGAAACCCTGACATTTCAAGCTGGCCTGCAATGGCGCATTAGGTTATAAACACAATCACCTTCTGGGTGACTCACCCACATGAAAGCAAAACAGTGTGACACTTCTGCACATAATGACCTTCGAAACAGCTGTGGTGACGTTGACCTTTGGGTTATGGCCCTGGAGAAGGAAAAATAAACTCCATCTCGTAACCTCATCGAGATAAAGAGCAATCTGTATCCTCTGAAAGCCATCACAATGACAAACAGATCGATTCAAATGCCTTAAAAGGATATGCTAGTCTAATTAACAGCGATGCAAAGAGATGAGCAAGAGTGATACAATGGAGAAAAAACCGAGAATGATGGTTGATAGACATCCTGACATTAACAAACCCTCATTTCCTGACCTTTGCCGAGATCAGCCATTTAGCACTTGCACACAGGACTTTCTGAACACATTAGCCACTAGCCCATGGTGACCCAATTAAAACATCATAATTGAGAAGCTGCAGCATCTAACTAAAAGTCTAAACAACTTAAATGACAGGATTAAAGAGCCCTTATCTGACCCGAGGTCAAAATGTTACGTAATGTTATCAAAATGCTATGCTAACAACAAAACAAGCTATCATTTCCAACGTGGGAAGAATTCTGAAATATTGGAATCACTGCCAAAACCTAAAGTAGTAATTTCTTGAGCACTTATTCATTCATTCAAACAACTATTATTTGTATAAATATTATAAATTAAACATATAGTAGTATAGAAAGAAATGAAATTGTGTCAATTATATTTTTACAAATATCTATAATAGTCTACATTATACTTTATCTATCCATATATTGTACGTCACGCACTCATTTTAAATACAATAGCTATATTAATCTGGTAATTTCAGGTATTATTTTGAGGCCAAAAAGCAAATTACTCGTAAAGTAACGGGTCCATGACTTCATTCAGTAAATGTACAAATGAATAATGCAAGACTTGCTGTTTTCATTTAGCTCAGTTAATGTCAATGCAGGTTACATGCTAACGGTTATCAAGTGGCATGTTTAAATGTGTATGGCAACAAACCCCTGGCTGATTAAAAATTAAAAGCAAAAAAAAAAAGGTTCTTCTAAATCATGGGATATATAAATAAATGAATATTTAGCCTACATTTCTTTGTTGCTCCATTCTAGTCTGCAGTATCTCATAAAACCCAGAGGCCCATATATTATAATTTCCTAAAGCGCTGATTCATTTTCAGATAAGATTTTCCATTCATCATAATCTCATTTTGACTCTTTCAAACTAAAAAGGGGGTGTTGCAGCAAGAGGTGCAGATGGGAACGTGTGCAATTTGGCTGGTCTTTCCCTAAAAGCCCCACAGCATATATCTGGCACAGAAACTCCTTCTCTCTCCCCATGCATCTGCGCTGTCTGTTTGTGTCACGGAGCACTGAGGTGAGGTGAGACATGAAATGATTTGCACAAACTGAGCATTTATAACCTCGAAACTGTACACGCAAATTAAGAGAGTGCTGGGGAATTCATATTTCTTTGTTCTTTCATATATAATAAAGGATTCTTTCGAAGTATATATTTTTTCATTTATTTATTGTCTAGCAGCTAGTCTTCTGTAGTTGCTTGTTATTTCAGTACCTGACAGCCCCCTTGCCACACACACATGCATTTCTTTCATCTTCTTTATTTGCTGACATCAATAAATCTCCTCTGACGATGGGGGAAATTTCCCTTGTTGTGGTCTCTCTGTGCTCCTGTCCATCACACTCATATTTGGTGCACTCCACAAAACACACTTCGGTACAAATCTGGTCGAACCAGTAAAAACTGTCAGTCAAAGATGGTTTTCTTCTGTTTTTTTATCTTACCAATCATTCCCTCCCCTTTCATGTCAATCTGATCCCCCTCTTTATTTCTCTCTTTCTTGGCCCACTTTTTATTGAACAATGGAGACAATCGGGCGTCCCTTGAGGGTAGATGAGGGCGAGTTTAAATATCAAAAGCCCACAATGGACACCACGCCAGACTCCAAGGAGCTCCTTTTCCTGGCCCCCACTGTCCATCTGCTTATAACGGGAGAAATGATGGAAGAAGGAAAGCTAGTGAGAAAGGAGCCACAGTGACAGACTTTCGTCTCTCGCTCCTTTCTCGCCTTTTTCTTATTGTTTTCAGCAACTCAATCGTGATTCTCCATGTCAGCTGTCAAATAATGCTATTTGTGCCCCTTAATGAGTTTAATGATGAATAACTGATGGGCGATTTTACAATGTGTTAATATGGAAATTATTACCACATTATTTTATGTTTCATTACATTTGTTGGTACAGGACAATCTTATAGGGATAGTTTACCCACAAATAAAAAAAATTTGCCAATAATATCCGCCCTTATGTTGTTCCAAACCCTTTGTTCATCTTCGGAACACAAATTAAGATACTTTTGATGAATTTCAAGAGCTTTCTGACCCTGACAGCAATGCAACTACCACGTTCAAGGCCTAGAAAGGTATAAGACATTGATAAAACCTTAGTTTTATGAATCTATGAAAATACTTCTTGTGCACAAAGAAAACAAAAATAATTGCTTCATTTAAATAATTTCTTCTCTTCCATTTAATTATATGGCGGCGTAAAAGTATAGTAAATCAATACATCAAAAATAAACATAAGTATATAAAAAATACAGTTAAAATTACTTGTATATTACTTTCTCTTGCATCTGGATTATTATATAAAAACAACTGGGTTTTGGAATTAAACGGTCAATTTGCTTGCCACAAAATATATTAAGCAGTGCAGCTGTTTTGTATAATTTCATAATTCAATTTTTATAATAACAACACTGATAATAATAATAAGAAAAGTTTCTTGAGCACCAAATCATCACAAGAATTGATTACTTTTTAAAATGCATTACAATAGAAAAGCCTTTGTGAGCATAACACAGTTACTAACTATTGAATGGTAGTGTATAATGAAAATATCAATATCAAAATAAACTAAAATGCATTTATTTACTGTAGCTAGAGATGGCACAATGCATTTGACAAACACATTATCTGTCCGTTGGAAAACTTACAGAGACCACATATGAGGACACAAAACATTCCTCTCTTCTCTTTCTCGAAACCTCCCTCCCCTCAAGCCCTAAGGCTCAGGTTTCCCAACAAGAATGAGTCTTCATTTCCCACACATCATCCTGTTCTGACTGCATGACACAAATGTAGAAAGCTAAATCTCACAGCAATTGCATGGTACAAGACCGCTGACATAAATAAAGAATCTTCTGTAATATACCTGAGCTATATGTCCCAAGTGACTCAATGTCAGTCTTAACGTGTGAAACAACACTAATAAGAACAAAGAGGCCAATTTGAAGATGTCAGGCAGTTCTATGGCAGTCTAAATGTGGTTCTCCCATTTCTAACAACATCAAGAGCAAAACCTCACACCTTGACCTCCGAACCATTCACCATCCAAAAAGATGGCGTGTAACTGTCTATTTATTTCATTCAAACAAGAGAACAAGACAAGACATGCATCATGTTTTCCCCATTGTTTACGGCGACAGGTGTTTCCACCTGAGCAGAATTGATGGGGAAATTCCAGGGCTTGCTGGCCTTCTGTGATCCCGAGGGATACACGCATCTAATGAAGACCCCATCTCCGTCACCCTTGAACAAGATACAATGTGAAAATGTGTCATATCAGATGACTCTTTTGCTAATTTGATCAAAAGGGTTATTGATTTCCTAGGCTAACTACACTGACTGTAATCTAGTGAAAAATGATTCAACCATATGGTTTAAATTGGATATGGAAACGATTTTCTCCGAAAATCAATGATACATTAATATGCAGGATTCAGTTTAAACACGGACTTATTACTCCTAATGACAAGCTGTCCTGCTGAAAAGTTCACAGTTATGAGATTTTATTTGAGCGGTTTTGTTGATGAATAGTCCACCCAAAAATGTAAATGTACTCATCCCTCAGACTACCCAGATGAATCTGTTTCTTGTTTAATCTATGTTTTATCAGCTGTTTAAACTATGATTCTAATGGCACCCATTCACTTCATTCGATAAAACAAAAAAACACACCCGGAGCAGTGGGCAGCCATTTATGTTGCGGCGCCCGAGGAGCAGTTCGGGGTTTGGTGCCTTGCTCAAGGGCACCTAAGCAGTGTTAATTTCGTTGACGAAGACTATGACGAAAAATATTCGTCAACTAACCTTTTTCACGGACGAAAACTAAATAAAAACTAAATAAAAAGTCAGATATGATGACGAAAAACGTGACGAAATATAACTGACACTTTAGTCAACGAATAAAAATGAGACGAAAATATATGGGAGGGACGAATGGAGAAGAGATCCAATCAGAGCGAATCTTTGAGGGTAGGTTGATCTATGAAGCAGCCGAGTCATTTTAAAAAGCCGCGGCAAATGCAAGCGCAACAGCTAAACAAACACAGCAGCAGTTACACAGAAAAGAGAACAAAGATGAGTTTGCAGAAATTCGCACAGTTTCGAGGACGTTTTCATAACAGTTAAGTTGTTTACACAGGGAACTACACAGCAACCTTTTGAAATGCCATTGCGACCCAAATTTTTATGGGGTCGTAAATGTATCACTGATTATTTTTGAACCTGCTTATGTGTAATGCTATGTTTTAATATGAGCATTTATAAAAACAGAAATGTGTATTTTAAGAATACGTTTTATAACATGCTCCGAGCATTCAACACATCAAATTGGCTTCAGCCCTGCGATGCGGGAAAGTTGAACTGAGCAGCTGGTGACTCGCGCAACACTGAACCGAGCTCTCGTTCAGGACGTTTGCGTCCTCCTGCACCTGAACGAACAAATACAAATCGCATTTTAAATAAAAATAAGAAAAAGAGCGAAAAGTGAAAGAGCTCAATTCAGCAACGCGGTGTTCTGGTGTTCAGGGAGCAGAAACGCGTCTCAAAGTCTTCTTGCTTTTGTACCGACAACAAATACATACTAAATATGTCGAAATACCCGTCTTGGAAAGTGTGTTCGAAAAAGTCTGTAGTTATGTCTTCAGTGAAAGTAAAGAGTTGGAAAGAAATCGGATGCGTATCTTTATAATGGATGCATTTGTCTCTTAAAGTGACCGCGCCTAATTTACTAGCTCTGCTGTCAATGTCTTTAATGTATGAAAATGAAAGTAAATCACTCACTGCTCTTGATTGAATTACTTTGTAGTTTTAACAAGAATTTATCCAAAGTCAATCCGAAAATCAGATAAAATAGATTATATTGTTTTACTAGTGACTAACAAATACAAAAAAATATATATATTAGGGACCTAAGCATGTTTTGCTTAAGTGTTTCTTTCTTTAATTGCTAATGCAACCTTTTCACACCACAGACTGAACCAAATTAAGCATTGCATCAGACATTATCAAGATGAATTTGTTGTTCTGACACAGTTTAACCCTGAATTATTGTCATATTTTATCACCAATTTCTAAACTTCAGCAAATAAACTGTGATATTGTAAGAAACGTTGAAGGTGTCTGAATACATTTTGGTTTGATTGTGTATTTTATTTTACAGTGAAGACTATGCAGTGCTATTTTAAATGAACAAAAACAAACTAAAAAAATGTAAACTTTGTGTAAATAGCACAAATAAAGAAATAGAATGAACATACAATACAAATATAATATAGGTGGTTGTCTATTTCAATAATACTGTACTTCATCTTGAAAGAATGTCATATGCATTGCATATCATTCAGGACGAATGCATATCTTTTTCAGAGAGCATGTATATTTTTCATTGAGAGCAGGCCTTATGTTTATTTTATAAATACCATTCCATAACAGACTGATGGAAACATTTAGTCAAGTCAACTAAGTTGACTTTGTTCTACTAAAAAAAAAACTAGACTAAGACTAAAAGACTTAAGACTAGACTAAGACTAAAACTCTTATGATATTTAGTCGACTAAAACTAGACTAAGACTAAAACATTTCAGATGACTAAAATGTGACTAAAACTAAATGGTGTGTTATTCAAAAGACTAAGACTAAGACTAAATCCGAATTTGCTGTCAAAATTAACACTGCACCTAAGTCATGGTATTGCCGGCCCAAGACTTGAACCCACAAAGCTAGGGTTACGAGTCAACCTCTCTAACCACTAGGCCATGACTTCCCCTTATTTACTGGTTAACAAGTAATTGTAATGGAGTAGAAACTTCACAATCACGGGAAGGAGGAGGCGGGAACCGACGGACATTCAAATAAAGCTTTTAATAACAAAATAAACACAAAACAGCATGACAGCCCCTCGTGGACGACTGTCGTGCCCAAACAAAACCAAACACAAAATAAAGCCCAGGCCTGGTCCTCTCTCGTCCTTCACTGTCGTCGCTCCTCTTTTGTATCCTTCCAATCTCCTCCATGGGACTCGAGGCCGGTGAGTGGAGCAGGTGTCACTCATTTCCCAATCACTTCACCGGGCTCGCTCCGTTCCCACGGCTCTTGGCCCCGCCCCACTCGTCACAGTGATGAAATGCTACATTTAGCCAAATATGCTCTGATGAAGAAGTCCATCTGATGCCTTGTAAGATGAGGCCATGTACAGTTTCAGCAAATGTTGATTTTTGAATGAACTATAACTTTAATGTAATCTCTTTATGCTTTTTTAAACAGATTATATTATAGAGTAAACATAATACAGGCACAATACAGATTTACTTAGTTGTATGTGCCTTCAACAAAGGTTCGCAAATACTCCTACTGCTCCCACTGTCTAGTTAATAGTTAGCTTTTTCAGCTAACATTTACCATCGAGTCCCCAGCATTCTGTGACTCTGGTGCCTCAAACATCTGTCATTCAATGAGTTTTAACAAAACAAATCCCCAAGGAGTTCAATGGTTCTGCACTAAAGAAAAGGCATCCTCTGTTACAAGATTTCCTCCTTTCAGCCATAAACAATACTGCAAATCAAACAAGAAGGTACACATTAAAAGGTATATTCTAACCCTTTTCAACATCAAAGGTATATTATTCTAACCCTTTTCAACATCATATTTATTATGTACAATGTAAAACCTGTGTCAACATGTGATTGAAGGAGCCTCTCTGATTTCTTAGGTTTGTTTGATAGCTAAAGAAAGAAGCATCCAACTCTTTAAAATGACTCAAAGTGATAGTCAATTGAAGCCTTTTTTATTCAGACTCTTTTCAAATAAAAGTGTCTGTTCATTTAAAGTATATTTAACTCAGCTTCTATTAAATGTTGATAAAAGGTGTGATTGCATTGTTTACTTTTGACTTTTGATAGTATCGTTCAAGAAAGTGGTTATGGTTCATTGTCCAGTTTAGATATTTATAATGAATGGAGACTTTGCCAAGCTGGTCTAGCTACTTTAGTTAAAAAAAAAAAAGTCAACCGAAAGGTATTTATGTATATATCTGTATATATATTAGTGCTGGGTGCTATTAATTGCATCCAAAATAGAAGTTTTTGTTTACATAATAAATGTGTGTGTACTGTGTTTATTTATTATGTATATATGTAATACACACACATGCATGCATACATTTAAGAAAAATATGTTATGTTTATATATTAAATATATGTATATACATTATGCATTATAAATTATATGAATATAAATATAAATTATTAAATAAATAATTATTAAATCAATATAGTCTAAATAATATATATACTCAGTACAGGAACATTTATTATATAAACAAAAATCTTTATTTTGGATGCAATTAATCGTTTAAACGCATATTAAGTAGGCGTGTATGTGTGTGTGTGTGTGTGTTTAAAAAAGTTAAACAAATCTTCTGATTACATCACATGAGCCACACACACACACACACAAACACACACACTTCATCATTTGTCTCATCACTAATTGCCATGGACAATATTTTATGTACTTTCAATGCTTAATTTATGTGTTTAATCTATTAGTAGCAATTCCTTTGGGAAAACACTTTCCCTGATGAATACGAATGACCCTCTGCTTCAGAAGCCTGTGCAGGTGCAGGGCTGCTGGCTTCACAGAGCCAGTGGCCTCCCTGCAGATGTAGGGCCCCATGTGTGCCCTGCTAAAAGTCACCGAGAGAGACATCACAGATACAAAAAGAAGTAAAAGCCAGCGATGACTGTTACAGACAGTTCCCATAGTGCCTATAATGCTTGAATGCTTTGAAACAAGAAGAATAAGGATGCAAATATACAATGCACTGCAAATGCTTTGATGTTGCACATCAAAAACACAATCATAACTCACAGAGGTCATTGTTGGTGAGGCAGAGGTGAGCTCTACTATAGATCAAACAGAGCATCTGAAACAGCACGTAAAGTGAAGGTGTGGCGGTTATGAAAACACAATCTCTCATTCATTGATTTTGTTGGATAGTTAGCTACTGGGCCTTGATAAAATATTCAGAGTGCATCAGACCGGAAGGGCTTCGTATGGAAACAGGAGTGAGTCATGCAGTGAGATGCATGAGTAACTTCATGTTCTCTTTAGTGATATTAACAGAGAATCTCTGCTGTCGCATTAAAATTATGTGTGATGGTGGCAGGGAGCAGACCACGAACAATATAAATTTCAATAACAATATTATATCAGTCTACCTATCAGCTGCTCTCATTATTTACAATATTTATTAAATTTAATACATATCCAATTTAAACCATTTAAAATAATTTTGTGTGTGTGACCCTGGATGTCTTAAAAAGTAGCACAGGTATATTTGTAGCAATAGCAAAAAAATACATTAAATGGGTCAAAACCTAATTTGGACAGATTTAAATATATAAATCTAAATTTTTCAAAAAAACTGACCATTATGTTTTTGTGGTCCAGGGTCACATATGATGACACATATTTTTAAATATTCAATTTTTCAATTAAAATAATTATTTATAAAATATAAAAATACTCAAATGAAAAGATGAAAAGATAAGATAATATATTAAAATACAACTTACATTTTCCATATACACAAACACACATACAAACCCATTACCTTGGTCACATAAATTGCTCACAAAATTATTTTTTGTGGACCATAGGCCAGAAACACGCTTCAAGTTCGATGAAACTGAAATAATATCTTGACCTCACAAGCCACTTCCATGTAAAGTGCAATGATTTCACTTGGCAAAATAATGTAAAGTCTTAAATTATCTTAATTTGGTGGCCTAGCAATTACTGACATATGCCATTTATAACCTTAACATATAACCCATCATTTACAACAATTAATTATTAACCTCAATTTGTGTAAATGTGCCCAGCAAGGCCTCTTTACTCATTGCTGGGATAAAGCTGCGTCTCCGCAAACAAACAAAAAAATCAATGTAGATGCAGCTAGTAATGCGTCCTGCTTGTTTTAGGCCAGTCTGAAATCCATAACTATCAACTGCCTTGACTCAGCTGAATCCGGACGAAGAGCACATTATGGGCTATAACAATCTTCCATTAGCGGTCCATTCAAGCAAACAGATTCAAGGCCCTGGAGCAGTCTGCTAAAACATACTGCTCTAAAATACAAGCAAATGTTTCAGCTGACCCCATTGTTTCAGTCTCATTTTTCTTGTCCTCCCTGAAGAGGACACAGAGCCAGGCAGAGATCAAAAACTAGAATGAATGCCCAGCCTGACTCCATCTTCTTTCAGTCTCTCCTTTCCCTCCAGCGTGCAACAGTTCTAATCGGCACCGGGCCAGACTCACCTTCTAGACGCACCTCTTGCCCCCTCACTGGAGAAAGAGGCTATTGCAGAGCTAAAAATAGAACCTCTGGAAACAAAACCTTGAGAAGTAAAAGGTAAGCATCCCATTGCAGAGTAGGAACCCTGAGAGTAGGTGAATATGAGCTGTGGAGGAGGGGAAAAATGGGAATGCTAGTGGATGAAATTAAATTACGCACCATATATCATCTCTTTGACCTTATTTCATTGCAGTCATTAAAGATGTATCACTATTATGCAGCAAGTCATTCAATCTTCCTAAATAACTTCATTAATCTTCTGTGTATGCATCTTTAATTAATACTTGACAGCTAAGTGGAGTTGTTTACATAAATCTGACAAGAAAACGTGAGCTTCTCCCCATCTAAATGTTCTTTTAAGTTGCAGAAGGTGCTGAGAGAGAATCGCAGGTTTCTCTAATGCTGTTTAAATTGCATGCTCAGTGGGAGTATCCACAGGGTTGAGCCTCAACTAACATGTTGCCAAGTAAAAGGATTTCTCAAAATTCGCCATATGGCAGAAAATACCTCTATAGGTGGTGAGGGGGGTGTGCAGGTAAAAGCACGTGGTCATGTTATTTGTGAATACATTTATTTTTTTCATTTTATTTTTTACAAAACTATAGAATGCACTTATATATAACTGCCTATTAAACACTAAAAGTGTTATTTAAACTACAAAATGTACATGTTTCCTGGGAATTAAATCGCATCAATCAAAGCTAGCAACAGAAAACGAGTGGAATATCAGCATCTAGTGGTGTGGTGAGGTCACTGCGACTTACAGAGAATGGACGTTGAATAAGAAGTGGAGTTGGGTTTGAAGCAGTTGAGCTATACATATATGTATACAGCCATTCATAATATTCTTTCGAAACATATATGCACTTATATTATATTTGATGTTTGCACAATTAGCTCTGTTACTTCCTTTTTAATACTGTATAGCTGGTTTGAAACTCTACAAAGTGCTATAAAAATAAAGGTGACTTGATTACATTTATAACTTTAACTTCCATTCACTTTTTTAGATGTAGGCTACCAGATCATGTTGCCAGTTAAAATGCAAGATGTACTGTTTGCTCTGATAAATCCAAGATTTAATCTGACACTGTTCTCATTAAACTACTCTTTAGAATTTCCTAATCGGGTTAGAACATTTTTTGTTGGGCTGCCGGTGGTTATCGAATTTCACTAACTGCTAAGCACTATGAAATACCTCCATGAATGATTGCAACACAATATGACAAAGACCGCTGAATGGGAGATGACATGCACATCTCTGGATCATTCAGAGCATATGTGTCCAACTCAGTGGGAATATGGGCCCAGGCCAGGTCACATGGCCATAGATACCATCTGATGTGGGCAGTTTGCATCTTTAATTCATGATGGAAGAAAAAAAAGTGTTAGGTTGGTGGACTAATTCAGCTGCTCTGAGTTTCCCAAAGCAGCATTCAAAGATTATAAATGGAAACCTTTTCCCTGTAGTAGATCCATATATATGAATATGAAAACTTAAGTCAAGGATCAAACAGAATTGTACACATTCAAAACTATGCAAGAGGAGTACCTGATTGATACTCAGATATATTATACTTTATACTTATATTGGATAGGGTTGTGCTTAGAATCGAAGGCGATTTTCATGCGCATCTAGTCAGTAAAGGCGCTCCTAGTATATTTCCAGCACGTGCATTCAGATCAGGATTGCCAGGTTTTCAAAACAAAGCCTGCTCAGTTGCTTCTCAAAACTAGTCCAAAACTAGGTTTCCAGGGGGTTCTCCGATAAAAAATTGCGTCCCGGGGTAAAATACAAGTTTTTTGGCAGAGTTGCCTTGGTAAAATTCGCATTTTAGGGGCTAACGTTAAATATCAGATTATTGGATTTGGGGTCCCTTGACCTGTGGACATGAAAAAACAACCGCAGACTTGGCAACACTGTTGGACTTTAGTTCACTGACAATCTACACAAAATCGAATTCAAAATCGCAGTCGATTCATTGCCGATTTTGAGTATATTGTCCGTGAACAAGGGCTCTGTGTATTAAATGCCGCTCCGCCTGAACCAGTGTTGCCAAGTCTGCGGTTGTTTTTCATGTCCGTGGGTCGAAGCGACCCCATTCCCAATAACGTGATATTTAGCCCCTAAAATGTGAATTTTACCAAGGCAACTCTGCCAAAAAACGTGTATTTTAACCCCAGGACGCAATTTTTATCAGGGAACCTCCTGGAAACGCGATTGGGCTAGTTTTTGACTAGTTTTGAGAAGCAACTGGGCAGACTTTGTTGTGAAAACCTGTCAACCCTGATCTGAACGCAAGTGCTGGAAATATACTAATTACAGGAGTGCCTTTACTGATGAGATGCGCATGAAAATCGCATTCGATTTTCTGCACAGCCCTAAATTGGATAGGTTTTATTTTAAGTATGATGATGATAAAGCATTAGACAGACAGACAGATTAGATAGATAGGTAGATATATATATATATATATATATATATATATATATATATATATATATATATATATAGATAGATAGATAGATAGATAGATAGATAGATAGATAGATAGATAGATAGATAGATAGATGTTGTACATTTATGGCCTCCAAGTTTTCATCCTACCATTAAAGCCAATATAAATCTTATATATATATATATATATATATATATATATATATATATATATATATATAATATGCAAGTGTTAGTGTATAATGTTTATTGACAATTTTCGGATTATTTGCTATCTTAACCAACTTGTTTTATCCACGCAGGCAAAACTAACCTTCTTAAAACCTGTGAATTATATTACAATGTAATATTTACCCTCTAACGTGGCCTGAAGGTTCCTCGTGTAATAAAACGCAGCAGCAAATGTTTGTCCTGTTCTCACGATATCCTTGGGTAGGGGCGATGACACTTTCACTTCCTACAGCATCCTTGGCCAACATTCGGCCTCAAAAACAACTAACTTGACAGCCTCGAAAAGCCCAAGTTTATTTACCTAAACATAGCTGGTGACATTAAATGAGGCTGCGTTTATATTTCTCTAGCGTTTCGTTAGATATTGCCGGCATCTTCAGGCTGTGATGCTTTGCGCAGAGCAGCAGGAAGAAGACCGCATCAGTCAGTGATGCGCAGAGAAGCTGAAGCACGCGGGATGCGCGAGGATTACTGAAGCAGCAACGGCCGTATTTAAGAAACACAAATCTAGCCTGCTTTTATCTCCTGTGGAACAAGGCCAGCTACTTTTAATGTGTTACCCCTGACAACGCTTTGATAGCATCGCTCTCTTACCTGTGTCGCTGTAGATTTGGCCACATATAATGCAGAGATTCTCTAATGCGGTAATATCCGTCTGTGCTGTGCGACCCTCTCAGAGCGCGCGCTCACTTCCCACGCTCGCTCCTGTGGGCGCGCCCCCGATTCCAGCAGGACAGGTGTTCCCATCGTCTGCGTTAGAGCTGCACGTCACACGAAGCGTCAATTTAATACCACGTGATTATTGTATATATTAAGAATAGATAAACGTGACCCTGGTCCACAAAACCAGTCATAACCCCCCCCCCCCCCCCATTTTATTTATTTATTGGGATTTATACATTATCTGAAAGCTGACTAAACAAGATTTTCATTGATGTATGGTTTGTTAGTATAGCATACTGGACTGAAATACAACTATTGGTAAATATGAAATCTGAGGGTGCAAATATTGAGAAAAACGACTTTACAATTGTCCAAATGAAGCTCTTAGCAATGCATATTACTAATCACAAATTAAGTTTTTATATATTTACGGTAGGAAATTGACAAAAATATTATTGAAACTTGATCTTTACTTAATATACTAATGATATTGCATAAAAGAAAAATCGATTATTTCGATGTGTTATTGACTATCATTACAAATTTCCTCGCGCTATGACTGGTTTTGTGGTCCATGGTCACTGGTCACACTGAAAGCTAAAAACAAATTTAATGTAAAGCCACAAGAAATGATTACAGGCTGCTTTATTTTTATAATAATATTTTCACAGGATTAATCAAATACATCTTAAAATTTTACATTGCATATAAACATAAATGCACCACATTGTTATAGTTTACTATTAAATCTTTCAACGATTTTCTTTAAGAAAGTGACTTTTTATTCAGCAAATAATTGCAATTCTTCAAACTGTTCAAAGATGACTGCAAAGACTTTACATTGTTTAAAAAATAATAATAATACATAAATCAATCAAATCAATTAGCCTAAATCTTGTTCTTATACCCTATATATATATAAAGAGAGAGAGAGAGAGAGAGAGAGAGATAGCAGATAAATGAAGCCTTGATGAGCATAAGAGATTAATTATTGCTGACCCCAAACTTACATATAGCATTAATGTTATTTACTAAAAAAAATTGATTATACATAACAATATCTGTATAATGATAGGCTGAGACATACTCTTTTTTTTATCAATGGACTTCTGTTTGAACACACAACACTCTTTGATAGGGAACTTTACATCATCCATTACAATATAGTGACACACTGGCCCAGTTTAACATCACAGAAGTAGCCTACATGAACAGAGCCACACAAACTATTCCCAATTAAGAGTATCATAAACATCAGAAATGCACACACATCAACAAATAGACACAGTATGGCAACTCATAGACATTATCTGCTAATGGACTTTTACACATAAACACTTTTTAGCTACAGAAATTATTATAATAAGCAGTGTTCAATATTAAAACTGCATGCAGTATTAAATTTAAAAATGCACCTAGAAGAGCGAGAAGTAATCAGAGAAAATCTGTGGGACAAAAATAGTTATTTAAAATAAAACAATTTGCTATAAATGATATTCCAGAGGCCGTACAACTGTGGAGCTTCAAAATAATAATAATAATAATAATAATAATAATAATAATAATAATATTAATAATAATAATAATAATAATAATAATAATACACACAGCTTACAGACCAATAATATTTTAAAATTATGCTGAAAAATGTCTCTGAGAAGTTTGCCTATGAAAAAATACACTGAAAGCAGCTGGGAAATCTAATCTTGTATGCAGTCTGCAGTTTGTTTCAGGCCCCTCAGCTTGCAGAAGTCAATCCTGCATACTAAACCTTGAAGACAAAGGCCCGCACTGCTATTCCCACATTATATACAGATTTGCCATGCACTGACAGACTTCACAATGTGATGTTGGGAATACAAAGTTAAACTGCTCAGTGCCTTACTTTCAAGGATTCAATGTAGCTTATGCCAAGCAATGGTACACAATGTACAGGTCAAATTTGCCTGCAGTTACTGTTGTGTGTGCAGGAACCATACATAGATTGTATAAAAACAGGCACAAACACATATGCTGCCTCTGGTGGTCACAAACAGCATTACATTAAGCCTAAAACTCACTACGTCATGCTAAATTTGCTTACTAATAGTACATGGTCTTTAGAACATCTACCATGATACCACGATAACACCATGTTGTCCAACAATGAGAACATTTAAATGACATGTTTTAGTCAAAATTCACTTAAAGGGGTCATATGATGCGATTTAAATTTGTCCTTTCTCTTTGGAATGTTACAAGCTCTTGGTGCATAAAGAAGATATGTAAAGTTGCAAAGACTAACGTCTCAAATCCAAAGAGATATTCTTCATAAAAGTTAAGAGTCAACCACTCCTACCTAAAACAGCTCATTCTAACATACCCCCACATGTCTGTACATCATAATGTAGAAAGATTTGCGTAACATCCCCTGCCCAAATGTTCAAATATGTGTTTTGTTGTGAAAGCGAAACTACTTTGTTTGGCCTTCCAAAAGAGGACACAACTAGAAATCAGTGGTTAAGTTGTATTTACAACACTGTTCAACCTAAATATTCAGATGTGTGCAGAGCATTTAACAGAGGAAAAAGACTGTTTCCTGAACCAGTAGCCTACAATGAGTCTGGGGTACAAAGACTGTTTCTATGAAGCTGGGCAGTTCCAACTTTGCAAGGATAATCTGGCGCTTCTGACTCCCAGCCTGTAAGTATGTTTACATATTTAAAGTATTTGCCAATGATGATTCATACACGTGTTTTGAGCAGAGTAGCACTTGTTGTTTGTCGTTACTCTGATAATAAAGACATGGTTTTATGTTTACGCACTGCGATATGCAACACAATGCTAAAAAGATAGTATTATAAGTCATTATAATCAAATTATATGTTTGAAATTTGTGATTCAGAGAAGGCAGAACAAATCTAACTTTTTACAGCATTCAATGCAGAGATGGAAGTCGATTAACATTGCATTATAAATATATATTTTTTTACTTTAAAAATATCCAAGATGGTTTGAAGAACACAGATAAACCATATATTGTCACAACTGTTTACTGAGTTGATGTTTCATCAGGTAAATTGTCTCTATTTGCATTTTATTCAGCTAGGGATTTCCTGGAACATCATAAGTTCTATGAGTCCCACTCGTGGAGTTTCTGGGCAAGGGCGCCCTCTGGCTAAGAGTATGAATGAAACAGGATTTAATTTTGTACTCAATAATCCTCACATACCCATATATTGGGTAAAAATAAGAAAAACAACACCTTTCTCTAAAGAACCTAGAAGTAAACCTCCACATACGTTTTTCTCCAGTGTAGAGAATTGTACAAGAGTTGTTTTTTTTCTCTCAGTTGGTTTTTATGAAAAAAAAAAAAAAAATACTGGAACGGATTTTTCTATCATAATAGTGATATTAGTATATTATTGGTATATTCTGGCAACAAACGGTTTACTAAATTGTGAAACTTGATTGGTAAACGGTTTGCCATAATATACCCTGACCAAACTACCATCTCCTCCATTGTGAAATAACATAAAACCAAAAACGAGCAATTCTGGCTCCACCTATCCTGTCAGGGTGGCAGCTCTTATACGGTTGCTTTGTGACAGGAGCAGTAATCGAGAACACCTGGTGGCGGAATTAGGAAATCCTGCGAAGGCGGAGCAGTCCGTGGCATTCGAAGTGTGCGCACTTAACTTTGGACACAGCTTACCTGTAGGGATTTCTTCATTTTGTCTATGTATGTTTGAAGTAGGCCTCATATTGTGCTTTTGTGTATATATGTAGCTTTATGTAGGACTAGCTACATGTCATGGCAACATATTGAAGTTGATATATTTGTATTATTAAATATATAGTCATGTTCTCTTTTTACAACTTTGAAGGAAAAGTTTTACGTACCACTGCAGTGTTTGATGTCAAGCGTCATGATGGGATGCAATTACCCGTATTTGCCACTAGAGTCTGCTATTGTTCTTCTTAACCCAAATCCTCTGGCTTTACACATCCAAAGAGAACTGGCTGAGCTTTGAACTGAAGCCGAAATCCACAGCGCAAGTCGGTCAGATAAACAGAAGAGAGAGAGAGAGAGAGAGAGAGGGAAGGAAAGAGCGTGTGTCTCGTATGGATGAACAGAGGCGCGCTCTTGATTTGGCCCTGATCTTCTGCTAGTGGACACCGGAAACGGCTGCCTGATCACCGTCTATCAAAGAACAACGATTGAGCCTGAGAATAAACGAAAAGGACTATGACACAGGCGCTCAAAAGGCCGTGCACACGGTATGTGATACGCTCTTTCCTTCACTATAACAGAAAGCGCTGAGAACGCTTCGTGTTTACGACCAGCTGTTTTTGCTCGGTGCCTGGATTTTTCTAAAATCTTTGTGTTCGATTGAGGTTCTCCCGAGCTGAAAACGAAACACTCTCGCGCTGCTCTAAATCTAACATTGGTGGCCGAAACATTCAGAGAGGCTTTTTGACCGCCACGGTTTTGCTCACGTTTCGCCTGTTTCTATTTTAAAATGACTGGCTAGATATCTACTTGACAAGTTTGGGCTCTTGAACTCAAACAGATCTGTATTTAAAAGAGACGTTTGTATGATAGGACACTTTGAGCCATATACGGATGAAATGAGTGTCAAAACAGAGGAAATATTTTAATTTTAATCTTTTAATCTAAGACTTTTAATCTTTTTAATTTTATTTTTGAATGATTCAAAATTTATAAACTATATGAGGTGAAAGTGCTGTAAACAGAAACGAAGCATGGTGGTGTCTGTTGCTATGCAATGATATTGCATGCTTCTTTTGATCGAATCCTATTTTTTAATGAATGCTAAATAAATGATATTGCATGTTATTTTTTTAGATGGTTTAAAAATGTTTATATATATACACTTCAGTCATTTAGAATCTAAAACCCAAGACAAATGTAATAAAATAAGTCTTCTTAAATTACATTATTTATAGTGTTATTAAAATTCATATAGGCTATCATTTAATAATAATCCTTAAAACTCAGATCTTTCCAAAAGAACCATGCATTTTTACACTCAAAAACAAATGAAGCAGACTGTTTTTTTTTTTTTTTGATAATGCATACAGTATCACAAGCTGCATGCTGCATCTCCTCAAGCTTCAATTTATTCAGGACTTAACAGTGTTTTAAAGTAAAATATTTGCATTAATTATAGTGACTCACAAGGAGGTTCATGCAGCTGGAAGCACAGGAAAGAGAGAAGTTTAGACTGCCATACACTGTTTAGAAACATAAAAGTGCATATATATGACACAATAACCACAATTTGGGTTTAGACTCTGCAAACCTGTTTCAAGATTCTGCTTCTTTCTGAATCACCAGGACGCTGAACTAAACTAATGTTTTGTAGTGCTTTGTGACTAAGAAAGAAAATGTTATTCATCTTCTTTGATTAAAACCTTGTTTTCTTCCAGGTTTAGTTCCTTGTTTGTTTGATGCATGATCCCAGTTTTGTATTTCAGTCTGCATTCTTTATTTCAGCATGGCAATCTGGAATTGGCCTCAGTCATTCTACCTGTTTCAGGTCTTTCAGTGTGCAAAATATCACATTGTATTTCTGAAACCACCCATGCACATTAGACCTGTCGGACAGGGTAAAAACAAAAGCGACAATTAATGTTTTATCAGCACCAAAATCTCCTCAAACCACGTAGAACCAGGTAGAAGTGTGGTGTCTGAACTCTAAAGACATTCTTGGCTAGGTGCCGCCTTCGCAACAGGTCAGAGGTGCCATGCGTTTGGTTGAGTCACCTTCCTGTGGGATTTGAGGTTTCTGCGTTTGGCCTCATCCTCTCTGTTCTCTGTTTTTCTAAATCGGAAGTCTGGTGCTAACAGTTAGTTTTTACTTGAAGTTTGTTTAGTGTTTGTCAAATGTCAATGCTGATTTTCTTTCCGACTTTCCCACTGCATTGCTCAGAGGCTGAATGTTACCTCACTGGCTAAATGTGGGCCTGCTCACCACCATCTGCCTGACAGATCACAGTAGAGAGTCGGCTAGTCTGGAGGTCTTTGAACTGATATTAGGGTTGGAACGCCACAGGAAGAGAGGCGTATTGATGATGGAAGACCTCAGCATACGGCGCAAAAGCCCTGATCAGCTGGAACTAGCATAAGCGATCACCCTGGGCATGGAGGGAGCCGTGTGATATATTTGTTGTTGGGTGGGTGTGTTGGGGGAGGGGTGTATACGGGGGGACAGGGATGACAGCGCTCTCTTTGTCTTTGGCTCTTCAAGCCGTGTGAACGTGTCTGAGTCGGCTCTGCCTCACGTGACGTGGCTGCCCTCACTCCTCCCTGTCCTTTGTTCGGCCAATCTGGGAGCCACCCCTGATTGAATGGGATTATATCCCAGCATGGGTTTCATTCCGGGGGCCTGTATCTGGCTGGCCTGGGGTCCCTGTGGAACAATGCAGATCCACCCTCTTTGCCACCCCTCCTGTCTTAGTGCACCCCTCCGGCCAAAGCTCAGCCGTGAGGCTCTGCATAGGAAGCCAACGGGAGGTCGGTGCTCCTGGGAATGGAGGACGGCCTTAGAAAGGCAGTTCAGAAGGAGTTGCATTTATATTTGTACAGTCCATCTGTTGATTCCTGAGATCGGTGTTTACAAACACATCTGTTTTTTGGAAGTGTTTTTGCACAAGATTGTTTATGTGCGTAGCTGTCCCGAAGCTGACTCTAACACCATGTCCTAAGAAGGCGTATTTGTCTATAATAACCTCAAGTTTTGTTCTGAACATTCATATCCGCAACAAACGTTGAGCAATAGACCATTTTATTTGACGCTTAGTTTGTATTTCAACTGCAACTAAAAAAAGAATATAATTGACTAGTTAAGGGTTGCTTGAACTACTAGTTAATAAATTAGACTTAAAAAGAAGCCCCTAATAATTTGGTTGAATTGTTGAATAAAGTTATTTTTGTTTTCTTGACATACAAAAGGTGTTTTCACAACTTCATAAAATTAAGGTTGAACCACTGATGTCACATATGGACTGTTTTAATGATGTCCTTACTACCTTTCTGGGCCTTGAACATGTCAGTTACTTTGCTGTTGATGTAGGGTCAGAAAGCTCTCAGATTTCATCAAACATATTTTAATTTGTATTCTGAAGATGAACGAAGGTCATACGTGTTTTTAGAACGTCATGAGGGTGAGTAGACTAATTAATGACAATTTTTATTTTGGGGTGAACCATCCCTTTAATGTATATGTAACATCATATTAATTCTGACTGGCTGTGATAGTGAGGCATCAAACGGGATTTCACTTTTAATGTGGAAAGCCAGACTTCCTGTAAACGCATCACATCAAACCTGTTTTGAATGTTGTATGTGCTGAGTCCTTTCTGTTTACACTGATCTCCATATGTACACATGTTCAGCCAGGCAGAAACTAAACCAGTGACTGGATGAGTTGCTGATGGAAGCCTAAAACACAGTCAGGTTTATGCGTCCATTTCCTCTGCTGATCTGGAAAACGCATTGTATTTATTTTATTTATTTAAATGAAAATCACCAGAGATGATAGCAAAGGAATGTGGGGTTTTGCATTTTTGGGATGCAAAATGGGGTCAAAACGTAAAGCAATGGAAGGGGCCAGGAATGTCTGTCAAACAGATGCCCTTCTGCTTCCTCTTCGGTCTTTTGTTCTGGTGCCAGTCTTCTGGGGTAGAGTGTGAGAGTTTCCTACAGTTGTGTTAGTGGGCGGAGAAACAGACCCCCTGCCACTGTTATCATGCTATGAAGGAAATGATGGGTCACAAGTGGTCATAAACCTAAAGGAATAGTTCACCCAAAAATGAAAATCATCATTTACTCTCTTTTTCGTCATTCCAAACCCATGCAACTGGTACAATTGGTATTTTCTTTGGAACACAAAAGAAATCCAGTTTTGTTGTTTTGGATCTCATTGCCTTTCACAATATGGACAAAAATTGTGACAACATTATTCAAAATATCTTTTGTGTTCTTCCCAAAAGAATGTCTCAATGACAAGTAAATTTTTTTTAGTTGAGCCACGGTCCAAATAAATGTACACAAAGTGGTATACAGTACTTTCATCCACTTTAGGACCGCTCTGCAGTTTATTCAAGTTGTAACAATTATCATTCTAGCAGAAAACTGTCATTTGACCTTCCCAGCTGAATCCATTTACCATTGTGCAGGGTTATAGAGGACCATTAAGCCCAGTGGGTGTGTATGAGGCAGCAGCTGTGTCATGGCACATGTGTTATGAGGCTGATCGAACACTAAACCCATTTGAGCAGCACTCAGCTGATCTTCAGGTCGATTTGAATTCAAAGCTTAGCATCTGTCCAGCTGTGACTCCACAGGAATAGCCTCTTAATATGGCACATCAGTCTCCTTGCAAGAGAGAGAGCAGCTTCCCCCCACTGCGGAGGAACTGTTGCGCTGCAGAAGAACCTGCGTTGCACTGATGACTGTGCTGAAAGAGAACGATCAGCTTGGCTTTGTCTTTTGCTGAGCAAGCAAAGCCAATAAGACCCAGATGATCAGAGGCAAAGATAATCAAAGTTAGTCACACGTGCGCTACTTTAAACACATCTGTGACTGAACATGTGGTACTTTGTTCCATATTTGGTTCAAGAGCTTCTTTAGTTAAATGCTTCTTTCTTTATTTACTTGGCCATTTGTAGATAATAAAGGTGCTTGCTATATCTGTACCACCATATTGGCACTCACTTATTTTTATTTTTTTTAAAGCACATGATTAAAAAAAACATTGTTAAATGAAATATGTAGTAAATTCATACTATTCATATCAAATGTGTTTTTTTTTTAAGTTTTAACAATGTTATTATTAGTAGTAGTAGGAGTAGTAGTGGTATTTCTGCACAATAGTAATGTTTCTGACAAAATTTCTTCAAGTTAAACAGAAATTTGTTTTGACGGGTTGCCATTAGCACCTTTAAGTTTCTGTGTGTATATGGTGTGACGATCGTTTTTCTCCAATTAAACGGTAAAATTCTCATTTAGTGTAATTTAATGAGACGGCAGATGCTGAAATCACCGGGACTGTCGACACGCACTTCAGCTTATATAATAAATGAAACAATAAAAATCACACAGAGACGCACAGAAAATGCAGGTTTCCTATTTAAATTGTCCTTTTTGCAGCTTAACAGCTAGTTTTAGTTGCTAGCTTTTTGTGATGCACGTCAACATCTCTGTGCAAGGTTGATGACTTATTTTTTAGTGGCTCCTGATGTTGCAATCTTATCAGTTGTAAAATCATTTGTTTTTTCTTTCACTCTTATCTCCTGACAGAGCCTCATGAACCGGTTGTGCAACTCGTAGCACCATCCATCTCCTTTCTGCGTTCCTCCTGTGCTCTGCAGCACCCCCTACAGGAACATGTCTGAGGCGCAGACTCAAAGTGACCGGGAGCAAAGTTGGGGTTGCCTGGAATCGCTTGGACTGAGCCAGAGGGAGCTGGTCTTAGCAGAGGCCCTGCAGATGGAGTATGACGCCCTTGCCCGCCACCGACAGGACAAGGGACCAGCAAATACTCTACCTCCTGAAACCAGCAAGTCATCACCCGCAAGGAGCGAGCCCTCCATGCCTAGACCTGTTCCCAGTCCTCCTCGAAATAATTTGCAGCGGGGCTTTTCTGGATCTGACCCCATGCTCAACCACGTTCAACCTGGAGTATCAAACTTATCGCGATCCAGCGGTGAGTCTCACGGATTTAGTAAGGAGCCTCGTTACATCCTGGACGAATGGGAAAGTGATTTAGAAGGAACAGCCCAACTATTGTCAAAAGGTCTGCCATCTCTAGATGAGCCTCCGCCACCAGTACCGCCCAGAAATCCCATCCCCCAGAACGATCCGTTCATTGTCCATCGAAGCTCAGCCCCACGGGATGTCAACTTGTTCACTCCTGAGGTGGACCAGCCCAAGCTTTCCTTTGGAGACACTCTGAACTATGATAACCTCAATGACTCCCTTAGCAAGCTAAATGGGGATTGGCTGTCACCTAGTAGAAGCCAGAGAGTAAATGGGGACAAATCGGGGAAGGCAGTAGCTCGCAGTAACACCCTTCCTCCTCAGGTTCCTCCTCGCACCTATTTTCCAGCGCAGAAGAGTACTAGAAGCCAACGCAGAGTATCAGTTGATCCGGTGAGCATTCAGACGGTCATTTTCTTTAATTTCCTAGATAATTTCATAATACTATTTTTATTGCATTTTATTCCCTTTTACAATGCGTTTATGTGTGGTTGTAAATAATGAATTATAATAAAATTATATACAATTTTATATATATATATATATATATATGTATGTATGTATATGTGTATATTATTAATGTTGTTGTTTTGAGAATCTATAAAATGTTTTTCCCAATTTATAACTGTCAGATAAAGAGATATTTATTAAAAATAATTTAGGTATCCCTGGCGTCCAGGCCAAATGGCTTTGGTTATGAGCTCTTTCAGGTGTCTGAAGAGAGAGATGAAGAAGTGGCGGCCTTCTGTCATATACTTGACTTGTGAGTTATTAGTGTCTTTCGTGCCAACTTTTAAAAAAAAATTTGAAAATTATATTTTTCTTTTTCTCTTTTTTTTTTTCTTTTTTGTATATAAAAGTGTGTATAATTACATTTATTATTAGGACCATTCATTCCAATTTATTTACATCTTTTACTGTTTTCACCAGGCTACGATCGGCATACCCATGCAATGACTACTCAAAAAATGCAGGCTTTGTTTGGAGTCCATGTGTGGCACAAGATGAACTGCAGCAGGGCCTGGGGGTCAGCATAAAGGTCACGGTTTATAGTGACCACTTCAGAGAACCACTCACATTCTCTTGTGATGGTAAGAACTGAAGCGCTTGCAATTATTTGTAATCAAATAATACAGATCATTTAAATATTCTGTATGAGCTTGGTTATAACTGTGGAGTTGTATTTTCTGTTCCACATCCTGAAGCTTTTGAACGGGGCATAGCATCTCATTGGAAAGGCTGGAGAGGCTCTAGACCCTGAGTTCTCTTAATAGCATTACACTGAATGGGCGTTCTGCCAGCCATCTGTTTTGTGTACTCAATTAAAAGAGGCAGCTTTTCATTCAACTGCCTTGGAGGAACGCACTCAAACCCCCTCATACACACACACATACACGCACACAGAGACAGATATGGCCTCATGCGGTGAGATTAGAGAGAGGCCCAATAAATATGTCTTGAACATGTTTTCATTCTCACTTCTTCTTTTGTTTTTTTTTCTGCTCTGGCATGATTTGCCTGACAGATGCTCTTTATTATGGCAGCCTGCCAATGTATGATTAATGCGGACTGTGTGGTGCCATTCTCGCATGGCTCTGTTTTTGTGTCATGAGCAGCTGTGAAATTTGCTAAATGTTTGTTAAAATGATAGGTCAACCCAAAATAGTTCATAGGGCATGGAAAAATAGTTGGGTCTGTACAGAACTGCTCGAGGGTTGGGTAGCCCAGCCAGACCGTTGATGACTGTACATTCAATGAATATCTTTCACGCTGTACATTATAATATTGTGGTTTCTAAATTCACTTTCTTTTTTTCTAATTTAGGCAAAGCCTTTAAGAACAGTAGTTGTAATTTGTATTATTAAAAAATATATTATATTATATTAAAATTATCCTAAAATCACTTTATTACTAAAATAAGTTTTCAATTATTGGCCAGAATGTAATTATATTTTTTATTAAAATTAATAAAGTCTCAAAATCAAAAAGCTATTAATAAAATTAATATAGCAAAACTGCCATTTTTTTGTCTATTCAGTGGAAATCAAATGGCTATATAATTGACCCTACATATCAAACTGGAGTAAAGTATTTAATAAAAATAATTATATAATCACTAGTCTTGGTAAGAAATGGCTAATTTTATCAATGGAAATTGTGCATTGCAAAACAAATATGGGTAACAAGTGTCTTGTTTCTCTCTTTCCATGTAGCAATTTTTACCCTCTCTGCTGCCTAAGCTTGGCATTAGTTTATCTGGGTCTATTCACATGAAAAAAATATAAATGAAAAATTAAGAACCTAGCTTCAAGACTCCAGCAGAGCTGACCAATTTATTATTTAGAAACTACGGCGAAACTGAGGTGTGTGAAAAAGGGAGAGAGACGGGTGTTTTTTTCCAAAATGTACTCCCACTGTGACCGCAGTGCAGCAAATCTGCCCAGTTAGGGTGTAATTTGTGGAAAGCGGGGAAGGGTGGATTAACATTTTTTTCTGGTTCATCCCTACCTCTGCTCATTTGTTTCACATCCTCCCAGTGAAGTGACGAACATTGCTGTGAGCCAAGGGAAAATTCCCATCTTCTTTCTTCTTTGTTGTCCAACAAATGTATTCAGATCAGTAGGTTCTAATTTACTGTATCGGGAGTCAACATTTCCATTTTCAGGAGCTACACAGACATGTCACTACTTATTGATCTCGCTATAGATAAACCAATACCCTTTGAAACACACTGGGCAGTTCTGTTCCTTGTATGCTCATTGTTAGCATGTAATTAAACTGCCATTTAGTTTTGTGTAACAGTGTTTGGGGAACTTTAAAACTGTAGTTTCTCAAGTTTCAAGCTACCCATGATCAAAAAAGGAGATAAACATTCAAGCTTACCTTGTAAATACAGTTAGCTACAATACAAGTTTTTAGCTGAAATAGCTAACTGCATTGAAACTATTTAAGATGTCAATATCTACAAGACAAATACCATATGATACAACTTTTTACATTTGAACTGATGATTTTACATTTGAACTGAAGTCAACATATCATTTTATCACATCTACTTGTGGGAAAAGTTTAGTTGGTTGTTTCTCAACACACAAGTAAAGTTACATAATGTAGCTGTACTATTATAATATTGTTGTCATTTTCTCTCAGGATTATCAACCATAGACCTGCTGATTTATCAGACACTCTGCTATGCCCATGATGACCTGGATATGATTGACGTGGATGACTACCTGATGAAAATCTGCGGTCAGGCAGAGTTCTTCAAAAAGTAAGAACTAAGGATTCACCCAAAGTTACTTCACTTTTTTTGCTTGCTATCTAAATGCATAGAACTTCCATAGTCTTACATTAGAAGTTACATAATTAGCCTTAATCTAAGCTTTTTGTAGGTTAAATCAACCTTCTCCACGGAAACATGATTAGCCTGTTGTGGCAATTGTTTATAATCCGGTCTTCTTGTAATGCTGACAACAGGATTATGGGATTTTTTTTGGACATCTGCATTTGTCTTCCAGTGGCTTCATGTCTTGCTCAGCATACGAGTTTGTGGTTGGATTTTCTCCCTAATGTGTTATGGCCAAAAACAGTCCCCCACTGCTGTAGTGTGCAGCATGTTTCTAAAAAGTTACTATAAAATATAATAATCAACTATATGTTATAAGGACGTCCATTGTAAAGTCGTTTGAGTTGTGGGTGGAAATGGGGTGATTCCAAGCTGAACTGAAGATCTGCGGCCTGTGGTCTGAATAGCTCCTCGTCATATAACCGTGGCCCTTCATTTGTGGTTGCATAAAATCAAGCTGTGCTTATGTCTGTGGACTGATTTAACCACATTGGGTTTCCCCATGACACGACCACCATTTTGAGGCAGACTAAACTTATCACTCAAACGTGTGCTCTTCCTGTTTTTCTTTTTTCAAAAGGTTACTTGACATTTTTGATGAGATAATCGGTTGTAGTATTTTACTTAAAGGGCAAAGCTGACATAACTGAGGCTGAGTTTTTCACTGAGCTTAATACGGAGGCTGTGCAACAAGGACCACAGGTGTTGTTCTGTTGAATGTGTGTGTTGGTTGTTTTTGCTGTGGGTGCAGCTGTGTGGTAGGAAGTGTGTCTTTTCCTGATAAGCATGTGCTTGTGCAGGGCTGTGAAAAAGAGAGACATTGTGTGTATGACTGTTAAATACATAAGCATCAGTTTCAGAACAATAACATACTCGTAGAGACCTTGACTGGGTTCTATGACAGTGAAACAATAAACCACAATGCCAATTGTACAGTTGAAAACATGCTTGAGTATGAAGATAGTGGAATAATTTCAGTTTCTGTACGATTGTTTTTGTGTCTTTGTGCTTTTGTGTTGTTTTAGACTTTTAATTTGTGCTCTTTGTGTTCCCCTGGCTATCTCCTAATTGTTTTCACCTGTTTCTTGTTAGTCTATTAACCTCTGTGTACTTAAGCCCTTGTGTTTCAAGATTTCTTTGTCAGTTCTTGTCCATTGTTGGAAATCATTTGAGTGCCTGTTTTTGGATTTATTTAATTTTATTTAATTTTATTTATAAGTCATCAACTTATGTGCTTCTTATCTAAATTTGCTTATGTTACAACATCTTTGCTGAATGAAAGTATTCATCTATTTTCTGAATAAATAAAAATAAATAAATCGATAGATAAAGATAAATACAAATCTTACTGAACCCAAACTTTTCAATGGTAGTTTATATGTATATAAATAAATTATGAACCAATATTTCAAGTTTGCTTTTTTGCCTCTTTTCTTTTTGCTAAGCAACCAGACTCTGGCAAGCTTTGAGTACATCCAGCAGTGTTTGAAGTTTGACTGGGACATTCAACTCCTTCTTACCAAACGGAGTTCTGTCAATATGGAGCTGGCCCGAACGGTAAGACCAAAGCTGACAGCAGTGACCCAACAACTTGTTTACTGAACAATTGAAACAGTTGAAACCTGAAGGAAAGAGTTTTAGACTTCTTAACACAAACAAACATTGAGTTACACCTTTCAATTAATGTAATCAAAATGAATGTCAGTCATTTTAAAAAGGCAGTCCACATTTCACTAGGTGTTCATTAAACTAATCTGGAAAAAACATTTTTTGGGGGGTTGGGGTTTTGGTGGTGTACCTTTTGATGTCCATATCAACAAATTACTGTGGAAGTCTGCAGGACCTGTAACTTTTTTTTTGTTCTTTTAAGTATCATATTTTGTGTTCCACAGAAGAAGGTGCATACAGGTTTGGAATGCCATCACATTATGTTTTGGGTGAACTATGCCCTTTAGAGTTTCTTCCTGGAACCGTAGACTCCTACAGGGAACCATTTGATATCTTGTAAAAGGTGTTTTAAGTTTTAAATGTTTTCATAATGCAAACTGTTGTTGTTAAACAGACAGAGGATGATGATACTCCATCTACCATGAACCACAGTATTCTACTGCAAGAGAGGCCAATCAAACAGACTGTGACCAGGTGAGAGTGATGAAGAGGAGGTCAGGAAGTTTAGGCTGTAATATGCTAGTAGAGAGGTTGCAACATTCATTGTGTTTGACGACTCTTATTCTTGTCTGTGTGACAGGGAGGCACTGACTCTTCTTCTGGATACCTTTCACAATGAGGCGGAGTCTTTCCTTTTATCAGAGGTAAACTTGCTACAGACATTGCTTATCTGAAAATTCTTTGATAATGTTTAGTATGCTCAGTCCAAATCATGGTTGTCATTAGGGCTGAACAATAAATCGTATGCGATTCTTAATGCACATCTTGTCAGTAAAGCTGTTTCTGTAATCAGCGGTAAATCTTCATCACCTGCGTGCTTTCACATGGAGCAGCATTAACTACACCTAGCCGTTGTTCACTGACAAGGTGAGCAAAATATGATCATGTTTTTGTGCAGCTTGTCAGTGGACAATGGTTCTATGTTAAAGTGCGCAGGTGATGGAGATTTATTGCTGATTACAGAAGCGGCTTTACTGACAAGATGTGCATTAAATATTGCATACGATTTCTCATGCAGCCCTAGTTGTTATAGCTAACTAAAACCATAAAAAAATGCGTAACTACTAAAAATTGACCAAAGCTGAAATATATATATGAAAAATGTTTTAATAGTATTTAAAATGTATACTTTTTAATTACAGAAAATTAATTCCTTTTTTTTTTTCCTCAATGTCTTTTTTCCTGCATTGTCATTTGCAGGTTGAGTTGCCATTGCATGTGGAGCGGTTAGTGCAGTCTGTGAAGGCCTTGTGTTCTTCTCTAGCAGCTGTTGAAACACCTGACATCACTGCTGCCTTAAACCAGCTGCCAGCTTGCCCATGCAGACTACAGCCTAAAGTGCAGAAGGTGGTACCTTTGAACACTCACTTAGTCACAAACATTATGTGGGAAATGTTTTAGAAATCTGATGTACTGTACATACTGCTGTGCTGGCTAATCTCGTGTGAGACACCAGAGACAGTGCTGCAAACATGCAACTTTTGCTGCTTCTAGTTCCTTAAATGAGTAGAGCGACAATTCTCTACCTTGCTCAAACCGCTAACCTTTGAAACTGCTAGAAACACCCATGGATTAATGTTTTCTGGTTTTACTAGTTTCATTTTCACTTTAGACATAGTTTAGCATGACTCTCTTTCTGGTATTCATGCTTAATTGTGTGTATGTTTCTGTGTTAATTTTTTTTTTAGGATATCAGTGTCTTGGTGAAGAGAGAAAACCGAGGTACGGTGATTCTGGTCATACTGCTCTTTTGTTTTTTGTCAAACTGAAGCATACACTACCAGTGAAACATTTAGTCTTTATAATAACTTCTGTTCATATAAATTCCATTCGTGTTTTTTTTTTTAATTTTTTTATGTAGTTTTCGATGACTATACTTCCAAACTGGTCATAGTTTTGATGACTTACAGGTGTTTTTTTTTGGTTTTTGTTTTTTTTATTAATCTTTTTAGCTTAATTATAAACGAGGATTTGGCTACTTTTCAAATGCCCTTTATAAATATTTTTGATAATTCCATCATTGTTCCAGACTCAAACTTAATATAAATCTATGAAAATCCATCTTAAACGTATCCAATCAGTCAGTCAACTCAAGTGTGTCCAAACTTGACTGGTAGATTTAGACACTTCCTGGGGTTGAGGATTTGTTCAAGTGTGTCTTGTTTGTTGGAAGAGTGTTTATGTAGCATCCTGTTATGAGGAAGTCTGTGATCTCAAATAGGCATAAACAGGAAGGATGCAGCCTTGTCCATGACACTTACAACCAATGTCCTTCTGTCAGCTTTAACTTTTGAATTCATACTGCTGCTCCATCCAGTGCCTGTGAACATAAAATGTATAAGATATGAACAAGCTTCATGTCAGGGATAATGTACAGTCAGAATCTAGCATTCTAAAAAGTCTTGGCATCAGAATTTGTATTTAAACAACAGAACCCATTTTTTTTCACCTTACAGTGGCAATTGTGGAGAAGTTAACTGCAGCCATCTTGGATCTTGTGGAGCTGTACTGCAGCACTTTCAATGCTAATTTCCACACCATGCCACACAGCAGCAGATCCACAGCCCCCATACAGGAAGCTGGAATGGTCACCAACGTGCTTTCCTTCAGCATTTACGCAGCTCATCGCATCCCTATCACATGGGCTGCCAGGTAGTGCTATATTTCTTGTTTTGGTTTCATCACCTTTGAAAATCCATTTAATTTTTTTTAAACATTAAATAGGTTTTTAAAGAAATGAATGATATTTGTTCAGCAATGGGTGTGATCAAAAGTGAGACATCTTTTTACAAAAAAATTATATTTCATATAAATGCTGTTCTTTTGAACTGTCGGTGGTTATAAAGACGCTCAAATACATTTTGATGACCCCAAACTTTTGAACGGTAATGTTTACTGTAATACTTGATTGTTTGCTGTCAGCTGTGCACTGTGTTCACGTAGCACAAAGTAATGTGGGTGTTGCTAAAAACAATGGAACGTGGAAGATTGCCTTCTGTAGGAAAAAGAAATATGAAAAGTGGTTTGTTTTGACAATTTGAACGAGTTCAGATTTGCACTAGTGAGCATTCTTGTTTGTTTTGCAAATGCAAACAGATCAGCCATCCGGAATGACAGGTTTTTAACAAGACTTTCCATCATATTATATTACATGCTGTCATTACTGAGAAGCAAAAAGTAGACAAATCTTCTAACATTAAGGCAAATAAAACCGATTCGAAAGTGCCACAATATGCATTTATCAGAAAAATAATTATTGCTTTGCCTTGTGTTAAATAGCCCTTTTTTATTTGTTCAGTAAGTGCTGCTTTCCCAACAGATTGCATGCTCCATCTGTTGATCACTTTCTTGAACTCATTTGCTCAGGATAAGAAAATCTACAAAATATAATTTAGATTAAAAAAAAGAAAAAACCTGACTGTTGCATTTTTAGATGGAATTCTGTGGAAACTATACAGGAAAAGTAGACTAGTCTGGAAGAAGAGATGCAGCTGTACACCAGCTGTCCACATTGCTGATCCCCTTCTGTAATCCAGCAGGATTATTTGGTGTTACGATCTACAGAGAGGGCTCTTAAGAATGGCATTCCCTTTTTTTTTTTCAGTTTTCTTTACCCTCCATCCTAAGCCAGAACTGTGGCGACCACTCCCACCAGCATGAAGACAGATGCTGGCCAACCCTAAATGTCACTACACCTCTCCCAGTCATTCAGTGATAAAATAATACAGCCCCTTCCCCTCCCCCACACAGCACAGGAATGGTCTCTCCCACCCACTGACCTGAACTAGTGCTCTTTGTCTCCCTCTGAAACTGATGCTGATTGTGGAACAAGCCATCACAAAGAAACGTATATGGGAACTCGGCATAACCTTTGACCTCCGGAGGCCAGGCAAAGGGAAGGCTGTGTACCAGGCACCTGTGCAGTGGTGATGGAGGGTTTACGTTCTCTTGCATCCCATCTGCTTTAGGCAATTAGACTCAATCAGACAGGCGGATCAGTGTGAAACGACTATTTAAAATATGAATATGGTTAAATGGTTTCTATGAGACACTGTAACCTTAGTGGTTTTTCCTCTGCAGTGTTTTTGTGGATCCTCAGATCAGTATTAAGATTAGTGACATTAGTATTTCAATCACATGTTTTTCTTTCCTCTTTGGTATTTCTTTTAGCTTTGGAATGTTTTCCTTCCATTTAAACGGGCCTCAGGAGAGTTCATTTCCCATTTAGAAGTCTCTATAAGTGCTTGAATTGAAGTTGAATGATGTGGGAGAACATCGGATAATGTTGGGATTAGGAGAGAGAAGTTGGGATAAGGGAGCAGGGTTTCCACAGCCATTAAATTAGCTAGCAAACCCAAATATGGAATAATGTGTGTTTAGGATAGACTTAAAGGGATACTTCATCCCAAAATAAAAAAAATTCATTTTGGGGTGGAGTATCTCTTTAATTAAAGAATTGACCCCCCCCCCCCCCCTCTAGTTTGTTTATTACCAAATGAGGATTTTACCTGGTAAACTTGTTTAATAAGATCTTGCCAGAAAAAAAGTTTTGTATTTTAAACATCTTGTAAATATTTTTTTATCCTTTTTATACACCTATGTAATTGGTAGAAAATTAACCCCACGCAACACAGTTCTTGCATTAAAATCCCAGCTACCTAAACAAAACATAAAGTGAAATCTGTGCTAGTCACATGGAACTTTGTGGATTTGTCATGGTCAAAAAAGTCACACAGTAATGCCAAAAATGTCACTAAATTTAATG
Source organism: Carassius gibelio (assembly GCF_023724105.1). Lineage (NCBI taxonomy): Eukaryota > Metazoa > Chordata > Actinopteri > Cypriniformes > Cyprinidae > Carassius > Carassius gibelio. The sequence continues at coordinate 17,278,371 of NC_068406.1, forward strand.
CAGACTTGAACACATTTTTTTATGCTGCTCTTCTAAATCATGCACACTATTCACATTTTCTCAGTCAGTGCTTGAAGATTATTCATTTGAAATGTAAAATAAGTTAACCCAAAAAGGAAAGTACTTTCATTTATTCATTGAATGACCTTCTTCTGTTAAACAATAATGGAAAATTTTGTAAAAACAAAAATGCTTGTCCGTGCAATTGCCATTAAAGTGAACTGGAGCTTTTAATTGGTTACTCCACCCCAATTAATTACTTACCCTCATGTCATCCCAAACCCGTAAGACCTCCATTCATCTTCGGAACACATTTTCAATGCATTCTGAGAGCTCTCTGAACCTGTCATAGACAGCCCTACAAGTAACATGATTAATGTCCAGAAATGTAGCAAGGAGATAAGTTAAATAATCCGTGTGACATCAGGGGTTCAACTGTAATTTTACCGAGCTATGAGAATACTTTGTGTATAAAAAGGCTTTTACTTTTGTCCGTTTGGTGTGGCTGACACACAACAGCATACGCTGTTTGCATTCAGTGGATACTCTCCATAATGATGCTATGGTGACGCAGAGGAGACAAATTGTTTTAATTATTTTTTTTTTTTCTTTCTGCAAGTTGATCATGTTACTTACATTGGTGTCTATGGGAGGGTTAGAGAGCTCTCAGAATGCACCAAAAATATCTTAATTTGTGTTCCAAAGATGAATGAAGGTCTTATGGCTTTGTGCATTTTTGTAATTTAATGGTAATCCCCTGGGTGCATATTAAAATGGAGGGCATGAAAACAGACTCTTTAAGCACTAGAGTTCTGTTGATACTCACCTCCTACAGCAAATCAATTGTGGTGATCAGAACAGGCTGACATCTGCAAGTTTAGTGCGGCCTACAAACATCACAAACACTCAAATTAGTGCAGTTTTTTTTTTTTTTTTTTTTTTTTTTTTTTTACGTGCGCCAGTGGCAAATTGAAAAACTGATTGATCTATCTAAAGCTTTAAATACAGAAGTAAAATAAATTTGAAGAATTAAATTCATAGTCAAATGCACATCTAAGTCCAACTAAAATGTATGTAATATGTCATACTTGAAACTTTTCGTCCTTTTGACTTACATATTCATGGAAGTTTGATCTGTTACAAAAAAAAAAAAAAGAGATTACAGAAGTTATTGATTTTTATATAATTCTTAGGAAGGCTGAAATGTTTGCATATAGAATTTTATTTTGAAAATATTTACATGTTTATATTTTCATAATGTATTATGTGTGTGTGTGTGTATATGTGTGTGTGTGTGTGTATATATATATATATGTATGTGTGTGTGTGTGTGTGTGTGTGTTATACATTGATTACACTTATGATTACCTTTTAATAATAATTCTGTCATCTAACTCATGGAGTCTATGAGATTAGCTCAATTTGGTCACAGTGCTTATCAGGTTAGCAGCACCTCCCTGCAAAGGAAGGTTCTCAGTGATTTAATATCCCAAATATCTTGGCTTCCACTAGGTGTAACTTGTTTCCATTTGATGATCTCACCCTCTTTTGTCTTTCTGTCTCTTTTTCACATAACCCATCTACAGCTATGAAAATTTCTTCCTGTCCTGTTCTCTCACCCATGGCGATGTGGAGCTTTGTGCCCCCCAGCACACCAGTAAACAGGCGGTCAGCAAATATCTCTTCCACCTGGTGGTGTGGGACCAGAGGTGAGCCTGACGCCAATCCACACACTGCACAGACACGATCTCTTTGAGGTTTGTCAAAAATAAATGGCCTAGTGTTTGACAGGGTATCCGCGGGGTCATAATAAGTCATAAATTTAACAAAAATAATTTAAGGCCATAAGTCATAAAAACGTCCGGATTTTCCATACAAGGTCTTAAAAAACATTTAGCCACGTCTTAAATTGATATGCTAGTCCATTAATTTGTTCTTCCATCAAAATGCGCTCGCAGCGTCAACGGCATTCATTTGTTTCGCCTGTTGTAGTTCTGTATGAGGAATCTGGGTGGGATCACACTGGTATCACAGCTGTCCAGAACTACAAGGTCCATGCGGCAGCATACAGACATGTCAGAAGGATTTTCACAGAAACCCGCGCGAACTCCGATCATACTGTATCATACTGAGGCACTGCTATCACAGTGGGAACATTTACCTTTAACGATCTATGGCTCGAAGATGGTGCGTTTAGTAGCTGGCTCAAGCCCGTCGCTAACAATGGGTATCAAGCATCCAAACACAAGACGCGGAAAAGCTGAACTGAGTAACTTAAGGCTGGTTCACACGGCAGGATAATTAGGCCGATTTTAGCCCCGATTCACCCCTTCCGACAATCTTAGGATGCTCCGATTATCGTAAAATAATCTGATCAAATATTCCTGCCGTGTGTGGTGTGTTAAGACTGCTCTCCTCTGCTCGGAAGAATGTCGGGACCGCTCCGATCTCAAATCGGGGATATCCAACATGTTGGATTTATTTGGCCCGATTTCGTCTCGTGTGTGGTGTCCCCCGAGGACAAACAATCACGCAGCCTGTGGACTGTGGCGTGTAGCCAATCAGAAAGTGAGGTGACGAGGCAGTGATAGTACCGGGAAACAAAATCAAAACAGCCGGCGTATATAATATAACAAATACAAATAAAGTCGATGAGCATAACTACATCCACAACTGCAGTCCACCAGAGTACATGGAAACGAATATATGAACGTTTATTTCAACGGTTATTAATCTGTGTAGTACGTAACAACATTTCTATGAGAGAAAACAACAACTTATCTCCATATTATGATATAGCAAGTATAGTCCATGCTCGCGTTGTCTCCACCTCTTTGACCATCGCCTTTTCTTGTTTTTCTTATGTTTTTTTTTTCGTTAAAAAACAAAGCACAAACTATGGCCACTGCATCCTCTTCGTCCGCCATGATTGTTTACTCTGAAGTCACGTTTGATCTCGAGGGATTTTGCGAGATTTCCCGTCTGACCTGGGAATGCTCGGGAGTCAAATCGGTTCGTGTGTGATGAGTTGATATTGCCGTGTGGCTGCACACCACACACGGAACGACCAAAACTGTTAAACCCGTGATTTTTTTATCGCTGTGTGTGGGGTCTCTCATATTTGGAAAATCGGCCGACAATTTTAAAATCGTCCCGTGTGAACCAGGCCTTAGCTGGTTACTCGCGCGCTCCGTGTTCGTTGCGGAGAGAGAACGGTCTATCACGGACAGTATCATGGACAGTATCATGAACGAACAAATACTAATCGCAGTTTTGAACAAACAAAAGGATGTGAAAGAGCCAAATTCAGTACCGCGTTCAGGGCTCACGCAGAGAAAGGCGTCTCAAAACGCTTGTAACCGAATTTGCTTCTTTTTGCTATTGTGCCGACAAATACATACAAACCATGTCAAAATACCCGACTTTAGCCCCTTTCACACTGCACATCGGACCCGCAATATTCCCGTAACATTGCCTGGTCGCCTTCTGTGTGAAAGCAACCACGTCCCGGAATTGATTACCGAATCGAACCCGGGTCGGGGACATAGTAACATTGCGGTAATCGATCCGGAACGAGCGCTGTGTGAACAAAAGCCAGATCTAATTCCGTATCGAAGTGATGACGCGCGTTATCGCGCGACTTTTTTACCGGCTGTTTTGAAGGAAGATCAACATTCGCTACGAAAACATATGTGCAAACTGTAATGAAGCAGAGATCAGTTAGTTCCTCACTTTCCGCGCTGATGCAGAGATTGTTTGCTTGCTTCAGTTAAAGTATAACGTGCCAAGCGTTGTCGACTCGTACATTACACGTCACGCGCTGATGTCACGTGTCGTTACGGGATCTTCAAGGGTTGTGTGTGAAAGCACGCACATATACCGGGTCATCACTGGCAGTGTGAAAGTGCCAAATCTAGCGACCAGGGAACAATTACAGGAACACTTTACCCCTGTATTTGCCGGAATGGCAGTGTGAAAGGGGCTTTTTTCAGTTATTTGTCAGTTATTTCTTTGGTGAAACTAAACAGTTGAGGAAAAAGATGCGTTCATCGTCTCTTAAAGTGACCGCGCCTAATTTAGCTATTAGCTGCTGTAATGTTAATCCAAGAAAATGAAAGAAAAATCACTCACTGCTCTTGACTGCATTACTTTGTAGTTTTAACAAGAATTTATGCACAGTCAAACCAAAAATTATCCAGACTCCAGATATAATTTTTGATAAACATATTTTACTAGTAGGTACAGGACACTAATACATTGATGTAAGCGAGTTTAAGCAAACTGTGACATTTATACCCAAAGGATCTTCATACAGTGAACTACTAGTGAAATGGATAGATATAAATGTTTTATGTATCGATCTATATATAAAATTGGGAACAAAAATTATTCAGCACTTTATAAAGCACCATGCTTTGCTTATGTGTTTTTTTTTCTGAATTGCTAATGCAACCTCACACCACAGTCTGAACAAAATGAAGCATTGCTTGGTATTTGGTCAACAAAGTATTGATAGTTGTGTAAATATTGTCATTATAACAGTTGTCTGTAGTTTTGGTTGATTGTAATCCATTACATACATTTCTATCAAAGTTATGACATTGTCAAGACTAATTTGTTCTGACAGAGTTTAACTCTAAATTCTTGTCATATTTTATAACCATTTTAGAAGCAATAGCAAATAAACTAATAATGTGAGAAATGTTCAAGGTGTATGATAATTTTTTTAAAAATACATTTTGGTTTGATTGTATATAAAATGTTTACATTGAAGACTATCCAGTGCTATTTTACATTTTAATTATTCTGTGTCTGTACCTGGGCACCTACAAACTTATAAAAACTTTGTAAATAGCAAAAATAAATAAAAATGAACGAACATACAAATTAAAATATTACAAACAGGGCCCACTGGTACAACCTTCAGCGGGGCCCCGCTGACCCCAGCCTGTGTGTGTTGAATACTGTGACCAAACACCAATAACACTTGTTATTTTGGAAATTAATTCCATAAAATAATTAATTTACAATGTTACAATTGTTTAGTGTTCCTGTGTTCTTGATACTCAAGTAAAAGAAGGTGAAGGCTTCAGTTTCTTAAACTTAAGAAATAATCGAATAACTCTTTTATCGTAATTCGTGTAGGTCATAAATTCAAATCCTAATAGTCATAAAAAGGTCTTAAAAAGTCTTAAATTTGACTGATTAAACCCTGCAGAAACCCTGGTTTGAACACATTAGATCTAAGCTTGTTTACCAAGTATTACAGACATCATATTTGAAAATAGCTCATGCAGCTCAACTTCCTGTGGCTGTTTTTGTACTCTTCCGCCTTACTGTAGCTTTGGTATTGTTCAGGGATATTTTTAGTGGACAGTTCTTAGTGGACCTCTTTTTTTTTTTTTTCTCCTCCATCCTGGTGAATATATTTAGTCTCATGCATGCAGGTGTGAGTTATACTATTATAACTCCCAAGTGTAGGTGTTTAAAAACAAAATGTTGCATTTATGTTGTTGTTCTTAGTTTTGAGAAACCGTTTGAATTCTAATTTTATACTTAACGGAAGTATTCTAAAAAACATGTTTCAAATTGGTTTTATACTAATTTTAATTTTGTCTTTCAAAATACAGAGTTTGCTTCCCCATCCAGATCAATCAGTTACCGAGGGAGTCACAGCTGACTGTGACGCTATATGCCACCCCTCTACCACCCCCTGGAGGTGCGGAGGAAAAGAGCAAGCAGAAACGCAGCATGGAGTCTTTGGGTTGGGTCACCATGCCCTTATTCAACTTCAGACAGTAAGCATGTATATGTTTTCTTTTTTTTTATTGCTGGCAGACTTTTTTTAGTTTGTGCATTTTTGTCATTAATGATAATGGCAAGAGTGCATATTAAAATGGAAGGCATGAAAACAGACTCTTTAAGCACTAGAGTTCTGTTGATACTCACCTCCTACAGCAAATCAATTGTGGTGATCAGAACAGGCTGACATCTGCAAGTTTAGTGCGGCCTACAAACATCACAAACACGCAGATTAGTGCAGGTTTTTTTTTTTTTTACGTGCACCAGTGGCAAATTGAAAAACAGACTGATTTATCTAAAGCTGTGTAAATACAGAAGTAAAATACATTTGAACAGTCAAATTCATAGTCAAATGCACATCTAAGTCCAACTAAATAAATGTAAAATGTCATACTTGAAACTTTTTCATCCTTTTGACTTGCATCTTCATGGAAGTTTGATCTGTCACAAAAAAAAGGCAGAGATTACATAAGTTATTGATTTTATATAATTCTTAGGAAGGCTGAAATGTTTGCTTTAGAATTCTATTTCGAAAATACTTGTGTGTGTGTGTGTGTGTGTGTATGTGTGTGTATATATATATATATATATATATATATATATATATATATATATATATATATATATATATATATATATACACATACACACACACACACACATCATAAAATTTTTCTTAAATAGAGATGCATGTCTATATATTTATATACGTAATAAATTTACACATTACACACACAAACAAAACCTTTATTTTGCATGCGATTTAATCATAAATCATTTGACAGCACAAAAATATTTACCTTTTGTTTAAAAGATAAAGACACATACTGAGGTCAAGTGTCTAATTATCCATATTCTGCATCCATAAGCGGATGTTAGGTGTTTTCTGACCCTGTTTTCCCTCTTCCTTAGTGTTCTGACATGTGGGAGGAAGCTTCTGGGTCTCTGGCCTTCAACCCCCGGCAGTGGAAACGCACGCTCCAGTATGCCCAACTTCAGCCAGCCAGACAGCGTCATCCTTCAGGTTCGGCCTTTGCTCAATCCAAAGTGTAATCATAAAGCAAACAGTTTCCCGCTTGTCATACTTCATATTGTATTACTCTTAACTCTGACTCACTCATGTTCTCAGTAAACTCTCATTACTCACAACTCACTTCTCTTCCATACACTTATTTTTCTCCTCCTCCTACAATGTGGTTGATCTGTCTTTTATTCAGGAGGTTGCCTTGTGCCAAACAGGCCCTTAACCCTTATGTATTTACACCCATTAAAGTTAACTATTGAGAACATATGCATAGAAAAAAGGTTTAAGGTGTTTAACCCTCTGTAGTCGATTAACGTGTATGTGTATGAGGTATTTTATCCTGATAACCCAGAAAAGAACTAAAATTACACTTTCAGTGTAGAAAGCCTGACGTGTCGTGATGTTTCTTTTTCATGTCACCCTTCATTTAGATGTTTATAAGAAACTGAAAAAAGCACAAATGTCAGGGCATGACACAACTTCTCCAGGCCCCAAAAAATACCCTTAGACCTCAAAGGGTTATGCAGTATATTTTTTGAAGGCATGTCTAGTTAGAATATCTGTAAAAAAAAAAAAATAATAATAATAATGAAGGTATATGTGTAATTGAGCTTTTCTCCTTGGCTCGTAACTTCAGCAGTAATAGGGTCAGGCTAGTGTGCAAATTGAAGGAAGGAACTGTCCCGCTACTTGCAAAATGTCCTAAAAGTAGGTCAGGTTGATCTGCAGAGAAAGAGAGCGAGACGGATAGATACAGAATTTTTCACTTTCATGTGCATCTAAACAGCCCTATGCAAAATAAGCATAGGAAACAGTTTGACAACATAAAACTACATTTCATTCTGATTTTGTTGCTGCAAAAGGACATCAGCCCTTCTGTATAAGATAATAACTAGTAACATAATACTTGTTTTGCTTTGAATTTTAATGTCTCATGCTTATGAAGAATACATTTAAGAATACAGTAAAAACAATGATATTGTGAAATACTACCATAGTTTAATAAGCTGATTTCTATTTTGGTATGTTTAAAATATTTTTTTCTTGTGATGGCAAAGCTGAATTTCAGTGTCCCATGATCCTTTAGAAATAATTCTAATGTGAACCATTTCTTATCAATGTCAAAAACTGATATCGTGCTTAATATTGTTTGAACAGAAAGCATTTTTTTTTAAATGGAAATGTTTTGTAACATTATAAAGGTCTTTACCGTCACTTTTGATCATTTCAATGCATTGCTTTTGAGTAAAATTATTTATTTCTCAATGTTAGCTGAACCCCCCAAAAATTGGTAACTCTGTATTTGACCTTTTACTGTATTTCTCAGACAAGGTGTGTAAACATTCAGAAGTATGGGGGATGTTTATAAATATATAACATTCTTATGACTCCATGCATATCACATTTTATTTCTAGCACACTAAGCAAGTAAGCAGTGTGTTTCCAGGTTTGTAGGATCACAGAATTTGCTTCTCCACTGTGAATAAATCGCCATCAGAATCCATGAGTTATATCACCGAGGTGGCATGTACAGATGTCCCCTTGAGAAAAGTTTACGAACCGATCAGGACTGTACTCAGACCATCATCACAAACACCTGAGACGTCACCTTAGATCTTGTGCAAACTTAGTCACCACTTCCTCCACATGCAATGTCCTCTCTTAACACATTCAGACGTGACATTTCAACGCTGCTCTTTGTAAACAACCTCTCCGTTGGTATTGTTCTGAAACGATGTGGTAAATCACGTGTGTGCATGCTTTTCTCTTCACTCGGATGGACCTCTGTGAAATTCCCACCCTCCAGACAGGCCTCCTACTATACAATCCCCACTCTTCTTTCTGCCATCTCTGTGTGCCAAACCAGCCCATAGTAGTGCCAGTAGAGCTCTTTTGTGCCTGAATGGCATGGCTTTGTTTAAGGGCAGTGGGCTGTGCAGTTTAAACTGGGAGCGAAGCCTGGTCCTGTGCCTATTCAGTAGGTTCTGCCCCTCATTTAGGTGCTGGGGTTATTCAGTGTGAGTTGGCAGATTTCCCTCAGTCAGTCCCTGCAATCTGCCTGTTAAGCCAAAAGATGCATCTGGGTCTAATGACACATCTGGGACTCGTTAAAACGATAATAATGTGTGCTCGTTCTCTTTAGCTTCTCTCCATCTCTTATCCATTGCTGTTTTATTCTTTCACTTTCTCTGACCCCATTTTTCACACTCTTTTTCTTTTTTGTTTTCAGTAAGTAAATATTATTGAGGCTTTCATGCTGAACTAAGTCCTACTTTTTCAGTTGACAAGTATTTAATTATTGCAAGGTACTGATGGAGTAAATGAGCATAAAGCCAACTGCAATGCCTATTTGTATATGTGTCTGTGTGTGTATGTATGTATGTGTATATATATATATATATATATATATATATATATATATATATATATATATATATATATATATATATATATATATATATATATATATATATAAAATTGTCTGTTAAAATGTATTAAGCTTTGTCATTTTATGTGTTTTTTTTTTGTTTTTTTTGGTCAAAAGCATATCAGATATCAGAATATATCAGAAGCATGATATTTAAAGCTAGTAGTCTACCTCTGGTGCTTTGTAATTGAAATTACCAGTAATTATAGATACAAAAATAAATATTCAGTTTGTTGTGGAACAGCTTTATTTTTAGTGTTTTAGGGCTTATTTAATTTTCACAAACATAAAATACACTTCTAATTTATGAACAATTTAATGCATTGTCTGGCCCAAATAATTTTAATTGCCCATTAGGAAATAGCTGCCCAGCTGTGTAACCAAGAATGCCGCTGATTGAACTGACTTGCCTTATGGGAGAAACATTTGGTGGGAAGGTCATGAAATGGATGAGGGACTTGTGTGTTCTGCTCTGCTAATGGATGAAGTGTGATGCTGAGAGGCATATGGCAATAAAGACTGGACTGATTTCAACCCGAGTTGAGAGAAGTGGGAAAACAGACCCAGATTTCCCTGTCATGTGCTTTCATTGAAAGTTTTTATCTTAGTTTTTCCTTGATTATCAAGAGAAGAAAAAAATTGGCACTGGGTACATGTGGTTGTAGTTTCCGTTTGTCTTTTAGTTGAATGTATGTTGGATCTCTGGTGTTAAAATTTATTGTTGCTGGTATTTAACTTGGCATGTTAAAGGTGAAAGCCTCAGCTGTTCATCGTGATGTTATGGCTTTCAGCACTCGTGTTAACTGCTGCCAGCCGTGACCGTGAACCTCAGTGTTTGCTTTGGATCATAAACCTCCTAATTTCGCTCTTGTGCCATCTTTGCAATCCATGAACTAGAGTAAATTTGACCTGTGATTTGGTTGTCTTTATAAGATGCCTATTAGGGTAGAGTGATTTATTAAATATCCATGAAATGCTTGCATTGTTTGCAACAGTTGCATTGCTTGCTTGCACTTTTTAAGTAAAAGGTGAAATTGCATTGCCATTAGATTCAGCTCAGACTTACAGCTGTTTCCTTTGACTATTACTTTGTGTGTTTAAACCCTCCATTGTTAATACCGTGGCTCATTTTCAATAAAACACTCCTTGTATTTTCAGGTGGACTTTCCCACTTCTTCTTTCGAAGTGCGCTTCAGCACCCCCGCTCCAGCAGAGTTCAGCCCCCAGTACGAGTTCTCCCGTCTGGACCAGCTCAGCCAGAGACAGCTACATGATATCTTGCACAAGAAGTCCCTTTTCTGGTGAGTTGGAGGTCTGGTAAATCCTAAAGCAGCTGACACGTCTTGATCTAATTATTTGTTTTACTGTTTAATGTTTTCAAGATCTTTCTGTGTTCTTTCTCTGTCAGCATTTAAAATGCTAAAAATACCTTGTAATAAGGAACACTGTGCATTTCCTATTAGATTAATACAATATTTCCTCTTTAGTTCAACCAATACTGTGCTAGGTTTTTTTAATCCAGCTGGTTTTGAATCAGGAAACCACTAATGTCCTCGTTTTTGAACAACTCGTTGTGTCTAGACTGGCACAAAATAGATTGGAAAGATCAAAGTTAATTTTGACAAAGCTTGATGTGCATTTGTTTAATGAAACTATGTTAGCTACTCCAAGTAAAATTTAAATTTTTAAATATAATGAAATAAAAAAAAAATCATATTTATTATACATTTAATGTAATTGCTAATTTATTAAAGGGATCGTTCACACCAAAAATTAAATTGTCATTAATTACTCGCCCGCAAGAGCCTTTGTTTATTTTCAGAACACAAAGTTAAGAGATTTATGAAATCCAAGAGCTTTCTGACCCTGCATAAACAGCAACACACCTGACACGTTCAAGGTCCAGAAAGGTAGTAAGGACATTATGGCCTTTTGCACCACGGGAACCTTTTCATAGTTCCAGAACTAATTGTGGAACTACCAATTTTTGCGCTTTTTCTCACTGCCGGAGCTTGGTGAGATTTTTAGGACCGGACTGCTTTTTTCGAGAACTAGCAGGGTCTAACCAGCACAACTGGTACTAACCATGACTGAATTAGACATTTGATTGGCCCGACGCACTCAAACAAGGTCACCCGCCATGTTTTAAAACGCTGTGTCACATGCTGTAAACATTGTCAACTTATTTTGCAAGTATGATGAACAGCGATAAATGTACGGCCGCTGAATTGCAGGCACTTGTGGCAAATATAGCACTGCCAGTTGTCATTGGCGATTCTTAGTCCTCCTTTCCGTTCTTTCAATCGATTTACGTTTATGTCGACATTCCATGTCCATTATTGTGAAACCCGCAAGACACAACAAAAATACAGCTCCTATCACAGCGTCCTCCATCCTCCAGTGGTTAATATTGTTGTTCTTTAAGTTTGTTTAACATCGTGCACAGATGACATCACTGTCGACTGGTTTACATTGCTTCCTAGTACACACTGTTGGTTCAAATGTAACACTTTAAATGGTACTGGGAAATAGTTTGCGCAAAATCTTTCCAGTACTTTAGTACTGTACATTTAGTTCTGGAAGTAAAGAGGTGCGAAAGGCCCTTTTGTTAAAATACTCCATGTGACATCAGTAGTTCAACCATAATGTTATCAAGCAACAAGAATACTTTATGTGCACAAAGTCCAAGCTTCCTCTGACTTGATAAACAAACATTTACGTAACAATGTTTGCCTCTCTAGTCAGTGGAAGCTTAGACCGTTTCTGTTTGTAGATCTTCTGACTGATCACATGCTCAAAACCAGCAACATTTTGGTGGAAAAGAAATTGCTGAAAGCTGGTTCTCAGGTTCTTTGAGCCTGTGAGTTAAAAAATTTACATCTTACTTTCTCATTCTAGCTCAGTCATGGAATTCACATAGTGGGCGTTCACACTGTAAACTGATAAACGGAGAATGCAGCAGGATGATATACAGACATGGTTTTGAAAACTGCATCTCCTCCAAGACAAGGATTGATTAAGTGTAGCTGCCCCCTCAGATAACCAGTTAATGCAAATTCAGATTCAGCTGTTGTTACACATTATCCGTATTTCATCATCATGAAATCGCTTTTCTGCTCCCAAATGAGCATGTCTGCATTGGAACAGAGGTTGAGGAAGCTCAGAGTGATGTTGAGGTGCTGATCAGACACTTATGAGAGGATGAAGCTGGTGTCAGATCCTTCCTTTTCGCTAAGAGTTTGGACAAACAGCATTATCCACTTCCTTTTGTCTTTTCTGTTACTCTCTGCTTCCCCATCTCATCCCTCCTTTCAAGTGACAGTGGGAGGAATAGCGGCATTCATGTGGAGCTGGAAAAGTTTCAATGTGAGAATTGATGTCTAAGTGGAGGGGGACGAAATGTGTACATTACATGCAAGCACCATTTTAACATTGCACAAATTATTTTTTTTACAATGAGCATATACTTAAAGTAGAAAAAAAGATGAATACTTGTATGCATTAATAAAAAAATAACAGTACATTTTAAAGATGTAGATGTCAAATAATGTTTGTCGTCATGGGCGTTAATTTGTTTTTTGTTTTTTAAAGAATAATTTTACACTGCAATGATATATGTATATGTATTTGTTAAATGCAGCTTTCTTTTTAGACTATTAAAAAATAATCAATCAATAGTGGTTTTGGCATATCAAGCAGAACGACTGCTTTCAACAATAACAATAATGGGAAATGATAATGTTTTTAATAAATGCAGGCTTGGTGAAAGTGAGACTGCTTTAAAAAATGCATATAGATCATGCATAATTTAATAATGTTTAATATGTATTATTATGATGCTATTTTATTACATGAAATAGAATATATGATTATCATCTGTATGTGAAAATTTCCTTATTGTGCTTTTATGGATCAGGTCTTTTGTTTATTCTATCTTTGAATATGAGGACATTTCTGGTACTCAGCAGGGCTTGGTGCTCTACAGTCCTCACTTTGTTACAGTCAACTTTAGACAGCCGATGTAGATATCCTCCCCAGCTGGCTCTGTTCCTCTTCTTTCTCTCTCAGCTGTTTTTCCGCTCTGCCTCTGGTGCTCAGAGCCTGTGGAGCTCTGAAACATTTGCTGCACTGTAAAATCTGAAGCCACACCAGCCTGGAAATATTCAGTCATAAATTTTCTCCATCTCTCGGATCAAAGGTTAAGCGTTTGAGCTGGGTGTGAACTGTCTGATCTGGCTTTTATCAGCAGAGAGTTGATGTTTCTTCTCTTTGGTGGTAAATACATAAACCATGGTGGGCATTTAAAGGCAGCTTACCAATTTTAGAAACATTTGCTCCCATTATGATCATTTTCAGTTTTTTTATTAATTTTTTTTTTTTTTAAAGAAAGTGCTATTGACAAATTATACCTCATTGTGCAGCTTTTTTTGAGGGGTGATCTGATTTTCATCTTGTGAACAATAAAATGGGCAAAAAGAAAAAAATCCAACAAATGTACACTACCATTGTAGATTTGGGGTCAGTAAGATTTTTTTCCTGCATTTTTGAAAAATCTTTTTTTTATATATATATTTAATTGAATGCAGTAAATGGTACTATTGTGAGATATTACCATTTAAAATATTATTTTATTTTAATGTAGTATTAAGATGTATGCTCTTTTCATTCTGATCCCCGAACCCTAGCAGCCACCCAGAAAACCCTAGAAACTGCATGGTAACATGCTATAAAAACACCCACAACATCCTTAAATTGGAAAGATTATCTATCCACCCTAAAGTTTGTACAAATCTAGACAGCTGTTTTTTGTTCCAGCAAGAACACGTATTAAATTAAGCCCATTAGGTTGTCCTTTTCTATAGAAATTGATTCGCAGAAGGGCCCCTGGGTTGCCTTGAGCGACAGCAGCCAGAAATCAATACTCCTCCAGCCTCCCGTGAATTGTGGGATATGTAGTCATCTAATGACAGTAGTTTTTGAATGTTGACATGAAGAGCGTGGGCATGACTGGCTTTCAGAAGTACCCTTCCCCCAGTATACTGAGCTCTTTGATGACTCTGTATGGTTGTGGCCCAGCTGGAGCAGGGGTAATTTGATCGGGGGGTCCTGCCCTACGGCTGTCATCCCTAGAGGGAGAGGCCACTCCCCAAAGTCAGTTCATAAGCCCGAAGAAAAACACAGTCGCTAAATAGTGGAGCTAATGTGTGTCTGCTTTAACAAATGACGTCTAACCACTTGCTAGGATGAAGGACCCAAACACATCATGAAGTGTTTTTAAGCATGGATGGTGTGTGTACAGACTATAGCTAGCGGGTGTCGATTCTCTGTTTTCAAATATTATTCATGAAGATTCAGTAGTTTAACTTGGCCTTCTGTAGTGTTTACTGCTGGACTCTGTGGGTTTGGTGCATCAGTGTAGAAGAAAACGTGCAGCATAAATTACCTAGAGATTGAATGTGGTTATTTTCCATCATTTACTGCAGTGAGAGCCAATGCACGGACACCTTCCTGGACACGTTATGCTGTCTTAATTGCTGTATCAGTGTTTTTATTTTTTTCAAGATAGAAAGATAACTTTCTTTATCGGATTGGGTAATCGTGTTTTTGGACTATGTCATGTAGATAACAGATTGCAAACCATGGCTGCTCGTCTGAAAAAAAAAAACATTTAAAGACTTTTGTTTGCTGTATGCTTCAGCTGTCATGAGAAATGTCTTTAGCTATGTATTTGTTTTCATCAAACCAACCATCAGACCAATGGATTGAAAATACAATATTAAATATATTTAATGAATAATATATAATATTATATCTAATAAAATACATTTTTTTATTTGACAAGTAGATTTTTTTTGTTTGTGCCGAAATGGGCTAAAACTTGTACAGCTCTTTTATAGGTGCCATCTGTAATGTTTGGCAAAAAAAATCAAGTCATACTCCACATTCCATACCAGATGGGGGCAAGTATGCCTCAATAAAGTGAATTGGTCTACTCTAGAGTAACAAACGAGAAACGGCATAGTCTCTATGCTCCGCCCCTACTTTCACAACAACACTACAGCTATAGCCGAAGCCTAACTGTGTGTTCACACCGCCGGCGTCTAGAGCGTCAAAAATCGCTCTTGCCGCTCTGCTCACGACGCTGCAGAAAGATTTGTGAGTGCTCAGACGCTCTAACGTAGATCGAATGCTTATTTTGTATTTAAAGCGGCCGCAAAGCAAACAAGCTTGTTGATCTCGTGCAGACTAACCACAAGGAGTTATAACCTCATATCAACCTGTCCTTTATTCTGCTTGAGAACTAATGTACCAACTCTCAAGCATTCACCGTGAGACACACGCAATTGACTCTTTTCACACGCTTTCACGCCACACATCAATTTTTTCACACACAGAAAAACCACGAAGCAAAGAGGACACGGAGACCAACAGACTAGACAGAGCAGGTTAGTTATGATACATAGGGCTGTGCAAAAAATCGAATGCGATTTTCATGCACCTCTCATCAGTAAAGACGCTCCTGTAATTAGAAGTATATCTCCAGCATGTGCATTCAGATCAGGGTTGCCAGGTTTTCACAACAAATTCTGCCCAGTTGCTTCTTAAAACTAGTCCAAAACTAGGCCAATCGCGTTTCCGGGAGGTTCCCCGATAAAAATTGCTTCCCGGGGTTAAAATATAAATTTTTGGGAAGGGTTTCCCTGGTAAAATTATCATTTTAGGGGCTAAATATCACTTTATTGGTATTGGGATTGCTTCAAACCGCGGACATGAAAAACAACCGCAGACTTGGCAACACTGGTTCAGGTGGAGCGGCAGTTACTGCACAGAGCCTTAGTCTACCGACAACTAACACAAAATCGCTTTCAAAATCGACAAAGAATCGCCTGCGATTTTAACATCGATGTTGTGTAGATTGTCAGTGAATTACGGCTCTGTGTAGTAAATGCCAACCAGTGTTGCCAAGTCTGTGGTGGCTGTTTTTCATGTCCGCTGGTCACAGCGACCCCAATACAAATAACGTGATATTTAGCCCCTAAAATGCGAATTATACCAAGGCAACCCTGCTAAAAAAAACTATATTTTAACCCCGGGAAGCAATGTTTTATTGGGGAACCTTCTGGAAGCGAGATTGGGCTAGTTTTGAGAAGCAACTGGGCAGGATTTGTTGTGAAAACCTGGCAATCCTGATCTGAACACACGCGCTGAAGATATACTCCTAATTACAGGAGCATCTTTACTGATGAGATGTACATGAGTAAAGACATGCACAGCCCTATATAATAAAATGGGTAACGTTAAGTTATAGCTAGCTAATTATCAAACGCAGCTACGGTTAGCCATCGCTAACATTAGCACGTTTATCGAACAGCCTTCGATACATTTCTATGTTATAACTTCCCGAAAACAAATACACAAACATATAAAACAAACTTCTAGCGAAATACTAGCAGCATCTAACTTGCAAGTTCGGAGTCGAACCTCATTTCTTTCAGGTCCATCAGTTGTCTCCAGCGATTAAAAGCAGTGCCGATGTTTACTCTGGTATTCTTATCGGATTTGATTTGTGATTCCGAGCGCGGTTGTTTCCCTGTAGCGGGTGTTGGTCTCTTGCCAAGGGCTTCAGCTATCCTTCCGCTCTCTTCTCTGAACTGAAATTAGTGGGCTGTACTTTCCACATGATTGACATCAGGTTCAGGTACGCCCTGCGAGTTATTCGTGTATTGCAGGTTGGCTGGTGGTTATGTTGCCCACATACCGCCTCCCACGGCCGAAACTTGTATTACAACACCTGTCGGGCCGGGGCTAGTAATGCTAATGCTAATTAAGGTTGATATCTCTGCAGCACTATAACTTGACATTTTTTTAATGACATCATCGCCCTTATTTCTTCTCATTCTTTTGATGCGTGTAGGTCATGTTATGGATATTTTTTTACCTCAATTTCTGCATATGGCACCTTTTAAATGCATTTTGCATTTATTCTGTATTGTAATAATATAATGTTAGGCATGTCAGTTGATGGCACTTGGCATGTACAATGTTGTAAGATGAAGAAAAATGAATATTTAAATAAAGTGTGTATAAAAGTGTGTGTATACATATGTATGTATGTATCTATATATATCTATATATATATATATATATATATATATATATATATATATATATATATATATATATATATATATATATATATATATATATATATATATATATATATATATATGCATATACGCATGTATATGTGTATAAAAAACAGTTTAATTTTTTATTTCATTATTTTAAATTATTTTAATTAAACAATTTAGTTTGTGCTGACATGAGATTAAAAACAACAAAACTTTTTGCAAAAAAATTATGGCAAGTGCCATAATTTATTGACTCAAGATTACAAATAATTTTTTATATATTTGTATAAAATACATATACAATATCTATTTATTTTCTTTATATAAATGTATATAAACTATATAATTTATTGTTGAAATATTTGCTTTAGTAGTTCAGAGTGGTGTACACATTTGTTTACTCTTTGTGCTCACTTTTTATTGTTGATCCATTCATCTAGGTTGACTCCAGAGGACCGGCGTCTTTTGTGGGAGAAGCGGTATTTCTGCCACGTGGAAGCCAGTCGTCTGCCACTGGTCCTGGCCAGCGCGCCCAGCTGGGAGTGGGCATGTCTGCCGGACATCTATGCCCTGCTCCGCCAGTGGGGATGCATGAACCACCTGGACACCCTCGGCCTGCTGAACGCCACGTGAGTGTTAGGGTAACCGTGGCAGCAGCTCGCTTCATTGTTTAGCTGGAGGCTAAGCAGAGCTTGACTGTCCTTCAGCGGTTGGCAGTCAGACTGATCTGAGCAGACCATGAAGAATTGACCTTTTAGATTTGTCCAGAAGAGCACATGTGGACTGCAGATATCCAGTGGCTACTCTCAACATTTACTGACATGGTTTTAAAGCTTTGTTAGTGTTAAAAATCAGATGGGCTTATCCAAAAACCACCAGGAAGTTCTACTAGCTCTAACATGGTTGAACAAGATTGGGTAGTCCACCAGTCTTTTACATCCACTTATGTCATTCCAGACCTGACTTTATCTTTCTGTGGAACATAAGAGGTTATTTTGATGATTGTTGGTAACTAAGCAGTTTCGGTTCCCATCGACTTCCATTGTATTTTTTGCTGATACAATGAAAGTCAATGGGAAGAGAAACTGTTACCAACATTATTCCAGATATCATCTTTTAGGTTTAGCAGAAGAAAGTCCCTTGACATTGATTTAACCACTTGGTAGCATAACTGATAAACCACCAAAACCAGTTTAAACTGGATATTGACCATAAATGATCAACACGAAACCATGTAAAACCGTCAACCGTTTGGAAGAGTCCCAGATATTTTCCATATCAATTTTCTAGATGCATTTTATAGTGGCTACATAAGCCAAAAAAGCACCATAAAAGTACACCTTATTAAAAAAATAAAAATAAAAAAATAACACACAAGAAAAGTCATTTTTGATTTCATGGTTACTTTAATGTCCCAGGTTTCCAGATCAGGAGTGCAGACGGACCGCGGTACAATGGATGGACTCAATCTCTGATCCTGAGCTTTTGGATTTCCTTCCTCAGTTAGTGCAGGTAACAAAGGCCTTGTATCTCACTTCCTTCCATGCTCTTACTCTATTCCATCCTTTCCCATTGACCTTGATCTATATCCTGTCTTTTTTACCCGTCCCTTTTGTTTTCTCACCCACCCCATCCTCTTTGTTCAGGCGCTGAAGTACGAGTGTTATCTGGACAGCCACCTGGTGCGTTTTCTGCTGAGGAGGGCCATCGGGGATGTGCGCATTGCTCACTACCTCTTCTGGTGTGTCCTCTACCCTTATACTTAAAATCCAATGAGATTTCTCACATTCAAGATATGTCTATATAAACTGATAAGATTTGATTCCTTAGAAAGCTAATAAGATTAACCTGTTATCACCATGAATGCATGATAATTTTCATACACGCAAGTCATGCACATGTCTGACTGAGCGTCTGTGAAATCACCTTACAGCTCCACCTGCTGTCTAGATGAGGTCATTTTCTTTCTTGGATTATTCATAACCTTTATGAATACGGTTGTATTTTACTTTTGCCAAAATTGTAAGAGAAAAAAAAATAGACTACGGTTTTATCCAGAGGTGTGCCTAACTGATTTATTTAAAATGTATCACCTGAATGTATATTCGATTTTTTTGTCTAGTGTACATCTGAAATGTCTTTTTATAACCTTTAGTAATTGTATACCTTGTATAATTTATTCAGAGATCGCCATTTAACATAGCCTTAGAACATTTCTTATAAAAAATGACATTAGGATTTTGAATCTTGACTTTATATTCAGAAAAAATAAGATTTTTTTACCCCTGCAAATAAAATACACATTCTCTTACTACCGTAACATTATAAAAAAAAGTATATTAATGTTTCACATCAAGTATTTATGCATCATGCTGTTTTTCCGCATGGTATATGTTGTACCGCCTTATAATTAACAGCTATAGCATTTTTTAATACATTTATATTAAATCAAATTTAAACATGTCTTACTAAGAAAGTAAAATACTGTAAAGTAAATAGAATCATCATTTAAAAGTTAGAAAGTTAATACTAGATGCATCACAATTATAAGAAATGGGTGCTTAATTTCTTGAAAAATGTCACAATGCAAAACATTCTAAAGCTTCCTAATAGCAGATTACATGTTCCCTATGTGAAATAAGCAATCTCGCTGTAAATTTATAAAAGTCATAGGACTTAGTCAATGTTTGTTTGTCTGTCTCTTTGTAGGTTGCTGAAAGATACTCTTCAGGACTCTCAGTTTAGCGTGAGGTATCAGTATCTGCTGGCAGCTCTTCTCTGCTGTTCTGGTCGTGGTTTGAGGGATGAGTTTGATAGGCAATGCTGGCTGGTCAACATTCTGGCCAAAGTTGCCCAACGAGTTAGAGACTCTTCGCCTTCATCCAGACAGGTCAGCTTCACAATTCCTCATTTACACCTGCATTGTTATTTTAGTATTATTTATGTACTATTATAGTATTTTTATTTTTTAAGATCTTGAATTAGCTGTCTTTTTTTTTTTAGTTTTTTTTTTAGTTTTTTTCTTTTAATGTCATTTTATGTGCTTTTTCTTTTTTTTTCTTTTAGATTTTGGGTTCAGATTAAACCTTTGTTTTAATTTTAGTACTTAATAAATTATAAATGTTTCTTTGACGACTAACTCAATTAAATCTATTTTTTTAATTAACTGAAATTAATTTTTTAGTTTAGATTTGTTTAGTTAACAACAGCAGTTAACTGTTTCAGAAAGTCTTATCAAGTGAACTCTGGGGAAAAATTGTAAGACTCCCCTTAATATCTGATCACAGGAAATGTGGTATTAAATGCATGTGGTATTAAAGCATAAAAGATGTCTCCTGTGACCATGTGACTACAATTAAATAGAGTCTTGGTGGTTTTCTGATAGAGTTACCTTAAAAACATAATTTAGTAAAAAGAGCTGGCTCTTTATTCCTCATTTGGTTGATGGCTCTAATGCTCCTACTATTTTTAGCTTGAAAGAACAGGTCTGTGCCAAAAAACTGATTGTTGATCCCTAAGGCGAAATGTAATGTTCTCCAGACAGCCTAGTCAGAGCATTAGTTGTGGTTTGTCTTTTGTCTGGTGTTCAGGCTATTCTCCGGGAGGGGCTGGAGGAGGTCAAACAGTTCTTCTCGATCAACAGCACCTGTCGACTTCCCCTGAACCCGGGCCTGCTAGTCAAGGGCATCAACATACAGGTACGGGTTATGTCTCAAAATCAATGCAGAGCTCATTGTATTGTTCTTGTTGACACATTAGAAATGTATCTCTTGTTCTCTCTTCATGTAGTCTTGCTCCTACTTCAACTCTAATGCAGTGCCCCTCAAGCTCTCGTTCCAGAACCAGGATTCTTTAGGAGACAACATCAACGTCATCTTTAAGGTACTGCCTTCTCATGTTTTTGTACGTTACGGATCATTGTTTCTGCACTGAAACAGTTTTTCAGATGTTGTCTTGGTCGTGGGTTTTCTCATTCAGTCTGGAGATGACCTGCGGCAGGACATGCTGACGCTCCAGATCATTCGGATCATGAATAAGATCTGGATCCAAGAGGGACTTGATATGAGGACGGTGATCTTCCGCTGCTTCTCTACTGGACGAGGCAGAGGTAAATGCCCATCTTCCAAATGTTAACTACAGTATTTGCCATCCTAGAATTCATTTTTTGTGTCATTTCCTACTTTGTATGTACTGTATATACCCCACTAATATATAGACAATATCTAAACTTGAGATTGAATTGTACACAATTTGAATTTCTAAGGATATGAATGGAAGTAATTTTATAAAAACCTCTTTGCCCTTGTCTAGGCATGGTAGAGATGATTCCCAATGCAGAAACCCTGAGGAAGATCCAAGTTGAGCATGGAGTGACTGGTTCCTTCAAAGACCGGACTTTGGCAGACTGGCTGCAGAAACACAACCCCACAGAGGAGGAGTATGAGAAGGTACAGATGCCTCTGTAGTAGCATCACACTTAAACCATTATGTATGTACAAACTGTTTTTGCCATGACGTGAAAATGAGCCATGCCTGCTTAAGTTGCATTGGATTGCATCATGTTTGTTTTGCAGGTCCCAATGATATGAGATTTAGTTTTTGTATTTGGTGATTTATAGCTTTGCTGGCTAAAAGAGGTTAGTTATAAATAATTCTGTTGATTTGTTGTTTTTTCACAGGCAGTGGAAAACTTCATCTATTCGTGTGCTGGTTGTTGTGTGGCCACATACATTCTAGGAATCTGCGACCGCCACAATGACAACATCATGTTGAAGACCAGCGGACACATGTTCCATATTGACTTCGGCAAGTTCCTGGGGCACGCACAGATGTTTGGCAACATCAAACGGTAGGAAGCACAAAAAGAACTCTAAAAAGAATTCCTCTACCCCAGATTTCGATCTCTGCAACAGTTTTTGTCTCAGAACAATGTAGATGACCTACAACAACCTGTTTCATATTGCTTCTCTACAAAGGAGCAGAAGAATGTTTTTTAGCTTAATCAGATCTGGGGTGTTGGTGGTAAATGTTAACACAAATTTTAATCTTTTGTTTTTCTAGGGACCGGGCTCCTTTTGTGTTTACATCTGACATGGCGTATGTCATCAATGGAGGGGACAAGCCATCCAGCCGTTTCCATGACTTTGTAGACTTGTGTTGTGAGGCCTACAATCTGATTAGGAAACATGCACACTTATTTCTCAACCTGCTTGGCCTGGTGAGTTCACAGATAACACCAGATACTTTTCTTAATTTGTACTTTTAGGATGTATCCACAGAGTTGAGGGTAAGTAATGTTCTCTGGCTTGCTTTGTTTGCCTATTATTTGAATTGTATTGTGTATCCTCCTGCTCTGACATTGTAACCTTATGGGTTTGTGTGCAGATGCTCTCCAGTGGGATCCCAGAGTTGTCTGATGTGGATGATCTGAAATATGTTTATGATGCTCTGAGACCACACGAATCAGAAGCAGATGCCACCATGCACTTCACCAGGTGAGAACTTGGAGACTTTGTCCCATTTGCTCTTGATGTCTGTCATTTTAAAGAAACCGTAGAGTGTTGCCTTTGGTGCCAGTAAGCAAGGAACACCTTTGCAACCAATCAGAACATCCTAGCAATTATAGATGTCAACAGTTATTATTGTCCTTCAAATCCATCTGTTTTTTGGTTGTCATCTTAATCTTATCCCCTGTTCTAGGCTCATTGAGTCCAGTCTTGGCAGTGTGGCTACTAAGCTCAACTTCTTCATCCATAACCTGGCCCAAATGAAGTTTGCATCCTCTGAGGAGCGTCCCGTTCTGTCATTTGCTCCACGCGTCTACACTCTAAAGAGTGATGGTGCTATTCGCAGCCTGTTTGTTAGCAGACATACCAAAACCTATACTCCAAGCAAAGGCTATGTAAGTCTGCTGCGTTAAGTGCATTTTAGCCCAAATCCATTTACATGCATCTCGGTGTTTATGTATTTTTCCTTTCATGCAGTCTTATGTTGTGAAAGTGGAGCGGGAAGGTCAACTGGGGTCAACTTTAGTCCAAAGGACATTTGAGGAATTCCATGAACTTCACAGTAAACTGCAGCTCATCTTCCCTTCTTCAAAACTACCGAGGTACAGTGTTGAAACCTGACAGAATTGTGAATTATAACAAATCAGTAGCTCAATGAACACACATCAGACATGCGCCTTGACCTTAAAGGGATGGTTCACCCCGAAATTAAAATGGTCATTTATTCATCCTCAAGTGGTTTCAAATCTGTATAAGTTTCTTTGTTCTGTTGAAACAGAAACCTGCAGTAGGTTTTACTACAGTTAGGACTTTTTCTTCTTCTTATTAAAGAGATTATTATATATATATATATATATATATATATATGTATATGTGTGTGTATGTATGTATGTATATATACATACATATGTATATAAATAATAATAAGAAAAAGTCCTAACTGTAGTGAAAACTACTGCAGGTTTCTGTTATCAGTGGATATATTTAGTCTAAAAGATAAGTAATGAAAGCTGGTCATTGTACATTTCTTCCCAGTACTGTTTGTATCAATGTATTGAGCAACAGTAATATTCAACCAGCCAATTGTTGCAAAATAAACCCGTTCAGGGTCATGTAGGTATGGCTAAGTGGCAATACATAAGCCACATGAAGCAGTGCTCTTCGTGTAATTACATACCTCTCTAAATGTAATGTTCCCACAGCTTCCCCAGCCGCTTTGTGATTGGCCGGTCTCGAGGCGAGGCCCTGGCAGACAGGAGAAAAGAGGAGCTAAATGGATATGTTTGGCACTTGATCCATGTAGCTCAAGAGGTGGCACAGGTAACATTTGAGCCCCGCTTACATCATTGGTCTTTAAATATAATTCTTGCTTTCATAATCTATGTACATTTTAAGGATCAAACGTTTGGGGTTGGTATTATTGACAAAACGTATTTCATGTTCACTAAGCATTTATTTGATAAAAATACAGTAAATGCTTTAATCTTAAGTAACTTTATTTTAATATTTTAAAACGTAGTTTATTCATGTGATGGTAAAGCTGAATTTTCAGCAGCCATTACTTTAATCTTCAGTGTCTCATAATCCTTCTTAAATCATTCTAATATGCTGATTCGCTGCTTAAGAAACATTTTATTATTATTATTATTGCAGTTGTGCTGCCTAATATTTTTGTCGACCCTTAACATTTTTTTATTCATGATTTGATGAATTGAAAGTTTAAAAACAACCACATTTCTTTGAAATATATATATTTTTTTTTTTGTAACATTGTTTTATCTTTTTAATTTGTTGCATCCGTGAAAAATAAAATTCTTACCCCAAGCTTTACAACAGTAGTGCAATTGAAAATAAGTTAACTTTTTTTTTATACTGTGAAGAGCAAGATTATTCACTAACCACACCACCATCTTTTGATTTCTGAATAATTATAATAGTCAAAATAATTTGTAAAGCTTGCACTAATTAATGTGAGTGGTTTCAGTTTGACTGGCATGCTTCTTGGAAATTGTTCATGTTCTGTGAAAACAGACACGTTGTCTGTAAACAGTCCACCCACAGGCATATATCAGTATTTAGGCAGGACTGGCACTGCCAGTTGCAAAACGATGAACACTTCCACTTTCTCTCCTCTGTGCTGTACATTTAAGAATGCAACCAGATCGCATGGCATTCCTACTATTACCGTGACTGTACACCAGCTTATTTTAGTGCCTTGCTTATGATCTAACGTAACATAACCCTCTCCTTTTTCAGTGTGATCTGATCTACACTTTCTTTCACCCTCTACCAAGAGATGAACGGACAGGAAGTGTAGGAACTGTTGTTAATACTCTCCATAATAAACCAGCAGGTATGCTTTTTTTCCTTGTTTGTCTTATACACACTCACATACACTTATTATGAATCATTCACCTTGCACATGCTTACATATGGGGTGTATTCAAAGGTCATGCAGTTCAGCCGGTCATCACTGCAAATCAGCATGAGTTTGTGTAAGGAAATGGTTTATGGGCCAATCAGCTGTAGTCTATGTGACCATGTCTGTGACTAAGTGATACACCCAGTACATGGTCAGAGTTTTATCTTTAACTACTAGTGCAATGTGCCTGCAATCACACAACATAAGCCACTGACATGTGAATATGTGCAGGAGTTCTATAACTAGGGTCCAAGAAAAATAGAATAACAATTTATGTAAAAAATGAATTCTGTTATCTACATATTGGTCAGAAATTAAGAGATGAATGTATTTAATTCGATTGACAGCACTAGTTTTATATTTGCACTTTCGACAAAGTTGTGCTGCACTGAAAAAAAAAAAAAATACATTGAAAAAATTTGGACTTACAAATAATTACAAAGAAATGGCAAGTAACGCACTGAATTAAACGTTCAATTGTTTTTGTAAATATTTATTTTTTAAACTGTCAAACAAGTGAATATTTTCCAGTTGTTATTTTAATCCGTATTCTTTTGGGTAGAATTTTTTTTTTTTTTTTTGTAAACCACATGCTTTCTTTTAAAATGTCAGTGTTTTCTCACGTAGTATAGATGGGAGTGTTAATATATAAATATACTGTATAACTGCCTTTATAACTTTGGAAAGTAGTCCCTCGCAAGTGGATCATCTTACTTGGTCTATGGCATCAAACATTTTGTAAACATCCATAGTTCATTCCCCGAGAGTTTATCATAAATAGTTACATATTAAATGTCATCATGAGTATAAGCTGCTTTGTGGCAACTGTTGTGGTCACGTTATCTGATTTGTGATAAAGGTCTCTGTTCAACAGGTTCATGTCTTGTCAGTCTGAGATCTGGAGATCCAATTAAATTATGACTCCCCTTTAGTGTACCTTGCAAGTCAGATAAACACACACGTGTCGACACTAAACCCAGTTCCTCTTTTCCAGATGTGTCCTGGGCTCCTGTGCCCGGTACAGTGGCAGGTGAAGTGAAGCTCTCAATTCTGTACAAGAGTGACAAGCTTTTCATTATGGTGATGCACATAAGAGGTTTGGTGAGTGTTTGACGTTACTCATAAGCTCATAATGCATGTAAAAAAAAAAAAAAGTTGAGTTGGCTCTGACCAATGTGTTATGGACATTTCTGCAGCAATCCTTGCAGGACGGAACAGATCCTGATCCATACGTCAAATTGTACCTCCTCCCAGACCCTCAGAAAACTAGCAAAAGGAAGACCAAGGCAGCCCGGCGAACATGCAACCCCACTTATAATGAGATGGTGAGAAAACAATACCTTTAGACGGTACTAGATTTTTAAGAGTTGGGCTCCGAAAGTAAAGTTCTCTTCGTAGGTTTTTTTTTTTTTAATGATTTTTAAAATGTATTTGTTTATTTTTTGTCATTTGCAATGTTTCCCAGAAGAACCATTAAAAGATTAGTTCACTTCCAGAACAAAAAATTAAAGATGTAATCAATCTGTTCATGTCTTTCTTTCTTCAGTCCAAAAGAAATTTTAATTTGAGGAAAACATTACAGATTTTTTGGTACAGACTTCAGTGGTAGCCAATGGGTTGAAAGTCTAAACTGCCATTTCAGTGCAGCTTCAAAGCACTCTTTGTGATCCCAGCAGAGGAGTAATGGTCATCGAAACGATTGGTCATTCTTGAAAAAAAAAATTATTTATATACTTGTATATATTTTTTTTAACCACAAATGCTTGTCTTGCACTAGGTCTAAGCATGCTTCATGCATTGCATAATCGCATTCAAAAAGTCATGCACGGTACGTTCTTTGTCTGTGTACTTCGATTTAAAAGGGTAGGGTAAAAAGGTAGGGTGAAAAAGTAATCTAATTTTCTCCAATTTCAAAATCATCTGACATCAATGTTTGACCTTTTTTGTAAAGAGTGTTTGACTTTCTTTGCACGCTCGCTTTGTAAACACTGGGTCGTTGCTTTTCTCCTGCATCAAGCATGACCTTTCTGATGTAACAACATAATACGTGAGATCGAGCTAGTGCAGGATGAGCATTTGTGGTTAAATAGTATATAAAGTTACTTTCTTTTTTTTAGAAAATGAGTTTCTTGGCTGGTCAGCCCTTATAAGCTGCATTGTAATTTGGACCTTCAACCCACTGGCCAGCATTTAAAAAAAAAAAAAGGAAAAATCCTCAATTTCCTCAAAAACCTTAATTTCTTTTCGACTGAGGACAAAGACTTTAAAATCCCTATGGGGAAGAAAGCAGGCAGGCATGTTGCACTTTATTTGAATGATGATTCTTGACTGACATCACTTCGTCTTTTCTTTTGGCAGCTGGTGTATAACAAGATTCCACGTGGTGATTTGCAGCAGAGAACCATTCACTTGCGGGTACTGAGCGAGGGTGCATTCTGGGAGAACACCTTGCTGGGTGAAACCATCATCCAACTGAAGGACCTCACCCCGGGCCATCGCTGGGTTGGCTGGCACCAGCTTGGTGCTAGAGGCTCTGACATAAACCGCTAAGACTTGTGCTGAAGTGAAGGATTCTGCTTGTGTCCTTTGATGTGCATGTGTTTGTGTCTGTCTTTGCTTATGGGTCGGGAGTTGGAGATGCCCAGCTGCTCAGAAGGCTGTTTCCCCCAGTGGGGGTTTGTGTTTGCTGATTCTCCAGGAGACGTAGACTCGGTGATGGAGTGTTATCACTTGATACTGTTCTGGTGGGGTACTGTGCACCACGTGAACCAGATTCTGGATTTATAAAAATGTTTCTTGGTGGACAAAAACCATTTGGTGACACAAGGATTGGTAGAAAGAATATATAAAGAATAAATGACTTCCATGCGCCATATTTTGGGGGGGATTTCTGGAAAATTGCTGTCCATGAAACTTCTAAGCCCCATTTTGTCTTTTTGAGAATGCTAATGGAAATTTAAGTTATTTTCTTTTTAAGATTGTTTCTCTATTGCGGCTCAATTTTGAGCTATGTTGTGTCTTGTGACATTGGTTATGTCTCTTTGTATCAGATTTTGCAGAGGTTTACCTAGGACTTTGAAGTGAGGGACGCTTTTGTACTGTAAAGTTGGGTAATTTCACATTGGCTGTGGCATATACCTGATCATGAAAAAGGGATGAACACTTGAGTCTTTGGCTTGAAATTGTGAAATTAACTTGGTGTTAATGTTTCTTTTCAAAATGATGGCACACAATTTTATATGCAGGAAAGACTTTTGAAGGGACTTGACTTCATTGTCAGTGATTTTTGCCTTGTTGAAATCTAAACAACTCACAGGGAAATTTCTGTTTGAAAAAGTTGATTTGCATGCTGTGAAATTAGCTACTGGATAAATATTGAATTTTTGCATTTGTTTGTCAAGTACATTAACCTCACGTTTTTTCCAAGTTTTATTGGTTAACTTTTTTTTTTAAAAGGGGAAAGAAATTTAAGCTTTAGACTGTAGTTCTGTCAGTATTTCCATTCCTCATTTGTATGTAAAACTGCATGTAAATGAAATGCTAAACATACCACAGTAGCTTGTTTTTTCAATTTGTGCTTAAAGCTTTTGCTTTACGATT
Organism: Carassius gibelio; assembly: GCF_023724105.1. Lineage (NCBI taxonomy): Eukaryota > Metazoa > Chordata > Actinopteri > Cypriniformes > Cyprinidae > Carassius > Carassius gibelio. Next base: position 17,307,286 of record NC_068406.1, read on the forward strand.
TGCTTTACTTTGCACTTAGTTTGATTTTGAGAAGAACAACCTTATAGCACACAGAAAGGGAAAATTAAGTAATTGGAAGTTACCTTTATATTTAAACTTACTTGTGTCCAATGATGTTTGTGTATTTAAAAAAAAAAAATTACAAATGAAAATAATAGGAAAACTACGAAGAAAACTGAACTGTTCCATTCTTAACATATCTTTAAATCAGTAACCAACAAGTTGAAAGTGCAACCCTGTATGTCGAGGTGCTCTAAAAATCCAGTAGCCTTAAGAAAACTCTGGTATTGTTATCCAGGTCAAGCAGTACGTGTTCTGTAACTTTTTCTAACCAGACAAACCAGCTCCACTTCAGATATGAAGTACATTTTCTAAAATATTGATCCCCCACCTCCCCTACCAGAAGGCACTACTGTGTGATGTTTAACCATGGGAAATGATTGTATGATTGCATGCCAACCCATAACAGAAAGCTGTGTGTTTTAGAAAAGCTATCTTTTTGTTGTGTATGTGCATAAGAGTTTGGATTTAAAGGTATATAATTTATATAACATCTGTGACCCTTGTTTTAATTCATAAAGGGTATGTGGGAATAAAATCAATAGGGTTGGCATATTGTAAATGCTTTGTGATTTATGGATTGTAAATGGGCTTTATTCCATTCTGTTCATTTTTAGACTAAAGGTTTAAATGTGTTTCTTCTAATTTCAAATCATGTTTTCAACTTTATTTGCACTTAATAAATGCACAGGGAAACTGACCTGACACTGAGTTGTTCTTAAATTGCTACAAGTTTTCCTTTGAACCACAAACCTGTACAAAGATGGTGCAAGGATCAATGCCAAATGATGAAACTTGAGTAAATCTCAGTTGTGCATGACTGACCCCAACAATATGCTTTACTGAGACACCAGTGTCTTTATCCCATATGCTGTTTTGGCTGTCATCACACTGAGGTAAGAATTACATCAGACTGGGATTTATCATAAAGGCTTTAATTGCCTGTCTGAACAGTCTATGTTCTTTCACATTACTCATTGATCCGATACTCCTCTAGAGAATTTTTATGAGTTAATGTATCAAATTAAGACATTCCACTGAGACTGTTTAATCAGGACAACCTTGGAATAAAATTCACCTCTTTTTCCAAGTAAAACTGATTGAAAAAATCAATAGAGTACAGGGCCCGTATTCACAAAACATTTTCTTACCACTAAGAGTTCTCTTAAATACCAGTAAAAACTTTTTAGCCAAGAGCTTTCTCTTAAAACCTATTCACAAAGCTGCTGAGATTAACTTTTTCTAAGGAATTGGGAGAAATCTTAAGCTAAGGGTAAGGGCATGGTTGACTTCATTGCTATGGATGATGTCAGCATGCTTCCTAAATATGCACACCGTGATTGGCTGTTAGGGGAGTAGTCTCTGTCAGAGATTTATTCATAGAATTATTTTAGAGCATATGTTATGTTGCCAAATTGAAATAAAGGTTTAAAAATAAAAATGTTAATTGCCACATTGGAATATGGAATATGATTTTAGCAAGCACAGTCAATTCTTCATGAAGCATTACTACTGTGCCTGAGGGATTCTGCACAGGCAGTTTCTCCAAAAAAGGCTTTGCACCAAGGCACAAATGGATCTGTCAAATTCATACTAAGCATCTCAAAGGACTTAGACTAGATAAGTCAAAACGACTAGGAAGAAAGCTCAAACAGATTTAGAAGATGGATCTATGTATGTATTGCCTGGACATCCTGTGACATGCACAGAACATCTTATATAACCAAGTTCCACGTGAGATATAAATTTTACCACAGTCCCTTACAGCGCACTAGCGCTACTGAAGTTTAGAGACGCTCCCTTACAGCTTTTCTGATGAAATCTCTCTCCGCTTTAGCTCCGTGGCTAGCGAGCGAAACGGCGACGTCAACGAGTCTGAAAACCAAGTATTTATTTTTTTAAACGACTTAAAAGTGAAACCGATTTGCCCGTAAATCTAAATCGATTACTCTGACTCGATTCTGATGGTACAGCCGTTTTCCCCGTACAACTCACAGTATTTTCTTCCGAAAACGCGGCAGCTGGGCTCGATTGAGGTGACAGAAGACAGTTGAAGAAGAACCGACGCTCGTTTCCCTTCAGACGTCAAAATGGCTTTTGTTTCAAGCTTTCATTTGGAGTATACCAGCCTTTCTTACTCTTACACCACCTCAAAATGCCTTTCCATTCATTCTGCTGTTTCTACAACCCCTTCAAACCGAAATAAGTTGTCTTATTTTCCTCAGGACGGCACAGTTGGCGTTAATACTGCGGTCAATATGGACGCTGAAGCTAATTGCACGAGCCGGGTCGGACACAACACAGCCTGAACGATATGGACACTTTCATTTACCCCGGAGAATATTTATGTTTACTCATGGATGGTATTAAGGGCTGAAAGGAATGAGAAACGGAGTGTTTTACTTTTTTAGTAGCTAACATTTAGCCATACATTAAAGCTTGATACTAGCTGCGTTAGCCAGCTAAGGCCATATTTAGGTTTTATTAAAAATTGTTGTGCATTATCAGTAACATCTAGAGACACTGAAACCTAACATTCTAAACTCCATCACTTTTATGCAAATATAGTCTAAATGGTGTGTTTCAAGGAGCGGCCACGTATAAAGGAAGTAACCAACGTTAAAAGTCCGTAATGTACCGGTTTTTATTTTCGTTTACGTAGTTCAACACATTTCATATTTTTCAGAAGTATGAGCACACATGGACACTTTTCTCCAGTGGACACGCGGTCCGCGCGTGACAGTGACGAGGGCCCTGACAGCTCGTGGATAAGCGTCTTCTCTCTAGTTTCAAGGCCTGCGTGGTCGCTCTTTCAAAGGTATTTCCCCGGAAGAACGCAAACAGCATTTGAAATGAATTCAAGTCTAGATCGTGGAAATGCACTGGCACCTCTGAAAGTGGCATACTTCAAGTGCCAGCATCAAAACGCACCTGGCGCGTCCTCTGGAGACCCAGGGTCTCTTTCCTGGTTTACACACGACTCGTTGAGTGAACTGGGAATTCAGAGTACCACCCAGAAAGATTTTATTCTTCAAGAGAAAGCGTCGGTCGGATACATAAGAACGGCGAGAAACGTAATCACCCAGGTGTTACAGAACACGCAGGAAAAAAGGCGCGCGAAACCGGAAAACGGATGCGAGTTGAGCCGGGATACGCTGTCCGTGCGAACCCCAAACAGCTGGCGGTGGGGCGGATTTTTGGAGGCCGATGACAGACCTCCGAGCTGGCTGCTAAACGTAGCACAAAGCAGAAAAGAGACTGATACGAGCTGGAAGCATTGTGGAGAACATCACAGTGTCGGCTATTGTCAAAGCGATGATGGGTGGTCAATGCACAGCGAAAGCGCTGGACCCTTGTGCTCTAAAGAGCTAGCCCACAATGTAAGCCTGCTCAAAGCAGAATCCCTCCCAAACTCATACCAGCTTCCACTAGATGTTGAGCAGCAACTACTGGTTTGTAGTAGTGCCTACAATGAGGTGGTAATTGTGACTCCAGACCAAGATAATGGATATTCCAGCTGGGAGGAAGAACACTCAAATAATAAGCTTCACATGAAGCTGCTTTCCCAAGAACAGGAGGTGTCGGAAACAGCCAGCACTGTTACCTCAGCGGACGGCTCATCTCAGACTAACACTACAGGGAGCGAGTTCCATAGTGAACCAATCACTAGTGAGGTTGAAATTAAGGAAAGCGAGGAGGACGATTTAAAAAAGAAAGCAGAAAGCATTCCAGCTGCTGAAAACGTTGCCTTTTTGGCCGCTCCTCAATGTCAAAACAAGGTCATCGCTTACATCATGGGCAGTCCTTGTAGCGGCGAATCCGAATCGGAGGATGATGGCGATTGGGACAGTAATGACGATGATGGCTTTGACAGTGAAGGCTCATCCCATTTCTCAGACTCTGAGGACCTAGATGACAGTGACGATGAATCTGAGGAAAGTTCAGATGGAGAGGAGGCCGACTCTGAGACTGAGAGGATGTGGAATTCTCTGTGCCAAAACGGAGATCCTTATAACCCGAGGAACTTCACAGCTCCCATAAGGACTGCCTCCAAGCCAAACCCTGCGACTACAGACTCTTCGGTCTCAGAGTCTCCGTCAGCGCATATGTCCACCCCGCTTTCACCTCCTCCATCATCACCCTCACTCTCAGAGAATGAGTCCAGCGAAGACACCTGCGAGATGGACGAGGAAGAGAATCAGAGATTGTGGAACTCTTTCAGCTGCGCAGCAGATCCTTACAGCCTCTTCAACTTCCAGGCCCCAGTACAGACTAGAAAAACCCCCAAAGGGTGCTGGAAGGAGAAAGTGCCTGGAACGCCTCACTACAGGAGAGAGGAGGCTGAGGAGAGGCTAGACAGTGGATTCTCCGAGATTTCCTCTGTGCCATGCTCAAGCAGTGCCATGGCTGTTCAGCTGAAGAAGGTTTGTATAACATTGACCTTAATTAATGCATTAACACATTCCAGTCTAAAACTACTTGCACAATTATCTTTCTGAATGTTTTGTTTGTTTACAAGGTGTGCCATAGTGAGGTAGACTTAAGAACACCTTTATTATGTCTGTAATGGCAGAATGAATCGGATGGAGTCAGTTACTCCTTCTTTGTCTCGTGCAGTTGTCAATTAGTCTAGCTATAAACTATAAGTTAAGTTTTGTCCGCTTTGTTTAAAATCGTAGCAAATACTTTTTCAGAAACTGGTTTAGTTAATTTTTAAGGGACCGGGCAAGCAATTTCCTTAGGAAAATCAATTTTAAACAGCCAACATGCTCTTTTTAATATTTAACATGGTTGTTTTAGATAAGATAAGAATTTATTGAACCTTGGAGGAAATTAAGGTGTTCACAGCAGTGGCACATGGGAACAAATTAATATTAGAAACTGGTACTTAAAAAAATAATAATTAATACTTTTATTAAACAAGGATGCGTTTAATTGATAGTGTCAGACAGTAAATACATTTATAATGTTACAGAAGATTTCTATATCAAATGCTGTTCTTTTGAACTTTTCTACTCATCAAAGTAAATTATCAGGACATTTTTCATTTTTTTGCTTATGAATTACAGCTAATTATAGTGTAAAGTTGAATAACTGAATAATAGTAAAGTAAAAGAATACAGATAAATTTGGGCTTTTGTACATTTAGAATAATGGTTAATGGCCTTAGATCTTCATCAGTCCAACAACAGTGCATTTTAAATGCGTAATAATAATCTTTTATTCTATATGATGACTGGCAGCAACAGTTAATCTTCTTTTTCGGTGCCATTCTGCCTTATTTCCGTTGTTTGACAATATGGCAGGATTGGCCAGCTTGAGAAAATGATGTAAAACCATGCAATATCATATTTTTACTTTTTTTTTTCTTTTTTTATACCCTGTCTGTGATGTTCTGTTGCAATGGTTCCATTTTGCTGTCTCTAGGGAGACTAAGTTTGTGCTCTGCCCATTTCTCATTATCACTTTATAGCGTGCTGCATTTCATGACATTTTTCATCACACTGGCCAGGGTCATTAGATCTGGTCCGAGTTGATGGCACTCCCAACCACTTCGATGCCTTATGAGCAATCATATACTCACTCACACATTACACATCAACAGTTTAGAGGAAATCACGTTACTTAGCAACAGTGAAGTCTGAAAGGGGAGGAGAAAAAAGAGCATTGGGTGTTAATTTCGCTGTGAATCCATTGTACAGCAAGGATGAGATGGCCTGCCATGTTCATTTATAGTTCTGAGCTTGAAAGGGCCTTTTTGCTTTAATTAGAATTATTGCTTTATTTTATTAGTTACTTTCACTCCTTTGATTGCTTTTAAGAATGCCAGGTTTTAATAATGCAGAATGCACTGCCCATATAATAACATGTATGTATATGTATAATCTGTAATAACTTGATGAACAGTAGACTGAAAACTTTTTAAATTTTTTATATATTCCTTTCACAGGTGACATTTGTTGAAGAGGTTGAGGTGTTCTATGCCAACAGCGATGAGGACCGTCATGGACCCTGGGAGGAAATCGCCCGGGACCGCTGTCGTTTCCAACGCCGTGTTCAGGAAGTGGAAGAAACTATCAGCTACTGCCTTTCTCCAACTTTCCGTCTGGACATTTTTCAAAGACTAAACAATACTAGCTAATTAAAAGCCCTGTTTGACAGAAAGTGTAAACAATGAATAAGAATGAATATATATCAATAGTTTAATTCAGGTCATCCGGAGGCCCTTCAATGTTCAAAGGGCTCACAAGTCACAAATCAAAGGAACTCTGTAGTTCCTGACAGGGAAGGTCACCTCACTAGAGTATGCTAATATGTTTTGTGCTGAGTGTTGTGTGGATTCTGAAAATATGCATTTTGTTTTATATTTTTGCCACATGTCACGCTGTCCTTTTTAGCCCTTAATACAAAATTTAGATTTTATGCAGAAAAACAAAGGGGACCTACATGTCATGTCCTGCAGGATTCCCACTCATGCTTATTGGAGGATTGCTTTAGTGATTTATATGATTTGGTTAGTGATGCATGAACAGTACGCAAAAGTGCACTAACTTCACCCCATGAAGCAACACTAAATTGACATTCATCTTTCTCTTAGAACTGCATTGCAAAAGTATTCTGGAGGGGAAATGAGGTGTTAGCTTCCCAATCCCTGTTGTTTTCAACTCACAGGCCTTCATATTAACCCCTCGTGTTGTAACCTCAAAGCCAAAGATAACATACTTCTGCTCTACAAAGGATCATAAAGCCAGGTCTCAGTGTTTGATGCCACAGGGGTGCAGTATGTGAACGATTCCCCAGAGTAATCACTCTCATTACCCACATTAAACCTAGTGGTATTTTGCTGGAGCTGAGCAATGCTTATATCAATGTCTGTTCCTGTGTTAGATATATGGGTGTGGGCATTAGTGCAATGTATTTGCATGATCCTAAATAGAAAGATGTTCTTTTCCCTATCACTATTTTTGGACACAACCATGTGTGGAAATCACTGTCGCGTAACAGGGTTTTTCTCTGTGCTTTGGACTGTGACGGCTGTGACAAACATGGTAAATTCTTGACTATAAAGTTAAAATGCAGGGACAAGATGCACGTTTTTGATTTGAACTATAATATGCTTGATGTTGAAGCATAAAGGTAATTTGTTAATCAGTATAATTAACAAATGCATTTTATTTTTGCAATACATTTTACCAGTTATGCATCTGTAATGGCATTTGTGATGAAACATTCTAGTCCTAATTTAATTAAAATTCAATAAAAAGAATTGCAGGAAAGTTGACTTGTGCACTTTTTAAATCGTTTTATAGAGTATCTTTTTTATTTTTTATTAAAGGATAGCATAATCAATATATGAGGATATTATATACAGTACAGAGAGAGAGAGAATAATCTGTTTTCAAGAGAAAACATTTGTACAACACTATATCCCACAATGCTATGTACTTGACCTTCCATTCTCTGTAATGCATGATCTGGAAGTCATTTAAATTTGACTCGAATACTGTAAGCCTATCGTCTACTCTTCATTTTATGAGTCTGCCACATGTTAAAGTATTTTATACAAGATTTTTTTTTTATATATATATATATATATATATATATATATATATATATATATATATATATATATATAATATGTTCTTTTTTTATGCAACCATGTGACAAAAGTAGCACACTTCTGTTTAAAGAGGATCGATATTGTCTACTGTCTGCGTTTTATGTACTAAACATAGTAAGCAGTATATAGTGCACAGGATCATAAGTAGTACATCACTTATGAATATACTGTGCAGTGTGCACTATATCTGCCTAGTATTCCAATCTCAGGACAGAGGCCTGGTCAGTGGATTGTTCTCAACGGAATAAGACGCCACAGTCTCAGAATCATCTGACAGTTGATTCTGATTCCTCGGTTGAACAGCTTGGTGTGTTGTCATCTCAGTCTTGTCAGGATTTTTTCAAGATAAGTCATTCATAATCACTTTTGCATTTTATATTTGTTTTATACTTGAACCTATATCATTTTCAGCTTTTCCTGTGTGTGATATTTCTTTGTATTTCGGTGAGCACGTGTGATTTATGTTTGATAAACTGAAGGAAGCAGTTGCAGTTTATATTAGTTTTACATTGGTTTGTTAATGAGAAGCGTGGTAGAGTAACCTGGAGCGTGCAGTAGAATTTAGGATTATAATGTGAAAGTAACAGGAATAAAACATGCATACATGCACGGGTCTGCTATTTTAGTATGAGCGGATGATGGATTTGGTGTGTATTCATTTGAAAAATATTGTAAATACCTGTACGTCCAAGGATAAACCAAACTGAAATGTCCTCGGGGGCTTTTTCCATTGAGAAAGACATCTTCATACATTTAGGAACACTATAAAACATTAAATGTGACATGATAATCCAAATATTTTGTATAGCAGCATGCACGTTTAAATATATCTGTTCTGTTCATCTATTTTAAACGGACCAAACAGGTTCCTTGTTCAAACAGGAGCATTTTCCTCCAATTCCTATTTAGAACAGCGATACTACTGTGTCAATATTTACATTTTGTACCTTTGCTTATATATTTTATCGGGCTATGTATTTTACCTGGATTGTTTAAGTCACTGAATGTTTAGAGAGAAGGACAGGGAAGTATGGACCTAATTTATTTAGAATAAATAAACACCAGGCTAAAAGAAGATAAATATTTTAATATTCACGTTCGATTATTTCTTAAACAGTCAGTAGGGGGCGCTGTGTGTATCGTGTCATTAGGGAGCGCAGTAAACCACAGCGTGTCACTAGAGGGCGCTGTATACCATTATTATAAATCAATGAGCGATGAAAGTGGTTTCTTTAAAACAAGATGCAGCAAAGGACTACATTTATAGTAGATTATTTTTGAACAAACAGTTGTTGCTGTTTTTGAAGGTTTATTAAACAATATGTTATCTAAACTATCAATCATTATACTTAAACACTAAATTCCTACTGGAATAAGACAAAAAAAAATATCATAGATTCCTTCAGAATCACACTTGCTTTAAGTGCTTAGTTCTCTCTGGCTTGAAAGAAGCAGCATACAGTAGGCCTACAATGCATGGTAATTGCAGTAATCTTTTGTTTTGATATAGGCATGTGGACAATGTGAACAGCTGTCTGATGTGTGTTTATAGGCATGACTCTGCAGTGTGTCTGCTACTGTTGTGAGTTATGGAATGTGATGTATTAGACTAGATTAAATCCAGCTGTAGATTCAGCAGCTGAAATATGAGCATCACCTGCCACTGACACTGAGCACACTGTGCTCAAGAAACATTTCTTATAGATGGAAGAAAATAGATAGATGGATGGATGGATGTAGATCCTATGTTTACCCAAGCTTGAATTACCATTTCTATTTTATATACTTTTAAAGTGTAATCTATTCCTGTGATGTCAAAGCAGTATTTTCAGCAGTTTTTAGCATCACATTATCCTTCAGAAATCCTTCTAATATGCTGATTTGGTGCTTACAAATTCAAGTTTATTCTTCTTCTTATTATTGCCAAAACAGTTTTGGTACTAACTTGTTTGTTTATTTTGTTAAATGTAAAAAAAATTTTTTAACATTGACGCATCAAGAAAAAAAAAGATTATTTGATGAATGGAAGATTATTGATGAAAAGAACAGCAATTATTTGACAAATCTTTGTGTGTGTGTGTGTGTGTGTGTGTGGTTGTGTGTGATTTCTATATTCTGATTTATATGGGCAATGTGATACTATCTACACTTTACAAAAAATATTTAAAAATGCATTTGTTATTTTTAAGATAGTTATTCTGAATATTTTATGAACTGAATAAAATGTTTCTAACTTGTTCATTTATCACCACAAAACCATTAAAAAAACAGAAGGCAAAAAAGTGATTAATAATGTACAATATGTATGTATGTATGTATGTGTGTATATATATAAAATGTATATGTGTGTGTGTGCACGCGTGCCTATGCATGTAGTTTAGTTTATAAAGGGTTAATCCATAGCTCTAAACCGGAAACACTCATGTCATTGGTGGGCTTCTTGCCTGGGGGTGGGATATGAGAGATTATGGTTTCATTTCTCCCTCTTTCTTTAATTAAATGGAAAAAAACAGCAGCTGTGATGGTGCCACCCACCGTTCTGCTCTGCACTGTACCCATCAACATAATGGTCCCCTATCCATCTCTCTCTTTCTCTCCCCCTCCTTCAGTTTCCTACTAGAGTTGACTGACAGCTCAGAGCGAGTCATGTGACACTTAAATACCCAGGGATTTTCAGGGAGCATGCTCCATAGTGTCCCTCCTCCCCTCTTTCCTCCATTTCTCCGGTGCGCTTGTCACTCCCTCCTTTATCCATCCTTTCCTGAAAGGGGGATGCTGTTATTGTAGCATCTCGCCGTGACTGCCTGCACCAGCTAGTCTTGTTGCTGTTGTCAGTAGCGCTGCATATAAAGGACGTTCATTTATTCATTTTTTTTCTTTGCTTACAAGTGATTCATGATTTCGTATTTTTAATATTGTAATTAATATTTATCATTATATGTATATTTTATTTTGCGGACATATCAACAATATCCGAACAAGCTTGCACTGGTAAGTCCTCATATTTGTGTATGTGTTTATTCCCCCATGGTTTTACTTTTTTTTTTTTTATGCTATTAAAAAATTTAGCAATTTACGACTGTTTTGCCGTAACATTTGTTTGACATTTGTTTGAGTGTTTTCACACACTTATGATTAATTGATGTGAGAAGCTTTTAAGTAAATATTTTATAGCCGTGGAACAAAATACATGGACGGAACATCTTGTCCAGCATGCTGAATGTTTGATCTGGTTGGTCTTCAGCAGGAACATGCATCATTTTTGGGGTGTTGTCCGTGATTACAGATGCTGGGGTCCCACCAGATGGGCTTCGAGCCTGTTTGTCCCCCCCAGAGTGCCGCCACCTGCCTGTCTTTCGTTCTCTTTTGCCTCTACACGTCTCTTTTTGCTACTCTGTCAGTGCCGGGTTTGTTCTAATCAAGTGGTGTCCCGCATGCAGAGTATCCCAGCAAATCTAAAAGAGCGCGAGCTTTGCCAAGCCAGAGCTTTTTTCGGATGTACCGCACTTAGACTGAGAGGATAAACTCAATTGACTTCAACAGGCTTCCTGTTTGGCGTCTGGTTGTGTAATGGATTTCTCCTGGTGGGGGTGTGCGGTCTTGATATGGATAAATGTTGCTTGTCTCTAAAGGAATGATTTTCATATTAAGCATTAATTGAATATAAAGTCGTGTTTGGCTCTTAAAACCGTCAGAACCTGGGGTTTCTTAGAATAAATGGATTTGTGACACGCTTTAATGAGGGAGAGTGTGTATGTACATTTTTACAGAAAAGGGATGAATGCGGTGTTTCGCCCCTAAAAAAGATGCATCTGTTGTGGAAGCACACTAGCTCTCTGTCCTAGTGTATCTGTTTATGTTGCCACTCTCTTTCTGTTCTGTTTATCTGCCGTGCGATTGGTTTGTGCAAAGGAAATGCATTTTTGTCTCTGTTTCTCATTGGGTGGAGCATGTAGGATCTATGCTGATGGCTGGTAACGCTGGTTGTGGTTTGTGTGAAGCCTGCTCTGTCAGAAAAGGAGGGAAATGTGTGTGTACATGTGCATCTCTGTTGTCCCAGTCTCTTGTATGCGTCAGCTTCACTCTTTGATGCAGTGCTGATACTGTGAACACCCAGAGCGAATACTGAGTGTAGTGATGGAATGCGGTACTTCTAGAACAAGCTGCTGGAGAACCCTGTCCTGCACATTTTGAGGCATTCTTAAAGGGACTGAAACAAAACAAAAAGATATTTTGAAGAATATGCTGGTTGCTCATGTTCATTTAATGAGTGAAGGACTCGCGCTGTCAAGTTCCAAAATTACAAAAGCAGTCCATATGACTCATGTATTACAAGTATATTCAAAAAACCATTTGAAAGTCATAATTCACTGAAAAAATTGACAAATTGTGGCAAAATAATAACCCAAGAAAGCAAGATGCTAATTTTAAAACTAAGTCAGCTGTTTTGGAATAAATATAAATATTGAATGATTTTTTTTCTCTCTGCACTGGTTTAAAAGGGGAGAATTCTGTAAAACAGAAATTCTGTAAATATCAAGATTTTTCAGGCAAAACATCACACAAAATAGGTGTTAAAAAAGACAAAGCAAACAAAACAAAAATAGACATAAATAGATTGTATTTAATTCACTTTCTGCAATGATTTAAAAGGGAAAGGTTTTAAATACATGTGTAAATGTGTAGCTGAATTCATTATGAAATGCCATGCCAGCCAAAACGTTTGTTCTAATTGTTTGCAAAATGGGAAGTGCATATTACAAAAAATATACTGTAGTAGATTCATAATTTCATATCTAGGTTCAGTGACTAAATTGTTTGTTACTTGGATCTTATGTCTTTAGCTGTTGGCTCAATTGTTCTGCCGTTTACTTTTTAAGCACTGTGCAAAATCAACGGGCCCTATCATACACCTGGCTCAATGTGGCGCAAGTAGTTTCAGCCAGACGCAGTTCTCATTTTGCCATCCTGTGCTGTGTTGTTTAAATAGCAAATGCATTTTCCAGTCGTTAAACTAGCAAAAGTGAATTCAGACATGCCCTGAGTGCACCTGTGCCGTGCATTTAGACCATGCTCTTAGATTGCTAAAATAAGGCCCCAAGTCTAAGCACTTAACATAAACAGCAGCAGATAGATCATATTTATTATTTGAAATCATCTAGCACTGTTATTGCGTTCATGGTGCTTCAGTGTTCATGGGGGTGGTGTTATCTTTCAGCACATGCTTTAGCGAATGTAATTAGGGATGGAAAAGTGCACAGCACTTAGCAAGATAGCCTCCATCATTGTCATTCAGAGTGGATTACATTGAGCCAGACAGTGTAGGAGGAGAGGTGTTGTGCTGGAGAGAGAGCCCGGCATTAAAGAGTTAATCTGCTCACTCATCACCTTTATTTGGGGGGTTTCCTCACCCAAAGGCAGCCCATTAAATATACAGTAGGCCCACAAGGTATTTGAACACTTAAGCCACATTTAAAGATGTATATGAATATCAATCTAACTATACAGTAAAACTATAACAAATAAAGCTGGAATAAATTAGAAATATAAATGTTTCAGATAGTTCAACTTAAAAAAGTACATAAATGACTAAAACTTTTCTTTTTAAACAAATATTAATAAATACTATCATTGTGTAGAAATAATATTAAAATAAAACTAATCCAACTGGTATTTATTTTGAAGAAAGCTGAAATAAAAGAAGCTTAAGTTGAAGTGGTAAATTTACTAAAAGTTAAACAGACTAATATTATAATGAAAACTGAAAATATAAAAAAAACAGTATCGAAATGTTAATAAATACTATATTAGCACATAAATGTTACTAAAATAAGAGATTTACAATGAAGAAACTTAAAATAAGCTTAGGTTGATGTAAATAAAATAAAAATTAAAGATAAATAATAGAAAATGACAAAAAGCACAAAACCTAAACTAATATTAAAATGAAAACTGGCATTTATTTTAAAGAAATATAAACATACAAACACACTTTTCGAGCAAAACACCTAAAATAAATTAGTTTGTTAGGTTTAAAAAAAACAATTAGAAAACAAATAGAAAACAGTGAATGCATATGTTACTTGTATATTTTAATTATTGCACAGAGAGCTACATTTGAATAAATGGGAAAAGAAAGGAAAGATGAAGTGAAAGAGTGAGACATGACAGATAGAGATTGTTTGGAATCAGGTGCATTTATTTCCCTAGGGCTCAATGATTCTTTCAATGCACCCAGAACCTGTTTACTCTGGATTGCATTTATCTTGCATAGAAATAGATACTAATGCATATTTTATAAACGCAGTGGACATCTGAGCATGGTGGCTCATAGATGAGACAGATTGCTTCTGTCTTTGGCCCGTTTAGCACAGGGGACCAGGTGGCCTGCCAAAAGATTTGCCAAACCCACAACAGATCGCGCTCAACTGGATCTTAACCCTTTTAACTCCCATCGCTGTCTACTCCACACCAATAGGAAATGACTGGCACCATCCAAGGGTGTTAATCCCTATTTGGATCATGCGGTGGTTGTTTCACCTACACTGGACGGTTTGGCGAATCAGCTGACCAGCCTTGACCAATCAGTCAGTTGCAGTGTGCATGTGAATCTGACTGACGGACCTCCAGACAGTGACACTCTGGACCACAGGAGTATGATAGTATGGCATTGATAGCCCAAGTGTGACAAGCTGTTCAACTGGAATGATTGAACTATTCAGCTGGAATTAAACTATTCAACTGAATGATTCTGCTACAGCAGATAATAATGCGTATCAGTCTTCAACCAAGACCCTGGTAGAGCTTATCATCCCATTCAGTTCTTTACAGAGCTGAAAACAGATCGAAAATATCTCCCACATTTCCATATCATCCACAGCGTGGGGTGTCAGATCTTTTGTACTAATGTGTGAATGACTTCATTCCCTACATGTTCATACAGTTATTTATAATGCCACTGATTATACAACTGATGACTGACAAATATTGACCTGAAATGCACTAACTGATGCTGTAACCATTTTTGTTAATTGAAATAAAGCTTAAATTACTTAAAGTATAAGTATTTTTATTTTACTGAAATAAAACAGGTTAAATTACTTAAATGTAATTAATTAATTTATCAATAAATGCTAATAGAAATATAAAAGAATATAAAAATAGCAAATTCCATATATTATTAATAGGTTTGAAAAAAGAAGAACCTAATAGATCTTATATTTTTGAACATATTGTGAAGATCTAAAAAATCATATGATATGGCGATATATAGGGTTTTATGTATCTTTTTCATTTTTATTTATTTTTAAATATGCTATAGTTCAAAAATATGTTGAGTAAAAAGAGCAATGTAATGTAATGTCACTAAAGCTGCATTTATTTGATAAAAATAATCTGTTAAAACTGTTAAATTGTAAAATATTATCACAATTTAAATAAGTGTTTTCTATTTAACGTTTACATTTATTAATTTAGAAGATGCTTTTATCCAAAGCGACTTATGTTGAATTTTCAGCATCATTACTCCAGTCTTCAAGGTCACATGATCCTTCAGAAATCATTCTAATATGCTGATTCTGGGCTCAATAAACATTTATTAGAAATGCTGTCACACTTGTTCCTTAGTAGTATGACACTCTTTTCTGTAGTGAATTGTGAATGAGTGAGCAGTTCCAGACACGAAGCATGAGCTTGTGACAAGCATTAATTGTAATGAAAACAGATGTGCAGTAGAACAGATGACACTCTTGTTTATCAAATGTTGTCATGTATTTGTGACATCACAAAGACTTTTATAAGGCTCTGCAATTAAACTATGAAGTACATTGTGTTATTTCCGCACCCACGCAGCCTAGATGCATGAATAATACGAGTTTGACAACAATTAAAGTGACAGCCACATTTATTCCTGCAGCTTCTGTTGCTACAAAGTAGCATGACTATTTTTACTTAATGTTTAGTTAAACCTCTACAGTCCAGCTTTTACATGAAGAACTGAAACCCACAGGTATTAAATATACAGCTTTAACAAGGAATGAGTCATATATATGAGCTCAGATAATTAGGCCTAATGTTACAGTATATATCGATGCTAATGTAATGTTAATCTCTAAAGGATCCCAGGTCCTTTTCTGGCACTCAGCAAGCAATCTATTGGATGGGAGTCCAAGCTCTGCAGACAGTATTATCCGTCACAGAGGATACAGACCCATTAGGATTTGAATGGCATTACAAATCCTCCTTCCTCTGTAGATTGGTTGAGAATTGTAGGACTAAACCAGACTCCAAGACGCTCTCTGCCTTCTCCCTTAGGACTAATTAAAAAGCTTTTTAGTCTCGATTCCCTCCCAGGTGATGACGCACCATAGTATGTGTTTGAATACTTGTGACAGTGTGTTTACATAATTAGCTGGAAGTTGCGTTATGATGGAAGTATTCAACTCGACTTTACTGAGATGTCTCATCTCACTCTGTCAGCTCGTGATTGCTGAGTCTCTGCATTGGTGGCCTGTGGTAACGCTTCTGGAGCATCATATTCTTTCCCTGCTGAAGTGCAGTGACCCCAAAAACTTTAATGCAGACTTAATTGGACAGGCTGACATTTGCAAGTACAGCAATGTGTTTGGAGGGCCAGTAACTAGAAAACCAGGTCACCTCTGAAGAAGCTCAACAACCTTTGAAGCCTTTTCTCCCCCTATTTGTCGAAAAGATCAAACAACAGCATATTCTTAAGAGGCTGTAAAAAACTCTAAAGCTGTATACAGTATGCATATATAGAGTATAAGCAGCAAAACCAGTTTTTAGCATTGTTTCTTGAACACTAAATCAGCATATTAGAATGAATACCTAAGTGAGTAGACTTAAACATTTGTTATTCAAACTTTTGAACTGTCTAATAACAAAAGTCACGAGTGGTTTATTGGAACATCTATTCCAAGTTGCACATGCAACTGCAATGTCAAATCAAAAATTAAAATATAAGGAAAGCATGGCATGTTTAATGCTTTAATTGTACACAGTCGCAACAATTGTTAATCTGTTAAATGTGTAATAATAGCCTGATTTTGGTGGGAAGGTCTTCCGGTTAGCCCAAAGGCCCACATTTGTAATTAGCATAGAATGGTAGGAGGAGTGTGCTGATCTGTTTTTGTGTTTCCATGCTTCTCAGATGTACAGCATCGTGTAATTCTCTCCACTTACTGCTTTGTAAATTGGTGGTCTGGTCCACTTCAGGCTCCATGAGTGCTTGCCATATGTTGTAGGAAGCTTGCTTCATCCCTCCGCCACCTTCTGTTGCCGAGTCTGTCTGTTGGGTGATTTCCAAAAGAGTGTGAGATCAAGAATATCTCAAAACTGACAGTCCAGGCCTGGTCTGCCTACAACTAGTAATGTGTGTACTGACCCAGCAGACCAATTGAAAACCAAATTCTATGAAAGAGAATTGTATAATCAACTGTAGAGAGTTCTTAGTGAACAAAGATAACTTAAAATGATCTTTCAGGCCATGTTTGAGTGACCCGTTTTAGAGGCACTGTATTATTTCCTGCTGCCATTAAAGTGAATGTAATCTCATAGTTTAATCCTTCCTTGGAACATTTCCTCTTAATTGTTTCGGGCAAAACCTTGTCTGAAAGCTTAAGGAGGCCAAAACTTGTATTCAACAGCTATGAATGTGTTGCATTTGCTGGTATTAACCTTTTTTGAAAGCAGAGTTGGTCTTAATTGAGATGTTTCTTTTTTACTTCATTGCAGAAATTGTCTTATTTGGGATTATGGGTCTGCATTCAGTCCTGTTCAGAATGTATGAGGAATATCAATACTGTCACAGTGTAATTAGCAAGAACAGAAGTAAACAGTGATGTTAAACTAAATACTGGCTGCAGAACAGAAGCAGGGAGAAACTACAGCATCTGATCACATGACCAAACATGAGTCGCTCATGTTGACAATGGCCGTGTACAGGAAACTGATTGTCTTTTTTCAAAGGTAGTTCTGGGCCCCGTTTACCAATAACACATAAAGCTTCTTCAATCCTTTTCATAACATTTAATCCTAATCCCTATGATCTACAAAGACACAAATCACGCCACGGGCCAAGTCTGAGGGAATTATAGTAGGATGATAAGAAAAGACCTTAAATGGCGGCATTAGCACCCTTCATAGTTCTGTGAGTGGACTGTACTGATTGTTATAAAACCTGACTAGCTGGTTTTGGCGGACTGCATGTGCATTAGCCATCATTTGTTCCATATATTTCATTGTCTCTCTCATATTTAGACTGTGTGAAGTCAAGATGATTTCCTTTTCTCTCACCCTCTCTCTCTCAAGCCTGTGTTGTTTTTCTCCATTCATCCGGCCGACCCACACACTCATGCAGTGAGGGATTTTTATTGAATAGACGAGAGATTCAGCACATTCTCTGTGAGTCATCAGGCTCTGATTTAAAAAAAAAAAAAAATCTCTCTCAAAGATTCAGCTTATTGAGAAATTTGAGAATGCAGCAGCCAGTACCCAGTGAGTTTTTGTATGGCATTAGCATGTCGCTATGCTAAAGGCACAATATTCCAAGTATAGAAAAATTTACTTGCATAATAATTGCGTAGAATAATCCATTGCAAATTGTAATTAAATATTTTTTATGGACACTTATTGGTGTTAATCGAAACATACAGTTGTTTATTATCAACGCAGCCTTTTAAGATTAATTTTTCAATTTGATTTCTTCGTTCACAGTAATTCACATAGACAGTATGAATGAAAATAGGAAGGTGTTAATAAATTAGATCTCAACAGGGCTTTAAATTTGAAGTCTGGAGCGTGAAAAGTCCGTTGAACAGCATTAGAAGGCTGACACAATAGCACCATTATTTTTCAGACAGTTGAAGCTTGTAAAGGTGTGGTCTTCTCCTGTTAAGACGCAAGACACAAAAGAGCTGAAAGCAAAAATTCCTGTTTTCCAGAACTCCCTTGATTATACACAGACAAGGTCTTAGACATGTGTATCACATGGAAGATGGAACAAACAGGACATAAATATTACAGATGACGTACCTTTAATTCACATGTGATCTATGTTCTTGTAGGACATGAACTGACTGATAACTTTCTGACTCAGCGCACTGATGGTGATAATGCTGATAGCTGATGCTTATCTAAAGCTGTGACCTGCAGTGATTATTTCACATGTTCGCAAGTTTAGCCACAGGCATCCAGCTACTGAACATTCTGACTCATCTTACTGAAAAACGATTCCTGTTAATCACAGACCTGATGTATATGAGGTAAGAACCTTCCTGTTACTGATAAAAATGTTCTTTTCATTTGTCACTCACACAGAATGTTTAAGCAATGTGTATTTTGTTTGTAATTCACAAAAGTTCATATTTAAACATTTGAGAGGTGTTTTAAATCATTTTTTTTTTATCATTTTTTTTTATGTTTTAAAAAGTATTTAAAGCATGACTTGTATTTTATTTGGTTTTTATTTTTGTTTAGTTTGGTTAGTTGAATTGTGTGTTTGTGTGTGTGTGTGTGTGTGTGTTTGTTTCATTTTTGTTTGGTTTTGTGTTTTCTACCAAATGTACACATTTCATTTAGGCTACTGAAATTGCTTTGCTGTTGTTTAGAAGAACGCCGTTTTAATCTGAAAGCTGTAACATTGGTTTATCCAGCCATGTGTCTCATTTGCATGCTTTACTGATGATCGGCAAATCCCAAAGCTGCTCATTTGAAAAGCAGAACTGCTGGCCTAACAGACAGTCAGCATAATATCCTCTTGGTGGTGCGATTTTCTGTGAAATATGACTGGCAGACTGTGTCAGCAGAGCATGATGGGTTGTGGGTTTATGATGCCCTTCCAGTTGATCTGGAGCCGGTTAATCTGCTCTATCCAATAAACGATGCCGACTGGTAGCTGGATGAGCTTTCATATGAGCGAACAGGAAGACAGGAAGAGTCTGTGAATTACAGGATGCTGTCAAACACACACTATAGCAACAATAAACTGTACAATCTGGTAGTAGTTGTACAGTACTCATAGAGCTGGGCTCTCTGCACATGTGTTGTGTAGAGAATGTTTTCAGTTACTTCCTTTCAGTGTTTGACATGTCATGCATGGTTTCAATATGTAGCCTAGTCTTTGGTTGTTAATAGGATGTGTGTGTGTGTGTGTGTGTGTGTGTGTGTGTGTGTGTGTGTGTGTGTGTGTGTGTGTATCTATCTATCTATCCATCCATCCATCCATCCATTGTTAATATTATTTTTATTATCTTTTGCAATACCAAGGTCATAGGTTCAGTTCTGAGTCACGAATATGCAATCAAAATGCATACCTTTAAGTAATTTTGGATTAGCAAAATACATTTTAATGAGCAGAAAGGAATGCATGTCACACCTCTGTTTATTAATTTGCACTGGCTATCAATTAATGCTCATATAATATTCAAGGCATTCATTTTTGCCTACAAAACCACCACTGGCTCTGCTGCACCCCTTTACCTAAATTCATTACTTCAGACTTAAGAGCCCTTTAGAAGCTTTAGAAGCTACAAGTGAACACCGCTTTATTGTGCCATCCCAAAGAGGAACAAGATCACTTTCATGGACCCTTAAATTAAATGTTCACTCCGGGTGGAATGACCTGCCCAACGCATCTCTTCCATCTTTATTTGACCCTCTAACTCTAGAATTCTCAATTCTATTCTTATAAAAAAAAAACTTGTCTATTTTAGACTCTATTAATTTACTAACTGCTTGTTTATTTGGAATAAAAAATCTAACATCAGCTTTATTATCTTTTTATATTCTATCTGTTTGATTTCTTTTTATTATACAATTAACAAAAGCAAAAAAAGCCCAACACTCACTTTCTCTGTTCTTTTTCTATTTTATCTGTTTTCTTTTTATTTATTATATAATAAAAAAAAAACCTTGCTATGTGTACTGCTTTTAAGCTAACTGAGGCTTGTTATAGATGCATATCATTGCTCTTTTATTGATATTGATTGCTTCCGTTGTCCTCATTTCTAAGTCGCTTTGGATAAAAGCATCTGCTAAATGACTAAATGTACATGTAAAATATCATTGTATATTTTTATTTTATTTAAGAAATGTATCCCTTTTAATGCATTGTCTTTTTAGATTTTTTTTTTTTTTTATAATAATTTTATTTTGTCTTTTAATCCATTTATTTTAGTCACTAACACTGGCCATGGTTTCAGTTCACAGGTACAAATACTGGAAAAATGCATGCCTTTTAATGCATTAAGTCTTTTAATGCATTCATTTTGTTTCGTTTTGTTTTCGTCTGACTTTGTTGACAGGAAATCACTGGAAATAGAGGGGATAGGGTTTTTGAAAACAATTATGTGTAATGACACACACGATTATGCAAGTGCGCCAAATCCTAGGTATCCAAAGCTTTTAGCAATTGCATGAAAATAACTATTTTACTATTCCAGCTTGTTGTGGTGAAATAATTAACAATTACATGTTAATGGGAATGAAGCATCCTTTCTTTGTCCTCTCTGTTTCTCCCCTTTTGTATTCAGTTGATAAGAGGGTGGGGCGAAGAGAGTTGGGAGGGGCTGTCATTAGAAGGCAACACCAATAGCATCCACTAAAACATAATTGACTTGAATAGGAGCGCCTACCCTTCCTCCACTTCCACACAAAGCCCCTCGCTGTGATTGCCTCCTTTGTTAAGCTCTCTTTCCTCTGTGGCAGCCTCCTTGCCACGTGCCGAGTGTTTTCGTCACGGCAGATGTCTGACACAATCTGCTCTAATCTCTGCCGTGCTTCCTTGACACGACTGGCATATAGTGACTTTGCAATACTTCAAATCCTATTTTGAGTTGTGCACAGAACAGCAGATTATGTATTTGCTTAATTTAATTTCAATATAAAGACTATTGATTGAGCCAATGACCTGAAGAAATAAAGGGTCTGTTTAATTAAAAGCGACAGGCAGTGGACAAATCTCTCAATGGATCTTTTCGTAATGTTAAGACGCTGCTGACGGCAAGGACAAGGACAAGCATGACAGGGTGTGTATTTGTTACGGTCCTCACTAATGAATTTAGAAACCCTCTTTGATAAGGGCCAGCATAAGGTCTAATCATCAAAGATGCCTGACAACACACTGGCTAATTAGATTAGCTTTTTATACACTGCATGAAACCGTTGCTTGTCTTTACTAATGAAACTGTGAAGGAAAGCAAGAAAAGGTTTCAGATTTATATTTTACACCCTGTCCAACTTTGTTATTTTGTACGAAAAGCTGAAAACTGATGCTGTTTGAATGTTTTCCATCTTGAGGCTTTAGGAGAGACTTGATCTTGTATGCTGGGAGGCCTGCTGAGTTAAAACTAAACTACGGACGTAGAGTGGGATGAACCATCGGATCATATCCGATTTGTGTTTAAGGTTGTGAAATTGCACCCTTGCTTCTGATCATCCACCTTTGCTGTCCTTATACATATACAGCTTTCCTTTGCTGTTCATCCTCACTGTGGGACTGTTATATAACTGTGGCTGCCTGGATGATGATTCAGTAGATTTGGTCTCTGGTTATCTTTCCCAGAGGGCTTTAGCCAGTTTATCTCTGTTATCTAAAGCAAGAGACCCGGACTGTGCTCAAGGGATAGTTCACTCAAAAGTGAAAGCATGTTCTTCCAAACCTAAATTATTTTTTCCCCCTGTTGAACACAAATAGAATTGAGTTGAAGAATGCTGGTTACCAAGCAGTTTACGTTAAGCATTGAGATGTGTATAATATGCATGTATAAGATGTTATCCGAAACATACTGAAAAATATTTGAAATATATATGTACATTTTCTGTAGGCATGTAAATTTGGTCAAATTTGCAGAAAACTACCCAAATGTAACTTTTTTTTTTTTTTTGCACAAATTGGATCAAAAGAGCAAATTTGTTAACTGCATGAAACACTACTAAAAGGAACATTTATTGTTTCCTAGAGCATATTGCTTCACATGATACCTTTTAAAGATAGCATAAGTATGCAGTATTTACCGCAATATGCGTTATCAAGCTAGTTTTCAATTCTAAGCACAGTCTCTGGGAATTCTGACCTTGTAAAGTTTGATTAAAAATGCAATGGCTGCAATGAAGCGAAACCTCTCTCTCTTCAGATCTCCCTCTATTACGAGTCAGTCTTAAGCAGTTTTTTTTTTTTTTTTTTTTTTTACAATCAACGCTCCAAGTTTCAGGAGCATTCAGTGGAAAGACCAAGATGGATTTAAGACGATAGATGGACTTGACCAGAAAAGAGGACAAGTGTCTTTTATGTATTACTGCCGGCCTACTTTGATAGTTCTTTAAATGCTCCAGGAAAATCTGCCCTTGCTGTCATTTGCCATTTAAAAGAACTGAAGAAAATTAAAAGGAAAAGTGCATTGAGTCATGGACATTCGTGTCTATATGTTATGTGAACTGGGGGATGATAATTGTTAGGAGAATTATGAGAAATGGTATTCTTTGGGGAATGAGGACATATACAGTCCTCAGGGAGGGAAGCCGGCATACAGTGTTGGAGAGGATGCTAAGCAAGAGTCATCCTTGCTGTTTCACAGCCCAGAGCGGGTGAGCGAGAGAGAGGGGAACAGCGAGTCAGAGCTATGTATAGCACTGGAACCACTGGAGCTTCATCAAACTGGGCTCAACCACAGCCAAACAGCCTCCCATTATGGCATGCTCACACACATGTAAACGTAAATGTTCTTTCTGGTCCTTGAATCTGACTGGCTGAGAGCAGTTATATTTTAGTGATAACAGAGCTGCATCTGTTTCACCGTTTATATCACTCCATTTGCAGTATTTCAGAGTGTCATTGGGGACACTAAAATCGACTACAATTTTATAAAAAATACTGTTTTTGTGTCACGGAATGTAGTTTTATACGTTTTTTTTTTATTCAATAATGTAGCCTATTTGTTTATCAATTTGACAGCACTAGAAAATATATATGAAAAAACATCATTACTGTTACAGTATATTTTAGGAAGGTGGTTCCTTGTATGTCTTCGGTGGGGGGGTGGGGGGGGGGGGTTGTTAAAACTGTTATCTGCAGTGGTAACTTATGAAAAGGTACACTCTCTATATATTTTTCCATAACGGGTGCATATTAGTAATTTAAAGGTAGGGAATTTTTATATTTGGGGGTTCTTTGTATGAAAACATTAGGGATAGGGCATTATTGTCAGTCTTGGATTATTTCATGAAAGTTCAGTATAATATTGTACAACCTGAGAAGCAAAAATTGTAAAGGACAGAAAATAATTGCAGTGTGCACCCATCTAGATGTAACCAGACTATTAAAATATCTGAAGCAGCAGTGAACTGAAGAACTATTTCAAGAGCTAATTTGCTTAATCGTTCTTTGCTTTGGCCTCCAGTTGCATCTGTCCTCATTTGCAGAGTTGTTTACTTCTTCCATGGCATAAATGACTTCCATGGCTAATATGGCTCCCAGGTTGGATATAATGTCACTGTAAAATATAAAGAAACGAGCAGTGAGATCTGTAGTGACTGCTGGACATGCAGTCTCCTTTGGCCAAGCATACATTCAGCAATTTACTCCCTGTTTTACTATTTTTGTGATTTTCTTTCCCTTCCAAGATGTCTTGCCCTTGACATTGCCCTTATCCCTGCAGTCAGCAGTAGTCGTGGCATACAGTCCAGTGACAGTCGTTGATAGTCAGATTTATTAGCATGCAGTTAGCTAATGTCCTGGAGCCCATGTCCTTCTCTCTTACAAACTCATCTCTCTCAGTCGCTGAATGGTCTCTGCTTATCTGTCCTGATTTACCACAGCTCAGCTGATAGGGCATGGGAAAAGAGCCTGCTCTCATGTCTTCAGAGCCATTGAAGTCAAGGGATGGCTTCCTAAATATTGCCAGATTTCCAACATTATAGCACCACCTCCATGTTTTTCCAACAAAATCGCTCTCCTATCTAGATCGGTGTTTAAATTTGGCTTCGGTGTTTTACGATATAAAACAACTATTTTGGGCTTGCTGTTTTTACATTTTAAAGATTTTTCTACTTGAAACTTTGATGTACATTACTTTTGATGCTAATTAAAAGTTTAGTTCACCCTCCCAAAAAATTCATCCATGTTCTACTCAACCTCGAAACATCCTAGGTGAATATGACTCTTCTTTCAGAATAATCCAATCCGTCAATAAGTTTTCTCAATACAGTATTAGTATCAGAAGCATCAGTATTTCCAAAGTCAATGAAATCAATCTGCTCATCAAAAGTTTTTTTTTTTTTTTTTTTTTTTTTATAAAGAAATTCATACTTTTATTCAGCAAGGATGCATTAAATTGACATTTATAAAAAAAGACATTTATAATGTTACGAAATATTTTTATTGCATATAAATGCTTTCTATCCATTTGTGATGGTAAGAAACATACAATATACCTGGTCGACCGCAAAACTTTTAATAATTAATAAACCAATGCAGGGAAAAAATAATAACCATAATAAACATTTGCAATGTTTTATTTCCTCAATAATATGCTGAAAAAAGCTAAATTTAGGTCTAAAAAATAAAGATACACTGTGTCAGGTATTGGTAAGGGAGGAACTCAGGTGCAGACAGGGATTCTCAACACAAAGGGTTTATTAAATACAAAAAGGGGAAAAACAAAACCCACGAGGGGGAAAACACGGAGCAAGGTAAGGACTAAATAACTAAAACAGGACTGGACTGACAAGATAAACAAGGACTCTAAATACTAACTATAAACAAACACTCACGGTAATACAAACACTTCTTAAGGAACAATCACAGAGTGGAACAATCACAATCACAGGTACAATCACAATGACAATGAACCGACGCAAGACAGAGCACACTTGGAGACCTAAATAGGGGAAACAATCAAGACACGACAGGTGGCACAGATGGGACAATCAAGACACGACTAGGTTAACAAGGGGGGCGGGGCAAGGGAACGAGACAACACAAGCACATGGCCCAAAGACAAGGCCATGCGCTTGTACACAAAACAAGGGTCTGTCATGATCCTGCCTCAAGACTAGGAAAAATCAAGGACACGAGGGCAGGATCATGACAGAACCCCTCCCTTAAGGAGCGGCTTCCAGACGCTCCTCAAGGGAACATCAAACACGGGACATGACTGACATGACAGACTGGGACACAGACACAAACCAACAAGACATGACTAATAATAACAAAGGCAAACATGAAAACACAATGGCAGGGTTAGGGTGACATAAAAAAAACAAACAGGGAAGGGGAGGGGGCGGGACCACAAAGTTCATGGGGGGCAGACCAGGGTGAGTGGGTGGGGCAGGAGTTTTAGAAGGACAGGACGAAGGCTGACGACGGGGGGTACGGGCAGGTCTGGGTGGTGAGGGGCGGGGAGGGGTCTCGGGACAACTGACAGGGGACATGATAGGAGCAGACAAGGGACGCGGGGCAACACTTACGGGACGCGGGGCAAGACTTACGGGACGCGGGGAGACGACAGCTGGACACGGGGGGACAACATCTACTGGACAAGGGGACATCTACTGGACACGGGGGGACAACAGGACACGGGGCCACATCAACAGGACACGGGGCCACATCAACAGGACACGGGGAGACAACGGCTGGACACTTAGGACTTCTGGGGACAGGGTCAGGGGACAAAACAGGACTGACGGGGACTTCTAAAATTTGGACAAGACGGGACAAATAATCAGAAAAAGCTTTAGCAGCTAGGATAATAGGCAGCTCCTTATGGGAAGAGACCGACTGTACAAGAGTCTTTGCTGCAGAGTCGGCCGCGGCTCTCTCCTCCGCTCTCACGACTGCAGCTCTCTTCTTTGCCGGCTCGGGCACGCTCACTGTTGCTGGCTCGGGCACGCCCACCGCTGCTGGCTCGGGCACGCCCACCGCTGCTGGCTCGGGCACGCCCACCGCTGCTGGCTCGGGCACGCCCACCGCTGCTGGCTCGGGCACGCCAGCTCTCTCCGCTGCTGGCACGGGCACGCCAGCTCTCTCCGCTGCTGGCACGGGCACGCCAGCGCTCACCGCTGCTGGCACGGGCACGCCAGCTCTCTCCGCTGCTGGCACGGGCACGCCAGCGCTCACCGCTGCTGGCTCAGGCACGCTCACCGCTGCTGACTCGGGAGGAGACAGGGTCACAGGACCGGCAGGCCCCTTCTTCTTCCTCCTCGGGCGCGGTGCAGAGGCTACAGCTGGGTCAGAGGCGGGTTGGGGGAGTTTGGTCTCGGACAGGGCAGACTCGGACGCCAAAGACTCTGAAGCCGACTCCCATGAAAACCGTCTCCCTCGTTTCATGGGGAGACTGCTGGCTGAGGAGGGCACCTCAGGACTCTGGGAGGGGCTTGCCTGACCCCCCAGGGTTGCCACGGCCAGGACACGACCCTCCGGGATCGCCGGCAGCTGGGTAGGTGGGGACCTCTGGGGCTCCTCCTCTCGCCCGCTCACTCCGGAACGACCTCCCCTGGTCCCCCGGAACACCACAAGGCGAGAGCCCTCAAAACAATCTCGCTGGCTGGCTGACGCCATCCAGCATTGCCTCCTGTCTGCTGAGTTCCTTGGTGGTCGGTTCATTCTGTCAGGTATTGGTAAGGGAGGAACTCAGGTGCAGACAGGGATTCTCAACACAAAGGGTTTATTAAATACAAAAAGGGGAAAAACAAAACCCACGAGGGGGAAAACACGGAGCAAGGTAAGGACTAAATAACTAAAACAGGACTGGACTGACAAGATAAACAAGGACTCTAAATACTAACTATAAACAAACACTCACGGTAATACAAACACTTCTTAAGGAACAATCACAGAGTGGAACAATCACAATCACAGGTACAATCACAATGACAATGAACCGACGCAAGACAGAGCACACTTGGAGACCTAAATAGGGGAAACAATCAAGACACGACAGGTGGCACAGATGGGACAATCAAGACACGACTAGGTTAACAAGGGGGGCGGGGCAAGGGAACGAGACAACACAAGCACATGGCCCAAAGACAAGGCCATGCGCTTGTACACAAAACAAGGGTCTGTCATGATCCTGCCTCAAGACTAGGAAAAATCAAGGACACGAGGGCAGGATCATGACACACTGGTGCTACAATTCATTGCACTTTGACATTTTTTGTGGTTAAAAGTTTTGTTTGTCTGCCAGGTCAAGACTATGAGCTATTTTGAGCGATAACCTTTCAAACTTTGCCATGTTGCAATGTTGATTGTGGGCATGGACAGCATGTTCCCTTCACTGCCAGGTTAATGATCACTGGACAATCCAAAAGGTCAGTTTGCTAACCTCTCGTGGATCACGTGTGCTTTAAATGCCAGCATCTGGACACTTCTTTATCGGTCATAATACTGCGTAAGACACCATTATGTTTCTTTCCCTTTTTCCCCCTCTTTAAATAGAGACACACCGTTTCTCGATGTTCATTTCTAAACCCTTGTAGTGCCGCTTTGTGTCAACACTCATATGGTTGACCTGGTCACCTGCTGTAGGAGAAAGAGGTCTTTTTTGTGCTTTTTTCTTTCTGTTAAACCAGGTAAAACCAGATGAGAAAGAGAGAATTAGAGGAGCAGCAGCTGGGGGAACATGCAACCTCCGCAGAACCGTGAAGATCCGCTAACAATAGACCTATTTTACTTGAACAAAGACATTGTCGTGGTATTTTCCCACCATTCTCTCTTGAGCAGAACACACTGATTTAGTTACAAAGCAGAGTAAAACCATACACAGATGTGCTGTGTAGGTGAAGCTTTATTTGTTTCCAGTGATACCCAACTGTATTCAGAGTAGCAACACCCCAGTCGAAACCCAGCTATTTCAAAAGGGAAATAGCTGGAATATTTTAGCTGTAGCTTCAAATGTGCCATTTGCCACCGTTTTCTAAAAAAAAACAGCTTCATAAAATATGAAAAAGTGTTAGCGCACTCCCAGCAGGCCTGCAGTAGCTCGGTGTGGATGTTGGCTATTAGAGCCGCTGTCATAGGCTTGTTCCCCCAAACACGGCTGCTCTACAGTAGTGGGTCTGACAACACTTAACCTCCGACCTTGCCGAATACCGTAATGGTAAACACGAGTAGAAGCGTGGAGAGGGCCGGGAAGTCTCGGGCGGTTTAGCTTGTGGGTGTGTGTGATTATAGGGAAATATAAAGGCTCAGAGCACTTTAGTAATTACTAACAGGCGCGCTGGCACATGTGCAGATTTTAAGGGACAATTTCTGTGGTTTTCACAAAAACAAACAGGAAGACTACTGATAATCTTATCTAATACTTTGTAATATTAGGCATACAATTTAAAAATTAGTTGTTTTAAAAAAATAAAAAAATAAAGGGAACTTGATGCATGAAGATTAGTGTCAATAACACTACTTTGGTCGTTCAATAACTGCACAATGTCCTATTTAGTAAATAAATTCTTATTACGGCAACTTTAGGTTTATCTATATCTATATCTATATCTCTATATATACATGTTATGTTATGTTATGTTATAAGTTTTTTTATGAAGTCTAGTATGGTCACCAAGCCTGCATGTATTTGATTGAAAATACACAAAAACAAACATATATAATATT